>NW_026643121.1:1285833-1928750 GCF_028827895.1 Penicillium longicatenatum | reverse complement strand
TGTTTTACGATTTGTCCCTAATCAATGCACCGGCTACCTCCTTTGGAACGCGCATCAAGCCGAGCACCCAAAGATGTTCCACTGTAGATTGTCCTGCTGGTGGAAAAAACTGCACTCTAACGTATTACCATCCCAATGATAATTTTGCTACCCAGGAATGTGACGTATGGGCAGACCTAGATGTGGAGTTTTATCAGGGTGAGTAGTGTTGGCAGTGCTACAGTGCAGTACTGCCCTAAGGCTGCGACATTTCACAGATAATCATTGGCTTTCCAGTATCTATCTGTGACAATGAAGGGCAAGAGGAGAGGGTGGGAAGTAATATTATTCAAAACTGTATAACTTCATGATTGTTTTGATATACCAGCGATTGGCAGGGTTTTGCATTCTTCGTCTCAAGATGGAAAGTTTCAAAGTTCTGATCATTTGATATATATCTAAATTTTCCCATTTCATAATGTTTTGCGCATCGCTCTTCCTGTCTTTGTTTTTCATCTGGCTTCAAAATCAGGTATTTTCATAATTGCAATTAGATGTATATGATTTGATTTCACGGTGAACGCTCTTCAGAATGATGCAATCCCTACTGCGTCTGATGCTCCATTGACTGATAAGAAATAGCCGTTCGGCATTCATCGTTTGTTGGGTAACCGACGCTGGCACCCTACTAAACCTTCATTTAATCACAAGCACTGCTACGCCAACCATACAATGAGGTATAGCAAATGCGCGGGGGGTGCCTACAATCCCATGGAACCGTCTGTCGGTACATCATCTCGCCATACGCACAGAGACATCCTCCGAAAAGGGAGGAGCTAGACCATTATAGGAGAACTAGCAATTAGACTTAATATCTTCATACCTATTTCAGGTCTATTCCAAATTCTTCACTCCTATCCATATCCTTTCAGGACGCCCTCAGGGGAGTGTGCTAACAAGCATGTCAAATTCATTGCAGAAGACCACTTTTTTTATTCCAGTATAGATCCTATTAGTGTAAGCACTCGTAATAAACTTCTGGTTAGTGTGGTGTAATCTTTCGTTACAGGAAAAAACTGTTGTTTACAGGGCCGCTCGAAATCAGCTTCACCTTTGTTTTCTTTTCTTTTCTTTTCTGAACTTTATTCTGAAACACGCTAGTCCCCCTTCGGTTTAGTCTGTTGTGGGGTCTTGAAGTGTTTTGTAAGGATTAATTACACGAATGCGGGATTGTAACTTTCCTGAAACACAGATACAATCGTTACGCTGCGGTTAACCACAAGGTTCGTCACTTTGATTAGAGCTTTGGTCTTCTGCGGCAACTTCGAGGAAGATGGCGCTACGTTCACGTATTGACCTCCTGAATAAAGTAAATGGAAAGACATATCATCTATCAAGGCGATTATAAAGGAATATGATCAAGGCGGTCGATTTCTTCTGTCTCGAATCAGATCACCTGATAGCGGGGTAGACTGGGGATTGGGAGATCCAAGCGTGGATTCGAGCCTCCTCAAACCTCTTACGCAACGGCCATGGTAACTACTATTTCCTACGGCGAAAAAAACTCTGGATTCTAGGTAGGAGTAATACACGGGAATGTCGGGAATATCACTATTGGTAAGTGAAAATAGATATAACTGTAATCTACGGCTAGTAATAGTGATCGGCTTCAGTACAATCCAAAACGCTGAATTAAGAATGCCTTCGTGATTTGCATGCCACCAACCCTGTCGATGACAAGGAACGTATCGAGAATACCAAGGGCGGACTACTCAAAGACTCATATCGCTGGATTCTAGAGAACAAAGATTTCAAACAATGGCAAGACAGCGAGAGAAATCGCCTTCTCTGGATCAGGGGTGATCCTGGTAAAGGCAAGACGATGCTCCTATGTGGTGTCATCGAAGAGTTGACGAGATTGTATGGGGATAATGCGAGCATCTCGTTCTTTTTCTGTCAGGCTACCGATATATGGATCAACAGCGCTACGTCTGTCCTGAGGGGGCTGATATATTTACTTGTCAAGAATCATCCATCTCTTCTCCACCATGTGCGAGCTCGGTACGACTATACAGGAAAGACCCTCTTTGAGGATGCTAATGCATGGAATGCACTGTCAACAATCTTCAGGGATATTCTAAACGACCCAACACTGCAGATGACTTATTTGGTGATTGATGCCTTAGATAAGTGCACCAATGGGCTCCGTTTTCTTCTAGACTTAATTGTCCAGGAATCATCAGTCAACCCATAGATAAAGTGGGTTGTTTCTAGCCGTAACTGGCCTGAAATCACTGAGTGGCTTGACATTGCTACCTAGCTAGCTCCGATCTCATTAGAGCTAAACGAGGCATCTGTGTCTGAAGCAGTGAATCAATTTATTTAGCATAAAGTTTACGAATTGGTAAAAGCGAAAAGGTATAGCGATAGAACTCGCGATGGCGTTTATTCCTACCTATTATCAAACTCGTAAGGTACCTTCCTCTGGGTGGCCTTGGTGTGTCAGAATCTTGAAAAGATACGAATAAATGTACTTAAGAAACTAGAGTCATTTCCTCCTGGATTAGATGCTCTATATAGTCGAATGATTGACCGGGTTCGCGAATCTCAAGATGCTGAGCTCTGTAAGGAGATACTGGCAATCATGTTAATAGTTTTTCGGCCTATTACGCTACACGAAATGACTTCATTTATTGAACTACTGGACGACGACTATGATGATCTTGTTTCTCTTGAAGAGATAGTCGCAATTTGTGGATCTTTCTTAACGGTTCGAGTATAAACTATTGTGTTTGTTCATTAGTCTGCAAAAGAATTTTTACTTAAGGAAGCACTTAGTGAGATACTTCCTAGAGGTATAGAGGCTGAACATAACATGATATTTATACGATCTCTCGACTTTATTTTTAAGACACTTCGGCGTGATATCTGGAATATTAAATTACCTGGACTCCACATAAAGGATATCTGCAAACCTAGCCTAAATCCACTAGTAGCGGTGGAATACTTATGTGTCTACTGGATGGACTATCTTAAAGCTAGCCTGGTTAATGGAGCTTGTGAGCTGGAATTTTATGATAGAGGTCGTGTGGATATGTTTCTGCAGCAGAAATTCCTCCACTGGCTCGAAGCCCTTAGTATTTTGGGAAGTGTTTCGGATGGCATCTAAGCTATGTAAAAGCTCGAGATTTTGATTGAGGTGAGTGGTTAAAATTGAATAGAGATGATCTTCTCTTCTGATAAGGGGTGCACTTGAATAGAAGAGAAAAGATTTAGGAATGCTACTGAATCGAGCTCGGGACGCCTCTAGGTTTATTCGATATCATAGAATAGCAATTGAAAGCAGCCCACTGTAAGTATATTGCTCACCTCTTATCTTTAGCCCACTAAAGAGTCTCGCAAGAATATCTTTTTAGGATGGGAGACTAGACTGGGTCTTAAATTATCCTGTGGTAGAGGAAGACTGGAGTCCCTGTCTTCAAACTCTTAAGGGGTATAGTAATTGGGTCACGTCGATTGACTGGTCGCTAGATGGAAGCCAACTCGCATCAGCGTCTCGTGATAAGATAGTTAGGATCTAGGATATAGCTACTGGCTAGAGCATATTAACCCTTAAGGGGTATAGTGATACGGTCTGGTCGATTGCCTGGTCGCCAGATAGAAGCCGACTTGTATCAGCGTCTAATAATAACATAGTTAGGATCTAGGATCTGGCTACTAGCTAGAGTGTATTAACCCTTGAGGGGCATAGTGATGGGGTCGACTCGATTGACTAGTCGCCAGATAGAAGCCGACTCGCATCAGCGTCTGATGATAATATAGTCAGGATCTGGGATCTGGCTACTGGCTAGAGTATATTAACCCTTAAGGGGTATAGTTATTAGGTTAGGTCGATTGCCTGGTCGCTAGATGGAAGCCGACTCGCATTAGTGTCTTATGATAAGATAGTTAGGATCTAGGATCTGGCTACTGGCTAGAGTATATTAACCCTTAAGGGGTATAGTGATACGGTCTGGTCGATTGCCTGGTCGCTAGATGGAAGCCGACTCGCATCATCGTTAGATGATAAGATAGTCAGGATCTAGGATCCAGCTACTGGCTAGAGCATATTAACCCTTAAGGGGTATAGTTATTGGGTTAGGTCGATTGCCTGGTCGCTAGATGGAAGCCGACTCGCATCAGCGTCTCGTGATAAGATAGTTAGGATCTGGGATCTGGCTACTGGTTAGAGAATGTTAAATCTTCCTATTAGCTTCATCGAGTCTCTTTAATTTAACGACGATGATATTAATCTTCTATATATAAATAAAGGCATATATGACATAGGTTCAAAAGGTCCGGCGACGCCTGTGTCTAACGACTTTATCTCGCCGCTTAAGCAGTATGGATACGGATTAAGCTAGGAACATTCCTGGATAACCTATAATGGACTCAAGATGTTGTGGTTGCCTTTAGAATATCGCCCAAATTCTCACGCCAATTTCGCTAGATATACAACCAGATTAGCGATCAGCTACTTATTAGGTCGTGTCATTTTCCTCATACTCTTAAAACAAAATCCCGTTTCTAGCCCTTGATCTGTGTTTAGACAACTATAAATCTATATCTATATATGTAAAACGTGACCACATTATGCTTCTTCCAGGCTCACCCAAACCTCCTTAATGATTACTACCGACGTTGCGCGATTAAGCTTTGTGTTTGAAGCTCACTTCTTTTTCTACTAATTCACTTAGTTTCCCCTTGAATGTCTAGTTCCTCGACGATGGGAATCATGCTTCAAGTGCAATATCTATTTATGAGGTAAACGTACCAGTCTACTTCCTACTAGCACTGATCAACACCCGTAGCTTTTGGATCGCCAAGACAAAATAGCTTCCCAGGAGCCGCAGTGCCCCTTAGTCACGTGCATTTCCCAATACCCTAGCTCCCCCCGGTGTGCAATCAAAAGTCATTTCGTCCGCTCCCTGATCAGAGGGGTGAGCAGGGTGAGCTTAGAGAAAACCCGTTCTCCACTATTATGCCAACGACACAATGGTTAGCCCCTAGCGATCCCACGCAAATAGCGCCTCGACTCCCTCCTTCTAAATAGGAATGATTCGTGACATAATATATAACGGATCCTTAAATACATCACAAATGGCCGCGGCTGCGGAGTGTAGCCAGCGCTCGATAATTAGTATTCGTAACAATCTTCGCTTATTCGGGAATGTCAGAGCTCCATAAACTCGCGTTGGTTAGCGACGAAGCGTCACACCGCTAATGATACAGACTCTCTGTGACCATCTTCTCGAGAAGCCCGGATTATATATGGATAAAATGATTCTCTTTCTATGGGATGAGTTTCATACTTAGGTGACAAGCTCGCGTCTCAAGCGGGCTCTTACTTCGGTCGGCTGGTCGAAGAAGGTGGCTCGACAGAGAGCAAAGGAATAGAATGCTGATTTACGCGATATCTATCTCCACAATATATCGGACTTTAAGTCATACCATCTAGTCTATGTGGATGAGTCGGGTTATGATAAAAGAATTAGTTACAGACGCACTAGGTGGTGTCCGCTAGGCCAGACGCCACTATAGATCTCTAAATTTCATCGTGACCAGCGATACTAGATCTTACCTGCGTACGCATAAGACGGCGTTATACTTCCTCGTGTATTCCAAGGCTCAACTGATTCGGCCGTGTTCGAAGATTTCATCGAGCAGCTCCTTTAGCACTGTGGAAGGTGGCCGGAACCGAAATCCGTGATCATCATGGACAATGCATCCTTCCACCATTCTGACCAAATCAAAAATATGTGTGCCGATGCTGGAGTAAAGCTGATGTATTTACCACCTTATTCGCCTGATTTGAATCCCATCGAGGAGTTTTTCTCGGAGCTGAAGGCGTTCATCAGGCGTCACTGGCGAAAGTATGAACAGAGCCCGGAGCAAGGGTTCGATAATTTCCTTGAGGGATGTGTCGAGGCTGTAGGATTTCGGGAACAAAGTGCAATCGGCCATTTCCGGCATGCTGGCGTAGTCGTCGAAGACCAGCCTAGAGCCACAGTATCTAGAGCATAATAGTATTGATCTAGTTGGACATAACACTTCGTTTTTGGGATTAAAAATGAGCATTGTGAGGCATTCTATGCTTATAATAGCGTGTGAATTATATATATCAAGCCAACTAAAAGTGATGGAACTGGATTATGAATCTAAATCTATGCAAAGCTGCCACTTATTCCAACGGGGGGTCTTCCTATTGATTTCTTATCTCCCCCACCCACTTAATGATATCACCGACAAAGCGGCGTGCAATACCTACCGCAATTCCTTCTTGAACAAAAAATCCCGGATTTTGATCCTCGTGAATCTGCTCAAGGTCCAGACCGTTAGCGAGCGTGACATCACAAGCCAGCTGGAATTAAGCCCTCAAATTTTCGTCGATGACATTTGTTTCTTGCCAGGCGCTGTATTCATTGATAGTCACGTCGCGTGGTCGCGTTCAGTTTCTGAAAAAATTACTGAGCCACAATGTAGTTCCGCGCCAGTGTATAGTTCTCTGCTTTTAAGGGGTGTCACATGATCGCGACTCTCATCCTAGTCCTGAATGGGAATGAGTACATGCTTCCAAAGTTCCAGGATTAGTGCGGAGACGCAAGACAGTAGACATACTTTTGAAATGGTGCACTGCCTTGATCCATGGAATTTTAGTTAAACAGGAAATGTGGAGATAATTTGAATTCTGGGTTTGGCTTTGAACGCGTGTCCCCGTTGTTTATCCGTGGGCTGGTCCTTTAGGGTTGACTAGGGCGGTATGTGACTAGGAAGTAGCAGAATCGACCTTCGTCAACATCACGTCGCGTTAGAACATTAATCCGAAGTCCGAGACTTCAAATTTGGACCACACTTTGACGAATGGATGCCAACATAAAGTACAATTCCATAGACGTCTAGCGCTTAGAAACTAACCAGTGTAGCCGACCGTTCGTTAGTACAGATTATGAATGACGGGGAGAAAATGGTTCACACTTGGCCGTTAACTATCGTTTCCTCTCCAGGACTTGCAATTTGATATAGCCAACTTTGGATGCTTTAGATACTAGATCTCTAGCGAATGCGCGTGAGAAGTAAGCGGGAAAAATGATCATGATCTTCAAATATTATCTTCTACTATGCCTGGCTTGTCTTAACCGCTTCATCCGAGACATGTTCTCCCTGGCCGCACACTCCTCCTCGGTATTTGTCTAGTCCGATGCTCTGCAAACGCGCTCTAGACAGGTCTTTAATATTTGCTTTTTAAGCCTATTTCTCAAAGATTTCTCAAAGCTAGTATCTAATCTCATAGTGTGATATAAAAGACTGATCGTCCTCGACTGATCCTGAGTTTTATTTAACTTATAAAGTCACTATTCTGCAAAAAATTGAGAATATTTTCGAAGACTACCTGCAGCCATAAATGTAGTACCTACTCCAACGACTATAGTTGCGGGATCATTAGCTCAGGAACGCCGGCATACTTCACTCCCTGATATATATTGTTGGCTAATACGGGCGATTCGGGGGCTTTCAAACCCGCAGAGAATATCATATCTATAAATATGTGATGAATATGTATGTTGTCATTAAATTCTTTATACTAAACTTCATTAATGATAATGTGTATAGGCTATGCGTAGACCGGGCGGAACTTTCAACATCGCTTATTACGACCAACACTAATAGGTCCGCTACTCGGTGTTATCTTCTATAAGAATATGTAACGCTAGATTATATTCTCTCCCCTATCGCCTCCCCTATCGCTAGAGAAAGCTTTCTTTAGACCACCTATATCTATTTTCCCGGCCTACTAGGGAACGCTAATGGCTTCGTCCTGCTTTATATTACTACGAAATTTCCAGCGAAGTTAGACATGACTACCTAGTTCTTTTCCCTAAGTCTACTTATTTATGCTTTGTTCGAAGCGGTTATATGGCGTATTAATGCACGGGGGTGCTTAGAGTTGAGTGTCGGTGCTACCGTTATAGGGCCCGGTCATTTATCTATAGTAGATAGACCTAGATATAGTCCTTCTTCTACTTAGTTTACGATACGTCCCGAGATAGTATATATCGTGTGCTACACTTAATCTAGGTGTTGGGGCACGGACCGAGTATAGTAACTTGGTTTCTGAAATCAATTCTACCTCTACACTCTTCTCAATTGACTCATAATATCTAATCTAAAACATATTATTAATATCATAATGGTATAGATGTTCTCCTTGAGGGTTGTATTGGAGCTATGGGTTCTCGAGTATAGAATGCAATCGGTCATTTCCGGCACGCTGGTATAGTTATTAAAAATCATTAATGAGTAGCTCGCCATTTATATAGTAATTAACTAAACTTTGGCACTGTGCTTAAGATTTGGGGGAATATAGAAGGGTTTTGGCGAAAATTATATATTTTCACATAGCTCTTATACATAAATCGGGATTATTAAGAGATGAATTTAAGTGTAAATCTATATAAACCTATTATGTATGCTAACTATAAATACATGAATTTGCCTATTATTCCTGTATATCCCTTGCCTATGTAATGATATCACCTATGAAGCGACGTGTAATACCTACTGTAACTCCCTTCTCGATGAAGAAGTTCGGATGCTGATCACTATGGATCTATTCAAGATCTAGACTATTAGCGAGCGTGACATCACGAGCCAGCTAGAATTGAGCTTTTAAAGTTTCGTCAATAACATTCGTTTCTTACCAAGCTCTATATTCTTTAATAGCCACGTCGCGTGGTCCGTTAACCGTGAGCATTACTACTTGCTGTTTTTGCTGGGAAGGCAATACCGATGCTGTAATAGAATCAATTGCCTATGGGGGCTGTCCTCCTAGGAAATTGATATTAATAGGTGGATAATTTCCGGGGGCCAGTGACTTGTGACTCTTAGACTATGAATGTTCTAGTCTCTGCTGCTCTTCCATAAACAGGTCTTCACGCACAGCTTCTGGGACATTATCCTAGCATTCTAAAACACCACCGCCTTCAACATACGCAATCAGGCGTTTCGAATGATGCGTTCTTAATTGGTAGTGTTTCTTTCCACGAGGGTCTTACCAGCAATGCGGCCCAAGGTGATAAGACGGTAAAGGGCAGCGCATTAAGCTATAGATAGCCCGCTAGACTGATTGTTATCCAGATACATGCTCTTTAGCATCAAGTTATGCATCCCGATCGTTAAGCATCCTATTCGTAATAGATGACTTCCCTCGTTTCTCGCCCCTACCTACTGCGCTTCTGGAAAGGTGGTCGTCTTCTATATAGTTGAAGATGATCATGACTCTTATTTCCTTGCCTCGCGTGCTAAGTTTACCCCACGCGAGCAGTTGTTCTTCTATAGTGGTCTAATTAATATTAAGGGACTTGAACCATATTTTTAAGTTCTTATGTTTGCGATCGTTAACCGACATAACCATAGACGTTCCATCTAACCTAACCCTTTAGCTACGTGGAACTCTCTCTTGCAGCGCTTTGTCTAACTTAGTCCTCAGCGCCGATGGCTAGTAGGCACTTGGGGTTAGGGTCATATTTTTTATCGTGTCCTCCCACTTAAAACGATTGTTTACTTTGACTCTCCACTCGATTATATACCAGATAAAGTTTAGTGGTAACTCGTCATCGGGTCCACTTGCTTCCCACTTATGGAGTTAAAGAAGTCTTGGTATCTCTTACGAGGGGAAAATCGGAGCTACGGGACGGTCCTGGAGGTAGTAGTCTGGTGAAGGGCTAAACCTATTATTTGAGGGCGTGCCGTTATGATATCCTAGAGTAGGGGCGTATTGCGAATTTTGGTCCTAAGTATCAGCTACTTGAGCTTGAGAATCATCAAGATAACAAAAATGGGTCGTTTATCATAGTGACCTGTTTCTGAATAATTCAACGTCAGTAAAATTGGGCTTGGAGGTTCAACAGGCTGTGGAAATAGGAAGATCTGCAAAGGTCCGTGCAAAGGGCTATAGAGGCGATGATAAACGCGTTGTCAAAAAAAAGTTACCCCATCAATTTTCTTTCTTTTCCGATTAGTGTATTATTTCGTTCATATGGCAGATTATGCCCGTGGGAGGAAAGTTGAGCGAAGGAGGGAATGAATGCCCCGGAGGTGGTCAACCCCCGTCTGCATTGTTTGACTTGTTTGCAATACTTGGTTCTTGTCAACGGATAGCCCATACAACACAATACAAAGACTGTTTTTATTCTTTTATTTACGATCGTACTAGATTACCGCCAAGCACCACATCAAGGGGGAATCTAACCGTAATAGGTATAGTGTTCTGTAAGATAAAATTTAAGAAAGAAAAGAAAAGAACAAAGACATGAAGCTGATTTCGAGCGGCACTGTAGTACTCTAGCTTTTTTATTCGAGAGCATTATCCTCTGTTGAGCTCCAAAATAAGATGAATATATTTTAGTAATGGTGTGTAGGTTTTGATTGGATTCACGAAGTCTATGTGGTCGGACCGCCTTCGTGTCACGGCCCCACAATGTGAAAGCCCTCATGAAAGAGATATAGCGTTCCTAAGAACGAGTCGAAGTACTTCAGGAACATGTGAAACCTCCAAATCATGGAAAAGCAGCTCCATAGTATTGAAATAATTTGACGCGACAGCTCGTTGGAAAAGGCCGAGACACCGCTTTTCATTGGTCTACTTCACGAGCTTGAGATTGATGGGCGCGGATCAAATTTACTCGCCGTGAGCTCCATGGTTTCAATTTGCGCACCGGAAAAAAAAAGGGAAAAAAAAGGGCATTAGTAATGAAATGAATAATATTTAAACTTGAGAGATCTCTTTCAAATGGCTGACCCAGAAAGAGGAATTTATAAAGCATCTACGAGCTGCTACTGCTTTGCTTTGCTCCAGCTTTCGCAAAGAAAGTGAACCGAAGCAACGACATCAAAGCCAGTGCCCTTTATTTTCCTACTCCAAAACGATGCCTTGGCCTTTCAGGGTACAGAAAGGTTCGTTGAATGTTCCAATGCCCAGCGGTCTGAGATATTAATGAGATGAGAAGTGTCGACAGAGCGTGCGACGGGGAAGAAACTACCAGCAAACATGAAAAGACCTAGCAAGCAAGCGCCCGTGAAAAGTCAAAGCGATTTCACGCTTAAAGTCTCTCAAGGGCTTTCGCAGACTAAAAAGGGGCCACCTTGAAAAGCACTATATATGCATCAGGCTTAGTGTCAAACCGCAAGGCATACGCATCCGCGAGTACTGAGTGAAATAACGATGAGGCAATTACTTGATTAAATTTTGGAGTAGGAGCCAACTTTTGTGAGGATTTGGAATAAATCATTGGTTCAAATTTATCATGCGAAATAGGATTATGTTTGCAAGGGCTGCTGTTAGCGGTAAAATACAATCTCTATGTGATGCTGGGGAGGGGCTTAGCTGGTTTTATCAATTCATAGGTGAAGTTAATTTATGTCCAAGCAGAGGACATACGGTAAGAATGGTAGGGGATTGTCAAAGCGTCACTGCTTGAGCCTACACCCCTTTTTCTCCAACGGTCCTCGATAACCGCAACAGTTGAATGATGTGCGGCTCGCTGCAAGATACAAATTAGGCTGCTAGAAATATCTCTACGTAGTCTGTGATAGCCTGTAAAGAAAGTAATTTCATAAGTTGCAGTTCAGGCTGTTATCTAGGAGATATTTAAATCAATAAGGCCAAAGGCTCTATTTGATTTTAGGTCAGAGCTAAGTCAGGTACAAAAACGCCCAATGTCAAACACAAAAGCACTGCCTGGGCTTTTCCGCGGCTGCACAGATGATGGGTTCTATTCCAAGATTTACATGGAGTGTTGCCTCTCATTAGGCCTACACCTGCGCCATTCATCTTCAATCCTTTTGCTGAGACCCTTATGGGCTCCTGAATACCTTCTTACCATGAGCATTTATCGTTCATTACCTTGACGATTTTTTCTCACCTCACGCAGTGAATAGGGTAGAAGAATAGTATACTTTGGCCTCAACGGGTCACCTGTCGCTGTGGTTTGAGATCATAGCGCCAATAAATCTACTTCCAATAAAAAGGTTTTGGATTGGGCAATGGGTATCAATTTCGTTTTCAATTTCAGTTAGATATACATGGTTCAATATCACGCCTCAGGCTGCTCAGATATATGCAAGCCCCATTGCCTGTCAAAGGCATCCCACTCCAAGCGGTCCCAGGACTCGTCATCATATACTTCTATGTCATCATCTGTAAATTTGTTAGCATTCAACTATAATTGAAATCCCGTTGAACGCACATGTGTAGCTCGAATGTCCAGAAGACATTGCAGTAGCAGGGGAACCCGACCCATCATCGCTGAAACAGCGATGCTCTGCCGGTATGTCTTCTGATGAGACCATCTGCCGACGCCACCGCTGGATCGCTTCACGAACGGAGGGATCGAGGGGTGGAAGCACTAGCGGAGGTGGAGAGGGAGGAAGCTGGCTGAGAAGACTGGGCGGGCGACGTGTTCTGGTGTCCGTCGCAGCTTTTCTTGGCTGAGGTGGGAGGCGGCCCTCTCTTTCCAGTTGATCATATTTGGAACGTATCGAGCTGACGCTCCGCGGCTTCTTCTTCTGCCGCAGATACTCTTTGCACTTCTTTCTCCATGGAAGATGCTTATGGCGGGCGAGCCATGCCCGAAGTTCCCTCTCTTCCTGTTTGTCCCATGAGATGTAGACTCGTTTCCCTTTTGGGGGCATGGTGCACAAATAGAACTCGTGAAAAAAAGAGGCTGGGGCGAAATGGACACGAAGGGGGAACATTGATCTATTAGGAGGGAACCAGCTATTTAATTTCTTTTTCAATTGCACGCTAAAATCAATGCCTCATGGCAGCTAGCGGTATCCCATTTACCCGGCCAAGTTGGAATAAGCGGAATATGTGGATGAACTCTGGGCTTCCTGGTCTGGTTCAAGTGGGTCGATAGCGTTCTCATCAATTTCATGACATTTTCATTGCATCTTGGAAGCATGAATTTCAGTAGAGGGATTGATTGATTTGCGTAGGCTTGATGAGTTCCACGGATTCCATGGCCCGCGCGAATTTGAGGGCGTCTCATGGCAGGCGTGATGAATTCTCTAGATAGCATTGAATTTCATTCATTCTGACACTTTTTTATGCCCCTCCATGGGCTGTTGTCTAGATGGCAGATCCTTGGTTCGACTGCGGCCCCTCACATTCAGCCGATCACACCCCAAACATTCTAGATCCCTAACCATTCTGGACTACACTCAGGCCCCTCGCACTATCTCTAGCATTGGTAGTCACCCTGTTGATGGCCTAGTCTTTCTGAGGCTCTCTTGAGTCTAGCGCAACTACTTGATGTCTAGCGTTAGTCCGCACCCATCTCCACTCAACATATAAATACGACGCTATTTTGTCCGAAGTAATATTTTCCTCCAGATCTTCTGCCAAGTTACATCGCCATCATGCAGCAGCTTGACAGTTCAGAGGATCTGATGTCCGCATACTATCAAATGTTCCGTGAAGAGCCGCAACAACCAGACTGCGCCAACATCATGGATTCATCTCCATCACCTCGGGGAGGGAACGCGGCACTGGACGATGACCTTGACTGTCATTTCGATATCACAGACGGCCAGTCTTACGAAGGGAGTCCCCAGCCCAGCTCCCTTCCACAACGAGCCGATGAATCCGAGTGGGATATGGAACCTCAAAGTCAGCCACCCCCGAGCCGGCGCAACATCCGTCGTTCGATTCTCTCAAAGAGATCAATGAGGCTCTGACATGGTCAGTCAATTAAAGAACAGTATCGTGAGCGGAAACTGACAGGCAGTCCCAGTCTAGATCGCCGAATGCAGTAGGCTCGCAGAAGAATTTCCCACAAGAGCATTAGCCATACTGACTTGTCTATACTAGGTCCGTCATTGATCAGCTGAAAAAGCAAAATCGCTGGAATGGAACAATGCAAAATCACATTGCCACTATGGCGCAGGGGTACGATGACATCGCTGCCCTGAAGGCTGGAATGAAGGAGTTACAGGGGCGGGGAAATAGTCTTTTCGGAGATGAAGAGCCGGAGGAGAGCGTGGAGAAGCCAACTGTAGGCCGACAAAAGCGGGCCGCTCGATGAGTTTGAGATGGATTCTGCCGGCAAAAGCGACGGCAAGAGCAGCTGCAAATATAATGAACACGTTTTCTGGTAAAACTGACACAGGCTGTTGACTTTACCCTTTGGTGTAGGAACGGGATAGCGGGAGAGGATAACCCGGGCTCCACTTTAATCGGCCAGTCTCATCTCGGGCTAAGGGTGGCCGCGCTACTCGATCCACGGTAGATGATGATGACAATCTAGAGCACAGATGATCGGCCTAGCCGGCATGTAGCCAAGCAGGTTGATCTGGCCACCGTGGCTCCAGGGTTCCATGGATCGCATTCAATAGATTGCTTTAAGTGTGCTTGCAAAGCTTCGCTTCCATCGCTATATTGAAAAACGAGCCCGCGTGCCGAGTTCCGTCCGTCGGCTGCGTTCTGGCCTGCACTGAATCTACTGAAATCGGTGATATAGGTCGTCTTGCGAGAACGTCCCGTTGTCGCTCCACTTCCCCTGACGGGTGGTTCCTCCCGGTCAATTGCAACGGTCTACATTTAGGAGCTATGTGTGTGGAGGGGCTCTGGCCCCACACCGGGGGCCTGAACTCCCGCCCTGCATGAAATCCCACATGAAATCCTGCATGAACCCTGCATGGACCCTGCATGGACATGAAGCTATAGCATCGGTAATTGAGAAGTAGCTGTCTAGGCTAATAGAATAAATCTTCAATGACTATGCAACATATCAGTGTTAGAAACTAACAACCAGTCAATAGTGGGAGGGCATCACCCACAGTACCCGTGTAATAACACATGAACCACGGCGTACGCTCGGCCGGCAAAACTGCTCTGGCATCTAGCTTACTGTTTGCGGGGTTTCTCGGCGGGCCGGTGAATCTTCCACGCCTTACCAATGCTGACCAACACGTCTCACCATCGCGCACCAATCGAGGTAGGGCATTGCGGGATATATTAGACCAGAAAAGATACCCATAATTGATTTTTCCGGGCTCACATGACACCGAACAGCAGTCCCCGCTCGATCTGCGGTAAATCACCGAAGATCCCACATTTCCTCCCCGGCTGCGCAGGTCTATCTGCCATCCATGGTTCGACCATTGTGGAATCCACCCGGTTTACGCAACCCGCCAAGCTCCCCACCGTTTGTGCGCAACAGCCACGAACCAACACTGGGAATTGCTCTCTTGCTGTAATCCGCTCCGTATCTTTCTCTCTCCGGTGCTGAAATAGCCCACAGTTGATGTACTCCTAAAAAGACTCAGGAAGATTCGAGTGCCTCGTGCTGATCGAGGTGTGGTCTATTTAAGGCCGCAACTGATGCGCAACAGATGAGGTCCGTGCAGAGCCGGCTATAGATCAGCAATATTCTTGGCGCTAACTTCTGTGAATGCCACCTTGAGCACGCCATTCCCAACAAAACAAATTGGACAGTAACGATCTATATAGTCGCGTATTACACTATCATGGGGCTACGATCCACTTAGATGGCCAGGGATTCTATTAGGGGTCAGGGTGCTGTCAGGACGGTGGACAGGGTCCCCGACTGTGGCTGTGCGATCAAACGGATTCGGTGGATCTCTTCCCACCCATTTCAAGGGCGACTAGGCTCATATAGAAAATTCCGTTGACATGGAGCAGGTACGGATTCAGGAGTCAAGCACATGGGGGATGCGGTCTAAACATCGCGCCCAGCCTATTCCGCGCCGTTAAATCAAATTCTCAATCTACCTATGCTCGAGCTACTCTATATTTGTATTTACATAATGGCTGATCTAAGGTACAGGCGCATATTGATCGGATTGCGACACTTCTTGTGGATTGACCGAAGTGGACATGTCCACATTCGTTGAGAAGAGGAGCTCGTCGGGCAGATCAAGCTGCTCCACCTGCTCGGCCCAGAAATCCTGAGTGAACCCCTGGAAAGGCAAGTTAGAGTCCAAGTTCACCTTCTCCGACTCGCTCATTGTCTTGACCACTTTGTCCGTCGCAGATACCATACTAGTATGAATCTCTCGAAGGATCCGATGGAGTTCGTCGCGCGTGATCCGATTGCGCACATCGATGTTGACCACATCCAGCTGCTGCTGCAGGCTGGTGATCTTCTCTTTCGCCTCGCGGAGCTCCTCGACTCCTTTCTGCTTCTCCAAGCCTATCTGCCGGATCGTTGTTTGTAGCTGGCCACGTTCGACCCTGAACTGCTGCGCCGCATCCGACGCCGCTTGCTGTTGCTCCGCGAAACGCGACCTTAGCTGCTGCTGGCGCTCATTGGCGGTCCGGATCACCTTGGTGCAGTTCGCATGGACGATCTCGAATTCTTGATTGACCTCCTGTGGCTTCAGCTTCGTGGCCAGTCCGATCGTCGGCTGTCAACCATGCCAATGTGATCAGCTTACAAGCCTTGCCATTGATAACAGTCAGGGGACATACCATAGTGTTTGTTTGTGTGCTCTGGGAGGCGTAGGGATGAGGACGACCTGCTGGGGTTGGCTGAGGGCGGGCCATGTGCGCGGACGACACGCCTGTCCCTGCCTGTGGTCGAAGTACTCGAGCGGGCATGGGGGGCCTTCGGGCAGTAGGTGGGACCTTAGGCATTCTGGGTACGAGGAAAGAGGAACTGGCTGATAAATATTGCAGCGGAAATGTAAGTTTCGAAATTCATTGCTGAAAGGAGAGTATATAGCTTAAGCCTGTCCCGGTCTGAACTGAATTGAATTGCTCACATTGATGAAAGTCTCTTCCGAGGTTGCATTGTTGAAATTCGACTAGCGCATTTCGAAATTGATGGCTTTTTGCGCTCAAGGCTAGTGGGAATTGACGGTGGATCCAGTCGGTACATCATGTCGAGGGATTAGATGTGGAACTAATCACTGCGTTTGCTCATGGTGGCAAATTTAAGATGCACGCCGATGCGCTTAAACCATGATCAATGTTCTCTCTAATTAGCATGAACTGTTAGCAATGCGTCTGGAACATTCATCGCTATTTTTACTGCTGATCCCTGGCTTACCTATCTACATAAGTCGTTGCCTCGCAGAGGACCGCCTGCAAGAGAGATACTGGACTTACAGATCGCCTGGACCCGGTGTGGGCCAAATCCAGTCCTTACTCGACTTTATGACTGCTTTGCTGAATGTATAATTCAATATGGTTTATACAATGAATCCAAGGGAAATATGCAGAGAATAGTGTGGTTTTAAATGTGTCCTCTTTGAGTACAGTAGGCTACTGCAGGGTCTTGCGGATAGCAAAGCATGGTGCTACCGCAGCGGGTGGAACATCATATAAAGTTCATTGGTAAACTTGAGTCTGTCCCACTCTAGAGGATTTTCCTTTTTGCTTCCATTTATATTCCCACGTCGCCGGCTTTTTTTACCGAAGAAGAGGTGCGCCTGGCCACCGAGCGGCGCGTGAAATATATTGGAGCAGCCAAAGTCAGCATCAGCCAAATTCAATTCGAACCGCCTTTGCTTCGGGATCTCTTTCCCAAAAACATGGACCCGCTTCGGGAAGTTCTCCGCAAAAACCGCTGTCGTCGACTGGATGTGAACAATAATGACCCTGAAGTCGTGTCGCAGCAAGTTCTGACCAACGCGCTATGGAAGGCGAATGCTACTCCTCAGTCGCTCCTGACCAAGGATGCTCATAAAATAACACGACTTACCTTTATGATGAGGCAATTTCAGGGCCTACACAGCTGATACCACTTCCAGGCTGGGGCAGAGATGCTCCCTCTGGCTGATCGCTGGTGGACGGTGAACCTTTACATGGACGGTATGTCGGGGATGTTTACTTGTTTCCGTACAACTACCTATTATAGAAATCGGCGAAGCTAAGGGGGTAAGCCGAAATACCCACCGTAAACAGGAAATTTAATGAAGTAATAGTATGAGCGAGATGCTACCAGGGATCTCTTCCCACTAACAATGTCGGCCCAGGTTGGCGACTTGCGACTACTACGTATGGACTAATCACATCTGAGAAAACAGTGCTTTGTGTCTTTCCACGCTCTTACCGATAGGTATGCATGAGTGCCTTCAAATGATGTGACTTTGAAGTACTTCGCCAATAAGCGGCTGCTTTGGCTCGAGCAAGAAAGCTTGTCAATCGCCGCAGGGCCCACCCACATGCATGTTCTGTCGCTCAATTCAACTTGAAGTGCTGAAACCACCAGAGTAGCATGCTATGAGCAGAAGGCTGCGACATACCTGAAAATATTTCCCAAATTTTCATTTTCAACCAAACCATGCTCTCCGTTGACTCTGAAACCAACCCTAGTCAAGTTTTTAGGAGGCCCTTGGCAGTATATAACTTACAGTATGAGCACCCAATGCCCCAAAGGACTTCGGTAGTTTTTATCAGTCAGTGTAGCACCATTGAGAATGATTTCCAAGAATATTATTTCATTGTACTGCTTTTGAATACCTCTGCCCACAGCTTCGAAATGACGGTGCATACCACTTAGTTTGATTGATCCCATTCGAAACTTGTCTGCGAGCCCGCTTGAGTGTCATTTACATCACCAGTCTGGAAGGTGTTAGACATCTTTCCACTTTCTTCTGGTGGCTTTGCAGTCTTCTGTTTTCGTCTCTTTCTTTTCTCTGCGCCTGTCATCTTAGCATAATTTTCGTCCCGCGCTTGCAAAATCCGCTACCAACGGCCTTTGTGTGGCAAAGCTGGAGGGGTTTCTAAGATCGAGCTGCTAGTTCGCAACGGGACTCTTCCGCCGTGTCTTCTGCAGTATTCAATTGAGAACGTTGCGGCACAATCGTGATTGGCCTTTACAGGGGCATGAGCAAGTTGCCTGCTGTGTTGCTTTTCAGTTGGCTCAGAACACGTGGCACCATCCTATCGGATCTATCTAGATATTCTCAACCCGATGCCAAAATAATTAGTAAAGAAGGATATTCATAATTTGCGATGAATTTTATCAAGTTACCACAGTGAACAAAGACACTTGGATGAAGATGTTGAACCGGGACCGGGACTGACGTTGGTGTACGAACACTTTCGATGAATCTACAGAGGAGCTGACAGATGCAGGGTCTTCCGGACCCCAAAATTTCATTTTCTTTTATTGGACACCATACTTGTAAGCTGACAGTTTATGCCGGTCTCGTTCAACAATCATTTCCTTCCTTAAAAGCCCACATTAGCGTCTGGAACTGCTATAATAGATGATGTATAGGAGGAGACATTCATCGCATTTGTGAGTTTGAGTTATATCCAGGAAACTATACTACGTTTTGCCGCAAAGACAACTGAGATGAGGAAAGTCTGAGTACAGGTAGTGGGTGCCAGCTCTAGACCCAAACAGCACCAAGCAGGAAATAAGATCCTAATCCACAATCAGGCCAGATGCCATCAGGGCTATGTGATAAATCTACCTACCAGTGGGAAGACATTGTCGTCAAAACAATCCACGCGTGATAAATACGCTGCGCTGACCCAGGTTGACAACATATATGTTGGTTGTAGGACCACTACTGTATGTCTAACTGCTGTTTGCCGCGTTATTCGAATAACTCTGCATCAAACACCAATACCCAGGTACATGGTCAGTCCAAAGTTTGCCAAACCCTTCGATGTCGCGGCGCCAGTCCCGCTGCATCTCAGCAGCCACCGCTGCCCAGTTCAGGAGCTGTACACCCGCTTGGGCCATCCGCTTGTGAGCTGCTTCACGTGTATGTTCTTTGAATGTCCCAGAAGCATCCGTCACCACATATACATCGTAGCCTTGCTCCGCCAGACTCAGCGCGGGGAAGGCGACGCAAATTTCAGTGAGAACGCCACTACTCGATGATTAGGATCACAATAATCTTTAAAAGACCATAAGATCGCGCAAGTACCTGATGATCACCTGTTTCTTCCCAGTTGCTTTTACTGCATTGACAAAGTCCTCGTTGTCCATCGCATTAACTTGTCCCGGTCTCCGGATCAAGGGAGCATTAGGCAGTGAATCCACGATTTCCTGGGCAATAGGACCATTGGGACCAGTGTCGAATGAGGTGGTCAGGACCGAGGGTGCGTTGAAATAGGCTGCGGTTTTCACCAATCCCAACACATTGGTCCGGAACTCTGTAGGCTCGAAATCGCGCACCAACTGAATAAGTCCGGACTGTTTTCCTTTTAAGTTAGATATTATCTGATTCTTACTCATCGCGTGCTTCCCTTGAACTGACCTGGTGGTCGATAAATAGAAACACGCAGTTGTCCCGGTCGAGCCGTTTGTAAGCTGGAGGCATGATCAAAGGTGGTAACGGTGAACGGAGCAAAAGAATTTAGCTTTGTGGTACAATAAAAATCTCAACTAACGGATGATGGGCCCATTTATATACGTAGATACTACACCGATAGTAGCTGTCGGATTATATAAAAATTAATCATACGAATCAATGTCGTCACGACTTCTTACTGCTTTGTCTACAATTATGCGATGATTTATAAAGTCATACAACTTCGGCGGACCCACCAGAGATCTTGGTGGGGTACTTTAGGGTCGGTTCACAGATCTTCACCGCTATCTACTAGTTGAGTGTTCGCCACTTGAGTCTGACCAAAGCTACATGTCTACCTTGGCACTGCCGTCAAGATTAATCATGCTTATGAAAGCACTAACAGTAGCAAGATCAGTGGCCACCCACCTACTACGACCTACCCCTTGCCGCATACATTGCGTAGTCCTGATGCTTCGATTGTCAGCTCTTTTTTTCATTACCTAATATCTTCACTTATGCTCGTTACAATTCGTACATCCTGCCTACGTAGTAAGGCTATTTGAAGCGTACCTCACCGTACACTCGGAGACAATCACGTGTCCAGATCCCTGGACTCGCTTCGTCTTGAGTCCTCGAACGAGCTCTCTCTCGTGTGGAAGATAATACAAGAGATACACCGTTGCTCGTAGCTACCAATCCTTCAAAGGGCTGCTCTGCCAGAGAAGAGAGTGTCAGAATGCATACTGTTAGGGCGCCCTTACACGTGCCCTGTGAGGATCGAAACCTCTTTCCCTCTTACAAAATAGCCTTGGTCAAAGTTACCTAAGTCTATCTTATTATTTTTGGGTGTTCAGCATATTCATCGGGAAATTTTGGCGGTGCTCAAGGGCGATGACAGAATGTTGGGTACCAGCCAAGACGTTTCCCCACCCCCAGCAAAAGTAGTGATGCTATTGGCTAAAACATGGTCTTGAACACTGAGACGAATTATCATTGGATGAACTCCTAAACATCTTTTTAGAACTGGAGCTGTAGTGGTCTCAGCTCGTGAGAGGGAGTAATGAGGTTTCGAACCCCAAAGAGATTTCATCAAGGTTTGGCCCCCATAATTGCTCCTCAAGAGGCCGGTGCTCAACACCGGTGACGCGTCCAGTCTAACGATAGTAGCCAAGACCTCTACTTGCTTATTAAGATCCGTTTCTATCTGACACTGCCCCCATTTGAAGGATACGCATTCCACCCCAATGGATGACGCAAGGGCTCAGTGTAGAGACTCCCACAACCCTTCACCGCCTCTGCAAACCCAGAGTAGTCATGGGCCTTCCTCGGATACTTCAGCCCCAGGACTCAAAATTGAAAACCCCTCAAGTGTGGGAAAAACGAACAGAATGGTAGAAGCTGTACCCTCAGCTTCATCCAGCGACAAGCGGAAGGCACAAAACCAAGCTGCGTAGGTGATACAAATCCTGGGCGTAAGCCGCTCTCAAGGGTAGAGGTAGGACTAACGGGCAAACTATCAATGCATCAAGTCAACGCGCTTTTCGCGAACGCAAGGAACGCCATATAAAGGATCTCCACGATCGGTTCGCCCAGCTACAGCAAAATATATCAGTTCTCCGTGAGGAAAATGACCAAAAGCGGCAAGAAATCACCACAGCCCTAGCGGAGAATCATACTCTTAAGGAGTTAGAGTCGATGCCGGCTGCGTTCCGACATGATTTAACGCCTATCTTGACGTACACGAGTTTCGCAGATATGGTCGCGCCAGGTGACCATAATAAGCAGCCTACGCACCGCGTTACAACTGATCCGGATACTGGCGAGCGATTTATGGACTTGGGTGCTGCTTGGGATTTCATTCAACAACATGCATTGTTTCAAGAAGGCATGCTCGATCTTGAAAAAGTATGCAACTACTTGCGGGAACAGGTGCAGTGTGACGGTCAAGGGCCGGTCTTTGTGGAAAATTGTGTTATCCATGCAATCGAGGCTAGTGTAACCGGAATGCGAGTTGATCAGCCTAATGCGCTTGATTCCCAAGCCTAATCGGCGTGACAGGCAGTTCTTTTCCCTTTAATCCCATTTTGTGCTCTTTCCTCTCCTTGCTTTGCATTTCTATATCACTGCTACTTAGGAGAGTTTATAACTCGCGTGTTCCGGTGAATGGCGGGTCACATAATTTGAAAGGAGATCTAGTCTACTTCGTCTCACTTGACCTCCGGCGGTACGTTTCTCGCACTGCACAGCCTCGATGAGTGTGTACCTCCCACGCACCGATTCCATGCTCTAGAGGACACTTATTCTTCCCTTTTTCATCTTGGAGCAAGTTTTCCGGCCTGTACTTTGGATTGACCTTCATGCGGCGAATGACTGATCCGTGAATCTTAGCCTCCTTAGGAAGATCACGTCTTTCCCCAAGGGGAAGAGGCCATCGAACAGGTCTCCAAGATCCATCATTTTGTAAACCCATCCTCCGTAACGGAAGGTACTCCACTATTTTCCAAGTTAAAACCGTGGGCCATGAGACACCATGGCCATATTGTAGGAAGTCATGTATATGTCCGTTTGTGGTTGCCTTCCAGAGCGCGGTCTTAAAATCGGATGCGTGGCTTGTCTCTTGTCCATCATTTCCATTTTTTTGGCTGCCAGTGTTCTGCTCCAGATGACGCGGAAGAACACTATCGCCAGCTGAGTCATCCAAGCAGTAGAATAGCTTCAATTTTTCGGGATCAAATCGAAGTCCCGCACGCTGCGCCTCCTGCACCATCCACACCAACGGCACATGGCTCAGCGCCAGGTCCTCATCTTCATCCAAATTTAATCCGCCGCCAATATCAGTATGGCATCCGGCGAACCACACCTCCTCGATGTCCTGAGGATTATCCTTGTCTTCCTCGAGGGGACCATCCTCAGCTTCGCATGGTGTTCTAGCCGAATTTGGGACCTGTGTATCCGGTCGCTGGTTACCAGGGTTCACATTTCGTGGACGGACAGGAGTGGCTGGTCGATAGAACGCCTCTCCTGTACAATGTCCTTGCTGATGATGTCCTTGTCGCTCCGGGTGGCCCTGTAATTTGCGTCGCGTTGACCGTGTGTTTGGATTGGCATCTGAAAGTAAATCCTGTCGGAACTTAGCACGATGCTCGTCGATAGCAACCGCATGCCGAATGACTTTGGCCGAAGTTTTTGCCGTAAAAGGGAACAAAAACTTATTACGATTCACCTCGAATCGTGGTATGCTATTGACAGTGTCAAATAATCCGAGGAATCGTATCTGCGACACCGGACGACAGAAAGTCTCCCGTAAGGCTTTCATGTACTCGTATAAGTCATCTTTTTCGTTCTGTTTAGCATCCACCCGGTTGACACATTTCGCCCACTTCGAGAATATCGACCAAACATAGTGGACCTTGCCTTCGTTCCCGGCCTCTAACAGGCCGATATGGTCCAGCATTTCAGCAAGCATGCGCGCAACATACGCTCCACGGCTAAAACCAAAAATGTAGATTCCATCCCCTGGGTAGTAAAAGCGCATGAGGAACCTATAACCGTCCATGACATGTTCGTCAAATGTCGTGCCCACCGCGGCATCCTTTGTATTTGAAAACCATCTTTTGATACGATTCTCGTTGACTTGATGGGACTGCCAAATTGAGGTGGTATACGTCCCAAAACCAGGCTGATAATAATGGAATTGACGAGCGTCATTGCGATCAAGCATCTTCTATCGGTGTAAGGATGGCCTAAGGGAACCAATTTCTGTCAAAATGACTCACTCTATAGATCTTGAGGACATTACTATCTGCTTCGTCTCCTCGAAATTTATATCCCGTGCCGTCAAAGCAGAGGACGAACTCCTTGGTGTCAGCGACAGCGGCTCTTTCCATGATAAGGCGTTGTTTTTGGACTTTAAGCAGTCACACGATGGAACAATAGGAAGAGACAGTGAAGATAGTTGGATCGAATTTTAGCCAGCTAGCCCCTCGTTCTTTATATGTTCCAGGGAGCGATCACAAGTGTCATCATTGACGGTACCCGCGGATAGTTTGTGGCGAAATTAATCTATCCTTCCTTTATTCCGATGTCTAGAACAAGCACTTCTGATATTCTCCTCCTCAGCTCTACTTTACGTATGTCCTGTAGAGAAGTAAAGCTGTAGAATCCCCGACCACGAGTTAGAGACAGACCTAACAATTTGATTGCCCCTTGTCAGGTTCCAAACTGATCCGAAGCACATATCGGCCAATACTAGCCTCGAAGACGTCGCAGCGGAATAGCGGAGATCCGTGATTGGTCAATGCTGTTCCTAAATGGCCCTGACACTGGTACCGATTAAAATCAAGATATGCTATGCTTTGTCGGATTAGCCCGGGAGTCTATATGCTCCGCGTCTGGTCATATACTGGCATTACGGCCAGAATAGATTTACAAATTTTTGCACAATCCTAAGTGTGAATAAGCTTACGATCTGGCACCCGGTAAGTAGTCGATTGGGTAATGATTAATAATTGCTACTAAATTTTCATTGGCTGATCACCAACACGAGCCATTTTCTCGCTCAGGATTTGTCAAACTCGTGTGGAGCGAAGCTTCCTTTCGCCACGACTCCTGATGTCATAGCATCCGCGTTTGAATTTGGAATTAGTAGAAAATCCAAAGGAATTGAACATTAAATTTTCCACCATTCTTTGCCATAGCTTATAGCGCGTGAACTATCATCAGCAAGGCATTATGTCACCTGAAAACGAAGCTGCTTGGAGTCTGGAGCCAAAGGGTGACCTAAAGCGATTCACTGCAGCCTACAACATCCCTTCAGAAGAGGAAATTGTCATCAAGGTTGCTTGGCTACTTGCGTATAATCTGCTACTGAAGTGACTTAACTGACAATCGCATTAGAACCATGCCGTTGCAATACAGCCATTTGATGCCAATATCCGAGCCCGAGCATACATTGATGTGCCTTACCCATTCATCTTGGGTAACGGGGTTGCCGGCATTGTCCATGAAGTTGGCCCATCAGTCACCAGGTTCAAAAAGGGCGACCGGGTTGTGTCTGATACACCCACTTACCAGCTCAAAGAAACTAAGTACGGAGGCTGGCAGAAATATGTCGTGAGCCGAGAAGCGACAACCGCTAAGATACCAGCAAGCACGACTTTCGAGGATGCTGCTGCGATGCCGTTTGCGCTTTTAACAGCCGTCGCAGCGCTGCACTTGCACCTAGGAATGAGTAAACCTGGAACAAAGTGCGGCGGAAAAGCACTCATCTGGGGCGCGAGTGGGTCTGTGGGCGGTTACGCTGTCCAGTATGCCGCCAGTGTGAGTGAGCACAGCTCGTTGATGTCATAGCAGAGAACTGACATTGTTTCTAGCTAGGATACGAGGTTGTGGCAACCGCCTCCCTGCGCAAATTCGACTATGTGCGTGGCCTTGGGGCCTCCGCGGTCTTCGACTACAAGGACGATGAGATCGCCTCAAAGTTGAAGAGACTCGGTCCCTATGAATTTATTATGACAGCCTCGGGCGATGCGAAAGGTGCAAATTCTATAAGCGAAATCCTGCAACCAGAAGGTGGGACATTTGCATCTGTCCGCCCGCGAAGTGATGAAATGCATCTTGCCGGGAATGTCCATCTGGCCTACGACTTTTTCAGCATGACTACTCAGAAGCCGGAAAATGCCGATTTCACTGAATGGTGGTATCGCGACTATCTCCCCGGAGCTCTGGGCGGAAATGTGACCCCCACACCCTTGGAAAAGCGACCTGGTGGCTTGAACAGAATCCAGGAAGCTTGTACCGACGTTTTGGAAGGGCGGAGCCCGAAAAAGCTAGTTTTAGATCCCCAAGCGGATGGTCTTTAACTGTTCCCCAATTATCGACCGTCGTAGCAACATCAAAACCAATCCACACCAGACACAAGAATCAGACTTTTGGGGTACATATCATGCTGGTGGATAAGGGCACCAAGGATCTCTTGATACCATCGACCTTGCCGCGAAAGAGGCTAGGAGTAATTCAGACAATTTACCTTTCCAGCAATCGCTAAATACTCGTGAATAATTGCCCTTGCTGAAATCCATCGTTGAGGAGATGCTCAAGCTCTGGATGAAAATGGGATAGGTTAGCTCGATCGATGCAGCCGTGAAAGGAGGGAACAAATCCGCGGTCTCCCACGCCGAACTTATGGGGGTTACGGTGGGCATTTAACTCGTAGCGTAAAACCGTCTAGATCCCGACCTCTTTTAGTGAAACCTGAGTCGCCATTATCATGGAACTAATATGTCAATGTCGTCTAGAAAGATCAAGGATTTGTACTCACGAGCTTCATAACGTATGTCCTCCTATATTTCTTGTATTTCAAGTATCGTCGAAGCTTCTGAGCGGGTAATTTCCTAAAGAAATCAATATCACGGCGGATCCAGGTCTAGCGAGCAATCGCCCTGCAAATACGAAAGTTTAGGCTGATGCGGACCCACTTTGTGGTGCTCATTACAGTCAGTCGAGATGCTTGGCTAGCAGTTCCGAGATTTCCCCAGAATGGGATAAGCTATAGTCAGTGTTGAAGTCATTCATTTATGCTTGAAGTACGGCTTACCAAACCTAGGCTTCAACAAGTTATGACTCTCATGGCTTAGACCCATCCGAGACCATGAAATTTCCTTTGGCAGTGACGCAATCATTAACCCATCGGTGCTGTTCTGTTAAAGTCTAATCAAGCCTAAACTACCAAACTACCCGATGAAAGGATAACCAAGAAGGCTAAATAAGTTTAGTCATATTTGCTAATCTTGACTAAGAAAGCCCGCAACTGCATGGTCCGTGCAGCCGCCTGTTGCGGGCCGCCCGTACGGTAATAGACTTCAGAGCCTTGTGGGAATCTGAGAGTTTTCTTTGGAGCATACAGGCCCCGAAAAAGCACCCTGGTCTACGTGCATCATAATCCGCCTCCAGTTAAATCTCTCTTTTGTTGGAACAGCTGGAGGATGCGTACGAAGTCCGAAGCATCCATTTGTGTCTTAAGGCCATCTGTCTGCTCTAAGGTCGGGTCCATTGAAACGACATTTCAAAGTCCTAAAAGATGTCGTCGATACTCCCTACAGGCAGCTTCTGGAGAAGCCAACGTGATGCTGAGACATTACCTTCGCCAACCACCATCGTCCCATTCGCTGGTCGCATTGGTGCCAATCAAGAGTTCTCACTGGACAAAAACAACTGCACGCAAATAGAATTATTGCAGAAGTTTCCGGATGCTGCTCCCTGGATTCCGTTCGGAGATGCTCTATCTCTAGAAAATATTCTACAGGTCGAACTATGGAAGGCGGCTGTTGTTGAAGCTATAGGTCCGTAAGCGCTAACAACTTCGCAAGTGACATGATTACTTACAACACCAGGAACATGCTTGTTGGTATACCTGACCTGCTTCGTAGCCGTGGGCTTAAGTCAGACGGTGAAGTAAATTCTGCTTGCATCCTTCTTTGACTGAGATTTTAACCATGTCACTGCGAAGCACCTTTGCATCCGGCGCACTCGTACCCAGCCTGCTTGGTGGGCTAACGGCGATCTTGGTTCTTCCGTTGTTCATTTTCGCTACAGGTCCAGTTTCTGGGGCCCACCTCAATCCTACCATCACCATCGCTACATTCTTCGGGCGTCTGGCCACGCTGCCGCGATGTATTCTGTACGTCACATTTCAGACGTTCGGAGGGGCCATGGCAGGTTTATTATTGAGAGCGAGTTTTGACACAAGATCTGTAATTTCCCATGCCTTTGATGGCCGCGAAGAACTCATACTGATGCATCTTTACAGTTCGCCGTACCAGGTTGCTATATTGATTCTTCAAAAGTCTCAGCAGGCAACGCATTCGCCATAGAATTCACTACAGATTTCGCTTTGATCTTTCTCTCGTTCAGTGTCGGTCTTGACCCTCGACAGCGGTCTGTATTTGGGCCAGCCTTGGGCCCTATTTTTGTTGGCATTGTTTTAGGAACGTGTACGTTTGTGACGGGTTTTAGTCGTATTGGTTATACTGGATTCTGTGAGCTTCCGAACCATTTTCTGCCAGATTTGGAATACTAATAACCCAAAAGCGGGAAACCCTGCACGGTGCTTCGGGGCAATGGTTGGCTCGCACTTTGCTTCGTATCATTGGATACATTGGATCGCGCCGTTGTGTGCCTCTATCATCCACGGGGTTCTATATTACTTCATACCACCTTACTCTCGGAAGAGGATTTCGGATGTGACTGACGGTACTTCTTGAATTCTGAAATCATCAATCAGGACTATGGACGTCGAGGAATAAATAGTAATTACCTGTGTCAGCATCACTCAGCCGAGGTATGAATATATTTTAGATGGAGACCTTCTAATTTATGATACACACGCCACACCACGCTGGGGAATGCCATAGGGTAGTGGAGGCTGTTATGGTGTATTTATTCATTTTAACATCTTGCTAGGCATCATTTCTTTTCATAACTGGGACTTTATTTTCTTTTGCAGCTCTGGTTACGGACGTGTGGTTTCGCAGACGCCCTTTGTGAAACCAGAGAAGACTTTAGATATATCATTGCCATAATTCGAATATGGCTTATACGCGAAATATACTATGTGGGCTGAGTAGTGTTTTAAATGGGTCCTTGTTGGGTACTGCGGGGTCTTGTAGAGTAGCAGAACATGGAGCTAATGCAGTAGGAGGAGTTGAGAACCACCTATAAAGGTCAGTGGTAAGCTTCAGTCTGCCTTACTCTGGTGGTTTTGTTGCTTTTGTCTGGTTTCTCTATGCCTCGAGCTTTATTTACCGAAGAAGAGGTGCGCCTGGCCACCGAGCGGCGCATGAAGTATATTGGAGCAGCCAAAGTCAGCATCAGCCAAATTTAATTCGAAACGCCTTTGCCCCGGGATCTGGATCCCAAAAATCTAAATCGGCTTCGAAAAGTTTTCCGTAAAAAACCACTGTCGTCGACTAGATGTAAACAATCATGTTCCTGCGGTCGTGTCGCAGCAAGACCTCACCAACGCGTTACGGACAGCAAACGTTACACATCAGTCTCTTCAGGTTTAATCGTGGCTTCATTTCTCTTTCTGAAATTCCTTGAAGTAGCGTTGATCAATCTTCAACTTTGTCTCAACGACCATAATTTCCTTACTCGGACACGATGGGCAGCGGATTATCGCTCAATTGCGGCAGCAGGCTTTCCTATCACCACCATTTGAATTTCAGCATTGGCTGTTGTTTTGAAATAGAGGCAGACGTGCATGTTGTTCTTGAGTAAGTCTGCATCAACGCGCCTCACTTGTTGATGCCGGATTTACAGGGTCCTGGCCATAGCCCACTTAAAATATTTTTACTGAGTGTAGCCATGCCACATTGACTGCAGTACTGGGAAATTTGACCCTTGCCTCCCTGCTCTGCTCATTGCCCACAGACGTGTCGTCCGCCAACACAGTGAGGCTTTGTGATCGTGATGAGACTACGCTACGATGCTGTGGAAGGTGTTCTGATTCTTTTCCTCTTGTATTATCCCTCCAAAGCAACCTTGCTTTCAGATGCGAAGAGGCCAAATATTTTCGAAGGTGCTTCTTGATTCAATCACTCGGTACCGCAGTCCGTGGCTCTGACGCTGATCTGTCCTTGACAACATACATCCATGACTGACACCATGAGCCGGACTGCGGCCAATGCTAGCCTTCGGATTCAGAGAACCTTTTATGTTACTTGTCTATGCTGCGTCTCTAGCACTCACATTATGGAAAAGATCAAAAAGTAGACATGTGATTATCGCACTATTGAATGGTACAGTATCACGTACTGTAGCTTGGTACTATACAGTACTCCCTATGATGGAAGCCTTATGGTGCCATCCAGCTTGTACTGCCCACGGGCCGGAATTAAACCCACGCACGGACCATACGTCTGCGATCTTCGACGCGCCGAAGTTGTTTGGTGTATACAATCACTTCCCCACATACCTCACCTACTTCACCGTCGTGGATGTCCCTCTCGCCCTATATTATACGACCCAAATCCACTTCCTTGTCTTCGCGAGAGGTCGTTCGGGCCCCGAGGTATACTTCGGACTTTTCTCTTGCTCCCCGAGACCCGTTGAAAGTGGGTTGAGCTCACGTGTCTATCCGGCATAACTCGGAATGGGATGGGTCTTTTTCGGCATATATTGATCTCTTTACGATGATTGTGAAGGATACATATGATCTGCATTAGTGGACAGAGTCTTCAACGCCAAATCACGAAACATGGCACAAAGGCCCCAGGCCTCAAGAATCTCAAAACCGAGCAGTCCGTTGATCTGCCTCAGAGATGATAGATTGAGCTCCGAGCGTTTCCGCGTCTGGAGTAATCGGCGTCTCTGTCTCCCCAGCCGGGACAAGTCTCGCTGGCTTACAAGCACCATTGGCTCGCGACCCGGAGGGCCAGCCTTGGTGACTGCGTCTTGAACGAAACGGTGGGGGGCGGCCATTTGGGGTCCGGCCATTTGGGGTCGTAAGCTCGCGCGAGGCGGTGTCATGCTATCCGAATCCTGATCAGTAAGACCGATGAAAGAGCGAAGTGGGTGAAGCTCCCTTACATACTAGCAGGCTCAAGGACTTGAAGGGTGACTTAGGCGGGCGCCACGAGGGGGAATCGATGTCTAGCATGGGCTTGGTCGTCAGTAAGATCGCACGCGGAGAGTTAGTTTGATTACCTATACTTACTTAGCAGTCATTAAATATTAATAGACTTGACAGAGAGAAAGTGACGTGGAACGAGCGGCGTGGGTTATATATGGAAGGATTCCGAGCCTTTCCCGAAATAGTTAGCTGGAAAGTCCGCCGTCCACTCCACGGAAACGAGCAACATCTGGTCGCTCAGGTTGACAGGGCCTCCAGCAAGTGCTCCTTCCACAGAGGCCGCCACTCTCCTGGCTATCGATATGCTTGTAACCGCCACTGCGACTAGGCCACAAGATGAAGACTCAATGCGGATGCTGGCAAAGTTGACGACTGTATAGCCTGTCAACCCTTAGACATCTAGAGATGTCCGATCTGGCCATCTTTTTGGTCGCAGACGCGCAATCTTTCCCGCTTTTGTGTTATTGCCAGTTCCCGCAGACGACTAAAGTTTTGAAATGAAAATGCACAAATGGCATGCGTACTGTATCAAGGTAGCTACAGTAAGGTTGCGCAATAGTTGTGCTTCACGCTATCCAAGGGCTAGTCAAATGAGATCTATTGAATTAGAAAGAGGAAAGTCTTTGCCTGATCGCTTTTGTTGATTGGATGAAGTTCATTTGATGCAGTTGATTAGATGAAGTTGATTAGATGAAGTTGATTTGATGAAGTTGATTTGATGAAGTTGATTTGATGAAGTTGATTTGATGAAGTTGATTTGATGAAGTTGATTTGATGAAGTTGATTTGATGAAGTTGATTTGATGAAGTTGATTTGATGAAGTTGATTTCACGGATTTTGATCATGGGTGCTGATCATGGGTGCTGATTTAATGAAAACCAATCCACTAACCCCAGATTCATTGGTTCGGGTGATATTCATGGACTACGCACGGACCTCCTGTTTGATGGTACGCGTCCCACGGCTTCTTTTCACCCAATGATCATGACGTGTCTTCGCGAAGCGAGATCTTATCCATGGTCCGCTCCGAGACTATTTGCAAATCGCGCAATTGTTTCTTACTCTGGCTTCGCGCTATCTCTCATAGCCTAGACAAGTAACTCATGTGATCTCCATGACTACGCAATTCGTTCCTATCGATGAATTGATCCGCATCCTCGAAGCACCTTCCCGCTACATCCGTCGCATTAACTTCATCCACTAACAACATCCCATCTAGAATCACAGTAAGACGCTCAATTACTCCGTGAAATAAAAGACTTTAACTCATTGGCCTAACGAACAGAGCTTGCGACGACTCCGCTAAGAGAATGCCAAGCCTTTCAGAAGGGCATGGTCTTGGTACGAAAGCTACCTCTCAAGGACAGAGCTCATCTCAAATGCTCAATCGGAGCGATGCTAGGTCTAACCGAAAAGTGAAGAGAAGAAAGCTAGTCGCCCGCATTCTAGATGACCTGCGGCGGGAAGAGCCGGAAGAGAAGCTTGACGTGCTCAACGAGGCACATGCTCGAATTGAACAACTGGAGCGCGAAAACCAACATCTTCGACAGCGTAACCAGATTTTGCTCGAAGGCTTCAAGCGCACGCGAGCCACGATGTTCAATCTCATGTCACAAGTGGCGAATCTACGACGGAGGATATAAGGTGTTAGCCCATCCACGGCGAATCTTAGTACCACTTCAAGCGCTGTCTCGACTATGATCAATGGAAATCTTGTATTTGTATATTCGGTGGATTGCAGTAGGAGGACAAAATGCCAGAGATCGTCGGTGGTCGAGATACATTTGAAAATCTTCAAGACGTAAGGATCGTAATCTGATGAATTCACCATGCTGGAATGTCTGAATGGCTTGATCTTGATTGCAGACCGGGGACAAGCATGGACCGAAACCAACCGCTTCTTACAACATGATCAAATTCCATCCCCAGATCCACTTAGTGAAATTTCATCAATCCTCCGTGTATTGGGCCCACCAACTGTCTTGGCCCCACTAAAAGAAGAGGCTGGGGATCAAAGTGCACATCTTGGCTGTCCTGGCTCCCCTAGTGTCATAGTATAAAGAGAGCTGATGTGCCCCTGGGAAGCTCTCCTCCCCAAGTCTTCCCTTCGTGACCTCATTTGAGGCACGATGACAGACAGTACCCACGAAGCGTCTACCAAGGCGTGAACGAGGAAGGTCTTCCCTTCGTGACCTCAGTTGAGGCATGATGACAGACTACCCACGAAGCGTCCACCAAGGCGTGAACGAGGAAGGTCTTTATGACAGTACCCACGAAGCGTCTACCAAGGCGTGAACGAGGAAGGTCTTCCCTTCGTAGCCCACACGCGTGGAGATACGAGGAGGGACCTCCAGCGATGGACAGACACCTCTTCGCGGTGCTGGAGACTAGTATTCAAACCGTTTGCCGACTTTTTGAAGAAGCCAAGATCTGTTCCAAGATTAGATACTGTATTTCCAAATTAGATTTCTGTCTTTCCTATCATTTTCAGACTGTGTTGAAGGATAAATATCATATCATCCGTAGATACACAGGCTGGTATTCCTAGTATATCCTTCTTTCCATCACCATTTCATGCTAAGCAGTCTCCGATAGAGAAATTTCTATTGTTTGAAATGCATATTGGAAGCTAAAACCATAATAAATGGAATGATTCAGTCATACCTACATATTCAAGTTCACGCCCAGTGATGAAGCAAAAATAACCGTTTAGCCATCTGTTCCAGTTTTGGATATGTATACGCAAAATGTATTCGTATCAATATCATGTCCCGAAGAGAATTAAGTATGATGACCGTTGTCAATACTGAACGAATTCTGCTGATCCTGGCTGTATCATTTCCCCCATTACTTGCCATACAGTCCCTGATGGAGAAGACATCTATAGTTTGAAGAGTAGTCGCCACCCATGGTCTACAGGTATAGCCCGCTGGTTTGCGTGCCAGGGTTATTAAACCATACATTAATAGAGCATCTGTCTGCTGCATGTGCATTTTCAAGCTCACGCACAGCGACGAGGCCAAAAGCATCTGTTCGGCCATTGTCATACTACCACGGGGAAAATTGGAGGACCTTAACAAATTCGATCAAGCTAAGTTTCCCTATGACATGATTCCTGATGGTCCCTTTGCGGAGACACAACATCTTATCCTACGTCACTACCCTGTTTGACCTGCTTGTAGATTTCCAAATTGCCTTGGGTTGAAATAATGCCATCCAATTTCATTTGTGGATTTCTTCCGGTATTCTTGAATAAAATTACGTCTATATGAATGAGGATTCCGGGTTTAATGGAATTACAGAAGCGCAGCTTTTTATGTACCCAGCAAGATCCTTACTCTGAGGCCTGGGGTGAATTCCACCCAAGTAAATGGCATCAATATCATTGATAAAAATGCACAGCAAAAGGACCTGTAAGAGAAAGAAAATAAACCAAGGTATCCGAGCAAGGGGTGGATGAGGATTATTCAACATACCGGTTTCTGTCCGTACAAGGTGGTTCTATGAGGTCTTTTATATGCTATGATTGAGAACAACCAGATTTGAAAAATTCATTGTGATCCCACAGGCTTGTGGGACATAAGATGCTTTTCCAAAACATGTTGAGTAGTGTGTGGTTGATTGCAGGGAACGCAAAATATCATGTTGGATCTGAAAAGGATAGCCCAAGAAACAAGGAAGAATGCTGGTATGTTCTCGGCGAATAGAGATATTCAAAGTAGGGCTCTCTGAAATTTGTAAGTTAATTCGAATGATCCGATTTTGGAAGGCTGTAGCAATGATGTGATGGTAGGCAGTCTGCATCTGGGCATGGCTCTCGAAAACAATGATCGCTGGGCGGAACCGTCAAAAGGGGAGCTTCTGACGTCTGTATCCATACCGATGGCCGAAATTTAGATTATTCGAATTAAGGATGAGGGAAAAGTGTTCAATTCTTCAAGGCCATAAACGGTTATATTAATTTGTTGTATCCAACTCTGACCTCTCATTATTGGAATTGAGTTTCATACTGCATTATCCATTATAGTCGTATTATTTAATCATGCTTATTGTCTGGAATCCAGAAATTTGTAATCCGACAGTTCTCATTTTCATCTCAGCGTGACCTTTATCCATTTGATGAAGAGCGCCGGATGAAAAAATCGGTGACGACAAATCTGCGCTCAAAATCTACTGGTTGATAAGGCATTCAGACAGCCGAAGAATGATCAGCTCCCGATTGCTTGTTCTCAAAGTATCTTGCGATTTGCTGCGATTTGCGATTAAGGGATGGCGGGGCACTAGAGTTGTATGAATTCACGGACCACATCCAGCGTTCGGATCTCCTGGAGCGTCAAATGATATTACGTTGATAATACATCGAGCAAAAGTACAGCCACGCTATTGAGAGACTATAAAGAGAGCAGAGGTCCATCAGGGTGGAAGTTTGACAGGGGAAGTATCTCTTGTGGATATATCTCGGCCGTGAACAGCACATACATCACTACATCACGCACTACCAGTCAGAGAAGCTATTCAATCACGTCATAATGGATCAATCGGTAGGCCAAATATTATTTTTATTTTGATTGTTATAACAGACCACGCTCACACAAATGTAGGAAGTCATTCGAATGATATCGACCTTCAACTCGCGCTGGGTTCTTTCGGAGCGCCGCCTTGCCAAATATCAGCAGGAATTGGCAGAGACACGGCAGTCGCTGGTACAGACCAACAGGGACTTGGATGAAGTTGCGAAGCTAGCAGAAGTGCTCTATGAGACGAATCGAAGAATGGGAGTCGTCACTGACTATCTTCTGAAGCATCAAGGCTTGAAAGATGGAGATAAAGAGCCCAAGTCGTTTGATGCGATGTTTAATTGGGCCGTAGTGCAAGCGGGGTTATCCTTGGGAACAGAGCCCGAAGAAGGCGGGGTGCCTGTCAAAAATACAACAGACAGTGATGTCAGAGCTGGGGCAAATGTTCTATTGGAAATGAGCAATGCAAATAAGTCTATTTAGATGTTGCTTGGTTGTATCAGGAACGAAGTCGTGCCATCGAATTTCACTGCCGGAATATCTATACGGATAATCAATTTTCAATTTTTCATCTTATCTCCGCTTTGTATAGATCCTCATGTACTTCCTTTGCAACAGAACAAGCGACCATCATTTGGAGTACATACAACAACATTCTGAAGAGGGCTTGAAGATTCCTCGACGAAGTAATCACAGAAAGAGAATTAAGTACGAATAGTGTGCTCTCTGAAAAAAAGCCTTCGACAAGAAGAACAAAGGAAGGAATGTAAATGTATTTATTTAATGTGACGCTTCTCTCAAGGTTGTTTACAACAAAAGTAAATTTGGGGGCAGTCGCAAGATATAAATGCTAGAATCATGACTTGGCCATTTTCCGTCCACGAGAGCTCAAAATGGTCAGAGCACAATCTACCAGTTATGTCATTTTCAAAGTCTATTCAGGGTCAGCTGCTGCATTGATGCCGACCGACTAGCCAGGGGCAGCAAAATTTGAACAATCAGCTCTTGGTTCGCAAGAATGCTTGCTTGATGCTTTATCCAATGCGAGGCGAGAAGCCCTTTACAAGAAAAATTGTACAATGACCCTTGGAAGGTTCTTTGTAGCGTTGACTCTGTCCTCTGTTCTAATTGTATGCTTATAGTAGAGGCTTGCCGATAGAAACATCGTGAGCATGAGAGCTCCTGAAAGTGTACTTGAGCATGAAAGGTGGGGCTATTGAGAACCAGATTTACGGATATGTCCATTGGCATATACGCCACGTCACTGTGCTTTCAAAGATCATCGAATGTCAGGTGTACTATACACAAGTCTGATCCTGTTTCTGCCCTGGCCTGCTGAGACTGGTTACTGGTGAATTGTCAAAATGTAGAGAGAGATGCAAACCTGTGAAAAACCTCGAGGTCCTCAAATATGCCAGTCTCGGTTTGATTCACAGAGTTCATCCACGTCAGCTGCGCGCGATACAATATCAAAGTTTCATCAATACTTTAATATTTCCAAGCACTTGAAAATGCATCTTAAAAATCGTAAATTTGATGGTATACATTGGTGTAGGCTTTGAAATTAATGAATGCGCCCAGTATTTAGCCTCGTAGTATGTTTCCGCCTTTTATAAATCTCAAGAAACACCCATTCTCTTCTAATAACAGGAAAGAAACCATTCTGATTTGACCGAGGTATTGCGGTTGGCTTTTCCTTTTATCTGGTTCCTGTATTGACTCTCGTTCACTTAGTCCGACTCCTATACACCAGGAAACTCCAGACTGACTGCTTCGCCGATAAGCTCCCAGCCTAGGACCAAGCGCTCAGTCGTGCCAGTAAGGTTTCCTCCGGCTGCCTTCAACGGTTTACATCCATCAAGCTCGCCCTCGATTAAACCACCCACAATTTGCATAGCCTCATAATGAATCTGAGACAACGACACTCTGGAAATATATCTGACGCAAGAATAGCACGACGATCTCAATTCAAGGTCCTCTTACGCCCACAGTTTATGCCAAAGAAGACATTACCCAAGGCTTTGAAACTAAGAGACCGCAATGCCTGGCTTAAATGCCTGCGGCCTAGGTCTACGCCCCGAGCAGTGTTTGCTGAGAAACCCGGGCTGAAGATATAATGCCTGTGTCACGTCTATCGAAAATGATATTTCACAGTTTGGCAATAGAGCGTTAGATTATCAATGGTCTCGCTTAAAATTGCTTCAAATAAATGCTTCCTTATAATATCTGTCTGACCATCGATATGGTACATCGGTCAAGTCCTGCTATTAGTCAATTCGTTTTGAGGGACTCGCTGATGGAGGATGGTGCCCAGTCTTGGGCACTACCCGTCGTTTGGCTCATATCGTCAAGCCTAATATTCAATCAAAAATAGCTTACGGATAGGGTACTTTAGGCTGTATTAAATTGAAACTAAGTATCGGTCATTAATTTGATCTAGATTGGTACTGCGCTTTTGCTTGAATGATAGACACTGTATGCCTTGATTGTCCACATTATGTAAAATCACTACCACTGATGTGTCCAGATTCTGCCTAGGTCTCTGAAGAAATGAATCAATAGTTTATATTCATCAATATTCTAAGTATTCACCAAAATGATCATATTCATTTCGGAACTCTAAAGCTTACTCTTTGAATAGCATATCCCAAGCCCAAATATTCTGATCCATTTTAATATTGACGATGTAAATAATTCCCCTCGTTGTAATCAACTTCATACGTGACAGGTAGTGACAGGTAAGCTATGTTATAGGCCGCAGTATGTCTTGATTCTTAAGGCCTTCACAAATGAAGTTTGTGGCCCGTGACTGGAATGGGTAGCCCGAGCAGCCAATCACAAAACTAGGAGGAAACTTGCATGAACGAATGCATGTTACCAAGATTCCTTCAATCAGAAAGAGCTCAGGTTATCCTAGCAATACGACCTTAAAATTTATTGCATCTGGTGCAGATCAGGAAAACAAACTCATATCGTTGGCGTGATTTTTTCAGATATCTACCATGAAGCCAAGTTGATAAAAAATAGATTTTCTCGTCATGCATGCTACGTAGCCTTATTTGCTCCCTCTGAAATGTAGAATAAATTAATATCCCTTAAACCGTGGAAAATATTGATTTGCATATTCCAGCGCAGCGCTAACACCGTGAACGCAAGCTGTATCGACGCACATTCATTGTAGCAAATGCGCAGGTTCGATAGAGTCCGCATTTTTTCACAGGCAGCAGGATAGTCCATATGTCAATTACACTAAAAGCAAACTAGGCGGAGACATCCGGCGAAATAAATGCGGGCCACTCTATGTTAACTATTCAGCAACAACAAACGAGCGACTACTTGTAGTGCAAATGGAAGACCCGCATTTTCTGAGATAGAAAACTGCCTCACAGTTCTTACAATAACGAGAGGGAAACTATAAAGGTCAGAGATAGCCACAGATAGAATAAGCAGCGCATATTCACTTCTCTTGGATGTTCACAGCAATGACCAATTCCAACCACGAGCAAGATATAGCGTCTGAAGTGCCCCAAATGGGTTCATCATACACACCTTCCGAAAGCGACTCTCTCTTCTCTACCCCTATGGACCAGGACACAGAGCAATGGACTGTGAGCGAGAAAAAATCCCTTTTCCGTACTCCTCTAACGTATCAGTGACAGGTGCCCGATGCTAGCCCCCCTTCCGCTCAGCCTGAAGCCGACTCTTGTCGGCCACTAACCCATGAACTAGTGCGCCTTGATCACGAGAACGGTGAGCGACCGCCTCATACGTCAGAGGTCTTTCGGCTTTACGCAGCCCTTTGGGACACTTACAATAAGAGAACTGCTGAATTGCGTCGTCTTGAGGAAGAAAATTACATGCTTCGTTCGGCGAACATTCAATTCTGCCATCAACTTCAAGCTCTTGAACGTCGCAGTATTGACCAAGGGGCAATGTTGGCATTTTCAGAACAGGGATTGGAAAACTTTCGAAAGGGAATCAGCGCCGTTCTCGAGGCATGGGAGAATAATCCATCCAATACTGGCTCAGTATGATTGGCAAGTACGCTCCCTTTGTCGGGCATCGGAATGATTCCTAGTTTTGATCACATCTCAAGCTCAATCGCAAGACGCAAAGTTGTTTTACGAGTGGCTGAACTAGGTGCATTTGGCTCTTAATAGCTAGGGCTGTGATTAAAACGAGGATAAATTGCTATTGTTTCAGATGAAATGAAAGACAATATCCAGTTGACTGAAGTCAACTTGACACTTTGTAAAGTAATCGCAGTATATAACTCTATGGTGTGGCTCAGCTTCTGGTTTGCGCCAGGCTAATATCACAACATATCACACTGCGATGAGCGATGGTGAATCATGAGCTTTGTTTGTTCTAGATACTAGAACGCAGCCGCTTGTCGAAAACTGAATATTGAAGGGCTCGTACAAGACGTAAAGTAATCTAGTGCTCATGAATTCGAGTGGACTCATTTAGATTTGGAACTCAAAGTGGCATTTGCTAGTGACAATAAAAAACAGTGATAAGGCGGTTAGATGGAAATTCATCCAATTGTTGACATACTTACCGAGTGGTCGATTAATCAACCCATGTCTTTAGAAAATGTCGCAGATGAAAGAGCGTGAATTGAAACGACTACAGTGGGGCGCCTATTTCGAACCCAGTGTTCGCCCCACATGAGTAAATTGATCACCCTAGTTCATTGAATTTTGATTAGAACTGATTGCACGATGAATAGCTTCTTCCCGGTATTACCATTTAACTATGCCTTGCGGGCGAATTTAGCATATTGTATAATATGAGAGCTGCTACCTGAAATAACAAATAGTTTCATCATTCGGTTGCTTGAAGGAATTGAGAGATGAAGGTGGCCAAGTGGGTAATTTAAAGCTGAAGTGCGAATTCATGTGCTTTCTAGATCTTCGAAAACCCTTTGCCAGAATGCATTAGCAGGAAATTGTCATCAGAATATTTCAGATGAACCCCCTTGTATAAAGGCCAAGCGGACCGGAAGAAGAGGTATTTCCCTCATATTTCACATTTCTCTGGCCATGGAACAGACAGTTGCAACGGGTCAAAATGGTCTCTCCGTCACACCGCGTGGTTTATGTCAAAATTCTCGTTCTTCGGATTGCCACATAGATTTAGATCTGGAAGCGCTGTGGAAAGACTTTCCTGATGCCCCGACACCGCCTCCCTGCCTTGCCACCGGAGATATCATACCACCTCATAATTCGAAAGCCATTTTGCTGAACCAACGACCTGAGATTGAATATATCTTTTTTTCTATTCCGGAAAGCAAACATGGATTCTACTGGTTTGGACCAGACCCGTTGGACCCTGAGACTTGTGCAAATGATATTTTCTCCCACATTTCCGCTTTCACTTTTATGGATGAAGTTGTTTGGGTGGAGTTTGAACTATGCAAAATTAGTCTCATCACTGGGGAAACGATCGAGAGACATCTGTTCTACCTACCACGACGACAGTCAGCGCTCGGAAACCTGGCACATATCCGTCGCCGTATACTGGAACATATTTCCGGCTATGATCATGAGACTGTAACAGGCCTTTATCGACTCCGACTGTCGATATACCCACGACAAGGCCTATCTCCACATTGTGAAATCCGAAGTAAAGTGATTTACGGTGGTGATTGCGATGGGTCTACGCTAGATCCAAACTTTTTTGTTCAAAATGTGGCGGCAAACTTTCAGGGATAATGATCAACCGACGTGAAAAGGATGTAATTTTAGAAAGAGGAGATTCATGAAAATAAGACCTATTATTCCAAGTCTGTTAAGCCTATTATTCTTTCAATCAATAAACAGCAGCTTGACAATGTAGTTGAGGAATGATATAAACTAATGATCCGGAGCAGTTTCCAGTGCTCTATTCAAAGGCCATCAAGTAACCCTCTGAACAGAAGCAGAGAGAATTTGAACCATCGATTGCCAATCGGATAGAATGGCCATCAAGTGTTGGTACAACGAACATCTGTGAAAAGTTTAACATCAATAATCTGTAAAGTGTCCTGATTCGTGATCTCCTAGACCGGCTCAACAAATGAATGGTGCACAGACACTAGATAGCTGATTATGGAAGCAGTTCTCTATAGGGGAGGTCCCCAATAGCTAGATTTCTTTGCTCGCGAACTAAAGCCCATTCAACTATTTCGAGAGACCTGTCTTCCTATGAGTAACTCCTCATGTTCCTAGCCTTTCAAAATATTTAAAATGACAGATCATGCCGTAACTTAGAGTCATCTGCACGAATAAACTTCAAAACCTGACTTCGTCTTCCAGTCGGAGGCCGTGTGATCAAACAATTCTTCCCCTCGGAATTCACCCTATGATAATAACTAATGGCCAGAATTAAATGAAGGTTTATTAGGCAGGCGGTTGACTGCACTTTCGTCATCACTAAATCGAGGTTTAAAGAAGGGCTCCGTCCCTAAGGCATATTAAGTCACAATCAGTAACCGAAAAACGCTTCTCATTTTAGCTCAAAAGATAGATTGAATGTATTGAAGTTACCGGGTGGGAAATTGCATGGAGACTCCTAAAAAATAATCCTTTGTCAATTTTTAGTGAGGGAATCAAAAAAGAATGCAAGATCACTTCATTTATAACGGAAAATCAAGAACTTGATCGCTTCCAAGTAAACGTACATCTATTATAAATGCCCCTTAGTCTATCTGAATATATGTGGGCTTCAACTAAGTCGATGATAGATCTCTTTGCCAGGCAGACTGCTTTTTGAATGCTGTACTGAAAGCCCATGCAACCCGTCCACCACCCAATCCATAACTTAGATAACTTTGATAGTACTTCCGAAGAGAAGACACCGACAGCTAGATTACTGGTTTCGTGAGAGGCTCACACCCTAGAAAGTTGAAAATGCGCCTGTTTTCAGGTAATGTTAGTCGCCTGATTTCCATTGGCGCGTTGTCTCTTTCAGGGGCGGTATTGGTTTGCCTGTCAGTTGTTTTCGCTGGATGTACTTCGTCTTCCTCTCCGTCCCATCTGTATTTTTTAAAGGTAAGACTGTTCTTTTCACATGTTTCAGATATCAAGGTTAACCGCCCATCAAAGGTCAATTTGAGCAACTTCCCGGAAGTTAGCGATCTCAATCTTCGCCGTTCAATAGACTTGACTGTGGTCACAGACGGAGCCACGAGTGTCGTCAATAGTGCGACGGAAAGTTTGCATAACGCAGCGGATGAGGCGTCAACTGCAGTTGAGAGTGCAGCAACCAAGATTTCGACCGCAGCAAGCGGGGTCGTCAGTCAAGCTAGTAGTGTCTTAGAAACATTAGAAAAACAGCTTCAGTTAGAATTACCAGCCTTCTACACTGTTGGCTTATGGGGGTATTGTGAAGGTAATGACACCCAAGTCGATTCATGTTCATCCCCTAGTACTTCTTTCACATTTAACCTCTCTGGAATTCTGAATTCTTTCTCTACGGAAATCGAGGATCTGATTTCAGACATCGACGCAAAAGCCTTGACTGGATATCGCGACATACCAAGAGTAATCATTTGGCTCTACATTTTTGGTTTCGTCGGGACAACCCTCGCCACACTTTTGGGTATTAGAAAAGTGTTCTTCGATGGAGGTCAAAGGCTGCTTATTTTTTTCGGCACGGTATTTAATTGAGCACATTCCAATGTCAACAAGCGCACGGTACTAATTGAGGCAGATTTCTACGGCTCTAATTACCGCGGCAACGATTGGCGTGACTGTGATCTACGCTTTGATTGCCGTTGGCATCAAGACTGTTTTAGGTAGCTTTGGAGCTTCAGCCAGTCTTGGCGTTGAGACATTATCCACTGCCTGGCTGGCAGTGGCATTTTCAGTTGCCTGCCTATTGGTGTGGCTGGTTGAATTGTGCTGCGGCTGTTTTTGAATATGATGTGAATTAGTGAGAGGAAGGGGTTTCAAATACTGTAACCCAAGGAATGCGGCCCCTTGACTTGACGAGAATTAAGTAATAATTTCTGCCATGGAAGTCTCACCACACGTGCAAAAGCTACAGTAAAGCAGATCCGAGAGAAGCGTGTCAGAAAGTGAATGAGATATGAGGGGTGTCTAGGGTCATGGCATTCTAGGCCCGTAGGTGTTTTGGATAGATTACTTGCAGCTTCTATTGGGGATTGGGAGGAGCCACTATCTCGGCAAAGTGTAGCAACATATCGGCCTCATATTGCTCACGTATCAAATGGAGGTAGTTTGAACATTCTTAATGAAATATGTTCGCAACACGCGATGCCCCTGGCAAAAGACTGACTGCATGAAGATGCACCCCACGATAACAACGTCAATACTTTAAAGCACATTTCTCATCCGATGAAACACATAGGCGTTTGACTTTAGTCTCTGACTGATACAGTCGCCTCTTTGCTGTTCGTGGGCGTTGTGAAATTGGTCGACGTGCCAAGATAGACCGGTGAAAGTCAATGATCAACGCTCGCCTTAGCTCTTCGTTCCATAGAATGTTGCTAGGCCGAATATCTTCTTAAATTATCCCCAATGACCTGATTTCTGCCTCTGACTTATGGATTTCACGACGAGACCGCGGGATTAGATTGATGGCTGCTGTGCTCCTACCTCCCCAGCCCATCAGGAGCAAGTGGCGAATATCCTCAGCCCCATGAAGAAATAGTACCCAAGCAAATCGGAACAACAGAGCCCCGAGCTTCCGCAGGACATGGTATACCTCCGCCTCGCGAGAGACTTCGTCCCACGGACCAGATGTGGTCCCTTTTCCGACGACAGTGTAATCATATTTGGCACAAGTAAGTTTGAATGGCGCAGCATATTATTCTAAGGGTTCAAGGGGAACACGTCGATCGATATTCTCATCAATTTAAGCTCTAAGAGAACGCATGAGCCCCTCCAAGGTGAGAATGGTTTGGATCATCGGGATGCTGGTGGTGGAGCATCATGTTGGGAGAAGACCCGTCTAGACTGCTATTATCCCGTAGGCCGAAAAGGCATCGCTGAGTGCAAGATGGTGCATTATGGCGTCGGGCGTAGTTTCCTCGACTATTCCCAGCCTTCTCTTGACGAGTGGCCTGCTGGGGTGACGGGGAGGACATAGCTTCAACATAGCTCCGCTTGCGCCGCATCGCCTGGTTCGAGCCGGAACCCGACGATTCTGGTGAATTGTGACGTCTTCGGGCATCCGAGGGCGCGCAAGACCTGGTGGATACTCGACGACCTGCGCTTGGAAATCGCAATGGAGGGGTGGGGATGGTTGGTAAGACCTCCAGGAAAAATAAAAGAATGCTCGCAATGTGGCCCTTGAAAATTGCATGGATCTCAAGCAGATCCACAAAGACCAAGGTCCCGGATATTTTCGTCTTAGCGACATTGAGGTTTGATTGGGTGAAGCGACAAAGAGACGAACCGAACCGCCATATACTTTGTCCAGACGTTATGCAGTAATTAGAGAACGTCACCCATTCAATTCAAATTTTATTCAAGAGTCGCGATTCGAGCTTGTTCTAAGATGTTTATTTCCCTGTTCCTTTCATCACGGAGTGAAAAGTATTCCAACTCTCTTCAAGGGCTGGTTGTCCCCAGCCTATCATCCATTCTGACTGCAGTGCCTGTTGTGCTGTCGCTCTCTCTCCCGGCCGGAAGGTCAGCATTGGGCGAAGCATTGCCTCAAATGCCTTCCTCTCCCTCTCCGTCACGATCTCCAGGCCAGCCTCGGCCCGAGGCTCCTGTATGCAGTAGTCAAACCTCAAGTCCCAAGTTCTGCGCACGCCATCGTGGCCGCTAGACGTCTCTGGCTTCAGATCCAATTCTCCCTCTTCGTTAAACCATTCAAGTCTCCTTTGCCAATTTTCCCACCACTCGTGAGGTAAAATGCCAAGAACTTCGACTTGCTCCGCGGTGACACGATCAGCAGTTGGGCGAAAGGCGTCAAATAAAGGTCGCTGGCCAAAAACCTCCCAAATGGTACAGGCAAGTGTCCAAATGTCCGAGGGAAATGAGAGTGGCTTATCGGAGAATCGGGCCTCGGGGGGCTGAAAGAGAGGAAGTGTCTTCGAAGAAAACCTGGGGGTTTTATGGGGGTTGAAAGATTCTCCAAAATCGCTGAGGACGATTCTTTCTTCTCCAAATACAATATCATCGCTGTGGACGCCAAACCAACCAGGAATGAAGACATGTGCAGGTATTCCATTCGACAGTGCCATGCCATCAAGACGAACAACGGCCTCTGACTCTGGCTCTCCAAATTTCTCATATAGTTCTGAAGTGGAATATCGATCGATCGATTCAGGAAACTGGACAAGAATGTTACCCAGATGAAGGTCTTGGAATAAATGAGGTCAGCTATGCAATCCAGTTGAGTCCATTTATAAGCTTCACATACCGCCATGTACAATGTCTTCACTGTGTAGGAAGGCCACCCCACGAATGAGCTGAGCGATGATTGACTGCGCGACCTTAGGCTGGAAAAGACCGAAAGTCGAGGCCTCTTTGGCATCAAACAAGCTCATCTGTGCGGGCGGGGTGACGATGCACTTGTGCTTCCCATTATGGCCGGCAACCCAGAATTCATCGATGAGAGGTGGAATAATTTCTCTACCCGGTCTAGACGACGAGTTCCCAAGAGAATGCATAAGACTAGCCTCACGTGTGTACGAACTGGTCTCGGCGGTGAGAATCTTCACTGCCACGTATCTGGTCCTTCGTCTGTCACGGGCTAACCATATAGTCGAGTATCCTCCGTATCCAAGCTTGTTAACCAGTCGATATCGGCCGTCATCCAAGTCGTCCCCAACTTTCAAAGGATGATATCCTCCGGGACAGTACCTGTCCAGGTCTTCCACGTATTCAATAAGCTTGTACTGAGTCTTGCCAGCTCGTGTGATCGACGGTCGAGATCCGCTGAATCCATTTGTATCCCGGCTCATTTCATCGGCTTTCAAAGTGACATAGGTGGATATCGATGGCGTCTTTCGGACATGAGACTGGTTTATGACGAAGCTGCATGCCTGTTTATGAAGTCGTCGGGTATTGGTGCAAGTACGTGTGAACATCTGCGGAGGCAACATGCAGCGTTACGACCGACCGCGTCGCGTTGGTCACTCTCTGTCTGACTAATCAGCTTTGCCGAAAGTGTGAAATATCCTAGCCTAACTAGTGAAGTGGGGAACTGTCTGCGAACCAGCACGCCACTGTGAACCAACCCACTCTTGAGATCTAGTTCGGCCACAGGAGGTAGTAGGAAACAAGAAAGGAGGACCTAGAAGTGGCTTGTAGAAAGAAATATGGTCTGAGTTGCTTATCTCTGCACGCATCCGCTTATATAACTACATATCGGAACGTGGTCGTTACAGTACGGACTAGTACGGGCCTAGCCAATCAAGTCTTTGAGAGGGTGAATTGTGAAATACTATAGAATATGCAGAATAAATGTTAAGGGGGTTGAACTCAGTAAGGTCGTTAAGAGCCTTAAGATCATCAGGCATGTGAGGGTGCTGAATGTTCCTCGGGCGCACTAGTAAAATTGCGACCCTCTTTTGTCAACACTACACCATTAGTAATCCTACACCGCTTCCCATTCCTTCTCGTAGGATGAAAGATGAGCTCGAACATTTGCTTTTACAGTAATTTATTGCTACAAAAGCTCATTCTTCGGTCCAGGCTCATAGTTCGTGGTTGCTGTGGTCCATCGGTCACTAAGCGCCCGCCAAAGAATTTCTGCACAGCGGCCGTTTCAGGTGGCTCCTCCGCACCTGTGAAGTCTTTTGCAGCCAGCCAATCCCTTGAAACGGGCGTTTTTTAAACGTATTAATACGTGGAACCCTTAGCTAGATGTTTTATTCATCGACAGCGGTAATATGATTGACACAATTCGTTAGTCACTAGCGCCCTTGGCTGCATCCAAAACAAGCTCCCATCCTTGATCTATTTTACTGGTCGCATTGAGAGCAGGTGAAGGCCGATCCAAAGCTAGCTGAGCGCTAAATGGTGAATATATTAGTTCCTGAAAATTTGTTCTTGTTTGAACCATGAATTCCTGTCCTCGAAAGATATTTGCACCACCAATTTTACATCTTTATCTTCCTTTCACTCATCATGTCAACCGTTAACATGGTCAAGTATTATTTCTACAAGGGAAAAATGCCGAAGAATCCAAAAGATTTGCAGGACATGGTGGCTCTGGCATATCAAACTGCCAGGGACATGAAACTTTATCCGCGGGCAATATTGATCCGGTGAGAACTGAAAATTCCTGGTAATTTACTGTTACCTTTATGGTATAAGATAACTAATTTAATTTCATGTACAGGTCCAAACATCACAAAACTACCACGGTCAACGGAAAAACTGGAGAGGATCCGAAAGGCTGGCATTTAACATTTTGTTATAAGGACGATAATCAACTCACGAACAGAACACATACCGCATGCCATGGATACACGAAAGACGAGTCTTCCTGGGAGCTTCTTGAATCCACCCACGCCGGCGACAAACCAGATTCGGTGAAGCGCAGATACTCGAAGAGCGCCAGTGTCTGGCCAGGACTTGAAGAATTGGATGAAGCTCCAGAGATCGGGTATGGCCACTTTCTGTAAGGCTCATGTTGGCACAACGAATTTTTGCCTCCCGCAAATGATGGCCCATTTGATATTATCATGCTAAATCTACGCTTTTCTTGATATCCTGATTGGGAAAGTGATCGGAATATCATTGCTATTCTTGGAGGTCCAGTGGCCTTAACCAGTTGCTGTCATCCCCTAGGTCGGCGCTTTCTGCCAGTCACACACGATGTGGGTCCATTTCAAACTGGCATACCCATGAGAACATGAACGGCGGACGAGAAGGTGTCTCAATAATTAATCTTCACTTTGCGCTATATCTTCGTAATACATACAAATTGCTATTTCCAAGGGAGCTTTGGAGAACTTGCATTGGTGCATCTGAGCAACATCCACAAAGATAGAGTAATACAGCACAGGATGAGAAAGCTTGAATATCCTGCGAGCAGTCGACATGAGAGGTGCGAGCCAAGTTCGCAGTACCAGTAGTTCACTCCAGCAATAAATTCGACCATGGCAAAGTCAAGAAACACCAGCGGCAGCCACATGATTGAAGCCTCATATTGTTTTGGCGTGGAGAATTCATCGAAATAAAATTGAAGCATCGATGAGGTGACGCGTGAAATGACTGAGGTCAATATGGCACTGGAAAACAGCCATGGTGAAGTGTACTCATGTTGAGGTACATCTGGGCGCGATCTTTCAAGCAGGAGGAAAGCTGTCGAAAGGACAGCAATGCAATATGAAAGTTGGGAAAGGTTGTTGTTTAAGCTCTTTGCTTTCTCAGAAATCATGTGCATGTCAGGCAGAATGTCCCCTGCAGGTAAAATCTCAATAGCTGGAGATTTCTCAATACGTTGGTGCTGGTGTTCCATGTTGCCCTTCGTGTGTCAAGTTTAGCGGGCTATTATGCCGTTTTATACATTTATAGACCAAAGCATATAGTCTCGAAAGTAAAGTCAACCTTAAAGGGCATATATTTGTAAAATTTCAAATTTAATTGTGTCAATTAATACGAGAAGGCTGTGGTGTGGTGGCAGCGCAGATTGATGGAAATGAATTTCAGCTGATGATTACAGGGTCAGATAACTTTCATGGACGCTAATGGAGTTACATTATGCTATCCACTGCCTGAAAGCCTCCCATGTGTTTTTGGACTGATTCAAGAAGAATCAATAAAATCAGCGGATTGGTGGTTTTACAACTTTTCAAAACCCAAACAAAAGATCTCATGAATCAATTTGATTACCATTTCGATGTGTCGATTTTCACACTATCCACATTATTTGCCGCAGTGATTATATGACTTGTATTATTTATGATACTTGATTTATGCTCCAGGGATGCGAAGTATACAGCTCAAATTGGAGCATATTACTCTGCTGGGAGCACACTAGGATTCTTCCTTGTTTTTCGAGTCGTTCTCGGATCCATAATGGGAATTTACGTTCCCTGTGACCGACGATCGACTATACAACATGCCTTTGAAAAGCACCTCCAGTCCTTCAAGCGTTGATGTGAGGATTAAAACAGATTTTCCAAATTACTCGTTCAAACAAACCTCAAGGAAAGACCTCACAAAACCACACGGACACACCTCGGTATGGCGAATAACCCTGATCCGTCCATTGGAAGCATATTCTAGGCTACTGATGTTCTGTTCCAGGTTTAATTTTGTTCCACTGTGCAATATTAATGAGAATACATAACGCTAGCATTTATTTGTGGAGATCTCACCCCAGGTATTGGAGTAATCTCTATGAACTCTACTATACTAGTTACTAGACTGTAGTGTTCCTGGGAGCATAATCCGAAACTTCCATGATTCGAAACTTCTTGGAGTCCCAAAATAATACCATATATTTATTAATGTACTGTGAATATTGATTTTCATGATTCTTCTCTATTTTCATTTCACCATGTTCATTCCTGTTGTCGTCAATCAAATCATGGAGATGATGTTGATTCCAGCTTTACTGGCACGGCTCCTAAGCTATAATCGCACATCAAAAGACATGAAGTGGGAGCAGTATTTGGACGCTGCTCTTTCTATCACCAATATTTGCCTACTTATCATCTTGGCAGTTATAGAAAAAATAACGAATGATGGAAGATGTGAGAAAAGGTTCCAATTCTTACGTCATTTTGAAAGCTAACAATACATCAACGCAAAGACCAGCCCATTTTACTTTCCATTGTTGGTATATTTCCATTCTTATTCGAGGTTCGGTTCTCAAGATAGCTTTGATTGCAGCTAGCTCACTAAGTTACTAGTGTTTACAGATGAAAGTCCTCCTTAAACCGCCATGTGACATGCCTCAATATCTATGTACTGTGGTAGCAGCAGTCTCGAGCTCGACTAAATTGCTATTTTGTCTTCTGGGTATCCATAACGCATCATCTCTTGAATATGGCATATGCATTGTTGTTGTGATTGACTACATTTGCGTTTCAGCTGTGTACTTTGCACTTTTTCGGAAGGCAATACCAAATTATCATGGGCGGAAGAAATTGCGCAAGGGTATACTACGCACCTTTGCGATCGCTGTTACTCTAGTATGCGTCACTGTTCCCGGCATTGTCTACAAAAGGCTGGCGTTTATCATTCGGTGTAAGTGCAGACTTCAGAAACCTTTTGGCTCTTAGTGTGCTGCTTGATTGACTGAATAGTCTCAAATGTTGATATGCTTCTATTGGACAGTGCGCGACGTCGCGGGCCGCAATGTTGAAACATCAGTCAGCTTTCCGACTTGGCCCCAGAGCTATGTTAACTCTCTTTCATCTCTGAACGCGGCTTCTGTAGCCTACCATAGCACAATATATGAAATCGAAATGAGGCAACAGTCTTCCGCCTGAGCAGCAAGCTTGAAGCTAGTCAAATCACCGAGACAGCATATGGCAGTCTCTTTACGAACGTGGGCTTTGAAAGAGCATATAGATGGGACGGTTTTCTTTTGCTCTAATCACTGAAATGGTGTTTGTGGCTTTTCTTTCAAGAAATGCTATAAGGGTGCTTCACTGACCAAACAATGAATCTTAGAAGGCTGTATAAACGTCTGGCCTTTGCGAGTATTGGCCAGTATAAGAATTATAATGGAATTTCACTTTTAAAATTCAAACCAGCCACTCCTTCGGGTGCAAATGCTCTAGATAAGAAATAAGATTACTATTGCTCGCTAACAAGCATGGTGTCGTTGAAGAACACACTTACATTTGTACCTGCGTGAATTCAGTATGCTAACTTGGGGCTGGTCTTTTTGTTGCCGTACTCACGGCGTGTCACTACTTTTAAAAAAAGATTGCGGAGACATGTGAACGGATAATATTATATTCAAGCTCCTGATCTTTGCTAGCCTCAAGATCAATCAATGGTGTATTCTTTTAGCTTCCCAATTGAGCGCCTGCAGTCGGAGGCTCAAATCTTCTCATTCAGTAAGCTCCCAGTGAACACAGATGCTTTGACTGTATCTCTTCCGTATAGCATGTCCTAAGTGAACAGGCTGCCCTCTGGTTCTTTCGGTCTTCACGAGGTCATTGAGTCTCAGGTTTCATCGTTAAAATTGCTCTCACCCACTGGAAATAAGGACGGTCCACACTGACTATTCGTCGCGATAGTGGTGTCGTATTGTATATCGCGTACTGGCATGTACTCATTGTGATCTTCTTGGGAGCTTTTGCGATCGCAGTGTCCCAAATCATCATGGTCCGATTTGTACTGAGCATCATCTTGTGCTCAGCGTTCGGTCGCCACATACTATCAAGGTGAACTGGAGCATGAGCGGGTAATTTCGCGTCCACTTCAAGTTGTCGAGCAATTTCGTTCCTTGTATATAACCAAGCATAGACGATAACATAGCGTCCGTCCGATAAGCGACGAAGATCGGACACCTTAGCGTAATCCATACCTTTTGGACCAATGTCGACGATCACAATATCGCCGCGGTGGATTGTCCACCGTGGAAGGTGTGCTGAGGAAACAACAGAGAGGCTTTCCCATGCAGCTGCTCTATCCACCAGGATTGGCCGGAGCTGTGCGGCGCCATCCCCAGTGACTTGATATAAGATCTGAGCAGAAGGCGCATGCGCGACCTTGACACTGGCTGTATTCACCTTTCTCTTTTCTCTCCGTTTCATCTTTTTGTTCTCTGCAGAAGTTTTCTCTTCTTCCTGCCAAATAAAATGTCAGCGACAAATTTTCACGGTGCTCTCTTCGCTTAGATTGTGGCATATTTGCAGTGGTTGGCTTACTTCGGGAGTTTGTGGGCCATCTTTCCGGAGTTCCGCTTGTATATTGTTAAAATACCTTCAATAAGACTGCATAAATGGCACGTATTCTTACAAGGCTTATTCAAAATGGCACTGATGCTCATGGGATTGACCGGCATCATGCTTGGGAAGCTTGAGGTATTCTTGTACTCTCTTTCTGAGCAGGAATAATGTGGGCAACCGCTTAACGGAGAAGCCGAGGGGACGTTTGCAAAAAGCCTTTTTATAAGTGTCCGACTCTTAGGACCATCAATGGGCTTGCACTCATTTTTCAGGCCACATTGAAGTTGAAAAATTTAGTAGTACTCCGCTATGGTGGAACACGACGACTCGGAGTGTCATTGATTCCAGGCCTCCAAACTGTATTGATCTGGAATAAGATAATAGCCATGTTGAAAGGACACACTCCCACGCCATGCATTGCTTGACAAGTGCTTGATTGAGCATATAACTTTTACTACCACGCTCCAAATTACATTGATGTCGTAGATATCCAGCTTGGTTGCGAGTAGACTTGAACCTCTCTGATCACGTAACCAGACAACCAATCGCGTCTTCTCCTCGGTGTAACAATCTGTTTATTCTTTTTGTTGTAACTCAAAGGAAGATTGATTATTTTTCTATTGAGAGGGAAATATGAGGCTATATGTACAGCGAGAGGGTCAAGTTGATGATTCTTCGTATAGATACTTTGGGATTAATTCCGATGCTTGGCTTGGTTCCTGATCTGCACCAGCCTCACGTCACAACACTTTTTCTTCCCTGCCACGCAAGATACCGTGCGCTGACTGATATCCATGAGTCGTAATTATTATCTAATCCATATAGTCATCCACAATTCTGACAGAATATCTCTAAACACGTAATCAAGCCCGAAAAGCATGTACCAATGGTATGAGTCATGTATATGTCCTTGTCTCTTTATTCTCTGGCTCCGCCACCGCAGTTTAATTAACATGTGGCATGTTGACGGATAAAACGGATCACATGATGAATTGTTCCAACAGAATCTGTCGGACACAGAAGCAGGTAAAATTGTGCAAACTTTCCCCTTTCCACCTTCGTATCGATCAAGTCATTCAAGCAACTGAATTAAAGCAAGTTTGACTGTTTTGAGGGGAACTTCAGTGCACATTTGACTTCCCGTAATTTGTGTTGGTGCGCAGCGGCGACAAGGAAGTAGTCAACGTAAACACAGACAATGCGGTCAAATCCATCAAATCCATCAAATCCATCAAATCCATCAAATCCATCAAATCCATCAAATCCATCAAATCCATCAAATCCATCAAATCCATCAAATCCATCAAATCCATCAAATCCATCAAATCAATCAAATCCATCAAATCAATCCTCAGCCCCAGTATCAGGTGACCATAGGCGCTAAGCGTACTACTGTTATCGCAAGGTAAGCATCCGATCATCTAGCAGCTAGCAGCGGCGCTCCGTCTATCATGCGACCGGCATGCTCCCTCTATTCGCTACACAACCCCCTTACTTGCCCCTTTCTTACTACTAGCGTCTGACCTAAGTCACTTTACAAAAACATGTCGCTATCCTGACTTTCTGCTAACCACCCTTTACGTCCTTCGCATTAATACTAAAGGTAGGGTTGGGTTTCAAGGTCTGTGGCGATCGAGAAAGTGTAATTCATGTCCTTCTGGATTGTCCCAACCCGAGGATTTTGCGGCGGGAGCTACAGCGAAGAGTAGGTGAGGCATTCAATAGTGTGGCAGTTCTGTTGGATGGTTGCAAGGCAGGCGACAAAGGTAATATCAACAATGTCTCCCGAGCCAAGACAGTGGATGCTGTGGTGGACTTTGCGGAGGCGTCACAACGGTTTCGAAGTCGGACGCCAAGCGGGCAGCCTAATAACGAGAACGGCAACTAGGTTACAGGCCTCGGCGGGGCTCTAAGTTCGTTCAGGAAGTGATACATTCAAATTGTACGTACACAGATTTATATAATTGTGGTAGGATGTCTATCGCTTAGCGAGTGGATTATAAACCTCATCCACTAGCTGAAAACGGATTCGTTCTTGGCCTGGTAGTCAAAGCTACATAACCCTTTCCCCAATTCGAGCTTATAAATTGCCTGAAACTTTCCTAAAAATTGCCGGACCGTGATGGGCGTTTCCACCGCCTTTCCGAGCTTTCGTAAGCACACCATTTTTGTCAAGGGTCGGCACGAAGCGCAGCGCGGCCCGCACCACACCAGATCGGGAGTTCCCGCTCTTTCCCCTACACTTCAGAATTCATCCGGAGGATAGATCTGCGAATCAGAGACTCTGCCAAATGTTCAAGAATTACTACCCTTAGTACCGATGACTCCTGCTGGTGTGGATTTGCAAATGACGTATTGTCTAAGGGATTAGCCGATTACGGACATTCCGCAAACAGAGGAAATGGAAACTGAGGTTGTAGCCTAACTGACCCGTTCCAAATAGATTCACAATGGTATTTTTCTGTTTTCGGAAAGTTAATACAGCTGTCGAAAATTTTCCTTTTCCTTTTTCTCGCGTTCCTTCCAGTTGCTGAAAGCCTCACTGAATATTCTGAGGTGTAAAACTGATTTGAGCTATAGGACAGTCCTTCAGAAAGTTAAGCTCGTCGAATCTACGACGTATCCTGTTCTCAAATATGCACGCTTCAAGGGATCATAACAAACAAAATCTGGAGCTTGTATGAAATAAGACGAGATATTATTGTCACTTCATGCTTTATCGAAGTCAGTCGTGAGGTGACTGCCATGACCGTCTAAAATAAGCAATCAATATCGACCAGAACTATGACCAGTAGTTGCAGGAATAAAGGCTGGTCTTGCGCCTCAGCCCTTCGAGGCACCAAATGCGCTCCACCGAAGTTCTAACTGTGGTATAGATGCGGACAACAGTTTGGTGGTGAACTACGTCAGGTGTGCGCGTGAAATTGTATTATATCATGACTAGCTCAGAGTTCTATAATAAAATATGGGGAGTAGAATTATCAGAGCTGGAGATATGGTACTACTGTAGTAAAATACTCACTGCTGGCCGAAATTTGTGTAATGTACTGCTAGAATACCTTTAAGTAGAATTCTTGCCTAGCACTTATCATACAGCTTTAGTATACGTACCACCAAAGGCGGCCCTGCATTCTATTCTTGAATCTCTTTCTGGCAATGACTACTCTCATACGGTTGGATGTGAGATTCAGGCTCTTGGTAAGTCAGGAAGGCCGAGAGAGTGACTTTCGGAACATCTTTCCGTTACCTAACCTTCACAGAGTTACATCAAAAAAGAGAACATACAATAGCACTAACTTTTTAAGGGTACATCAGTATCTCGAGATTTTAACCGTATTGCCGATCCCAGCAAGATTAAGTCATCCCATTGCTACCAACAAAGTAGTAGAGTTACCGTCATCCATGGCAGTTGGCTGGCGGAGCAAACCATTTTCCAGGTTCGTCCAAGCGAGGCACACGAGTTTTGTGGGCTCCCTTTCCATAGATGATTGTTCGATATTTTCCCCCAGTGGGACTGAGAGCAAGTCTCGCCACATTGTCTTTGCAATTTGCTCCAGCCGTAACATCAACTGCCACCATGGGAGCATAGATCTCGACATCCACGAACAGGGTTGAGCCCCTCAGTGAATGTTGAAACTTCAAATGATTAGGGGCCAGTGATGTGGCTTCCCAGCCATCGGATACACTGGTGGCTTTGATGTTTATGCCAGGTGGAGCATCGACTTTGAGTTCAGCCTGATCAAATTCCGAAACCATGTCAATCGCAGAGAACACTCCCTTGAGCTTCCGGAATTTCGAGAGATACTCAGTTGCTTGTATAAGGCGCAACGATTGATCTTTCAGCTCAGGAACCCGGCTGCCCTTGAGAAATTGGCCAATGCTTTGCACTTCCATATTGACTATCGCGTCATCCTCGGCGTTCCTCCGGCTACCCTGCCACGCAATGAACTTGTCCTTATCAGTTGGGTCCTGTGCTAGGTTTCCGTTGTTCGCAGGGTTGCCCCCGAGGACTTTGCACTGGTATCGACGGGTGTTGCGATACTCGTCGTACTCAAGCTGGTTGGTAATTTTTGCCTCAGCGGATACTATGCCCTTATATTCAAAATTGATATTTGCTGCAAAGGCCGTTTTTCTCTCCTCTTTCATATTTTCTTTCTCAATGCAGAGCTGGTATCGTGTTCCAGCTGTGCATCTGACAATTAGGTGAGTCCCCCAATCCTCGAAAAAGCTAGAGTACTTCTCGAAACTTGTGTTAGGGTCCCATTGTGGGAGGCCTCGAATGTCTTCGGTCAAATTCTGATTAAGAAACTCATTCGTGGCCGCATCAGCCAAAAATGCATGGTAAGTCTCCTGGTTGAAGCTGTACATTCCATACAGGCTGTCAACTTTGAATACTCGCCCATAATCATATTGCGCTGACGCTGACGCGCTGACACCGGCATATTGAGCCGTTAGGGATGCCTCGGCAGTGAACCGGTGTGCCATCTTTGTGCCTGATTCACAGATCAGGGAATTCGCTTGTCCGCTGGACCCCATACCCTTCGAAAATCGAACATTTATGGGCACGCGGTATTCTTTTTGGGATCCTGGGATCTGCACAATAGTCCCGTCATTTCCCATCTTCACGATAGTCTTTCTGGAACTGCTCGTAGCGCTTCGAATATCAAAGGGATCGACACCTTCCGAACTTTAGTCTTTTGACAGACGTGGTTGCCTTTGTTCAAACTCACCATCTTTAAACATATTGACGGCGCCGCCTAGTACATCACATACTGGTAGAATGTGGACAGTTGCCATGTTGAGTTTCCAGTCAAGCTATGCTATACTGGTGTGACATGTGAATGATAGGAAGATAATGGGGATAAAACTAGTAGGCCACCGAATTTATAGGGTAAGCGCCAGGGTTCCTACGCACTATGCGTGTACTGTTTTGATTGACAAGTCATCAGTTGATAGAGTGAGTAAATGACATCAATCAACAACCTTTTGGCGGGGCTAGGGAGAAGGTTACATTAATATCATCATCCTTTGGTTATATCCCGGTTTTCTAGTTGTATTATTAGTGCCATGAAGTCATTCGACGTCAGCTTAAACTTCCTTCCAACAGCTGCGTGCTCTGCTGACATTATTTACGAAAGATCATTTAGGGGCGAATGAGCAGTTAGTAGGACGAAAACAGTCAAATTAAGTGCAACCAGTTACACCCAGTCTTTATCTCCTAATCTCAACGTTGCATGCGGGAGACACTGACCAGTAACATCTCAAGCATACTTCCGAGGATGCCTTATTCCCTAGTATATTACATCAATACCGGCCAGTGGTGAGTATTCTGCTATAGTGGTACCAGTTCCCTGGCTCTAATAACGCTATATGAATTCCTCTCGGCGTTTGTCATAGACATCTGAGCTAGTCATGACATAATATATGATGCTTTTATCCGTACTCATACTCAGGTCTGGATGGAGAAGGTTATAAAGCTGTACAGTGTTCCACCAGATTTCAATTCTAACATTATCTTTCACAAACAACCAATCTTTACAACAGAAATATTTACTTTGCTTTTCACCTAACCAAAATGGTCTACTCGCAATGGGTGGTAGTCGAGGTCTACAACAAGTTCAGACATTCGGATATCACTATCAAAGAGGCAACGATCGACTAGTAAGTTTTTTGATAAGTATCCTACAGATGCTGATACAGCTCTAATGATGCCAGTGGTAAATACCATGAGAATGGTAACAAGGATAACAATCTCGAGCCTGAAGACATCAACGGAATTGTTATCAAGCCCGGAAAAGTTGGATATGTTTCTGCTTGTGGCAAGGCTGAGATACACTACGGGACCGATGGCACCTTTGCTTTATTTGATGGAAGCACCAAGATCTGCAAGCTCTTCTTTGACGTTCCATACCACAAATCAACCAATGACTTCCAAGTGAAGGATCGTAATGATGATTATGCGGTCTCCGTCTCTGAGTGGAATCGTGAGGGGGGTGCCTTGGGCAATGTCCGAGTTAATGTTGGAAAGTTCGGCTGATTTAGTGTTTTGTCGGCGCACAGAGCGGTAACTTACCACCAGAAAGAGATGGATCACATCAGGAAAGACATTCTTTTGTGTTTGTATTTAATACTTCTGAGGGTTAGGGAGAAGAGACTGTGATCAGCTATTGAGTATCAATTAGCACAGAACATATTGCGTTTCAGCCGCTACGCGCTGAGTCTCAAATTGGAGTCAGAGCAACTCATAAATATAACCCTTGGGGCAACATTTAGTCAGCGTTAAATGTCCACAGGGCGCCTTGCCACACCAAGCTGCGGTATTCACAGTTGTAAATGACAAAATAAAAATAGCTTCTGTATCAAGATTGTATAGTCCGGGTTGCTTCTAGCACTGGTACAGTGACTCCTCTCAAAGCTGGGGGCCTCAAAAAAGAGGTAGTCGAAAACCCGGCGTGTCATGTAAATATCTGATTCTCACAAGGACGCGCATTTGAGGTAAATGGACATTGATAATTTGCATGGACGCTAAGGGAGCAACATTATGCTATCCCCTGCCTGGAAGCCCCTCGTGTGCTTTTGGACCGATTCGAGAAGAATCAACAGAATCAGCGGATTGGTGAGCTTACAACTTTCCAAAACCGGAACGAAAGATCTCATGATTCAATTCAATGACCATTTTGATGTGTCGATATTCAATCTGCTTATGACTAGGCTTCACATGCAGTATCTTTGTAATTCAGAGAAGTCAAATCCGTGCTATAAATTTGAACCGACCCCATATGTATATAGTTCTTTCATGCAGGGTATGAACATCTCTCCTGAGTGTTTAATTTAATTTGGTTGAAAATAACGAAAGGATGATACAAAGCGGGCATCAGGTTTTTCTCCGTGGGCTATGAACTTGGATAACAACTTATCACGGTGAATTAACGGCCCCGCTTACTAAAACTTAAATAATTGGAGCTACAGCAAAAAGCATTTATGGGCCTAATTCGAAAGGACAAAGAGCCGTTGTTTCTCATAGGAATAGAATATTTTTGCTGACAGTAAGACTGACCGAGCAAGCAGAACTAGCTCACCCAATGAATGGTGATACTTTTTCATAATGAATCCTAGAAGTTTCAGTCTCATTTCACTCCGAATCCATATGACACTAGAGCCTCTTACTGTTTTCAGAGATTCGATGGAATTTGTTGCCGAAATAGCAGATAGGAACCCGAACGCATGCGATTCAACTGGCCAACGACTCAAGTCATCGACCCCTATGATTCCGTCATCTTTCACGTACTTTTGCATAAGCTCCATGATGATAGAGCCTAATGATTTTACGTGTTGCCTTTGTCTTTGACTTGAAGAGCTTGCCACACAAGACTCCAAACTAGCTACACAGAGTCATCGTCATCGTTATATTGATACCAATTTTTACCCACCGATCTTTACCACCCCATCGAGACCCCACAGAATATTCTGGCATGATAGTGATTGATGCTCGAATCCAAGCTGGTTCAAGTAGCATAGCCCACTCAGAATCTGTCATCGTCAGCAAATCCGAACAACTGAAGAGGTACCTTCACATATACGTGCCAAACCATTAAAGCTAATTCAATATCCGTCGGATACAAGAATCGGCACCCAACCAGGTGCCCCAGTGTGAGGGGAAGATCATCAACAAGAGCATACATTGAATCGCACTCTTCATAAAACGACTGCGCTGAAAGGATGTTGGTATGGCTAAATTTAGTATACGAAACACATCAACTTTCCTCAACCATTCCAGGCTTGTCGCTTGAGTGATGATTGAATGCGTCTTGATGCTTGTCACATAGTATGATTGTAGGCCACAGTATCTCTTGATTGTTGGAGTCTTCAAAATTGAAGTTTGAGGCCAGTGACTGGAATGGATAGCCATCGCAGCCAACCACAAAACTAGGAGACAAATGCATGTTACCCAGATTCCTTTCATTAGAAAAGGCTCAGTCTCATTCTAGCAAGTATGACCTTGAATTTTATTGTGATATAAAGCTGGTGCAGATTACGAAAACAAATTAAAATCATCGGAGTAACTTTCCGTGATATCTACTATCAATCCAAGTTGATTGAAAATAGATTTCTCGCCATGCATGCTATGTGGTCTCATCAAATATTGATTCCCACGTTCGATTTTAGCGCTAAAACCGTAAACGTAAGCTGTATCGATGCACATTCATCGTAGCAAATGCGCAAGTACGATAGAGTCCGCATATTTTTCACGGGCAGCAGTAGATATATATCCCCTTCCCATGGTCCCAACCCACCAAGGCTCTACTAGCAATTTGCCTGAAATTGATTCCAAATCATGGACTTCTCTGGGGTTGCTTTACCTATTGTATCATGTAAGAGGTCCGAACTATGGAGACACATCTCCGCATGGAGGATGATGTGATATAAAGTACCGCTGACCAGAGAACTTCGAATGAAATCTGTCTCATTATCCTCCATGTTATTATCAAACGGCTACTTCTGAACTCATGTGTCGATTTGATGTTATGAGGCATATATCGAAGAGAATGTCAAGCCTTTCGTATGAGCGCATTTGTCCATTCTCTGGACGGGATCGAAGGCTTGAAGATTTTGCAACAGATATGTCGTAATAGCTCTTCGACAGTATGACCACCCAAGAAGGGGGATTCTTTCCATTCATTTCGTCTGGGAAATGATCACGACATTTTGATGCTTCGTGGATGGCGTGGAAATTCAACCATCTGGGATGAATCTTAAGAATGCGCGTTTCATCATCAAAGAAGCGATCCACACCGGTCTTGTTCACTTGAACAAACTGCACAGCGATTGAAGCTAAGTTGAGGATTGAGAGCAGGCAGGCATTGATGGATCTTTTGATGTTTTGAGAGAAGATTACGGGCAACGACAGATCTCTGCCACTTTAAACTGCTCAATTTGTTCTTCCTCTGGTGTGCGGAGCGCATGAATGATTCGAAGCAGATTCCAAAGCATACTGAGAAGCCTCAATGGCTCTTTTCCCAGTGCTTCTCAAATCATTGATACACTCTGACCTGCCTGTTAGCTTCGATACGAAAAAATCTTTGTTGCTGTGATTGACACACCTGGGCGTGTGAACTTCCACTGTAAAACCATCTTGTATCTCCCGCTTCACGCAAAAGGTGCCGCCAAATCAGTGCTTTAGTGGAATTGTTGAGGAGAACGTCTGCTGATGCAACATCAGGCGATTCGGGGAAATTCCGGAGAAGATCTAAGTATAATGGAAGCACAGTTTCCTCATGCATCTCTATCGCAGCTTCCCAGGACTTTGTCACAGCATCCGCTTACTCTGATTTGTCAATCAGAATTTATCTATCTCTATTGATCTTTCCTCGCGTAAAAAAAAAAAAAAAAAAATTGTAGCAGAATCTGTACAGCTTCAAATTAGAAAAAACAGCCGGCAAGAATATTCCGCTCAGGTATAGCCTATTGGAAAGGTCTGCATCCAACACTAGGTCTCCCGCATCAGTCTCAATGGTATGAGACGGATAGGATAATCTGCGATTTTCAAGTGAGATCTTGGTGCATGTCCGAAATGTCTCATATACTTCGGAATTCGATTTAATTTAATTTTAATTTTTTAAAAAGTTGTCGGCTATCTTTCTGTAGTTCCGCTGGTATCTTGTTAGAATAACATGAGCAATGCATCATGCTCAGCACGTGCGCTTAAAAACTTGTTCAGAATGGCGCTGATGCTCATGGGGCTGACTGACAACCTGTATGGAAAGTTCGAGGTTTCCATGTAGTTTCTTCCTGGCCATGTAGATTGTATCCAACGTTTAATGCTGAAGTAAAGAGGACTTTTGCAGATGACTTTCTATGAACTTCCGACCCTCTAAGCTATGAATGATCTTGCAACTATCTGCCACTCCGCATTCAAGTCGAAAAGCGTAGTAACGAAACGCGAGCGCTCGGAGAGTCATTGATTCCAGGTCTCCCACATGAATTGATCATTTATCTTGGGAGAAATCACCCACGGACAAATGGTCACATTCCTACACCAAAAACTGTTTCACGACTCCACAATTGATTGATAAATACATGGTAGGTAATGGGAGTTGCCAGCAGATGTCCCTCACCATACAGAGCCTCAGTCCATATGAGAATGAGAATTGCACTGGTTCGATTGATTGAGAAATGAAGTGATGAAATTCAGGGTTCCAGTGATGAAATTGAATTAATCGCTTAAATTGTTCCATCTGACTTCTAGGCAAAGTGCCATGAAAGTAAGGTGGAATGTATATCCCTGGAACAAGTCAATGACCCAGGGGAAAGAGATAATCAGGCTTGCTTTCTGCTTTTTCAAATCATTGTCAGTCTGAAAAGGCGCGCTTTCCGAAGCGATCATAGCCAGAATTTGAGGCCATGATTTTATTAGATCCATGAGTCTCCTTAGCCACGCCAAGCCAGCCTACTGAGCATAAAATGTCCTTCCTCGGAATAGATTGGATAATAACATGGATTCATCCAAAAAATAAACAGTTTAAAGAGTCATTTTGCCATCGTAATCAATCGGCCAAATAAAGTTGTCAAGAAGGATGCTTAAATACTAATTCCTAAGGAGCCATAGAAATTTCCATGCTTTTTTCCAAAATCTTGGAATTTATTAGAGACGACCAGATACGAGGAAACTTTCGTGACAGTACCAAACATGTTTATTCGATTCATGTAAACAAACTTCGCGGTCAGATTGTGGCTTGTTGTAATATATCGTGGCTGTGTATAATTACAATACGTAGCTTTCGATACCATAGGAGATCAATCGTTAGACATGCGCCTCAAACTGTTATTGCATGGGAGATGAAAAAAAAAAAAAAATAGTGCGTCAAGACTGAGACTCCAATGCTGTTCCACAAACGATAAATTCTTTGTACACAGAAAGACTTTTGATTGAAAATGCCTTTTCAAGCACAAAAGCTCCGCCTTTGTCTCACGAACTCCCCAGGTCTTCGTATTAGATGAAAATAGAGGCACTTCAAGTACACCAGCTTGAAAAATTTAGTTTACCGTATACAAAAAAGCACAAAAGGAATACTCACAATCAAAATCAAAGACCCGGTCATTTGAGATCTGTATCTTGTAGCTCCTTTGATGAATAGACAACGGCGCCAGAAGGAAATGTCTTTCTTGCAATTGCAGGCTTTAGTCATAGAAGTGTTCTTCCTCTGTCATGCACTTCACTTTCCGCTGAGTAGAAGCCAGCGTGCCGCATTGAGCCAGATCACTGCTTGCGAGGGCTTCTGCGACAATATCCTCACATCTGCGTTGCATCAATTTAGCTCCGAATTGTATTGCGACTCGCAAACTCTCAGAATCATTACGAGGCGCATTGAAATAATCGGAAAGTTGCTGCAAAAATATTATCATGTCGTTGATAACCTCCACGTTAACCACAACCTGGTCCTTTCGAATTCTCTTTCGCCCCGCTTTAATCCAGGTGTCTAATTCGAGCTTGGAGCAGCGGTACGGCTTGTTCGATTTTATCGGGACATCTTCACGGCTGACATCAAGAAGACTTCGTTTTTCACGATGGTCATTTGGTGGCGTCGACTCCCTAGAAGTCGCCACCTCCGTGGGTACAGGCGAAGTAGCTGCAGCAGGCCCAGGGGCGCACGGAGTATATGACAGACGGTTGGTCTTGTATTGGCGGTGATCTTTGGGAGCCACGGAATCGAGCTCATCAAGGTGCAAACGCGTACTTTGGAAAGGTTTGAGTTCTTCTAGTAGAGAATTAGATCAAAGCAACGACAGTCGGGTGAAAAGATAAAGAGGTGATTAACCCACCATCACGAGCTTTGTTGTTCAGAGGGTAGAAATCAAAGGTCGAGGGTTTCCTCGAAAGAGTCGACTGAGTGCATCGGTCTGAATCCATAGTACTTCAGAATCCAGAGAAGATTCGGACGCCCGGAACAGAAGTATTTTTTGGCCTTCATATCGAGGAAGACGAACCTTCTTAAATAATACTTTGGTTCTCCCATACAGCAGGTCCTCAATTGATGGTCAAGAAGCAAAAAGTAGTTAAGGTGCGCCAATGCATGATTGTTTGGTGTGGCACATACTGGGCTCCTGGGACCGGTACGTGGCAAATTTCAATTCCATTTTTAATTGCGGTCGATACTTTGTTCCCGGGAACTGGAAAAACCCTAACACGCCTGAGCGAACGACAATGATTCCTAGGAGCATTTACGAAGATCAGAGAGGTGATACTTGAGGGTAGCGAGAACAGATTGGCAGAGCTGAGTGTTCCTGGGAGCAAAGTGCGAGATGGAAGCTGATAGGCCAAAATTTGCTACCCGTTCTTTTTGATCACGTAGTTCATTGTCAAATGAGCAGAGTACGTAGTCAAGTGGGCATGGCCATATGCTTTTGAGTGGGATGATGAAATTCTTGTTTTGAGCGAGTGGGGCCTTGCGGCAGCGTAGTGAAATTCGTTTTATTGGGGTAGCAGACGCATGTGATTGGCCTCCTTGGAGTGCGCTCAGTGACAAATCACATTACTGCGCAGGCTCAGTGAGCCGGGCCTGAGCAAACTGATCGGCTCACTGAGCATGAGCAAGGCTTATGTAAGACTCACTGATCCGATCACTGAGCCGGAGGCCGTGCTCAGATCTGCTCAGTGAGTAAAAGCGGCGAGGGGGTGAGCACTAATCCGGAAAAGGAAGCCAAAAATTGTCAAAGGAAATCCGGTACCTAGGTCATGTTAGGACCAGCCGGACCGGGCCAAGTGATCAGTGATGCTTCTTCATTGGCATTGGCACCTTCAATGGCAGGCTGAAGATAGTCAGGACATACTAATCAGATAAATCCCTTTGGGGGGGTTGCTGACCAGCTTGTTATATTTTCCAGCGAGGGTACGCTCGGTATAGTTCCCAAATTTGGTGATATTGTCGACCACAGTCGTCCATTTCAACTGCCCGGTACTGTGATTCAAGTTGTAATGCTCATAAAGATCGATAATCTTCTTCCAGTGCACTTTCTGCAAGCATTTGAACTCATCCTGGGCGGAAACATTCACGCATCCAAAATGCTCCGCCACAAAGGTAAAATTGCTATGATCCAGATCAGTGTTGACGCCAGTAGCCAAGGCATTGCCCGAGTGCATGATAAATCCGGATACAATAGGATCATCAGCATAGGCGTAGTTATAAAAGTCGGAGCTGGCCGCACCAGAGCTCTGACCCCACATCACCATGCGTGAGGTATCACCTCCAAAGCCTGCAATATTGTCTCGAACCCATGCCACGGCCAGTCTCTGGTCTAAAAGTCCTATGTTAAGATTTTCACCAGCCTCCGCCAGTGCCCGGGAATTAGGAAAGCCAAAGATGTTATTCCGGTAACTGTCCATAATTAGACTGATTTCAGGAAAAGCTCCAGGGTATACAAGGCAGGGACATACTTGAGTGCAACAACGATATGAGACTCTGTTCTCTAAATCCAATTACTCGGATCGAACGCGTTGGTCAACAGACCTCCCTCATAAAAACCACCCCCAAAGATCCAAATCAACACAGGAAGAGGGTCTTTGCTTCTCTTCAATGGGGTTCACACATTCAGCGTCAAACAGTCTTCATCAACTGTACCGTAAGGCTGCAACCATGGGGCATCGTACGTATAGACGGAAGGAGAGTTCTGTTTATTCAGAAGGTACTGCGGACATGAAGGACCGGTCTCGTGGGCGTATATCGCCGGTCCCGGAGACTTTGGCTGCGGAGGTCTGAACCGTAGACTTCCCACAGGGGGCTCTGCAAAGGGGATGCCAAGGTATTGGGCTATCCTTGGAGTCGTACTGTTTATCATGCCATGTACACGACCACTAGTACTCTCCACTTGGAGAAAATCAACCGCACGGCTGAATCCGCCCTGGCCACCAAGGGCCAATAGTAGCAAATATTGCGACAAAAGCATCATTCCAACAAATGAAGAACCATGGACAAAGAAATCCGTGAGCTTACAGCCATTCTGTGGCTCATATGGCCCATTTATACAGGTCACTCTCCAAATACAAACATTCGACTACGGTACAAGGTACAAGCCAAGATACGTGTGGGGATGCGGAGACTAGATTGTTTAGGTCCAGATCGCTCTTCCGTTTCCCGACTAAGACGCACTAGTCCTAGCTGGTTCATTTTGACCTCATGGAAAACGTGGGGACGTGGATATTCGTGGGGGTCTTCGCGGGTTCTGGGGATAAGTCGTATGTGATCTGCATGCAATCAGTATGCAGCGAACCCGAATACATAGCTTAAGTATCACGGAATAGGTTCTGAGCTACCCAGAAACTATGCTCATTCGCCATTACTACTGGTAGCAATCATATGACTGTTTCCAGGTAGGTACATCAGACCTCCGGAATGTGCTTGCACGTGGTATAGGAGATGTCTACAGAATGATGGAAAGTAGGCTCAGAGTTAAGGTCTACGAATATAGCAGCCTTCATGAAGGAACATCTTTCACCACGACTTCCAAACCCCATCTAGCAGACTGTCTTTATCTGTATTTGACCAGCCAGGCCCCCTACTCAACAACCGATGCGCGCCAAACCTTGATTTATCGCTTATGAGAAACAATATTCAAAGACATTGCGCTTGTGAGCCTTCTTCGGCCTACTGAAGCCCTCATAAAAATCAGCCGGGTGAAGTCCGAGGGCATAGAAGAGCATTCCTTCACGCGCGATGGATGGCAATGCGATGGTTGATTCTTGCTCAAGATACCACGGCCTTGCCTAATCTGTTCAAAGAAAACGTCGCAATGGGGGTCCTTGATGACGTAGATATGGAGCTGGTTGTTTTGCAAGCTGTGACAGGACAGAATCTTCCACGAGAAACATACTGGCATATTCGAGGGACTAGAAGAGTCGGAGTCTGTAAAGAAGATGTCCAGATGGTCTGTGATTGTGTATGGAAAGGAGTCTCGGTTCTATGCACTCGAATTAGACCTAATCCCGTCAGTTGATGTCGTGAACTGGGACTTCTAGCTAGAGCTGGAGTCAGCTTAAATGAGGGAGCGCATTCATGCATAAGATCATGAACAATTTTGAAACAGAAACAGAAATCCAGGATGAAACAAACATGTTTATACTTCTGCTTACCTAATCTCCGGTCGCAGTGGACCACTCGTGCCGCTTCGGGAGCTTTGTTTATGTATTGCCCCGCGGTTTAACGTCGATTTCTTTGCTTTGTTCGTTTATATTATCTTTCGCTGGAGCATTCAATCTAATACCTCCAGCATTCCATAGGGTGCGTTCTCTCCACGCCCCCTAGCGGCACGCGTGCCGAGATTCCACCACTTCGAGTCCTCCCGTCATGTCAATCACGTCGCGCAGCCAAAGCTCCTCCCCAGATATTCTCGGCCCTCCAGGAGACGCCGACTACTTGATCTCCTCTCCGATTAAACCATTTACCGGTCGCCAAAGCTGGATGTCTCCCGCCATAATAAAACGTCAGCAAACACCGGCCAAGCGACCGCGCGCGAGCCTCAGCCCGGGGAAGAGTGCGCATTCGATCCGCTTCAATGATTTCTTGCTTCCTGGTTCGCCGAGCAGGAAGCTGACTGGTCGCCAAAGGTCACTCTCCCCGGAAAAAATTCAACAAGATGGCAACGTGAGCCCGTGGCGTATTAGGGTCACGCTCGAGGCAACACAAGATGAAGAGAACCATGTCGAAGCCAGCCCGTCGCGCAAACGACGTCGACCCTCTACCGTAACAACAATGGTTCCTTTGAAAGACGAGCGCAGCCCTTTGATGGAAAGAACACCCGCAAGAAAGCGTGGGCGCCCACGGAAGTCGGACACCCTTCCTCAGAATGGATCGCCATGGCCAGGAAGCCCAGGACACACCCCCGGTCCAAACGAAGCCAGTACGGAGAAAAGGAAGCGCGGCCGACCACGAAAGGGTACCCCGAAGCCACAGCAACAGGAAACACTTATCGCCGAGGATGCGCCAACGCCAGCACAACCCTCGCCAATGGATATGACTGCGGACGTTGCTGATATGGGTCTTGATGATGCGGGTCGTCAATTGAGCCCGATCAACTTGGCAGCGGACGAAGGTTTCGATAGTGACTCTCTTGGAGCCGATGACTTACCCGTTGCAAATCTTCGCGCACCAACACCGGCGCAGCTCGAAACCTGGAACAATGATACTGGCCGCAAGTATGGCAGAGCTACCTATGATACCCCGATTATTGGAGATACAGAGCACCATTTCCAAGATAACGATCAAAACATACATTCCACTCCTTCTAAGATGCCATCACCAACTCGAGAAAGGCAAGGCTCGTCTGCTAGATCATCGCGCCGCGGCACAACCTCATCACCACGCACCTACCCATCTCCTAGTCCAACTTCTTCGCCGGGCGAGGAAGAAAATCGGGCTCGAGAGGATCGCCTGCAAGAAATTGAAGAGACCGATCAACAGCACTCTACGTATGATGCAGTAGAAGACCCGACTGATGACCATGAAGAGTTCGATTCCATCATGGAAAGTGAGGGCTTCACAATGGTTTCCTTGGATACTCTTCCCTCGGCCAAACAGTTCGGACTTGGACCTGGCGCTAGAAATGCTACAGATAATGCTTCAAAAATACTGAGGGACCGAGAGAAGGGCCTTATCGGTGAACGATTGAAGCGCAAGTTGGGTGGAGGCATTGATGATCTACGAAGCGACAGTCACAGCTCTGCAAGGCCGAGTCCTTTGGCTCAAGGACTTTCTCCCGTTTCACAAAGCCCACAGTACCCTCAGCCGGAGCCAATTCATCCAAGACAGCAAACTTCACCACATCCGGTGTCGTACCCTAACCTCCATGAAACAGAGTCACCCGAGAAACCACATGCCGAACAAGCTGGTACTTTTGAGCCCGAGGAAGATGAGTTCCAGGATGATGTTGAGTATGAGGAAGATGAATTTGAACAACCAAATCAAGACGAGCTGGATTTGGAGGAAGGTGGAGAAGAAGATGAGCCTGTGATGGTCGAATCACCGCAGTCCGTAAGAAAAAGCCCGCCGCAACATAGTCCAGCGGGCTTAAGCCAGGATCGAGAACATCGATGGCAAAGGGATCGAGAAATTGTCAGTCGGCATGCAGCGGATGCGATGAATTCAGGGCGCCTCATATACATCGATAGTGATGACGCCCCTCCTGAGGATGCTGATGGCAAGGCACTGGAGGACCTTCAGTCTGATGCGGACCCAGTCATTGAGGAACAGCCTTTCGACGAGGAACCTGATGAAGAACCCGTCAACGAAGAGCCGTTCGATGAAGAACCCCTTGATGAACCTCTTGATCAACATATCCGTCAACCTCCCCGCCAAACCATTTACCAACCTCTGTATGAACCCCTTGATGAAGAACCCATTAATGAACCTCTTTATGAAAATCGCAATCGACCTTTCCACCAAAGGGATCCCCAATCGCGCTATGAGGTTCTTGACGGAAATTTTGATGAAGAATTTGTCGATGAGGAAAATGACAATGAAGAACCGCTCGACGAGGAACTGCTTAATGAAGCACCTGAGTATCTAGAGCCAGGAGTGATGCCGGGGTCACAGCCCTCTCGGGAAGCCGGGCCGGATAACATCTTGGAAGAAGACGATGAATCCGTTGACATTTGGCAGCAAGAGAAAGATGTTGACGCCGATGTGAAGAAGTCAGAAACTAGGTCACACCATACCAGGTCTCAAGAAAGAGATTTGGAACCGGAAGTGCCCGACGAGGATGGCTTTGATGACATCTGGCAGCAAGAAGCACGAGATCACAGTTATATTTCACAGCAGTCGGATGATTATGGGTCACCTGTTCAAGAAAGCAAAAGCCCTTGGAAGAGGATTGCTCGTAGTTCAGCGCATCAGGGTAATCTGAGCTCATCCCCGGCTTACGTGACTGTGGAGCATGATGATGCCCGGTACTTTGATCGAACCCACATTCGCAAGCTGCGCGATCAAGAGGTTGATCTATCTGCTATCATGGCGAAAGAGGACACCCCTAACAGAGCCCGCTACTACAACGGAACAAGCACCCCAAGGAGTATATTGCGCCGGCCAGGCCTCCAAAGCTCCATCAATGAGTCCGCAATGAAACCTGCCTCGCAAAAGCCAGAGAAAAGGGTGCGTCTGCAACCTATCACCCAAAGCCCAGAGAGAGTTTCAGAAGTGGAAGACTCGCCTGCCGCGCATCGAAGCTCGCAATTTTCGCCACCGAATGAAATCCATGCCAATGAAAGTATTTCAGGCTCTGACAATAACGATTCTGGGCAGGACTTCACGGCTACTCCAGAACCTCCGCACCAGCAAGAGGGGGAGCCCGAAGCAACCTGGTTCCAAAGAATTACCAGCCTGACTCCCAGGTGGCTCAAAGCCCCACCCAAGTCTCGTTATGACGATACTTCTAGCGAAGCCTCTGAGGCCGAACAAGACTACGAGCAAAGTGACGAAGAAGAACCTGAGCATATGCAATCGGCACCCGACATCCGGGAGGACTCTGAGCACGAACCTCTTTCCAGTCCATCGCACCAATCATCTGTTGGACAGGTGGACGAATCGGCAAGATCACCGTCTGTGGATGAGGAAGATCACCTGCCTTCCATTGAGGAAGAAGCAGAGGATCCCTGGATTCAACCAGAAGTACCTGAGGACGCCATGGAATACGATCCTGTGGCCGATCATGATAAGCTAGAACGTCCGAAACCGCGTCCACGACCTCTGGCTGTCTTTGGCTACTTTTCTGATGCCCATTATAATTCTCTTCGGCGGATCTACCGAATGGCAAAGCGACACCCCGAGCGCTTCCCATATTTCGATGCGCCTGGACGCGCTGAGATTATGGGCGACTGGATGTGGACCTCAGACGGACATCACGGGGTGCCTATCACTGAAGTGCAATTTGCTGTGATTGATCGTTTCGTACATGAACTGTCGCACGCCGACATCGAGTACGGCGGCAGTGGGCAGGTAGATTGGACTGAAGCCGATCTACATCGGAGGCTGATCAGCGTCATCATTGGCGAGCAAATCCGAGAGGAGCGAAAAGCAAAGTCACTCCGAGGGGGCTCAGTTGATACCTGGCGATGAGCATGTATTGTTCCAATTATTTGATCATTGTTTTTTTTTCCCCTCCATGTATTTGTTTTTGTCGCACCCTTGATCCCTTGGCGATGGAGTCGGTTTGTTTTTCAACGGCGAATTTCTCCTTTACGATTCCCTCATGGCTGTTTTTTTAGGAGCACTTCCTTTGAGCGTATATCTGATACCTATTTTGAATTCATGAGAAGCAATCGATTATTGGGTAGAATTATTTTGCCACCTGTATGCGAAATCACCGATCCAGGGGATTTGGGCTTACAGGCACCGAATATTGACGTCGAATGCATGTCTACCAGACGGCTCAACCAGACTGAACCCTGCAATCATCCCTTGTTTTCCCGAACGATAACGCCAAATTATGATGTATACATCCTGCGAGGCAAACAAGACTCGGCATCCGTCATGATGTGAAACCCGCGTATGATCTCGGTCTACAGCATAATACAGTATGACCATCATTTCTATCATGACGCCTGCTTCAAACATGGCCCTGGAATAGCAGCAATGTACGACCGTTCTCGCTGCTGTGAGGTACACAAAGGCTACACCTGCACGGACACCAAATCCCACGTTGGGGTCTGGACCGAGTCTGCAGCCACTGATTAGGCCAAGCCAACCAGGGGGAAACCGGGAGTATTCCTCGCACTCGCGTGGCCAAGTATCTGATGTACATTGGGCTCTTCCCCACTCGTCGTGCAAGGAGCTGCGTCGTGATCGGAAGTACCACTGTGGACTCGGAACGGTCTCCAACGCCTGTTCTAGAACAGATATAAGAAGTGCCGTGCGCTTTGCAGGAACTGAAACCCATCCAGATTGCCAGATTCTTTTCCTTGTCGTCGATTGACAGACACGGCTCTAGGATACCTAATCTTAATCATTAATCATGCCGGTCTTTACTATCGTCCAACGAGCCCTCCCTTTTCCCTGGAGAAGAAGATCCTTAACCAGCAAAGGCAAGGAAAAAGAAGATGACCTTAACCTCGACTTCGAATCCTCCGATCATGATTCAGATCTCTACTTCCAAGAAAAGTTCGTCGGCAGTCAATTTGCCGCGCCTAGCTCGCCACTGCACCGTGACGTCTCCGACGACCTGCATATAGCGGTGAAGCAGAGTCCAGACCCAACGATCAACCCTCACGGATCCAATAGCGAGTACTCAGACTTAGATTCGGAAGCAGGCTCCGAGATCGACGAACAAGCCTCGTCTTCATCCCCGCACGCTCGTGTTGGTCGCGTGGTCAGCTGGGCGAGTATTGTCCGCAGCCGATGTCGGTGGACGCATGAACAAGAGAAGGAGCTTCTGGGTGCCGAGAAGCAGCTAGCACGATGTCAAAAGGCTTGGAGCTCTGAACAAGAGTTATGGCTATCTTATGTATGTTTTTCATCCTTCGTTTCATGTGTGGAAACGCTATCTCGTGAAGTATAGAACGAATGGGAATATTCTCACCAGGGAAAATCAAAGAAAGATATACTAACTTGATCCTGTGATTCCTTACTAAGATCCAAGTTTTACGCGAAGAGAAAGAAGCCCATGAAGGCTTTATGCTGATGCGACTGAAACAGCAAGATGACGAGCGGAACCAGTTTCGCAAGGTCTGGAGACGACGTCGGTCTATTGAGAGTGCCATAGAAGATAAAGAAAAACAGATCGCGGTCACGGTGAAGGGAAACATCAACGGCTTACAGAAGCTACGTCGCTTGCAGCTTGGCTATTTAAGTCCTGGTTTAGTGGCGAAGTCACCCGCATTGACATGTCAAGCATGAAGGAATCGTGCCGGTCCTTAACTAGAATATCAAAGTACATGCTTCTCTATCATTCTTTCTTTACTTCTCTGCAGCCAAATGTCAACTCTTCTTCCCCGTATCTTCTGTTACATGCGGCCACTTTCTAAACAAATCCGCAACCATATCAATCGGTGCAGTCAATAGCTCCACAGCAGTCTCGAACAGCGGCTTCGTAGAAGCAAGCGGGTGCGATCTCGATGGCAAGAATTTCTTCATCCTTTCCAATGACCCCGCCAACGCCTGACTATCCTCCCTCGACAACGCCCTTTCCAGCAAAACGAGATCTTCTTCCTCCTCACGTCGAATATGGCGCTGGAAATCCCCCAGTAGTGCCTCTAGCGTCGGTACGAATCTCGGATCCGTACACGTAAGTCCCTGGAACGTCTTTAACTGCTCCTTGATCTCCTGATGCTCAACCAGATTCCTCCTCGTTAGAACCTCTCCATCTCGAACATGCTTATCGATGGCAGGGTAGATGATTAGCTCCTCGCTAATTATATGGCGAGCTAGTTCCCAGGTGAGCTGGTTCTGGTATCTGGTTTGTTCGTCCGCGTCGGCTGAGTTTAAGATCTTATGACTGTGCGATTGGAGTTCGGCGTGTTCGTGTTTGAGTAATGGGAGGATGCGTGAGAATGCTTCTGGTGTTGCAGCTTCGTCCATGAATGTGCGAAGGGTTGGACTTAGGTTGCCGTGCATGAGGCTGAATTGGTCGGGGTTTTCTTGAGTAGTTGGTGTGGTCATTTTGCTTAGGATTTCGACCCTGGGCGTGAGGATAGGACGAAGCAGGCGGAGGTATGTGCTTGAACATCTGTAACGGGCAATTGGTGATTCGACTTCTTGTGTTTTCGAGAAAGGAAGCTTTGAGATGGGTGATGGCGACTTCGGTCATTACTCCCGTGATGGTCATTATGATGTACTCGAAGTCGGATTGGCCAAATACTTTGGGTTCCTTTTCTACTCCTAAAATAAGGCACTGCTTCTTCTCTTCGAGCTCCTGACTCCTAGATCCAAGGATATCCAGTCAAGAGAGGGTGCCAGAGTTTCCATTTTGGGGACCCTCTCGCTGCGATCACTACATTGAGTCACCATCTACGCCCAGAGCTAGCCCTGCGGATTAACAATGGTAGAGGCAGACATGTACAGTCTGACATGATCTACTTCAATACTTGCCTTTCATTACCAAGTCTATGGAGATCTCAGCCTAGCGAGACACTGTACGCATGAACAAAGTCAATTTCAAGAATCATTGTATCTAGCCCTAACGGGAATAGAACAATTTCTAGAGAATTTTAAACCAATTATGCTTAAAGTCAAAACGACATGTAGCTTTTCCATAAAGTAAAATTAAACCTTTAAAGATATCACAATATTATATATTATCACCCAAATACCAAAGCCCGAACTTCGATGCTCTCCCGAATCCGCGCCCCAGCCGGCGTCCGCTCATCCCAAAACGCCGTATGAGGCACCCACTGTGCAACATCCCCATCCCTCAATCCCCTCGAATCCGAGCACTTGAGCAACAACCGCTCATCACCCGTCATCCCAGACCAGTAAGACCATTTCTGGCCCTCATTATACTTCACACCCATTGTCTCGCCCGTCCGATTCGGATACCGATGCTGCACAGGCACCAAATCGTTTCCATCAACCGAGGCCGCAGACGCGAATGCCAACGGCGAAGACTGCACTGGCTCGCTGCTCAGCGGACGCCAGACATTCACGATCCGGTACCGGCCTTTCAGCAGAGTCTCGGCTTCCTCTGGATCTGAGATATGGAGACGGACGCGGTCTTCTGCGGCGCGAGGAGTTTGGTCGACATGGACGCGGGTGACTGGTTTGCGGGATGCGGAGTCTTTACCTCGGCGGATTGTGTGGTCGAAGAGGACGACCTTCTTGGCTCCTGGGATGGACTTTAAGAGAAGGGATTCGACCTCTGGATAATAGATTTGTTGGACGAGCTCGTCTGAGTCGAAGGTTGTATATGTTGTTTTGGTGGGAATATGTTGGAGGGCTTGGAATGAGTCTTTGTCGAGGCTGTACATGCTTTCATTGCCTCGAATATCGTTTATAGTGACTTTTTGTTCGTGTTCGCTGAAGTTGTATTGGGGTTGACCTGCTGGTGGTTCTCCGACGTAATTGAAGGGGGCGGAGTTGTCCGCTGGCGGTGCGTAAAAGGTTAATGAGGCGGTTGTTGGGCCGCGAGGGATATAGGATGAGTCCGTTCTGGTAGTTGTTGTGGCGTTTTCCGTGGTGGTAGACATTATTGAAGATTGGGATCGATGGTATTGTATAGAGGTAAAATGCGGGGAAGTATACGTAGATCCTGGCTAAGATAAAAGATGATATGCAAAGGCAGTAGATGAACCGTATTGATTAAGACCAAAGACCCTACTTATACAGAAACCCTCTGCTGATAAATTCCAAACCCTAAGTGAATTAGTGATCAAGACGGAGCAGAGTCACGTCATCGCATTTGTCATCCTGCCGATGCGGAGAAGCGGAGGAACGGGGACGCTTTTTTAGCTCCGATCACCTCATTTTGTCCCTGGATTCTGCAGAAAGTCTCCGGGGCAGGCTGACTAAGGGGGCGATACGAGGTTTACAGCATGACCCAGTGAAGTTTAGATTAATCAATGTTTGTATTAGGGGAAACCCTAAGAAGTCAAATATTACTTAACCAGTTCAGACTCCTCTGAATTAGGTAAGGAGCAGTTATTGTCGCGTTAAACTTCAAATAACACGAGAAGCAAACCATATAGACTGCACCACATAAGACTTGATTTAAGGACTGGCTGAGGGTAAAACAAATAGATGATTCTGTGAAAATGGTATTGATATTTGGTATTGATATTCAATATTGATATTGAGAAATGATATTATCTAATGTTCACCAGTCTCCCGATTGAAACAACTCTTCCCAATATTTCACTGCCTCTTCTGTCTTGACATTGTTGATCAAGATCAATTCTTGACAAACGTCGGTTTGCTTCCTGGTGATTTCAGGCCAGGTGAGTTTGTCAAAGTCTCCGCTAGGACAAATTTCATCCAGCCATTTGGGGTCAACGCTTTCCAGATCTTCGGGATCTACCAATTCGTCGTCGCCAATTTTATTTGTTTGCAGATACGAGGAACCATCAACCGACATAGGGTCGCTGGTGGTGACTGGGAGAGGTGTGGCGGAGGGGAAAAGTGTGGCCCTCGTCTCGTTGATGGTGGGAGGGGAGGAGTTTGCGCTGCCGGTCGAGAAACGGGAGGCTTCGCGAAGGCGGCTCGGCGTCTTAGGTTTGAATTGCTGGGCTTTGTTGCGAACTCGGGTGAGGGGAGAGGGGTCAGTGGCGGGCAAGGCGGGTTCGTCATTCTGAGTAGGGGTCTCGGTGGTCGTATCGTTGGTTCGGGCCGGAGGTGAGGTATCTTCATCCATTGGGTCAGCTCCTGCGATATTTGAGTTTGGTGGTGAATCCATGTCCATGTCCACGTCCATGTCGTCTTCATCGTCGGAAGAGTATGGCGTACGGAACGTTCCATGGGGGTTCGGGTTTCTAAAAGTCCTTGGGGCCGGCGATGAAACCGGAAAGATGCCGTTTGGAGATGAAGGCATGGCCTGATACATACCAGTTGGGGTGGTGGTAGACTCAGGCTGGGGGCCAGAGGAAGGATAATCTTCATCGTCGGAAGACGAAGGTGAAGAATCCCATCCGGGAGTTTGGAAAGTACCTTGTGTGTTTGCGGTGAAGGGAGCTGTGTTAATGTTGGGGCGAGTCTTAGTGACATCCGGTCCGTGGGAGCCTTCGGAAAGGAAGTCACTCGATTCAATAGTAGGTAAGTGGGTGGCTTGGTACAATCGCGTAGGGCGGTTGCGGTCGTATCCAGGACGATTTTCGGCCTTTCGGGGTGTTTGACGGGAGAGGATATGCCGGCGGCGCGTCTGATCTGGCTCTTGAGCCACGCGTTGTTTCTTCAAAGGAGGCTGTATAGTTTCTTCATTTGCTGCTTCTGCAGCCTTGGCAGCCGCTGCGGCTTGCTGAGCTTTCTCTTCTTCCGCCCATACCTCATCGTCATCATCATACGTGAAGTAGTCTTCGTGCATTCCGTAGCTGCAGCCAGGCGGGTTTGGGATGGACTCGGGAGATTCGCGCTTGCGCTTGTTGCCCAGCTCTGATGCTAGCGCATCCAAAGCTTCATTGCGGAATCCAGATGGTGGGAGAGTACGGCTTCGTGCGTAGCACTTATCGAGTGTATCCTTGCTGAAACCGCCACCAGGGCGAGCAGAGTAATCAAATGACGGTGCTCGCGGGCGTCGGGTGCGTGAGAGCGAGGAACGCCGGGGTGTACTGGCTGCAGCCACAGGCGTCATGGGCACAACCGCCATCTCCATCTCTGTGCTCACGCCCGTCTCCTCTGGCCGGGAGGCAATGACGTGGGTAGTGCTGGTGCTTGGCGCAGTAGCTTCGGCGACCAAATCCTGGGAGCCTCCAGATTTTCGGGGACTAATTCGTCCACGGAAGCTTGACCATCGCGAGGAGACATTGTTGATGATCCGTCGGGACCAGCTGGGAGAGGCACCGGTACTAGCGGCAGGGGCAGTCTTTGGAGTGGTGGGGATATTCGGTTCTGGGGTGGCAGGATCACGAGCAATCGGGACTGTCTCTTCCTCGTTGTCTGTCGCAGCAGACTCGGTGGTGGAGGACTGGTTGACAAGGCTCTCGAGCTGAAAAAGGGTGTTGACTACGCGACCACCAGCATTACTGCGGCGGCGAGCTGTGATGCTGGCGTAGGGGACTCGGGGGCGGCGACGCATAATAGGAGTCGCATTCTGGGGGCCCAGGGCCCGGCTGTTGACGATGTTGGAGAGGGGGGGGCGAGAGGGGGTATCAGTGGCACTCCGGGCCATCTGGGCATCGGAACACATGTCCTGCTCATCAGCAGAAGCCATAACGAGCGCCTTAGGCTGCTCAGTCAAGGCCGGTGATGTCTGCTTAGTATCAGGGACAGTGGACTTGGCCACCTTCGAACGGGGTCGGCGGGTGGTCTGTTGATATAGAGATCAGTTTCGTATTCTCCTACAGGATCATTGTTCACTGAGAGAGAAGGGGGGGGAGCTTGTTTACCTTCTTGGTGGTGGTGCGCTTTTTGGCTTCGGGCTTGCGAGTCTTAGCAGCTTCGGGCTGCGACTCGGTGGTTGGCTCGGCCGATGAGGCACTTCGCGTCGCGCGGCGACGGGCAGGCAGGTCATCGAGGGATTGGTATCCCCCGGGGGAAAGAGGCTGGGAACGGGTCCGCATTGTGGCGCGTGCACGTGAGAATTTTGATTCAGAAAATTACAGTCCGAACAACAAAGAATGCTGGTAAGCGTTCTGGTGAGAGTGGTTGGGAGTGTGGGGAAAGGAAGGAGAGGAGAGGAGAGAAGTGAGAAGATAGATTTGGCGTTGTTGTGAGGGCGTTTGACGGTCCTGTTGCCTGTGCGACCCAGCCCAGTGCCAGTTGAGAACACTCTCCTTTCTGATGGTTAAGGGAGAAGCTACTATCTTCACTTTTGCCTAATTCTCGGGAAGGGTAACTTGACGTCTAAAAATTATTGTTCGTGGCAGAACAGGATCCGAGGCGGTCAAAGAATATTCACACCTCAGGCATCAGACTTCCAGGGCTCACAGCGTACTACGAACAAGTGACAATGCAAGGGCTTTGAAAATAATAGATTTGGTTGATGACCCAATGAAACAAAATAAAATGCTATTTGTACAGATGATACCAGTCACTCTCAAACACAGGAGTTCTGGAAATCCAGGCCCAGACACTAGACCCACTAAATCCCAGGGATAGTTCCAGTCGATCTAAAGAAACACGCTGATGCTCACTCCAACACAAGGTGGGCCAAGTTTTTTCAAAATAATACATTCCCATTGTGCCCCCAAGTATTCCCCTAGAGGGCAATCTCCCCTTTCCATGCAGCCTCTGACAGACCCAATTTCTCCATCAGGTTCTGCCATCTGGGACCGCCACGCTCCTTCTGCCGGACGTAACGGAGCAACTTTTGCCGCTTGTGAACCAACAACTGCAGGTTGCGCTTGTTGTGCTTATCCTTGTTGGCAGTCTCAAGGTGCCGAGAAAGATTCATGATCTTGACGGTCAAGATAGCGGCCTGAACCTCGGGGGAGCCTGTATCAACACCAACACGAGGAACCTTCTCTGTCTGTGTCGAAGCCAATTGATGTTGCACGCTAGCAGGCTTGGGTGGTAGTACTTTATCGGTGCTGTGTCGTCCAAACTCGTCGATGCACTTCTGTATGTTCAACCGCATGCGATCTTTGGTGTTTCCATTGCTGAGGTCCACAATGCGCTGCATGGCCTCCTCTGCGTTGCGGTGTGCTTCATCATGCTTTTTCGATGCTTCCTTTTCAGCATGGGGGTCTGCTGTGTCACGGTCCGGGTTCCGAAGGGGCTCCGTCAGGTCCTTAGAGAATTCCAAAGCGCTTTTGAAATCGTCCACTTTCAAGTAATAGTTGATACCGGCACTAGATGCCGAAGATTGAGAGCCAGTTGAGATGGCTTGGATCTCTTGGATGAAAGGTGTGGCTTGGCTTTCGACCGGGTCACCGAGCGAAGCGTCCCGCTCAGCCTGGAGAACTTTTTGTCGGGAGAGATTGGCAGCCTTGCGCTGGCGAGCCTGTGCAGCTCGGAAGTAATCGTTTCTCTTCTGTGTTGGAGCTTTGGTAGATGCTGCCCTGATAGTGACGTGGGATGCATTGAACGATGAGGCGGCCGGGCTCTGTCCGGAGAGCGTACCTGCTTGGAAGAGCGCGTTAGTATTGACACAAACCAAAAAAAGATCAATGGTGTAGTAAAGCAAATGTCAGGATTCCAGGAGAGCAACATACCGGACAATGCCTTCCAGGAAGGCTGAGCTGAGAATCGCGGCGGCATATTGGTGGACTAATACTTATCAATGACCCCCGTCCGCAACCTGCGAAGTTCTTCGCATCGATCTTCTGACCGGAAAATCATGCGGCCCGGTCTCGATACGCTAAACTACTTTTGGTAGCTGTCAACTATGCCTCAGGCATTAGTATTATGTAAGGTTTAACCTGATTATTGAATCAGGAATAGCCCTAGCCCTAACTCACAACCGGCAAGCGAAATTCTCCCGAGAGTGAGGCGTGCTTTTCGCGGTTCGGCTTCAATCCTTTCCCTCCATCACCACGACAAGAGCCAGACGATTGATCTCTCCAATCCGTCAATACATCAATCGCCCACCATGGCCCCCTCTCAGCTCCCCCCGGTTTTCAACCCTACCCCCCAGGACATTGAGATGCTCCTGGCTGCTCAGGCCCACCTGGGTTCCAAGAACTTGCAGGTGCACATGGAGCCTTACCTGTGGAAGACCCGTCCCGACGGTGTCAATGTCATCAACATTGGCAAGACCTGGTATGCACAACCGAATTCAAGATATTCTGTGGAAGACGGATAGCAAACATTGAATGGCATGTCTAATTTTTGCGCGCAAATAACAGGGAGAAGATCGTCCTGGCTGCCCGTATCATCGCCGCCATCGACAACCCCGCCGATGTCTGTGTCATCTCCGCTCGTCCCTACGGCCAGCGTGCTGTCCTGAAGTTCGCCGCTCACACCGGTGCCACCCCCATTGCCGGTCGTTTCACCCCCGGTAACTTCACCAACTACATCACCCGCTCTTTCAAGGAGCCCCGCCTCATCATCGTCACCGATCCCCGCACCGACGCCCAGGCTATCAAGGAGGCCAGCTACGTCAACATCCCCGTTATTGCCCTTTGCGACACTGACTCCCCCACCGACTTCGTTGATGTCGCTATCCCCACCAACAACAAGGGTCGTCACTCCATTGGTCTTGTCTGGTGGATGCTCGCCCGTGAGGTCCTTCGTCTCCGCGGTACCCTCGCTACCCGCGAGACCGAGTGGGACTCCGTCGTTGACCTGTACTTCTACCGCGACCCCGAGGCCGAGGAGAACAAGGAGATCGCCGATGAGACCAAGGTCCCCGGTGCTGAGGAGATCGGTGCTGGTGCTGTTGAGTCCGGATTTGCTGGTGACAACTGGGATGTGAACGCTCCCGGTGCTGGTGCCCCCGGCACTGCCTTCGCTGCCGCTAGCGCCGCCGTCGGTGCCACCTCCTGGGAGGCTGACGGTGCTGACTGGGCTGCCAGCTCCACCCAGCAGACCACCGAGTGGGCCGCTGAGACCACCCAGACCACCCAGGCCACTGAGGGCAAGTGGTAGATTCACTCCGCAGTGACAAGGATAGCCGTTGAAAGGGGGGAAGTATGATCTCAAAACCCAAAAAGCCATGGTGATCCGGGATGATTGGGATGGTTCCTATGTCATTGGGACACAGGTCTCTTGTTTGTTCTTTTCCCTACGAAATCCATTGACAAAATGGAATAATACACCATCTCCCGCAAAATCCCTTGACATGTCTATCCTAGTTTCTGATCAGTGTCTCAAAAAACAAACCAAAAAGAAACTGAAAACAGCAGAAGAAAAAGAGCTTTTCACCGGGAACCCTCCAGTCTTTTTTGCATCAGTGGTCTCATTTTACCAGCACTCTTTTTTATTATCTTGTTTTTGCATCGGGGAGGAATAGCGACGTCAATCATTGACCTGGCGCTTATGAGGGAAAGATATCCAGTTGTGTTCTACAACTGGGGGAAAGCCCTGTGCTGTCAATCTACAAGGTGGACTTAATCGTTACCTTGGTTTCTCCCTGTTTGTATGCTAGTAATTGGAAGAGGATTGTGCTTGGTATTGTCCATCTCGATTGCGTAGAGTCGTAGCTCTGTATACACTAAGTCCTCGAAAACTGTCACATCCATAGGTGATATACGAGATGCGAACGGCAGAACCTCAACTTGGACACTCCAAAATGGTCCTCCAACAAGATTATTAGTGGCCCTGGCCATTCAAATCATATCTGTAATAGGACGTTTATAAAATATTACAGGCTCCAGCGGTTTGTCCACCTTTGTCCGTAGTTGACATTCCCGCAAGCCGTGCAAGGTCTTCAAATGTCTCCGGCAACAGCTCCCCCGTCACAGCCGAGCATTCTGCATATCTATCACAGCGCAGCTCCTGTGCGATGCGGTAGGCCTAGGTCATGAGTGAGTTAAGTGCAGGATGTCAATCCAAACATTTCTTACACACCTCTTGCGGGTAAATGATGCCCTCACCCTCCTTCCTCAAGTCTCTTTTCAAGCCAAGCATCATCACGGGAATACGCTCCCCACGACCATGTTGGAAATATCTTATTATATCATTTCGCCACTGTTTTGGTAAGCAAGTTAGTTCTCGCGAAGCAGAGAAGCAGAGATGTGCCTGCAAAAGGAAACATACTTCCTTTAGACCTGCCAGTGTCTCCCGGTTTGAAATATCGAACGCTATAACAACAACGTCAGGTCTGAGGGTCGACCAGTGCTGGTTAGGGCAGGATGTATCATAGAGTTCCAATGTGAAGGCTTTTTTGGAAAATCGGATGTCATAAGTGAACGGCTGGTCACTATCCCGTAGGGTCTCGAGTGCATTATCCGGCGTGGTGCCTGGTTGTGATGGCGCTGGCTTCTTGCCACTCTTCAAGCGCCTAGGAAATCATCAGTTATATTTTGTCAGCTTCACGGTTATTCGGAGCTAATGTTTTTGACAAGCAGATATCTCGGGACATATAACATTATGAAAAAGAGGGAAGAACATATTCAGACTCACGATAAGAATATGGACTTTCCACAGCCCGCATCGCCCAGGAGTAACAAGGTTACTGTTGAGTCGGCTTCTGGATATGGCTCTTGTGACATATTATCGGATTATTGCTGTTTGCAATTACACCATACATACGAAAAACAACGTTTCAGGCTGCGTGGTAAAGGACTCCAAGGTTGTGGAAGATAAGGTTGACAGGGCTCTGGAGTGGGCACCCTGATCTACACCGAGATATAAATCTTCCCCGTTTTGCCCCCCGGGCTTTCACAAATTTCTAGTAAACTTTGTAACATATGGCTGTTTTTAGTTGAAACAATTTAAAACTATTCCAGCATACTAAATGACCGCATCTTAAGACTAAATACATATAATTACGGCAGGGTTCTTGAGTTGGAGGAGGTTTCTGTAATCCAATACAGTAAAGTACAGCCAATTTTACCAAAAAAAAATACTAAATATTCCGCGAGCCCAAATTTCTAAGTTGCGACAAACCCCCCCCCCCCCCACCACCACCAAGTGAGCCAAGTTGACCTCCAATTCCCTCAGGGGCATGTGGAGACGACCAAGCAGATTATCAACACCACGTTGGTTCCCAAAAAAATCGCTTCAGTCCCAAGCACGATTTCTCCGCGAGTATCACGAGTCCCCGTCGCAAAAAATGGCGGACAAGGTCCAGAGCGAAAAGGGACGCACTCCCGATTACACAACTTGGAGCAACATCAGTCTCATTAAACGTATAAGTGAACTTGAGCGCCAGCTTCACTCTCAAACAACACAGTACACAGCGCCGACAGAAACACCCTCCGCGCCTACAGGAGCCCAGATCTCCAGCGACGTCCACGAGCCTGCGATTCCACTCCCAGAAACCAGCCCCGAAGAGCATCTCTCGAAGAAAAAGCGAGTACATTCCCCAGACACTGATATCACGCACAAGCCTGGTCCTCACCGTCCCTTGAAGGCGGAGCGGGAATTCGATGCATCGAAATACACTACGCGGTTTATTGCGCTGAAATTCGCTTACCTGGGTCAACGGTACAATGGGCTTGAGCATACCAATGGCAATTGCACACCGCTGCCTACGATCGAGGAAATACTGTGGAAGGCTTTGCGACGCACGAAGTTGATTCTTCCCGAGACTAGCTGTCCTGCCGAGGAGCCGAGTGGTGGTGGCCCGCGAGTGGTGCGACCTTACTCGATTTTCTGGGATGGATGTGACTACTCGAAGGCCGGGAGAACGGATCGTGGAGTCAGCGCCTTTGGGCAGGTCATTGGTATTCGAGTTCGTAGCACGCGACCAAAGCCAAAGGCCACCCCCACGAACGGAGATGGTTTACAAGAAGAGGGTGATGCAATGCAGGTTGAGGAGGAAGCCGTTGATCAGGATTGGGATGATGTCGCGGATGAGATCAACTATATTCAAGTTCTGAACAGGGTGCTGCCGGAGGATATTCGGGTACTGGCTTGGTGCCCTAACCCCCCTCCCGGTTTTGATGCTCGGTTCTCCTGCCGTGAGCGCCGCTATCGGTACTTCTTCACCCAGCCTGCATTCTCACCTACCCCGGGCCCTTTTGGATTTCAAAAATTTGTGGATGATGGTAAAGGAGATCGTGCCAAGTACCGCGAGGGATGGCTTGACATCGAAGCTATGCGTGAAGCCGCGAAATATTTTGAAGGAACCCATGACTTCCGGAACTTCTGCAAGCTGGATACCAGCAAGCAGATCGAGAACTTTGAACGTAAGATTTATCACGCTGATATTGAGTTCGTGAACCCGAAAACCAACCCCTTGGGATATGTTGGCCAGTCTGGGTTCCAACAGCAAGAAAACGTTCTGCACGACGTCGACATGCTGTCCTCGGAGATACCCCCACCGACCACACCTCAGGTCTACACATTCACTCTGCATGGATCCGCATTCCTGTGGCACCAGGTCCGGCACATGGTGGCAATCCTCTTCCTAGTCGGTCAAGGACTTGAATCTCCGTCCATTGTCCCTCAGCTGCTAGACGTGAAGTCCAATCCACGCAAACCAACATATGAAATGGCTTCTGATGCACCTCTTGTTCTGTGGGATTGCATTTTCCCAGACCTGAATTCTGGAAGTCGCGATGATTCTCTGAACTGGGTTTATGCCGGGGACGAACGGCTCAACAAGAGCCGAAGTGCCAAAGGTGATAACAAGTTTGGTATGAAGGGCGTAATTGATGGACTGTGGACAGTTTGGAGACAGCGCAAGATTGATGAGATCTTGGCCGGAGCACTGCTGGATTTGACCGTTAGCCAGGGTGACCTGACTGTTATAAAGGACATGGAAGGCAAGAATGGAACCGGCAAAAAAAGCAGCCGAGGTGCGAAGATTTGGCTTGGAGATAACGACCATCGCATTGGAGGCAAGTACGTGCCAGTTTTCCAAAAAGGAAGAACAGAGCTCGTCGAGGTCCAAAATGCCAAGTGGCTAGCAGCCAAGCAGCGCAAATTGGCACTCAAGGAAGATGCCGAAACAAAGAAAGAAAAAGAAGAAGAGGAAGCATGAATAGAGAAGGATGTACATACTTATATCGGTCATAGCATTAAATCGTATAGAATGTTCTGCTTCTGTGAATCAAGATTTTGCATCATAGAGACAACGTCGAGAGCCTCTCCAGACTTCTTCAAGTATTTCTCTCTTGGGTAATAGATGCTAGCGATTGGGTTAGCGTGGTAACGGTGGCAGGAAGGAGACAAGTTACCGGAAAGACCACCAAGACATCCGGCTCACCCTCCACAATTACAGCCAGATAAAACCGGACTTCGAAGCCCTTGAAGGCTTCATGGATAACGATGTCTTGAATCTGAGTTGTGGGGATGAACCTTGTTGCGGCCGACGACAGATAGGTTGAGGATGAGGTAGAAGTCTGGATACCGAAACCCCGTATGACCAGAAGCGATTCCTCTATATCGATAATCAGCTGGAGCACACGAGTAATAGCATATCAGAGAGCTATTCATACCAGTATACTCTCTTCTAAAAACCCCGTAGATCACTATAATGCTTATCGCTGCCACCGCCCACGGGTTGTATTTGTCCACTAGCTGACAGACACGAGACCCAAGGGGGCTCGCCCACATGGCTGGCCAAGATATAATCCCCCCGTCCGCTTGAAACGAGAAATGTCGTAAACGTGCAAGGGCGACGATGATCACGCAGCAGAACAGAACTGCCCGTAGCAGGATCTGGAAACCAAAAAGTATCTTCGCGGGGGAATTAGAGCGGCGCGGCGCATTTGATACCGTGAAGCTAACGGTTGTCGGAGAGGGCCGTTGAACTCGGAGTCGACCGGGCATTGTGGATGGGGAGGTGTATGATACAGTCTAGAAAGCTCAGGTGATTACAGACACCCTCAATAAGCTCTAGAGATTGACAAGATTGTTATCAACAATTCACGGGGCAAAAGCTCCAAGTCCGACACCAACACACTAGACCTGTTACGGACTAGCTTACTGCATCTCCCCGTATCTGGATCACGTGAAGCTACAGCGATCAACCCTCTGTTTCTCCGTTGTGATCGCGACTGCCTCGTCGGGCAACAACCATCTGCTCTCTTTCTTCCAATCAATCCATCATGGGTGACAGAGCCAGGAGTCGGTCTCCCAACCGGCGAGATGGCGACCGATCCCGTCCCAGGAAGACCGGGGGATTTCGATGGAAAGAGAAGCGTCGCGATGATGATACCCGCGGCGAAGAGCGCAGGCTAGACCGTGGATATCGAGACCGAGATGAGCGCCCAAGATCCCCCCGCCGAGATCGTGAAGGTGACCGCTATGGAGATCGCAACCAAGATCAGAACCGTGACCGCGACCGCGACCAACGACGGGATGAGCGTGATGCCCCACGGGAAGACCGAGTGGAGAAGAAGGATAAGAAGGAGAAAAAGAAGAAGAAGCCCGTTGTGCCACAGTCCTCGGAGCCCATGATTATTGTCTATGTCAATGATCGTTTGGGCACCAAGGCTGAGATTCCTTGTTTGGCCTCTGATCCGATTAGTATGTTCTGTTCCCGCTAAAAAGCAAGCTTGATGGATTGAATTAACCTCATTTCTATCTAGAACTCTTCAAAGCCCAGGTGGCAGCTCGTATCGGTCGAGAACCACATGAGATTCTCTTAAAACGGCAAGGCGAACGCCCTTTCAAGGACCAGCTGACGCTGGAGGACTATGGCGTGAGCAATGGGGTACAACTTGACTTGTGAGCTTACTTACCACCTTATCTCCCACCATTTAGGCTTTCGGTTTATACTAACTCGTTCTATAGGGAGGTTGGAACAGGTGACTAGAACGGAAGATTCATCCTGTGTGTATTCTGTGGGACAGTTTTTTCAAATGGTCGGTGTTTTTCATATCAAACTACGGATTTCTTGGAGCATGGGAGCGTGCACGAATGAATTTCTTCTTCTGGTTTTCTTCATTTCATATTTTCCATGGACTTGATTTGCATTTTGTATCATACCGGCTCAAAATGGATTGCTGTAAAGCGGTTTTGCCCGAGAGGAGCCACATCCCCGGGTTGCTGACCATTTGCTGCCGTCTCCTTGCGAGTTTTTTGCGTTTTTCCGGCCGTTTTTGTTCGAACCTGGGACTTCTGCGGGGCTAAATGCATTATGATCGTTGTGCCCGCACTATTCCCGTTTCGACCCCCGTTGACGCCTGAGTGCCTGAGGCCAGCCGCTCTTCAGCCAACCCGAGACCAAGACTCCGTTCCACTCTCCAAAAGAGGCTTTTTTCTATCGCGGGACTCACACGAGCTTCAATTCGTTTTTTTCTTCCGGGCCATTGTCCGGGCTATTCCTCGACCTCACCGTCTCTCCGAAATGAGGTAGTCGCTTGACTCTCCACTCTTGAATTCTGATATTACTTCCTCTTTTGCTCTTCTCTGAACCGATCTCGCCTCTCCGCAGATTTTCCGTCTCTCCAGATTCCTCGACCTCCACAACCAACTCCCTCCTCCCCCTCCCTTCCAACAACTCTTTCGATCCCAAATCAAACTCATCAAACAAGATGGTTCGCAATTTAGTCGTCATCGGGGGTACATCCCACCCACAGTTGACCGAGACCATTTGCAGCGTACTGGGGCTCCCTCCGGCGGAGGTGCTGCTGTCCAAATTTGCTGTGGGTGAGACTCGTGTCGAGATTCAAGAATCGGTCCGTGAAAAGGACGTCTACATTATCCAGTCCGGAGGCGGCAAAGTCAACGACCACCTGCTTGAGCTTCTAATCACCATCTCCGCCTGTAAGACGGCCTCGGCCCGCCGGGTGACCGCCGTTCTTCCTCTATTCCCTTACTCCCGTCAAAGTGATATCCCATACGATAAAGCTGGAGCCCCTCTCGTCAAGTCTTCAGTTCCGAACAAGCCCAACAATGGCTACACTTTCGAGAGCACTCCTCCTACCCCCGGTCCCGGTAAGCCCGAGGGCCTGGGCTTGATGAACGGCATCGACAACCTCCAGAAGAGTCTTGCCAAAGCTCAGATTGAGGAGCACAATGGCAGTCCCGTGAAGCGTCGCCCTGCTTCCGGAAACGCACTCCCCCGGAGTGATACAAATGACTCTCTCAAGTCTCTGGCGACCAGTGCCGCCCTTGAGGAATCCACCAGCAACTCTTCGGCTGCTTCAAAAATAAACGCCTTCCAGCCACGCCCTGGCTACAAGCAGTGGGTCGCGCAAGCAGGCACCCTGGTGGCTGACCTGCTGACGTGCGCCGGTGCGGATCACATCATTACCATGGATTTGCACGACCCTCAGTACCAGGGATTCTTTGACATCCCCGTGGACAATCTCTATGGACGTCCCCTCCTGAAGAGCTATATCCAGCGTAACATTCCCAACCACAAGCAGGCCGTCATCGTCAGCCCTGATGCCGGTGGCGCCAAGCGTGCGACAGCCATTGCTGACCAGATGGGAATGGAATTTGCTCTCATCCACAAGGTTAGTTTGCCTCTTTTTTTTTTTTTTTTTTTTTTCCTTCTTTACCCTTTTGAAGCTAGGTTTCCATAATGGATCTTCTGACAACCCCTGCAGGAGCGCCGCCCCACAAAGATCACAGACCGCCAGAATGCGACCATGATGTTGGTTGGCGACGTTCGCGACCGGATAGCTATCCTGATCGACGACTTGGCGGATACCTCCAACACAATTACCCGCGCAGCTAAGCTGTTGAAGAAGGAGGGTGCCTCCAAGGTCTACGCCCTTGTAACTCACGGTATTCTGAGCGGTGACGCTATCGAGCGTATCAATGCCAGCGCCCTTGACAAGGTGGTGGTGACCAACAGCGTGGAGCAGAACGACCACCTGCGCCGGTGCCCGAAGCTTGAAGTCCTAGAGGTTGGCCACGTTTTCGCCGAGGTAAGTATTATTTGTCTTATGCGCCCGGACCTTGCTGACCGCTCAATGCAGGCTATCCGTCGTGTCCACCACGGTGAGAGTATCAGTGTCTTGTTCCAGTATGATTGATTGCGAGCAACGTTTCTCTCTTATTTGGAAAATGCAAATACCAAAAAAAAAAAAAATCATGGCTGGTTATGTCAAGTCTGGCATTTTAAATGAATATGAGTCGATCTACCTGGCGTTGCTGATGTGAAGTCGTTTTTTTATTACTCTCCGGTGTTGATTGCACCATCTTCCATTCCTATATAGAATCCATGGTTAAAGTAGTCTTGCCCGAGACAGCTTTGTATTTGGTCCTTTGCTTCTCGCGGCTCGTTCTATTTGACCTTTATGTTTGCCTAGCTATCTTGGCCATTGCCACCTTGCACATATGATGAAATCGACCAAAAACGTGTTTATGTGATTTGTCTTATTTCTATCCGTATTCGTTGTACAGTTGTGTAATCCTTGCATGTGGGATATCTATTATCTGACCACGAAATGTATAGAATCAATAGTTCGCCTCGATCTGCCGTGTTACGAACTCGAAGGTTTATGTTGTCCGACTTTCCATCTCTAAATTTTCAACACTGACCCTTCTTCGATCAGTAAATGAAATAGAATAACATTAGTGTACGTAGCTAGTTGATAGCTCAGTAGGACGCTGCCCATAGAACTGTGGAACTTGATATTTGTATATTTCGTAGCCAGACACATCATCTGGTTCGACTATGCAGAATGCCCAGGGGCAGTCATCGTCTGTCTACAATCGATAGAAATAAGCTAGGAGTGTTCAGGTTACTGAGTGTTCATCTGACCTGATGAAAATTGCTCTATTTCACAGAGAGATCACGAAATTGCCAAACGCCTCAGGTGGAAAGAAGTCGAGAAAAACGAGAAAAACCGAAACCAGTGGCCATTTGCCCGGTTCGGGGCGATGCGCTCACTTCAATACTGAGAAACAAGAAACGAACTGGGTACTCGATACAACGGAATTGGCTGGTAAAGCCAAGTCATGCAGCCCAATAGGGTAAATACAGGAGAAATAGGCAGGAAAGAACAAGGTCATAATATCGCAGTCTAAAAGACGGAGATGAAGTTACCGATTCTCTCCTTCTGGTTCTGTGCAATGCACTCCGAGATCCAGGTGACATTTCGGATTTCCTGGTAGATATTAGCGGTGAATCTTGCATATGCCACTTTTAGAGGAGCTCTTACCTGTTCCTTCAGCTTCAACCACCCGTACACCACCGCTGGGGTAAATTGACGAGTGAACACCAACTTGGACATATCCATCTCCTTTTGGTAGAAAAGATCCTCAAGACTCTTTCCGTCGCTGCCACCCATGCCGCCAATGCCACCACCCTGGTTCAGACCCACCGCATCAAAGAAAGTCTTGTAGTCTGCAACGGCGCTCACAGCCAGGGCCACACCCTCAACATCCTCTGCCCGAGACAGCATCAAGCTACCCTCTGGGTAAAGCTTTCCGAATTCCGGGTACAGCTTCCTCCGCTCTTGCTTGGACAACTCAGTACCAAAGGAGTTGAGGGTAATATTAATGGAGCGGCGATCAGCCTCGAACTGCAGAATCTCTGACATGACCTCCTGAGTCGGGCCAGAGAAGTCCGAGTCGGTGTTGACAAATTTATAGAAGTCCTCGAGGTAGTTCTTGTACAAGGTGTTGCGAACGATCTCGATGTTCAGCTCGTCCAGGTCCTGGTGGCTAAGGCTACCCTTGAAGAAAGGAGCCAGTGGGGTCTCAATCAGGACGGAGTTGTAAAGCTCCTCAATGTTGGTTGCAACGCACAGAACGGGCAAGGTCTCGAACCAGCCGAGCGGGTGGCATCGCTCCAGGAGTTCTCGGGTGTCGCGCTCATGCAGAGTTCCGGTAATCAGGAGGGCAATGTTATCGATCATGTAGCCGTACGTGAGATACTGAAGAAATTTGGCCGTTGCTCCAGTAGACTGGGCGATCAGGTATCGGAACTCCGACACCAGCTTGTCTGTCATCCTGCCAGCGAGGGCGGAGGTGGAGGGGTTCGGGGGGAGAGAGGCGAGGAAGTCGCCGTAGGCTGGGCCCAGTTGGAGCTTGACATCTGCCAAAAGATTTGACATTAGAAATGACTTGCCACGATGCTGGTGGTGGGATTCAAATACCATCAATGGTCTCGCATTGTGTTAAGTTGGAGTAGTTCTGGCCGCTCAAAAGGCTGTTCCGATACCCTCGAACAATGCCCTCGACATATCTAGAAAATGTACGTTAATAAGCGAGGATATTATGACACAGATACATGCATACCCAGCATTCACATTGAAGAAAAGGCCCTCCATTGCGGCGAGTGAGAAGTGGTGAATAGAATCAGATCGGCTTAATCTACGTACACTGTCAAGTGCTGGAAGCTGTATGCGCGGTGGGTCCTTACATAAGCCACCAGCCACAGGGCTGTGGCTCGACCAATTTTGCACTTTTTTCTTTCCGTTGCAAAATTTCTAGATTCCCTTCTCCAACGGTGCACGCCTCGACGGTCCACTCATTCTTGTCCGTCTTTTTTCGCCAATCGAACCGGGGCCTTCTACATTTTTAGCTTGTTCTTTTTTCCCCCCCGACCAGCCACCATGTCGCTGTTCATCCTCACCGAAACCAGCGCCGGTTATGCCCTGCTGAAGGCCAAGGACAAGAAGCTCTTCAAGCGCGACCAGCTCCCAGAAGATGCTTCCACCGCCGAAGGTGTTTCAAACCTGTATGTGTGATTGTTGGCCCTGGCGAGAAAATTTAAAGAAAAAAAACCCCAATGGAGCGGGGGAGATCAATCCGCGGAATGGTCGAGAAAATTTTGTTGCGGTAGACAGCGATGCTAATACTGCCAATAGTTTCAAGTTGAAGTCTTTCCAGAAGTTCGAAAGTGCCGGTGCAGCTGTTGAGGAGGCTGCTGCCATCATCGAGGGCAAGGTTACTCCCCGCCTCGCTTCGCTTTTGGAGGGAATCAAGGATGAGAAGAAGGTGTCCCTCGCTGTTGCGGACCCTAAGCTCGGTATGTGAAATCTGATCATCTAGTCATTGCGCTTCTTACTGATATGATGATCCGTAGGAAATGCCATTGGCAAGCTGCCCGGTCTCTCTATTGAGCTGATCGCCGATTCTACTACCGCCGAGGCCTTCCGTGCCATTCGTGAGCACCTCACTTCTCTCATCCCCAGCCTGGGCCCCAGTGACATGTCCACTATGGCCCTTGGTCTGTCTCACTCCCTCGCCCGTCACAAGCTCAAGTTCTCCCCCGATAAGATTGATACCATGATCGTCCAGGCCATCAACCTTTTGGACGATATGGACAAGGAGTTGAACACCTACGCTATGCGTGTGAAGGAATGGTACGGCTGGCACTTCCCCGAGTTGGCTAAGATCCTTAACGACAACATTGCCTACGCCAAGCTCGTCCTGAAGATGGGCATGCGCACCAACTGGGAGACCGTTGATCTCGCTGAGATCCTGCCAGAGGAGATTGAGGGTGCCGTCAAGTCCGCTGCTGACCGCTCCATGGGTACTGAGATCAGCGAGGATGATCTTGAGAACATTCAGGCTCTCGCCGACCAGGTTGTTTCCCTGTACGACTACCGCGCCCAGCTTGCTAGCTACCTGACCTCCCGCATGAACGCTATTGCTCCTAACCTGACTGCTCTTGTCGGTGACCTTGTTGGTGCCCGTCTGATCGCCCACGCTGGTAGCTTGACCAGCCTTGCCAAGAGCCCTGCCTCTACTCTCCAGATTCTTGGTGCCGAGAAGGCCCTCTTCCGTGCTCTGAAGACCAAGCACGACACACCTAAGTACGGTCTGATCTACCACGCCTCTTTGATCGGCCAGGCCACCGGCCGCAACAAGGGCAAGATGGCCCGTGTTCTCGCCGCCAAGGCCTCTCTTGGTCTGCGTGTTGATGCCCTTGGCGAGTGGGATGACGATGTCACTGAGGAGGAGAAGGCTGCTCTCGGTACCGAGGCTCGCTTCAACCTTGAGCGTAAGCTTGCCGGTATGGAGGGCAAGCCCATGAAGCCCCGTGGTGTGGCCATTGCTCCCAACGGCACTGCCCAGCCCCAGAAGTTCGACCTGAAGGAGGCCCGCAAATACAACCCCGATGCTGATGCTCTGGATACTGAGGCTCCCGCCTCCGCCAAGAAGGAGAAGAAGGATAAGAAGAAGAAGCTTGTCGAGGAGGTTGACTCAGACGAGGAGATGGAGGATGCTGACTCTGACTCTGACTCCGAGTCTGAGGACGACTCAAAGTCCGAGCTCGAGAAGCAGGCCGCCAAGGCCGGCCTCAGCGTCAAGCGTTACCAGCGCAAGCTGGAGCGCGGAGAGATTACCTTTGATGCCTCTGGTAACCCCACATCTGTCAGCAAGAAGGACTTGAAGAAGGCTAAGAAGGAGTCCAAGAAGGCTGACAAGGAAGATGGCAAGAAGCGCAAGCGCTCCGACGAGGGTGATGAGAAGAAGGATAAGAAGAAGAAGAAGAGCAAGGGCGAGTAAGCTATGAATTGCTTTTGTTTCAAAAGTTTCGTGCAATGTGATGGATGGCCTCTTTTTGCGCAATCTGTATGATATCACTTTCTTTTCATGTCGCGGCCTTGCTCGCATGTTCGGGGGCATTTCAAAGGTTGATCTACGTTTTTTTGTTTCGTTTTTATGGCGCAGACGGTGCTTGGTCAAGGCAGTACAGTTTAGCTGAATAATCTGTTCATACTTCAAATTTTGAGTAGCATTCGGCTAATGATTTCTCTGTAATACTTGTGGACTTTAGTCTATGCGTAGTATGACTACAAGGTTATTTGTCTCATTCCCAATGTTGCAAGTCCAACCTGCAGTATGTGCTATAGTTTGTGTACTTTTGTCCAAGACCTGCAGGATATCACTGAGACCGCCCTCTTACCGCCCCATGTTATGCCGGCAAAATAAGCGATTTTCCCTCAGCTGCGACTCCCACCTTTTGAGGATCACTCACACAGCGAATAAACCAGCACAATGAGAGTAAGAAATACCTGATAGCCTAAAGCAAACATCTCATTAACTCAATGTCCAGATTCTCGATCCCCAATCTGCTGTCCTCACCAACATCGAGGTTCTGGCCTACCTAACAGCCAACCCGCCCCGCCGCTCTCCCGATCCGCCGCAGAATGCTGATCGATGGGTTCCCAGCCCAGACCTGAGAGACCACAACACCGTGGTTAAAGAGGTAAGCTTGCCTCTTGCTCATTTATATTTACTCGCATAATCTCTACAGAGGCTCAGGGACTAGTCATATAGTCTACCCGAAAAGCGGGCCGCTCCATCTCATCCCAAAATACTCAATGAATAGACGTACGAACAGAAACACAGCTAACATTCCATCTTAGATCCACAACTATGTCACTCGCATTTCGCCTCATATCCTAAAATACCCCCGCTACACCCCTCGTCCTACCTCCTCGCAATCCGCCTCCGCATTTGGAACCATGCGTCCCCCAGCACAAACCTCCGCATCTGATAACAACGATCTCACAAACTCTACAGCACCTCCCCGGGACCTCTTGTCAGAACAAACACCCATGGATCTTGCCCTCCGTGACTTGATCACACAGCTTAAGCCCTTTGGTCTTACCAAGGCCGAAGTAGTAATGATTCTGAACTTGGGTGTTGGGGTTACGACTTCGACCGATGGAGAAAATGGTGAAGAGATGGCTAATGGGGATGGAGAGATGGAAGTTGATGAGGATGGGAATGCTGTTAATGGGGAGGGTGGTGAGGAGGAGGATTTTGGTGCCATGGCCATTTTCGAGTCTGTTGTTGAGGAGCGGGAGCAGCGAATATCGGATGAGGATGTGCAGGTTGTTTTGGGGATTATTCGGGAGGTTTTGACTGAGCATTATGGGAGTTAGTATTTATGAGGTATAACTTTCTTTGGGTTTAACTAGATTTTGTGTCTTGTGCTTGATATCCCGGGTCCATTGGCCCTTCAATTCTATGCGACTTCGCTATCTTTCTGTTTCTGGATCTAATGGGTGAAACGGCTTGGTGTTTATCTGTATATAGAGTATAAGGTGAGCTAAGATAAATCCATTTCTATGTACGATCAGCTCGAATTAGCGACATCTGTCAAAAACTTGTGTCTATTTAATACAAATTCGAACTTGAATATAAACCAGAACCAAAATAAAAACGCCATAACTCTCATATGGCATGGGCCAATGCCATGCATGACCCGGAACAACAAAAAGCTCAAAGTGGTATCAAGTAGGAGAGGAAGACCTAAGGGTCAGATGCCAGAGGCATCAAGACAGTATGTGCAAAATATTCCCAAAACACAATACTCGATTACATATTTCCCAGACAATGTCGGTCATGTAGAGTATGGTGGAAATAGTGAGAAGTCAAGCGAGAGCCCAGGGGAGTTGAATGCTCCCAAACAGACGCTTTTACGGCTCCCCTCCTTTAGGAGGGTTTGGGGGTTCTTTGCCGTACATGAGATTACCGAATTTATTGTAAATAGGCTCATCAGGATCACCGTTTTCCTTAGCCCAAAGACCCAGATCATCATCGAAGAGATCTCGCTCCTGGCCCTCACAGACGTCCGAAAAGGTGACCCAGTTTTGTTCGTCTGTCCAGAGTCCGCCCCGTCCACCACGCATATTCCACCACTCTTGGCCGCCCAGAAGAGAGGACTGTGCCGCGTCGAACCCGCGAGCGGAACGCACGTATCGGCGGAGAAGGGCACGGCCCCAAGGGAAGAACCACATCTTCTCCCACCAAGTGTTGCGGAGTTTCTGATCACCATTGAGGTGAGCGAGAACAGGCACGGCAGCAGAATGGGGGTTGGTCATTAAGGGTGAATTATGCCAGGAATGCTCCTCCGGGTTTGGTAGCTTGTCCAGCGTGGCATTCCACTCGGGATGTGTAGTCTGAGATTTGGCAAAGCGACTCTGGTTGTACGGGTTTGGAAGGGCGGCGATGTCATCCGGAAGGAGGAGACGGTGTTCACGGGGAACACCAAACTGTCCTTGGAGTATGGATGTTTTGGTAATGTTGTTGTACATGATCCACTCGACATCATTCCGAGACATTATCTGAGTGAAGAACATTTGCGACTCGAAGTCGACTCCGATACCGTACTCATAGCGGTGCCCCGTCTCAAGACGGACACGGATTCCAGTTATGTTTGAGGCTTCATTGATGCCCAGGAGGCCTTGAAACCATTCTTTAAAACCGTTGGTGGTGCGACGCCGCTCCAGCTCGCGGACGACCTCCTGCCGCCCATACATCTGCGTCAGAGCTTGGTAATCGGCGTCCTTCTTGTGACGCTGCTCGAGAATTCGCAGAGCCTCATCGTAGATAAGTCGTAGATCCGCAGCCTGACCAATCACCGCGCCTGGGTTCAACCATCGGGGCCGATTCAAGTGCCCGTCAGGATAGATGTCCGTCTTCCAACCATAGGCATCCGGAGGTAATGATGACTCCGGGACAGAAACACAGCCAGGGTCCTCCTCCAGTGCACCGTAGCACAATTTACTAGCACCAAACAGCACGCGCTGCGAGTATTTTGGCACTAAATCCGGGGGAGCACCGGCAGTTGCTTTCTCCACCTTTGCGTACCCGTGCTTCTTGAGTAGTTTCTTGTTGTTCGTTCGCAGAATCTCCTGGAAACGTGTGACCAGAATCTCCGGTGGGAGCTGGAAGAAAACGTCCTCGGCATCGACAACCAGCACTAAGTCGTGATCCTTCACAACATGGCTCGGTTTCAGGTAATCGCGCAGGCGAGTGATCCGATCCACAATGCGCTCGAACTCAGTCGCACCGGGAGTGTTCTTTCCGTATCCGACCAGTGTTGGAGGTGGGTATCCCAATATCATGGCCGATGTCAGTGTTCGGCATGCACCGCGTGAGCCATGCTGCACAGGCACCAAGACGTGGAGATTTGGGTTGGGCTTGTCCAAGTCGTGAGGGAGGGTATCGTTGATGGCGACATCGGTTCGTCGAGGGAGTGCGACCTGCGCATTCTCGGGGCTTTCAGGGAATGGGTGACGCGATGGGAACTTGGTCCAGAAATCAGGCTCGGATTGCTGTTTTAGGCGTGGTTAGCATTTTGTTCCTGATCCTTTCCCCGGCGCTAATTAATTTGACAATCGAGGTGTATTCCAGGTCCAGGCAACGATATGGAAAGCTTACACTGGACGACGATAAGACCATAAAAAGAAAGACAAGGAATGCTAGAACGGAGTATGCGATGGCTTTTGACCTCGGGGTGCGCGGCCGTTGATGGTAGACCTGCCACATCATGGTAGTGGCAGATGTCTTGGCCTCCTTGAACTGCGGCAGTGGTGAGCTGGACGCCATGACCAAAAAATGCCAAGACTATCTCAGAATCAATTGAACAAATTGAACATGTCGTGGCACCTCGAGGTTGTAGGTGTCAACGGGAAGGCCACGCGGGACATACGCAATCGTTGCATGTGGAGATGGAAACGGCTTATTGATCGACAAATCCCTATTTCCGCTTCCAAGGGTAAGTTGGGACATATATACATAGTAGCATCGTGCAAATGCTGCCTTAAATTAAAGTAATTCTATCCCTTTGTACCTACTCCAAATATATCTCCTCCTTGAGTCGCTGCAGATTCCGGAATAAGCCACCCGCCGGTGCTCCACTATCACTGTCTCGCCTTTGCTCCGACCGCGACTTTAGACCGCGCTGGTTTTGATCAGCCATTGCTTGTTGATGCTCCAAATTGCGCCGTCGCTCATCTACAAGCCGGGCCAGATTATCCACGAATCGGTATCTTGCCTTCTCCTCTGCAGACCCTTTCCATACCGCTGCCAATGTTCGTAGAGTCTCCACGCGACGGGTCGCGGCCTCCAACCCGGCATGTCCACCACCCTCGCTGTCCAGCAGCTCCAATGTCTCGGTTCGTAGCTTTTTCATAATCTCCTGGCCCTTAGCTTCTTGGTCCGATCCTTCGACACTTATGTCAGGCCCGGAGACGGAAATAAAGGAGGATGAGAAGGAGATCTCCGACGGTGGCAGAGGCCACTCCATTGCGTCGCCGAAGGTCTGTACTACGTTCTCTAGTCGCGAGCGGACTTGGTTCAGTGTGCGCAGGTTGGTGATGTACTCCGGATCCGCCATTGTTGCATCCTTCTCCAGCGCCGCTTCGTCCGTGTCCTCGTCGTCCTCTTCATCCTTCTCGTCCTTAGTAGCTGTAGCGCTCTCGGTCGTTTCGTCCGTCGCCTTATCCTTGCGAGCAGCCGAAGCGGCAGTTGTATTCGGGGTCTCTATGACGAACTTGGCGATATCGTCCCGCAGAACCTCTGTCAAGGTCTCGGATAGGCCAATTGTTTCTCCTCGCAGCACCTCTACTTCGTAGGCGAGGCGCCCACCACTGCGAAGGATCTCATCGCTCAGCTGAGAGAGTGTGCTGGAAAGGCGAACGTTCTGGGCACTGATTTGCGAAAGGAGGGTTTGTACTTGGGCTGACAGTTCGGTTAAAGGCACAGAGCCAGGCGCTCGAGAGGCATTGGGTTGCAATGAGGCCACCGTCAGTGGGGAAAGTGAATCATTGAGGAAATCAGCGGGGTCGAAGTTGGGGTCGGCAAAGTTGGGGGTAAGGTCGGATGAGGTAGGGGATTTGACGCTGAGGCTGGCCCGTGCGGTCGAGCTGTAGCTTTGAGAGGACATTAAGTACAGCGCCTCACGATTGGAGTGATTAATTGATCCGAGCAATGGGGGCTTGGTGCGGGCAGAAGTCTGAGGTTCTCGTACAATTGGAAGCGTCAACATCGAATCCCCCAGATCCACTCCAAGCTTCACCGCCTTGGAAGTATACAAAGATACATTCTTTTATACTAAACAACGCAGATTTAAAATTCTTTCGATGGATTCAAGATACTACAGAAGATGAGGCATCTTGAAAGCAAATCAGCAGGATGATAACACTTTTGAATAATCAGATATGCATGGTTTGGGCGGATGATACCGTAATCGACAGCCCTAAAGGGAATGAAGATAGCATAAGAATAGATCCATCCTCGCCGTACCTTTGATCTAAACAATTATTCCATGCAGACGGGGCATCTGAAGGTATTGGATGGTGCACGTGATGTAGCCAGTGGTTGTGCTTTTTGTGGCAAAAGTTGATTGTGTCCACTCAGCCACCAACACTAGGTGCAGCAGACTTCAAACTTCAGACTCATATCCATTGACACTGATCCATGGATTCAAGACCTTAGCTCCGTTGCCTTCCTCTCTTCCGATCTCGCCCAGATCATGCCTAGATTAAAAGGAATCTCGATCCGATTCCCCTTTCTTCGATCTTCGTGGATCTTTGCGGATCTTCCTCTTTTCCAGCTTCCTGCTAGTCCAAACTTAACCGCTGCTAAAGTGCCAAGGTGCCAAGACACAACCAGTCACCCGAACACGAAGAAATACTGTAACATGCACGACCAGTCCAGACCATTCTTCATCGGGCGCAATCTCCCTCTTCCCCTGTGCCAGTCTGACAAAGTTCCGGACCTGCTGGTACCTGCTGCCGAACCCCATACAAACGGGGCTCGGTGCCGGTCCCTGAGCCCCAAACTTGGCCCACTCTTCGCCGGAAAACCCTGTATTCGCCCTATTAATATCCCCGATACATCTCTTCTGGCTGCCCCCGATCATGCTTTGGCTTTGAGGTAATGTCTCAGATGAAAAGTTATTCCCGCTTTCTCGGCCTTAGTTCCCATCTTAGCTCTTGTTGGCTCGCTTTCTGGTTTGTATGCATCCAGACTTGGAAGCATCACATTGTCTGCGGGAGATACCCACCCCTCCACTCCGGACTCCTCTGTAATTAAGCCAATCGCTTATGAAGTACTATCTACTAGCTCTTACCCGGATCATTTATCTTGACCAGATTAGATCCGACTCAGCTGATTTTCTTCCGGTCACTGAGAAATGCTCCATCGCCCTCCATGGTCTTCGCCTGAACAAGCACGCTAATGGGGGGAAAAGCCCCTCAGTTCATCGGAAATCATGGGAGAGGCTTGTTTAGCCGAAATCGAGAGCAGCCGATAGGCTTCCAGACTTTTGCTGCCCTGCATCTCAGGTACTGCAAGAAGGAGCCTTCATGCAGCTCTGATGCCACCATCATTACTGCCGGGGTCCTGCCGCCCAGAATGCTTGGCCGTCAATGCTGATTGGGTCATGTCGCTTTGATTCTCCTCTTTCCTGCGTGCCTTGCTGCTTCAGGTCAGGATCAAGGATGGATACAAATCCCGATATGAGCCGTGGACTCCGTTACTTCTCCCTACGAGAATATAAATTGCGCATGTTCGCCCCAACAATTAGCTAGGAAGCACGTCAGTCATTTCATGGAATATCTCCTGACTCTTGATACTACTGCTATTTAGTGCAGCTAGTACCTCACTATTTGAGACTTTACTGTCTTGTCTTATATCAATTTTCTTTTGGGTTTACTGCCAAGAGGTTCTGGTTCTTGGAACTAGACAGTGTTCTGTTTTTTTTTTCTGGGAATCTTCCAGTATGACTTCAACCTCATGTACTACAACTCCGGCGGTCAGTGGTCAGGCCACTGTCGCAGGAAACATTTTGGTGATTGCTAGAGATTCTTCGTCTCTAGTAGCTGCAACCGATGGCCTCAATGGCTACGGAATTCCTTATACCACACTTGTGGTGCCCTCAACCGGTGCTGCTCTGCCTACGCTCAACAATACCGATGGAGGTCTCTTCGGAGGTATCGTTGTGGCTTCAGGAATTAGCTATGACTACGGTGACGCGGGCTGGGCAAGTGGCCTGACTTCGGACCAATGGAATACGCTATATGCTTATCAGCTTGAGTATGGTGTCCGTATGGTCCAATACGATGTTTACCCTGGCTCGGACTATGGAACCACTGTTATTGGATCCGGATGCTGTGAAAGCGGCGTCGAGCAGGACTTCTACTTCACGGATATCAGTGACTTCCCTACCTCTGGACTGCGTACTGGCTCTGCTGCCGGTGTGAGCACTGAAGGTCTATACCACTACTCGGCCTCTATTATCAACACCAACAATACCAAGTCAATTGCATCTTTCGCTGCAAACTCGGTCGTCACCACTGAAAGCACTGCTGCTGTTATCAATGACTTCAATGGCCGTCAGCAAATGGTATTCTTCATGTCATTGGACCCCAGCTGGAGTGCTACTTCAGCATTCGTACAGCACGCCTGGATCACTTGGATAACCCGCGGTCTTCATGCTGGATGGCGTCGTGTCAACATCAACACCCAGATTGATGATATGATGTTGACGACCAACCTCTACGAGCCTTCTGGTACATCCTTCCGTATCACCACTGATGATATGGACGGTATTCTTGCCTGGATTCCCAAAATCAACGCTAAGATGAACGCCGGTAGCACATACTTCCCAGAAGTTGGTTTCAATGGTAACGGAAACATCGACCGCTCTTCAAACATTGATGATGGCTGGGCTATCTGCAGTGGTGGTGGTGTCTATTACACCGCTGCTGCGGCAACAACAGCTGAATGGCAGAAGCCTCTGGGTACTGGCACTGACCAGTGGCCCTCTACCCCTACCGCTTATGACTGGACCACCAACTGCACCAGCCGCGATCCTCTTCTGCTCTGGTGGCAAAAGAACCTGAACAGCTTCGCCCATCTCTCCCACACATTCACGCACGAGGCGGAGAACAATGCTACCTATGCCGATATCTACAAGGAGATCAGCTTTAACCAGGCCTGGTTGAAGCAGGTCGGAATCGACCAAGCTACCTACTTCACGGGTAATGGTATCATTCCTCCGGCTATCACGGGTCTTCACAACGGTGATGCCCTTCAGGCTTGGTGGGACAATGGCATCACGAACTGTGTTGGTGACAACACTCGCACGGCCCTGCTCAATTCCGAAAACTCCATGTGGCCTTACTTTACCGAGCTTGCTGATAACGGCTTTGCTGGCATGCAAGTCAACCCTCGCTGGTCCACTCGTATCTACTACGACTGCTGCACCCCTGCTTGCACCCTGGCTGAGTGGATCAACACCTCGTCCGGCTCTGGCGACTTTGATAACCTCATGGCCACCGAGAAGGCTGATACCATCCGCCACTTCTTCGGTCTTGCCCACGATCCGTACATGTTTCACCAGGGCAACCTCCGTAACGCTGATACCGATCCTATCACCGTGAACGGAGTCTCGTATCAGTACTCTCTCTTCCAGGTCTGGGTCGAGACTGTTGTGCAGGAGTTTGTCCGCCTGGTGACCTGGCCTCTCGTGACGATCAAGCACGCTGATGTAAGTTTCCTTTTCCTGGGTCATTCTAGACCCACTCTCTTTTCCTGTCTTCAGTGCTAACCCTCTCCCCTTATTAGATGTCCGCTGGTTTCAAGGCTCGCTACACTCGTGATGCCTGTGGATACGCCCTCAGCTACACCACTGAGGACAATGAGATCATTGGAGTCACCATCTCGGCTACTGATAATACCTGCAGTGTGCCAATCCCGGTGACTTTCCCTGTGGCCCCCACCTCCACTAAGAGCTATGCCACTGAGCAGCTGGGCAGTGATCCTTTGACCGTCTGGGTTGATCTTACTGGCTCCCCTGTTTCCTTCACCTTGTCCACCCCTATTCCCCTGTAAATTTCCAAATTCTTTTGGTTCAGGACTTGTATTTAGAGCTCTCGCAAGATACGAATGGCTTGTCTGGTCTTTCAAATGTGTGGTCTTGTTATTATGTGTGAATGTTTTCCCTTTTACCCCTAATGGTTTACATACTACAGTACTTATAATGAATTTCATCAAGTGTGCTTATTAAATGTACCCGGGGCACACGAGTGAGACGGACTTTCAGACTGGTGCAACTTCGCTTCCGTACAGAGTCACTAATAACCATATCCCGTTTTACGATCCCGTTTTACGCTCTCGTAGATTCCAGTCCTAAGGTTCTACTGTACGCGGTACCTTTGGTTATTGATTTGAAAGCTGTCACTCCCATGGATGCTTGGTCCTTACCTAGGTGGCTGGTTTCTCAATGATTTAGTAGTATTAACTTGGATGCTTTATGCATCCTACCGCAAACTCCTGCACCTGACTGGACGACCACTAAGTGTCTGGGTTAAAAGCCTCGGCATGTGCCACTTCTCAGATGATCTACAGGTTCGTCTGTACAATGAATTATCAAGGTAAATAGATAGATCCCCGGTCTAGGTACCACAGACGCTTACTTATGCCTCCCACTGAACGGATTCTACAATATAACTCTACGTTTCTCTGCGGGCCCGGTCTGTCACCCAAACCATTCATGATGAATGTGACAATTCTCAAGGTTCTATTAGTAATAGAACTATGTATTAGATTCCATGTAGTTCTATCCATCTTCAACCTTTCTATGTATACAGGGCATGTTTGAAATCATGCCTCAGGTCAATAGTTCGTTTAAGCGGTTCTCTGCTGCTCTTTCAAGGCCTCAGCCTCAGCCTCCTCCTTCGCCTTGCGCTCCTCCTCGCGCTTCAACTGATCAGGACGACGGACGGCGATATCCTTAGGACGGAAATCACTGAAGAAGTGCTTAAGCACATTCTCGATCACATAGCAACCGGCATAGTCGAAGATCATCAGCACAGTCAGAGTAACCTTGAACTCGTTGCTGAAGGGAACCAAGCGCAACTTTTCGTTGATCTCGGGAACAAACTCGGTGGCACAGGAGAAAGCAACAGCGGAGGCTGCAACAAGACCCCAGTACATGGCCTTGTTTTCGCGAATGGACTCGCGGAACGGACGACCCTGGTAGTTGATCGAGAATGTGGAGATTTGCTGGATCAGCTGGAGCAGGTAAATGGCGCTGTTCAGAAGGGACGGCTCAAACTCGCCCTCAAGGTCAATGTCGCTTGCTCTCCTGTGGTATTTATTAGTAACAATTTTTTGTTTCTCTGGCTTATGAATACTTACGGCTCAACCTTATAGACGTAATTGGAGAGGTAAATCAGAGTCACAATGTGAATGGCGAATTGACCAAGAACAGATCCAATGATGTACACGTTGAAGATGTTCGGCTGCGGGCGTTCCTTGGACAGGCCCTCCACAGACTGCTAATCATCAGTATCCATGTGACATACAAAATCAAAGAGGGATGCAACGAACCTTAGCGCGGGAAATAGACAAGAAGCAGACACTCATCAGCATACCACTGATAGTGACCTGACCGTCACCAAACTTAATACCTTCCAAATAAATAACACTCAGACTGTATGCACTAATCAAACAGTTCAAAGCGAGAATTTTATACATTTGGATTGTCGCAACCAAAGTGCAACGACCCTGGCGAAGAATGTTCGGAATCGCAATAACATTTGCCAACTTGCTGGTAAATGGCGCAGCAACAGAAGCATCACCCAGCTTGATAGTGGGCGGCTCGCTGTCATCCAATTCTTGTTCCAACATAGAAGAGGTGAGCTTGTCAGCAAGACCGGCTGCGGCAGCTTGGGCTTGCTGCTGTCGCTGTTGCTGGGGAGTTATGTTCTGCTGAATAGCTTGGGCACCAGGAGAGGTAATAGTGGGAATCGGCTCGCCGGGCTTGGCAACAGCACTCTTTTTGGACATCTCTCTCTCCATGGCTTTCTCATAGTGGGGGTTTCCAGGGCCAGGAGGGTAGAGATGGGCAATGTGCACAGGCACCGGGGGAGGAGGCTGGTTGAATCTCTGCATCATGCTGACCTGTTTCTCGTATAGCTCCTTCATCTTGGAAGTACGATAATGTTCGGCAATTCGGGTAAGATCGTCTTGGGAACCATTCAGAAGGGCGACACCAACATGAGCTTGCTTCAGAGCACCAACGTCGTTGGTACCGTCACCACACATCAGTGTAGTGTATCCAGCATCCTTAAGACCGAGCAGAATATCCTCCTTTTGCTTGGGAGACACACGAGCGTAAACCCAGGTGTGACGCAGAAGATCCGGGAGAGCCTTCTGGTCCTTGAACTTTGCCAGAGCGTAACCAGTGATACAGATGTCCTTGTTCTTCAGAATTTCCGGGTCCAAAGGCTTGGTGGGATCAACTTCAGTATTGAGCTTGTCGTCAATAGTACGCCAAACAAGTCTGGTTCCGGAGTTGTCATGTTCGGGAGCATCGAGAATAAGGACCTCTCGGTCAACAATCTCAACCTGGCGTGCGACATGGCAGGCAGTCAAAGGATTATCTCCAGTAATCATGACAACCCGGTGGCTGCTCTCGTTCAACATGCGGACGGACTTGATAGCGTCATCCTTGAGAGGACATTGCAAAACAAGGAAACCAGCGAAGATCAGCTCAGACTCAATTTCCTCCCGAACATAATTGTTCACGCGGCCCTGGGAAAGCTCAGATTCCGAAGAGAGGTACTTGTAGGCAAGAGCAAGAACACGAGCACCGTTACGAGTGAAGTACTTGTAAGTCTCCTCGTAGTTAGGAGGAGTGTTAACCAGCATAGAATTGATAGTCTCGGGAGCACCCTTGACACCAACGAAAGTAGCCTTGCTCTTCTTGGAGGTCTTCGGGTCATTGGTGGTGACGGTGGCGATGGTACTTTGGCGTTTCAAAGCGGAGGAGAATTGGAACCTTCTCTTGATTTGAACGGACTCGACAGGACGGGAAGCGACCTTGGGTGCGGTTCCCTTGGACATGAGAGTGTCATTCTTACCTAGCCCCCAGCCAAGCCACTGCAAAGTGGCTTTCTCCATGGGGTCACCAACGACTTCACCCTCGTCCAATTTCACCAAGGCGTGGGCACTGGCAAGAACAAGAGTGGTAGCAGGGCTAACATCTTCAGCCTTTGCCAAATCGGCATGAGCGCCGTCAGCTTCGACCTTGGCATCGGATTGACCAAGAGTGAGACCAGCAATTCCGTCAACGACGAGATCCTCACCAGTCAGGGTACCAGTCTTGTCGAAACAAGCAATATCAACACGACCGGCAAATGGAATGCGGAAAGGCTCCGTGCAGAAAATCGCAAACTTGCTCAAAGCAGCCAGACTAGTGTTGACAGCCAAGCTCAGCTCCATGGGCAACTCCGGAGGGACAACACTGGTAACAATGAGGACACAGTCCAGAAGGAGCTTGGATCGCTTGCGGTCTTTGGTGACACCCTCCTGCCACACGTACCAAGAGGCGGCAATCGCGAAAATGAGCAGGAAGAGAATGAACAACAGAGCCTCGGCATTGTTGGCGGAGACACGCTCAGTAGAGTAGATCATAGTGCGCACAAGGCTTCCCTGGCTGGTCTCGAATCCAGTCTTGACAACCACGCCGAGAGCACCGTTGTCCGGGGGCATCGTGATACCATTGGCCAGATTCGTCAGGGTCTCCTCTCCGTTTACATTGGGGTGAGTGACCTGGAGAACCTTGGTTCCACCGTGCACAAACGAGTTCTTATCCAAGCCCTCCGGTTCAATCAAGTCATCACCAGGGCGGAGCTGAACCGAGTCTTTGAGTAGAGGGGTACTCTCACCAGAAAGCATTGCCTCATTCACAATAACACTGCCCTCGACGAGAAGAATATCGCAAGCGACACCTCCATCCTCCTTGGTCCGGTTGACGGACATCAAGTCGCCGGGAAGAAGCTTATCGCTGGTGGTCTCTTGCCATTTGTTCTCACGGAAAACCCAGACATCGTACGGTTTGATGCTCATTCCACGGAACTCATTGAGAGTTCTCTGGCGCTGCCACACAACGGTGCTCTCGAACATGACAAGCATGAAGAGAGTGAACAGCGAGTAGTACCAATATTCATCCAACATCCACAAACCCACGCAGAAAACCTGGAAGACGAAGAAAGGCGCGACAGCATGCTCCTGGAAGAGCTCGATGAACCCAGGGACGGGAATATCGAAAGTATTATCTCCATAGTGCTCCTGAATGTCATCGACCTCCGCTTTGGTGGTTAAACCCTTGCTCTGCTGGAAGTGCTTGAGAGCAGGCTTAGGCTCCGCATCGAGGGCGTAAGACAGGGGCGCAAAGGTGCGACGTTCAGGGTAGTATAGGAAGCGGCGCTTCTGAAACAAGAACGAAATGGTCTTCTTGCCACCAGAGTTGTCGTGGATTAAGGTACAGATTTCAGCAATTCCAGCATTGGTGACCGGAATCACCTTAATCAAGCGGGCAGTATCAATGGACTTGGCGCTGATGGTGGTGAAAAGCGTTTTGATGTTAATATTCCACTTGGTCATCAGCCACAAGAGGGACTGGATCGTGATGATGGACCCCGCCCAAACGAAGGTCCACTCCTGGCCCTGGATGTAGGTATCATAACGCTCTTCGGACAGGTAGAAGGCGAAAAAGACAGGCCAAATGATCAGAAATGGCAGGACGTAGGGATGGAGTTGTATTGGAAGAGGATTGTGCAGGGACGCATGTTGAATCTGGGGGTCATCTGCGAGTTTTGCCCTGATGCGGGTTAGACTGAAGATGCATCAATAGGGGCAAGGGTCTCGATGAACTCACATGATGGCAATCGAGGTGACCACGAAGATGGTCGGGTGAAAGACAGATTAAAAAAGCATAAAGAAGAAATGACGACTACACTGTAGAAAGCTCAGAAGAAGCCACCTTGTAGATAAGTAAATTTGGTTTCCAGAGGGTTCGCCCGGTCTCCCCGACGCGCTAGACAGATTATGTAAGGAGTCCCAAGGTCGAGGCCCACATTACTTTTCCAATATAATGTCATAAGTCGAATCCACCTCAACAAGCCCAGCCGGGCTAGCTCAATCGGTAGAGCGTGAGACTCTTAATCTCAAGGTTGCGGGTTCGACCCCCGCGTTCGGTTCTTCTTTTTGTTTATTTTTGGAGGGTCATCATCAATCTAGGACTCAACAACAAGGTGATGATCCTATGACATTTTTGGTACAAATTCTCAATCTCAGTGGAAATTTTCATCGATCGGATTTCCGAAAAGTTTGATAAGAAATACTTGTGATAAAAAAAAATTTTTTGTCTTGACCTTCGATATACCTCGGTGTTCAGTAGGTAATTAGTGGTCTTCCAAGATATATATATATTCCTCACAACATGAACAACAACTCTAGTCGTGTGGACTAGGTGCTCAACTACCTACATCAGTCCGTCCAAGACCACCCCCTTCTCACGGCTCAACTGCTTCACCAACTCCGTCAATGCTTCCACCTGTACCTGTAACTGCTTAATCTCTAACGTGCAGTTATCTACCTTGATGTCAGGCGTACTTTGCTTGACTTCTTGCTTCCAAGAATCATCCAACTCAAAGTCCACATCCTCAGCTACCAATTCCCATTCTTGTTGATCTTCCTCGTCATCCTCTCCATGACGCCTATTCCATCGAATTTGCTCCGCCTGGTGAGTTTCGACCCAGGCTGTCAATACCAAAATAGGCGAGTAAATCACTCCCATTATGATGTCGTTGAGCTTCGCATAATGCTTCTTAGACAGCCACCATTCGAATGGGGCACTCACAAGCAAAATCTCGATCAGGTTGAAGGCTGATATATCTCATTAGGTTAACCTGTTTCTCTATATGTGCCACATGAAATAATGGGAGACAGAACTTACGCGGAATAAAGACATTCTCGTCGGGAGCACGAACGAATTGCATGGTTTTCTGAGCAAATATTGCCATGTACTCATCGTTAGCATTTCCAGAAATATCCTCATAGGCACTATTGTAAAGTGCAATGAGAATGTTCAGGAGTACTAGTGTACCAATCAGCATATTGCGCCTGAGGAGAGAAGCAAAAGTAACCCACGTACCGATCATGATTACAAAACTGAACACATAGTATAAAATGATTCCGAAAGGGAATGCAAAGTTCTGGAAAGTATCAAACTCAGGACTCTGCATAATAGTGTTCGCCATGCCTTGGATGATAAGCCGAGTGACGGGAATGTCACTATCCACTTGTGCCATGCCAATAAATGCCTGGAAGAAACCAGCCAGAACCACAAATAGGAGAGCAAAGAAAATCAAACTCTCCTTCATCATGACCCGAAGGACCACGAACATGGCTCCAAAGAATTTGAAAGAGTCCAAATAGAGCATCATGCGCATCCAAAACATGGGTCCGGCAAAGGCTAGGAAATTGTAGCTCAACCCATTGTAAAGTTGGCGTTCTGTATCGCTGCTTGAAGGCGAATGGGCCAACGCAACAATACGCAGGATTAAGGAAATGATGAGAAGACCATAGAGCGTAGAGTTGAAGGCATTCCAAAATTGAAGATAGTTCCACCCGACTTTCCAGAACTTCACAATTTCATCACAAAGGAATGCGAGCGTCATGCCGTACAGAACACCCTCAGCCACGTCGATGTCGCCAGTTGGGTTGACAGTGTTGATGACGGCAGTATAAACAGCCAGATAAATTAGAGAGAAGACAATCTGGCAAATGTTCTGGTAAAGAGGGGTTCGCATGCGATCCGGGTGGAAGTGAACCCAGAAGCTGGCATTAGCTTTCTGTTCGTATTCGACAAAGTTCGTTGGGTTTCCTTCTTCCTGGCAAATCCAGCCACGCCATAGGTACTGTATACACTTTTGATACCCAGCGGAGCTAATGATTCTCAGCGCATGGAGATCCACTGAGTGCTCGATCACATTGACAGCGTCACTTTCAACACCTTCGGCAAAGATAGAATAACGCTTGAGCAGAACGTTTTTCAACAGATAATTCTGATCTTGTTCAGACTCAATACTGTTGAAGTGTCAGTAACAGTGAAGATAAGAACCAGGCAACGGAGGACTCGTACATGCGCTTAGCGATGACTTCACAGGCCACAGCCCGGACTTCATGGAGATCAGCGTCCCAGAGCTCGACTGAAGCCTGAATCTGGAACCACCTCAAGCAAACAAGCAGACAGTAGACCACGCAAGCCTTATATTCCTCACCACCAGCTCTTTTGGCAGTCTCAATGACATCCTGTGTGATAAGACGGCTGTTTGGGTCGGTCAGGATATTCTCCTCGACCTCGCAGCAAACGACTTGCTCAATTTGGTATTTCAATCGTAGTGCAATTTTAGCAATCTCCTTGGATGAGTCAGATGACTGTGGCTCATCAGCAATGTATGATGGGAGAACTGAGGTTCGGTTAGCACTGCTGTTTTACACGGTGTTGATTATGACGTACGTCTGCGGCGCTCTACTGCCGTGCGGTGGCGTGCACGACGGCGATCGAAGTCGAACATATCCCTTAAACGACCCATTGTAGGTTGAAAAATTAAATGCCACCCAGAGAAACAGACTGGAGAGGCTGGAATGGTGAGTAGGTGAAAGCTTGGAAAGCGCGGTCCAAAAGGGATCCGCGGGACGATCCTAGCGCCTCCCCGCCATCAAGGGAATCCCGTGTGACGCGCTACGGAAAACTACTGAACTCAAATAAACATAAAAAAGAAAAATATCTCTAGAAGCATCATTGGCATTGAACGTCTCGGTTGCATCACACCATATATACATCAGAAAGTTGCATCTCACACCGTACATTCGAATAAATGTCGGAACATGGTTTGCCAAATGGCATAATGCCTGCTCGTGGATAGAACCCGGACTCGAGGTGCAGGTGACTGGCCTTGGTGGAAAGGCAATTCTTGACTGCAATCATGCCTGATAGCGCTTACATGGAGCCATCAAGCCTTTGTCTTTTCCATTGATCGCGTAAAATGTGCATGATTTTCTCTATCCATTTTTGCCCAGTTCTTCCTCCGCATTTTGCCTTTTGAACAGGTCAACAACACCGGTGTACGCCAGGCTATTACTTTACTCGGGCACACCCTCGTCGCTCTCAGAGCCGCTCTCGTCTCCGCTGACCTCCTGGTTCTCGCGCTCCCGCTTCTCCATAAGCTCCTGGAGAATAGCATCATCGTGCTCGGTAACAGCCTTGGGCGCCATCTTGACGGTGCAGTTACCTCCGGCGGCCTTGATGTTGGCCTCGATCCTTTGGATACCGGCTTCCAGCTGCTGAATACCCAGCTGCTTGTCCAGACATTGGCTGGTCAGGACGTACAGAGGGGGAGCGACCAGCTTAACCTTGATTTGGTTTTCGGGGGTGTTCTCGGCCTCGGCGGTGCGCAGGGCGTTCTTGACGGCATCGATACCTTCGTAGCTGAAGCAGGTGACTTCAATATCGGCACGGACCTTAGTGGGGGCGGGGGTGAGCTTCTTGCTGATGTAAAGCTGGAGCTCCTTCTTCACGGGTTCGCTGGGGAACTCGATGTCATTCCACACCTCGGGGTTGCTAAAGAAGTCAGTCAGTGGGGGTACCAGCAAATCCAGATACGGCTAGACGTACGAGATGGAGATCTTGAATGCATCGTGGGAGTGACCGTATTTCTTGTCCAGCGGCCAGGCAATCTGCTGGTATAGGGTCTCGAGAGGAGTCTGAGCTGCCTCGGCGACGTGACGCAAGATAGAGTGGACCGCCTTGCTCTTGTTGTAACGCTCCTCACACTTCACCACATCCTCGGGAGAGACACGGCGCTTCGACAGGTCGATGTAACCTTCAATAACCATCAGAGTCAGTTGCCGAGTCTTTGTAGGACAATGGAGCTTCGCTTGCCTTTCTCCTTATCGACACGGAGCACGATGACAACCTCGTTGCGGCCAATACGGATGAGCTTTTGGATACTGCGAATACGTCTTCTGGACAGTTCGGAGAGCAGGATCATGCCGTCAATGTTGTCGTACTCGAGCAGCTTCACGTATGCGCCCATCTCGGCAATCTACCAAACCCGGGAAAAAACGAATAAGCATGGCCAAGCGCGATCAAAGAGCAGTTTTCGGATCCTACCTGCTTGACATTGACCATGACATAGCTGTCCACCTCAGGGTACTTCTCCTCGTAAAAACGGCAATTTGTTAACGACATTTTGGCGGGGTTGCGATCTGATTTTCAGCGACGGGGTTTCGGCGGAAAACAGGACTGAGGAGACGACAGTCCAAGAAGCAGCGAAGGGCTCGAGCCTAAAAGCAAGGTTCTGAGCAGATCGAAAGGATCAGGGGGTTGAGAGTGTATCGCTGGGCGGAAGCACAATCACTTCAAATCACCATTGTGGCGGGCTCAAAACCCACACAGTCACGTGAGCCGACGACTTTCCCAAATGCACACGTGACTCACCGCCTCGATATACTTCGATTATGTCACTTCGTAGGTGCTCCGCTGCAAAGTACAGCTGACTCCACTGGTCCCATTTTATTTTGATCTGAATGTTGTACAGAAAAAGCACCGAGCGCAGATGGGAATCTCAACCCATTCTGGTTGGTCTGTATTTTCCCAATTGCAGGACTCAATTCAGACATATTACCTCCCACATATTATATGACAGATCTGCATGGACGAACTGTGATACATAGCAGCTCTGGCCCCGCTTATCGCAGACCCTAGTGGACACCGCCCTTGCTAGCCAGCCACGACAGTCGGATTGTTTTTCTCTTTTTCCTTCCTTCCCAGTCGCATTTCAGATTGTTTTTCTTGTCTTTCTATTTCATTCCATGGATGGAGGACTCAGGTTTATTTCTCCCCTGAAATTAGCTCATCGTCGGGTTCTTTCTTAAGCAAGCATCATGTCTGACTCTAGCCCGGCCGGGCAAGATACCGACGAGGCCCGCAACTTGCGAGATCGCCTGGCTGATATCTTTCGTCCCAGACCATTCAGCTCTGCGACGGATGATCGGGGAGTACAGGGTGCCCAGGGCCTGGGAATAACGAGCGAACCGGATGTGAGAACTCGCCTGTTGGAGTCGTACGACCGTTCGGACCCTGCGTGCGGTGAGAGACGTTGCAGCCATGGTACTTTTTCTCCACACATCGAAACAGCCGAAAGATTTGCGTACTCGCGGTCATCAGGCAGTCATATCGCGAGCAATGGGCTTGGAGAAGCAGGGATGGCGTCCAATCCCTTCCGCGGAGGTGATGGTCGACCGGAGTCTCACCAAGACTCGGAATACACGTCACAAATGAAATCATCCATCTCGGCTCTTTCCACTCAGGAATCCAAGAAACTGTAAGCCTTATTTGACGTATTCCGTTGAGGAGGCACTGTAAGCCACTTAAAAGAAGAGGGCTGACAACTCTTTACAGTTACGTATCCTATTACATTCCTCTTTTCAATTGGATTGGACAGTACCATTGGTCTTTTCTCCGAGGAGATCTGATAGCAGCATTGACTATCTCCTCCGTCTACATCCCAATGGCCTTATCCTTAGCCTCAAATCTGGCACATGCACCTCCAGTCAACGGTCTTTATTCCTTCGTGATCCATCCGCTAGTCTATGCGATATTAGGAAGTTGCCCACTCTTAGTTGTCGGTCCGGAGGCGGCAGGCTCTCTGCTCACGGGTGCAATTGTCAAGGCTAGCATTCATCCTAATGACTCCCCGGAAGAAGCAAGTGTGAAGAGTGCTATGATAATAGGAATAGCAACTGCGATGACTGGTGCTATGATTTTAATTGCAGGGTTGACTCGCCTAGGGTTCCTGGATAACATGCTCAGTCGGCCCTTCCTCAGAGGATTCATCACAGCCATTGGCTTCGTGATTTTCGTGGACCAACTGATCCCACAATTGGGGCTTGCGGAGCTAGCAAGTGAGACTGGGGCTAGCCATGGCACAACGGTGTCTAAGTTAAGTTTCATCATTCGCAATGCCCGGGAATGCCATGCACTTACTGCAGTGGTTTCACTCGTCAGCTTTGGGATCATCTTTTTTTTCCGGTACGTGCAAGAGCCCGCGTTGGTTTCGTGCATCACTGATATTTTTACAGAACCCTGAAACAGTGGATGGAACCTCGCTTTCCCCAAGTGGTTTACTTCCCTGACCGCTTTTTCGTTGTATTGCTGTCGGGGATTCTGGCTTGGTCTCTTGGCTGGGAAGAAAAAGGGCTCGAGCTTTTAGGATCCACCGAGGTCAGTGCAAGCCGCCTATTCGCCTTCCAGTGGCCCTTTCAAATGAAGTATATGGAGCACGTCCGCACTGCTATGAGCAAAGCATTCATCATTACTCTACTTGGTTTCTTCGAGTCTTCGGTGGCAGCGAAGGGCCTGGCCGATGTCAAGTCCGATGGAATCCAGGGTATGCACATTAGTGCCAACCGAGAAATGGTAGCTCTGGGAGTGGCAAATCTTGTGGGTGGTTGCTTTATGAGTCTTCCAGCTTTTGGCGGATACGGTCGAAGCAAGCTAAATGCGCAGACTGGAGCACGATCCCCAATGAGCAGCATTTTCATTTCCATTATCACTCTCATTGGCATTCTCGTTATTTTACCCTACCTCTATTACCTTCCGGTTAGTGTGATTCCTTTGGTCTCTATCTAAAACTGGCTAACGTCCGAAACAGAAAGCGGTCCTTTGTTCTATGATATCTGTCGTGGCATTTTCTCTCGTTGAAGAATGCCCACACGACTTAATATTCTTCCTCCGTCTACGTGGATGGACTGAACTCATGCTGATGTTCCTCATTTTCGTCACAACCATTTTCTATTCACTCGAGCTAGGCATGGCCCTCGGAATCGGTGTATCTGTCATAATCCTTATCCGTCATGCCACTCAGCCTCGCATTCAAATCCTTGGAAAGGTATCCGGCACTTCCACCCGCTTTGCAAACGCTGAACTCCAGCCCGAAAATACCGAGATAGTTGAGGGTGCACTAATTGTCAAAATCCCTGAACCTCTGACATTTGCCAACACTGGTGATCTCAAGAACCGTCTTCGTCGTCTGGAGCTCTACGGATCTAGCCGAGCCCACCCATCTCTTCCTCGCATGCGCCCTGCCGAGTATAACAAGAATATCATCTTCGATGTGCACGGTGTCACAAGTATTGACGGTTCGGGTACTCAGGTTCTCTATGAAATTGTGCGTGCGTACAACGAGGAAGGGACGAGAGTCTTCTTTTGCCGGCTACCCAACGACAAGGTGTTCCGCATGTTCGAGCTGAGTGGGATTGTTGAGGAATGTGGTGGTATCACACACTTCGTCCCCAGCGTTGATGAAGCTCTTCAATTGGCGGAATCAGAAGAACGATGGGACGACTAAAGTCGTGCTCTGTTTGCTCTGTCCCTTTTTAGATCAATCCTACCAGTGGAGCTTATCTTCAATTAGAATGGCCAAGCGGGCTCTTGGCCCGGCTTTGTAAATAAAGGCATGTTGTGATATTTGGTGCTAATATTGAGCGATGAATTTCAATTTGATCTTGTGTCCCATGCATTGTTGCTACTAAGACATCGACAGTAAAAGCCTCATCCTTGAAACGTTGTCGCTTTGAATAACAGAAGTAAAAATCAAGCAGCCGTTCGGTTTCAAGGTTATTTGATGGCGGCGATCATTTGCTGATTCTGGCACTGGGCTCAGTTGCACGCGGAAGGCCTTATTTCTCCCCTCTGATCTGCCAACCCTTGATTCCTAGCAGGGGAAATCATTGCGGTCCATTGTCTTCGTAGCAGTGCGGTCGTCTGGGTCGCGACAATGTTTTAGTAGTTGTGCAGCGTAGCCTAGCAGTCGCGAGGCGCTATCATGCTGCCCCCACAGAAGTCTTCCGAATAATCGGCGGATGGTGAAAAATCCTGAGCCCGTCGCAAGCACGTCATATTCATGTAGCGGTTTGATCCCCAATGACAGCCTTGCTAATGACGGCCCGTAAAAGAGTTTCGCTAGCATGAAGGACCAACCGCTCTTTTGACGGGGCATCATCCTCATCCTGACCCTCTGCCCGAGCAACATCAGCAACTAGTTTCATGCGTCCTTCGCCTCCCAACACAAAAACCGCACATGAAGCCTTCGACAATCGAACATGTTGTTTGGCAGCATTGCTCTTCGATGATCCTGTCAAATCAAGCTGCATTGCCAAATGTGTCTCCAGATAAGCACTGAGATTTGCAATCAAAGGACTGCTCAATTTCTGCTTCAAAGTACGTTTCGAGGTACTGTTTTCATGGCGCAAGAATCCAGTCAAGGAAGCTCGCGAGATACTGACATTAAGCGTTCGCAATGCCGGCGCAACCACTGCCGAAAACGCCAATGTGAGTTGCAGCTCCCTGATCACCTCTTCTACAATCTCATCCGCAGCTGAGCCTCCCAACCCCGTACGTAGCTTGTCCACGAAATTTTCCAGACCTTTACAGAGAAAAGAGGATGGAAGACGGAGGGGAGCACAGTAGGCATCGAAATTGGTCGACAAAAATGAAATGAATGTTTGTCGCAGCGCGTTTGGACATTTCGTCAACAATAACGGAAGAAACGTTGATCCTTCACGCGAAGTATCCCGTTGCATATTGGACTCTTGCTCTGAGAGGAGAACAGCTTTGTAGACTATGTTCTCATATTCTAGTGTCACCAAGATTCCGGGAAAGGAAGTGTTGGCGTCGCGTCTGTTTGATAGGTCGCGTTGGGATGAACCCGAGATGGATTGCCATCTGCATTCTTTGAGTGCTCCTGTTTTGGACAACGCGTCGTCATCTACTGCGCTGGCGGTGGCATGGAGACCAGCTAGGACATCGCCTGTCAGTTGATCGCGTAATCTCGTTGCGTATGTATTCAAAGCGGTTTGGTTGTTTAGTAGACTCTCGCAATCTTTCTTGTGGTGCAAGGGTGAGAGACGGTGTAAAGTCCAAGAAGTATTGAATATTTGTGAATATGACGCCGAATCCATAATGAATGAATTACTGTAATCCAGATTGTTGCCGTTCACACAAGGTGAAATTGAAGTTGACTATCAATGTTTTAAGCTTATCGATATGGACGCGCTCGGTGCAAACAAGGCAAACATCCTCTTGGCTTCCTCTTCCAGTCCATGTGCGGTTCTGCAAGAACACGCGAACTACATAGATCGTGGGGATCAAGCTCTCTGGAAAGGACGATGCCGGGAAGTGCTCATACTATACGAGCCACGAGCCAATTTTTCTTTTAAAAAATTGAAATGGGCTTTCATAGCAAATGACTGAAGAAAGAAAAAGAGGACTTGCCATGAGGTATCTATTACATAAACGCTACAACGCTCAATCTAATGCATTATGCTCTCCATCCCTGCGTGCGATGGCAATCCGAGCATCCAAACAGAATTGGAACTCCATTCCAGCGCCAAACGCTCTCTATTTCATGAGGAATCGCGTTTCTAGACGCGAGTTCTGCCTTGGCGGCATCAAACCAAAGATCGCGCACAGAACTATGCGTATTCTGCGCGTTCCGGCCAGAAGCCCGACCCCAGACCTTGGAATTCATGTGATCTTTTTCGTGCGCGTTCATGTCATGGTAGAAATTGTACATGAATTCTTTGCGCTGCATTCGCTGATTACCCCCGTCGCCAATCTCAGCGGAGAAGAATTCGACAATCCGAGCAAATGGTGACACTGTGAGAAGAGAGCTGATCCAGGAGTCGTCAGGCTCCCCCTCGGATGCCATAGTGTACCGGATATATGACACCAGTAAATGGATACAGTGATGGGTCGCAATGAGAGCCGCGGTATTGGTGAAGGGGGGTTCTCGAAGAATTCGACTTTGAAGTTCCCGATACATTTTTTGACGCATGGCTTGCGGTACTGGGACAGAGAGGTTGCCGGCTTCATATTCTCGAAGCAGCATGTTGGTGTGTTCGCGACGAGCAGAGGCGTACGACTCGAGGTAGTATAACGTGTAATACCTGAAAACCGTCAGTCCATTGACCTCAGCAGAATTTCGACATGAACTCACATCAATGGTGAAAGATGAAACCATAAGCTAGCTTTACCTCGCTTCACCAGTGCTGTTCGCTCGGTCTTCTTCGTTGGAAAGGAAGTTCTATTGAAAAGCGGCTCTGTCTGTACAAATCGATCCATCACCCTGTCTGCGAGGTAATAGCATAATCGCGAGCAAAGCTTTTGCCTCTGTCGCAAAGTCCATAGGTATCGAAATGTATACAAGTGACCACCTCGGGCGCTTTTGGACGGGGGGAATAAGTCGGACAGGAGGACCACATCATCTTCGGGGTTCCGGGTATAGATACGTTCGTTGTCAATGGGTGAGGGGAGGCTGCCATGGCGGTGTCGGCGGAGGTATAAGCGAACGATGCCATGTTCGTGAGAGGTCAAGACCTTGTTGAAGGACTTGCAGACTAGCTTTAGAGGGAGAAAATCGGCGGTCCCGCAGTGGGCGAAGATTAAGATTTGGATCTCGACGGGGAGGCCCCACGGCGGCAAAGGATTGGCATTGTCTAGACTGTCGCGCAAATGAAGAAGGGGAAAACATTAGCTAACGAATTTGAACCTCTATGCAATATAAAGCTCACCCAAGCGAAGACGAGGACGCCGGAATGTCGCGTTGGGATCGGTCCTTGTCTTTCGCGCCGGTCTTCCTCCCCTTTTGAATCGCAGCTCGGATTTTTTGCGCAGATGGCAGGATTTTGGAGAATCCGCTCATTTTGAAATTTATAAACACATGGATGAACCAGCTCCGGCGAGGCTACACGAATGGGAAAAGGTCAAGCCACTGCAGTGTCTCGAACGGGCGTTGACATTGATATCTGACTAAGCACGGAAAGCACTGCCTGAAGACGAAGTTTGTTTCTAGTTTCTCCTCTGGTTAGCACAAGCTCGGGGCCTAGGAGAAATTTCATATAATGATATGTATGGTTTTATTTGAAAGACCTTGGCTTGGGCGGATCCTCGATGTGGGCGAATGGCATCCCCGGTCCTCATAGCCTCGAGTTCCCAAATTTGTTGGCCTTTGTTTACGGACAAGGAGGACTGGATCTGATGAACGGCGCGATGCGAAGGTGGTCAAAGAAAGGACAAGGCTGTCAAATTGCTTATAGTGCTATTCTGGTACCTTTTCAGGGCTATGAATGTCTCGTTTCATACTCTTCAGGCTAGTTATACTTGGCACTTCACGTGTTCAAATCGACATCCCCACATACGTATCTTCCGATATCAGCTTCAAAGTAGCTTTAGATGGTGAACCAGTTTCAGTTCATGCAACTTTCAGAAGACTTGATTCATTACAACATATTCGCGGAACGCATGATGTTGTCAACAGTGTATACTTTGTGTCACCTCATTACGTCATTTGAATCTTGCGTCAGATCCCTGCCACTGTGATTGCAAGTATTCTGCCCAACAAGTTTTCAATTCTAACAATTGTCAACTCTCAACTATCAAGCACTCTTTCCTATATCAAGCTTACAAGTCAACGACATGAGCAACAATATCCTCGTGGTGGGTGCTACAAGGGGTCTTGGGGCCTCCCTCAGAGCACTATATGCAAAAGACCCAGCGAAACATGTCTATGCAACCTCGAGATCAGAATCAGCGCCCCAAACAGATAAAGCCACCACATGGCTGACTGGTATTGACCTCACGCAATCTGACGTGGGTCAAAAGCTGGTCTCACAGATTCCACCATCCACCAAGATCTCGACTGCGATCATTTCAGCCGGATACTTCGGCTTTGAATCATTTGATGCCCCAGATTGGGGAAAGGAGGTCCAAATGTATACTACGTCAGCAATTGCACCGGTGTTCTTGGTGCACCATCTTGTCAAGGCGGGTCTTTTAGGAGAAGCCAGCAAAGTTATCCTCGTCAGCAGCGAGAGCGGCAGTATCACTCTCCGCCACGAGAAGGAGGGTGGAGGGAATTATGGTCATCATGCAAGCAAAGCTGCATTGAATATGGTGGGGAAGCTGCTCAGCTTGGATCTCAAGCCCAAGGGAGTCGCTGTTGGATTGGTGCACCCAGGCTTTATGCGGACAGAAATGACCAAGGGTGTTGGATTTGACAAATTTTGGGATGCTGGTGGTGGTAAGCATGGCTTTTTGCAAGACTCTCAAAGGTATAAGTATGCTGACTTTTGTTCAGCTGTTACACCAGATGAAGCAGCTCAGTCCCTTGCATCATTTGTCGAGGATTTTGATATTAACAAGACTGGGGAGTACTGGGCACCAAGAGGGCCTGGGTAAGTCAACCCTTGTCTATAGTCGCACAATTATGTCTCGCTGCCGATCTAATATACAACAGGGATATTGGAACTGCAGAAAGTGTTCTTGGAAAAGGCTTGCCCACTCCCTTACAACTCCCGTGGTAAAGAATTCGAACATCGAAGGCTGTAGTAACTAAACAAATGGATACTTAGTCATTACCTAGTGCCTCGGTATGTGGCAATGGCAGTCCTGTGGCGCAGCACGTCTATCAAACTCGCCAAATCATTAACTCACAATATTTTTGTAAGGGATTGGTCGATGTTATTGCAGATTATGTTACATTAGACGATTATTTCGGCTTCCTCAAGATTTTACTCCTTTGCTCTTTCTTAGCACCATAGTGGGGCACCACTCTGATTATGCTATTTACCTAAATTTACATCATTTTAGCACTCTTCCGAACGTGGAAATACCCAAGCGACAGTAAATTACATGTATTACTAAAACACTATGTCTAGCTCCGAGCCACGAATGCTTAGCCCGCAAAATTACGATCAGAACAGTCAGTCCCATATTTCGTGATGTTCTCCTAGGCCTGAATTGCAAGATCATGTTGAATTCGATATGCGTAACTCAGATGGTGCGTATATAACTATCAATCTCTCCGAGTTACACCCTCTTCCCTCGGGGATCTTACCAGCCGACATAAAAAGCAATTTCACCATTGCGTCATACCTAAAATCAACTCAGCCGGCTCGATTTGAAGAACGAGAGCTCGCCTGGAACAAATCGCCGAGAGTTTTCCCTGGAATACCTAACAGCTCTCTTTAGGTGATGTGGTGCACATGGCCCAAGGGGTGACATGTCGGAATCCTGAAACTCGTTCGAGGCAAAGGACAAGGCTTCATACGGAGCCAGATTCTGTAAGGCGATCCGTAAAAGTCGCGGGGTTCAAGAGTCGGATGATAAGAGCGAGGACGCCGAGGATTTTTCAAGATAGCAATAAATTGTGTAATCTTACTCATTTATTCCCCTCAATTTCAGTGCATTAAGCAGCTTGACAATACCGTCACGCCCCTTCTCCGCGGCCAATAATAGCGGTGTCCGGCCCGACTTGTCTTGTGTCTCGAATGCGGCGCCTCTATCAAGCAGCAACCTAAAAATACCTTCATGCCCGTTATATGCGGCCCATGATAGCGGTGTCCGGCCCAACTTGTCCAGCGTTTCGATTGCGGCGTCTCTCTCGAGAAGCAGCTTGAGAATACCCTCATGTCTGTTAAATGCAGCCAATGATAGCGGTGTCCGGCCCGACTTGTCTTGTGTCTCGATTGCGACGCCTCTATCAAGCAGCAGCTTGAGAATACCCTCGTGCCCGTTATATGCGGCCCATGATAGCGGTGTCCGGCCCAACTTGTCCAGCGTTTCAATTGCGGCGCCTCTGTCAAGAAGCAGCTTGAAAACACCTTCATGCCCGTTCTCTGCGGCATATGATAGCGGCGTCCTGTCAAAATTGTTTTGTGTCTCGATTATGGTGCCTCTGTCAAGAAGCAGCTTGGCAATACGCTCATGTCCGTTATATGCGGCCCATGATAGCGGTGTCCGACTAAATTCATCAATCACCTCCATTCTGACATCATTTCGTGTCAACAGCAACCATATATGACCTTCCTGCCCTGTTTTCGCAGCGTTCAACAGCGCTGCGGCTGGATCTTTGCAACCCATAAAAATTTGTGTCATTTTGTCAAGGCAAATTTGCTCTGGACAGATGCTTTCGAATGTCATGGCATTTGGTTTTCTTGTACGTGTTATGCGACCGGCTTGGACACAAATACTTCTCACAGGGTATTGGGATGGCAGAAATATGTTTAGATCAAGCTGTTCGACACTTTCACTTTGAACCCTCTTAAATTGTTCCATGCATAAACGCGAGTCTTTTAAGTAGATGGCGATCAACTTGTCTTCTCCGCTTTTCTCTTTGCAGTCAAGAATTGCGAGCCCTAGGCCTTTGAGTCCTATTCCTATGAAGCGGAGGTCTAGATGAACCCCTCTACTGCTCATAGTGAAAGGGCTGCCAAGGGTACTAAATGGATCGCATCGGATAATGTTATGGGAGTTGGCGAACGCGCCTGGAGAGGTGGCGAGAAGTCCGCCGCGGTTGTCGGAAGACGACCATGCGAAAAGACTATTATCATCGGAGGTCCGCATTATTTCTTCCTGAAGTCTTATAAAGGCATTTTCTCCTTCTCCGTAAATCAGTGGCATATTGACGCTAAATATGCCCATCAAAGAATAGGCGCGGTCCTCCACTCTGGTAGTCTGTCTTTTTGCAGCCCATGACATTCTTTGCGCGACGCTAGATGCTTCAAGGTCTTCTTCTCCCAGCAAAATACTAGCAGGAATTCCTGTGCAATCGGAGATCTCATCCCGAAGATCTGCCTTATTTCCCAATACCTCCCACTTCTTGTTAAGAAATATCACACTTGATGGAGCAATTAACTCCTGAAGGGTCCAGCCCCTAGTAAGCCACTTACACTTCGGAATTCCGTCTTTAGATTGTACGTCCGCGAGATATGTGTAGCAAATCTCGGCGTTTCGGTACCAAAAGTACATAGAGTTGATCGCTTCAGACAGTTCAGCACTGCTTGTCTTGTCAATGCAACAAGTATCAACCCAAGCGTACTTATAGCCATTTGATTTAGCTATGAGGCAAAACTGCGTGATTTTCTCATATCCGCTCTTTTGGTTCGCGCTGGTCTTGTTGATTTCCTGATAACTAACTTCCTCTTTTGCCCAAGTATGTGACAAGATAACGTACGGCGGTATTTCATAATCTGTAAATTCTTGGATTGTAAACTCGCCATTTTCCCTTTTTTGCGTATCAATCAGACGCATGTTTCAATTCAGCGCGAATATTTCGTTGACTTCAGCGAATCAGGCTTGGAATACTTCCTAGTGGCGCGTTCAAGGGGGAAAATGGAGGGTGGAGAGGGCCAATCAGTCACTTTTGGGGGCGGCAGCTTTCGTACGCGAGTGGGACGGTGACTCGTTAGTCAAGTTCTATCACGGCGAGTTTCGAGATATTGAATTTGTAGGAAGGCCCTGGTGTATCTGTCTTCAGGAGAGGCAGTCGGTAGGAACGAGTAGGTCGATCTAGCTCAGCCGCCAGAGCAACGTTGGGTCTACACACACGTGACCACAACTTGTGTGAGAAGTTGCCTTACAGCCATAATACATTCAAACATATTGGCTTTCCTAATGCTACCGAGGGATGGAAGTTTGGCTCGAGCGTCGGCCCGAACCGACGTCGACCCATTCTGCCCGCGCCGCTCGAGAACCTTTCAGATTTGCGATGTTCGAGCAATACATGTAACCAGACGCTCTCGGTATTTTCATGCTCATAACGGTACTAAGATGACACGAATTCAGCCTAACGCAAAGTTTGGACCAGTGCCCCACTGTGGCGCTGAGGAAGAGCGAAGATTATAGAAGCTGAACTTGTCGTCTACTGTATCGTCATTTCAATTATAGCGACAACCAAGGCTATCAGGGTGAGTCGGCCGAGATATGGCAAACCCCTTTCCGTATTCCCAAAACCACAATCGGGGTCTCAGAACAATTTTTTGGAGTCAAAAGTACCCTTAACTTCACTTACAAGCTGCGCAATGACCCTACTCCAATATGGCGTTTAGAGTGGGGTTGATGGTGTTAATGATGAACATCTCTGACCCCTCACGCTATCATTGACTACAATGGCGCTAAATCGGTCCCGGTAGCTCTCTTAGCGTAAACGATTACTCAAGCCGCTATGTATCGTCAAATGCCACAATTTACAATTATGTCGCCTTGTCAATTGTTCCGATTTCGGACTAGGTGGCGTGTAAAAGGCTCTATATGGCGTGCAGACAATCTGCATACCTGAGGGGCAGGCTATCCGGTTTTATCAGCGGGGTGATACATCTGCTCAAAATCTGTCAATATGTTTAACTCTCTTTCATTTGATACATGAGTCAATTGATCCCACCATGACTCTACTAGAGAATCCGCAGGTCGCTACTTGTCCGTCGTTGGTCAATCTGTCGCAAAAGTCGGAGACCTTCAATCACCCTCTCAGTTTCACTCCAGCGCCTTCTGTGACAGCGAATGCTTCCAATAAATTGACTGCAAATGAGCACGAGGGAAAGATCAAATTCGCACTGGAGGAGCATCCCGTTGACAAAGTAAGACCTATTAAAGTGGGCATCATTGGGGCTGGACTCACGGGTATTACTGCGGGCGTGTTGCTACCAGCCAAGCTGCCTGGACTTGATTTGCGAATCTATGATAAAAACCGTGATGTGGTATGTGAAATGTGTTATCTCTAATCTTAACACTCATCTGTGATTTCCATCTGACCACTTTATATCCAGGGAGGTACATGGTTTGAAAATACCTACCCTGGTGTACGATGCGATATACCCGCGCATGCCTACCAGTCGGGCTTTTCACCCAACACGCAATGGACGGAGGAGTTTGCTCAGGGTGCAGAGATTAAAGAATATTGGCAAGGGGTTGCACGAAAGTACAATGTTTATCAGTACATTCGATCTCAGCAACGGGTCCAAAGGGCCGAGTGGCTGAGTGAGGAGGGAAAATGGAAGGTTACCATCGAGCACGTTGATGGCTCTAGCAAGGTGAGTTGATCCAGAAATATCATAACCATTCCATACTAACTCCTTGCTTAGGCCTATGAAGAAAAATTAGACATTTTGATCAACGCGATTGGCCATTTCAATGCGTGGAAGCTACCTGATTATGAAGGAATCAACGATTACAAAGGAGCACTCTTTCATTCCTCCAACTGGGACCATAATATTGATTTGAAGGGAAAGCGTGTGGCTTTGATTGGAAACGGAGCTTCAGGATTACAAGTCCTTCCTTCTATCCAACCGATTGCCAGTCATGTCGACCATTATGCTCGCAATCCAACTTGGATTGCAGACTCGTTTAGCGGTGGCAATGGCAGTGCTCGCCGCCTGGAACCAAACCTTATCTCTGAAGAGCTATTGGAGTCATTCAAAGATCCTCAGGTATATCTGAAATACCGTACGCAAGTTGAAAAGACATTTTTCCAACGATTCGGCGCAATTTTCAAAGACACGCCCGAGAACCAAGAACTGAAGAAAAAATGGTCAGATCTGATGCTAAAACGCATCGCTGATAAACCCGAGCTAGGAGATAAGATCCTGCCTGATTTCCCACCAAACTGCCGCCGTCCTACTCCAGGACCTGGGTATCTCGAAGCCTTGACCAAAGAGAACGTCAATTATATCCAGACGCGTATTCAACGCTTCACAGAGAAAGAAATCATTACAGAGGATGGTGTTGAAAGAGAGGTAGATGCTGTCATTTGTTCCACAGGCGCGAATACCGACCACGCACCGCCATTCTCGATTATCGCGAACGGCATCGATCTCAAATCAGCTTGGAAGAGGGACGGTCATTTCGGGTTCCCATACTCTTACCTTGGATTCGCGACACCCGGATTCCCTAACCTCTTCTGGCTCGGTGGTCCCTATGCAACTGGTCATAGTGGTACTGTCCCAAACAGCATCGAGAATCAGATCACATACGTTGTGAAACTCTTGAGAAAGGTGCGCAGTCAGGGCATCAAATCTATCGTGCCATCTCAGGAAGCCACAGACGATTTCGTGGAATACTGTGACAACTTTTATCCACGCACTGTCTGGTCTGCTAATTGCAGTTCGTGGTACAATGGCGGCCAGCCTGGTGCACGTATTCATGGGTTGTTCCCTAGCAGTGCATCTGCAGTAAATTACATTCGTCGAGATCCTCGCTGGGAAGATTGGGAATACACTTATGTTAATCCAAGTGGAAATCGCTTTGCTTACTTTGGGAATGGCTGGACTTCGAGGGAACTCGAGCCAGATGCTGATTTGACGCCTCATCTCAGAGTTCCCGAGGAAATTGATCTGCGTTCATATCTGGAAGGCTGGTGGGATGTCTGAAGGCTTTTTTTATAGAACATTATACGGATTTTGAAATTTATGTATTTACCTGAAGCTTAATCCATATATGCCTTGGTAGGCTATATGTTAAATTTATCTAGGCTAAATCATACGTATTTCCCAAAGTTGTCGCCCGTTAGTCCATAGGAGCCACAAATATGATCATTTGGCTTTGAATTCCGCAGCTTCAAGTTAATATGGCATCAGAGCATCAGACTTTGGCCATTACTTGATTGAAATTCGAATAACGATGTCCCCAGTATCTAAGGGGGGGGAATGTGTTTTCATTCTGTGTATGTATGGGACTGCCCAAGTAGTTTATCGGGTCTCGTCTAATGAGTAGGGAGGTACCTCCTCACCCTCCTTCCAAAAGAACTTCGCTCCATGATGGGTATCAGGGAGTCTTGATTGACCCTTCTTCCCATACATGTTCTCTCGGAATGTCCCACCCTTCACAGCATAATCTGACCAGAAAAGACCACGCCGTTGCAGCTCAGGAAGCAGAAGGTTTATAATATCATCAAATGTGCCATCAAGGCTGGCGTAACTCAGATTGAAGCCATCGACATCTCCAATGTCAACCCACCGCTCGAGCTCATCAGCCACAGTCTTCACACTACCAATAATCTTGACTCCATTGCCACCTAAAACGAGGTACTCCGCAATGGTCTTCTTATCCCACTTCTTACCCTCTGTTCCAGGCACCGTGCTCGCCCAGTGATTCACCATGCTTCGCACTGCCGGCTGCTCCACGAATCGGAAGTCCTGATCATCAGTATATGTCGAGAGGTCATAGCCCGTCCAACCACCAAACAAGGCCAAAGCACCTTCAGTATCTCCGTATCTCTTGTAATCATCAAAGTTGGCCTGTGCCGCCTCATCTGTGTCGGCAACAATGACAAGAGCCCCAGCGATGACTTTGATGTCTCTTGGGTCCCGTCCCAGATCAGCAGCTTGTTGCCGAATACTGTCAACGGAGGGGCGCACGAGTTCTGGCTTCTGTGCATGAAGAAACACAGCTTCGGCATGTTTTGCCGCAAAGGCCTTCCCAGCAGCTGAAGTTCCAGCCTGCAACAAAAACGGCGTGCGCTGGGGACTTGGCTCACAAAGATGAGGACCGGGAACTTCGAAGTAATTTCCCTTGTGATTGATCTGTCGAACACCGCTGGGGTCCGCATATCGCTGGCCGTCTACGGGTCCCTCTGGTGTTGCATCCTTCTGATTCCACTCCACCGCATCATCTCTCCAGGACGCTTCCCAAAGCTTGTAAGTGACATCCAGATATTCATCTGCAATGCGGTAACGCTCGTCATGCTCGACCTGAGTATCGAGACCGAAGTTTCTCGCCGCTGAATCTAGGTATGATGTAACAATGTTCCAGCCGACTCGACCATTGCTCAAATGATCGACTGTTGAGAAGCGGCGTGCAAGTGCATATGGTGCGTCATACGTCGTTGATGCCGTTACTCCGAAACCGATGCTCTCTGTCACAGCTGCCATGGCGGGAATGCTGTAGAGTGGGTCATTGATGGGAAACTGGGCACCAGCAGGAATAGTTGGCTCCAGATTTGCAGGGCCTCGGTATACATCGTAGCCGCCTAAGACATCGGCGAAGAAGATGGCGTGGAATTTGGCTTTCTCAAGCTTTTGGGCTAGGGCCATCCAATGCTTGATGTTCCGATAATCTGCGCCTTTGTCTGAGGGATAGCGGAAGAGTCCTGGATTCAAGTGGCTCGGCGATTGCATTACAAATGCATTTATGCAAAGTAGACGAGAACGCTTCTTCTCTGTTGAGCCCATTTTTGTGGTCTGTTGAGGTCTCGTCGATTGAATTAAAGTGGAGAGGAAACAATTGATAGTTGCAACCGTGAAAGTTCTCGATTTTTGAACCTTTCCATGTTATTCTTCGGTGCTGCAGCCCTTTTTTTTTGCTGCTAACCCCGCAGCCCATGCGGGCGCGCTATCGCGTGCATTGTTAAGAAGACGTGAAATTGGAGTCTGATGGCGTCAGCATTGGCAATTATCGCGGGTGGGGTAGGCTACAAGTTTCTCGACCGAGTGAATAGGTAACGAAAGAAACTTGAATTGATCCTGGTCAGGGAAGTGCATATGGGAAATGGATTAAAAAATCCAGCATTTGTACTATGCAAGTTGGTGTATGCTATGTATTGCATTTCCCGGTAAACTACATATATATACACCTCACGTCGTTCTGGTATTGGCCTACCCCCCACAGATTTGAATGATTACACTTACGCTTTTACAATAGATATTGTGGGATAGATTGTAAGTGGTCCCTTTTAGATGTGTTTTAAATGGTTATATGAGCATAGATGACTAACATATATAACGATGAAAGTAATTACGGATCAATACGTATGCGCGAAGTACAGTCCAATCCTGAAAGAAGTAAAAAAGGTATGCCTATATGAGCCCGTTGGTTGTGTTACTATATTCTGGTTGATAATTTACGTCTCACACCATCTTATATATTCTTTGCTCAACTGGATGGACAATCAGTACGGACCTTGCAATGGATATAAGCTAGGTAGGCTTCTCTTCAAAGTCTTGATATGGGTTTTGCCCTATTTGATAGGTTTTCCTATATCTTGGAGCAAATGCAGAGACTACATTATGTCATATTCATAATTATGCCTTAATCATATCGTGGGAGCGAAAGCTTGGTAAAATAACCAAGGGGGTAGGAATGTTGAGATCATTAATACAAAAGCTATTTCATGCTATTAATATAGGCCCCTACTTTCCTAGAGGGTTAGATTGTTACGGACCCACAAGGGCCGCACCGCCCGTGGAGCAAAAAGACCTAATCAGTCTCGAAGAGCGGGACATGAGGCTTCCGCACGACCAAGCGGGACCTATCCTAAGGTAGGTTTAACAGATCAGTTTATGATCAGGTAGGGCAGCGCGCCATTACGACATTTATTCTGCCCAGAGTATCTGAAGGTGAAGTAAACGGTTTAGCTTATGTCGGAGCTATCTTCCGGGGATCAAGCCGCAAAAGCGTGGCGGTAAAGCTGATTTCGAAAACTACTTAATGTATACTCCCTTCACACCTTCTAAGGTTGATCATGGATCCCAATCATAGCTCAATCCATGGATATACTTCCAAGATTTCGTTTGAGCAAGTGGTCATTACATCTGAGGTCGGGAGTTGTTTTATGGCAATTTTATGGTAGTATAGGTGAAATATATATCCTGCGATCTCGAGAAGTTCTGACTTATACAAGGAAGGTTCCAACGGTTCACGAGGCCCCTTGAAGGTCCGTGAAAGTTGATTATTTGGCATTTTTACAAATCATAAGTAATAATTGTGACGTATTGCTACGGCTGAAAGCAATTTCCCAGAACCTGAAGCCCGAAAAAAAGCAAAAAGAAATGCATCATCCGTGAATCGAACACGGGCCTCGTCGATGGCAACGACGAATTCTACCACTAGACCAATGATGCTAGTTCATGTAATGGACAGGAAATTAATGCTCTAACAACCTATAATAAATTGTCAATGGCCTTGACTTGCCCCCAGTAACTAGCTCCTCTCCCTTCACTTCCGGATTCATTTAACACCGGGTCACGTGCCGACTATAGTTCTAGACAAGGCCTTTTACTTAGTTATTTCTCTCTTTTCTTCTTCTTCTTCTTCTTCTATATCATACCTTCTATCAGATTTGTTGCTCCACACTATCGTCCAGACTGCCAGGTTCTTAACACTTTCACCAGATACCATATATGACTATCAAGGTGACTACCCCGTCTCTTCAATTTTCGTTACGTGAGCGGGCTTTCACATCTTTTTATATAGAAATGGACCTCTGAAGAAAGTCAAAATTGACCCTCTTACTGGGCAAAGGTATATTGATGTGATTGTTCAGAACACGATTGAAGTCATCCTGAAATACGAGACGATCATCTGGAGTCAATAAGACAGGTATCAATACACTCAACAAGACGGAAGCAAGATCAAATCGTCCATTGATGGTGAGGTCCATGACAGCCGATAGATAAGGTCCAATGACAGAAGAAGACATGGGCTTACTTCGTGACATTGTCTCGAACGTTGCGGGCTTATATTGAATACTGCCTTTCAAACGGGCGTCAGAACCGGGACCTGGTAATCGCGAAGTTCCTGTGCGTCACATTCATGGCCCGGCCGCAGACTTAGAGCATATTCGCATTCATTACACTCGAAAGTTGTAGAGGAACAAAGCCGTAGTCTTTCAAGTCCATTTTAATACCTTAAACCATTGAATGACTCGGACTGCTATGACGTATGTGAAATCAATTGGGTATTGACCTATGTCTTGTGATAAGAATTAATGCTTGGCACCAATTTCCAAGAGTCTTTGAACCGGGAATCTGAAAGGCCTAATCATAGGGTGGAATGGTGTCAATCAGCATACCCTATATTGGCAATCTTCTCAAGAGAGCGGCCTAAGAGATGTGATTCGGAGATGTGATTCGGAGATGTGATTCGGAGATGTGATTCGGCTGAATCCAAAAATTCACACCAGCCGCATACGAAAATCAAAGAAATAGGGTTAGTCTCGAATACCTTATCTCGGGTGTACATGCATGCGACAAGATTTGGAGCAAGCCGCGACATTGTCCACCTAGCAATAATGTCGAGGATATACCCGGGTACCTACTATTCCAGACTAGACTACCCTGGAATATGGAGGTGGTTGAGGGGTAATATACACTAAGCCGCCTTTTCCTACTTTTAATTGAGATTGAGATGTATATGTCCTGGCCCAAATGAAGCGTTATCTTGCGTGTTGGCTTGAATCAAGCGAAATGATGGTTGAGACTGTTTCAAATTAAGAGCTAAATTATTATCATCGCTAATAAAAAAAGGCATGAAACAAAGACAGACAAAAAGAGGGTGGGTATCGTCAAGGATCCAATCGCGTCCAGCCATACAAATAGGGCGAAATCCCTAAAGCTTCCAATCATCAACGATCATAATGATCGGGCATTTCCTTTGGGTAGCAAATATACAGCAACTGGGGGTGAAAGTCGTATCTTCATAGAAAGCAAGTATGAAAAGGGGGAAAGGCGAGTGTACGGTGGCATAGACGGGGCATCTAGATGTCCTCGACAACGCGCGCGTTCACCACACTCTGGAAACCATCATTCTGCTGCTCTTGGCCGTACCGGCTGGGACCCTCCCCGAAGCTATCGGCAGCAGCCATTTGCTGCGAGACATTGGGGGCGCTGGGCATGAAGATAACCTTGCTACCGGATGTCTTTGCCATAGACTGCATAGCCTCCAGATAACGGATCTGCATGGCAGGGGCAGAAGACAGGATATCAGCAGCCTGGCGCATCAACTTGGCGGACTCGACCTCAGCACGAGCAGCAATGACCTTGCTCTCACCAATCCGCTTGGACTGGGCCGCCATGGAAAGCGAATCCTGTAGATCGTTGCTGAAGATGATATCCTTGATGAGCATCGACTCGACCTGCACACCCCAGCCGTTGGCTACCTCCTCGATGATCTCCGATGTAGACTGAGCGATCTCCTCGCGACGCTCGATGACGTCCTGCAGAACGCGGGCTCCGATCACATGGCGCAGGGTGGTCTGAGTGCGCTCGATGAGGGCCTGCTTGACGTTTGCGATACCGAAGGCAGCGATGTGTGGCGAGGTGACTTGGTAATAGATGACGGAGGTGAGGTTGAGGGTGACGTTGTCCTTGGTCATGCAGACCTGGCGCGGCACCTCGACGATCTGGATCTTCACGTCCACGGTTGTCAGATGTTCACTAAGTGGGTTGACTTTGACCAGACCGGGGTCGACGGAGCGCTCGAAGCTGTTGGTTGAATTAGCACAATGCGCACGCGACAGGGTCGGTGATATACATACCGTCCGAATCGGGAGACCAGACCGACCTGACCTTGATCGACTGGCTTGAAGGGGTTGGGGCAGCAGATGCAACAGGGAATGGCACCACAGAAACCGATGCATGCACCCAGGTTGTGGACTGAGATAATAGAGAGGGATAATCAGCTACGCGACCTCATCGAAACGACAGATTGATCGATCTCTTCAATACTTACTCATTTGGGAGTACCATCCATGCGCATCTGGGTTGTCCACGTCATGTTCGATCGTGGAAGCATATTTGGGCTGCAGATCGGCCAGACGAGCAGGCTGAACTTTGACCAGGCCATGGGGCTCTGTGCGACGTGGGGCTATCTCAGGGTCCTGAGCTGGAGCCTTGCCGTTGCTTACACCGTTGACATCCATGTTTAGGGATAAGATAAGTGACAATCAGAGGCGTATTTAGGACGAAAATGGGTGGAGGTGGGATGAAAGATGGAGAGAATGTAACAGGGGAGATCGTAAGGTTTTAAGGATCCTTAAGTAAACAGAGCTCCCCGAGATCAGCCTTGGCCAACCGTCACACCCTGCAAACGATATGCGGATGAGCTTCTCCGCAGTGGGGCATATTTTAGGCACCCACCAATTACACACCACTATTATCGGGCGCTCAAGACCCAAGACTTCCTAAGGCTCTTGACTTTCTAAGCCCACTTGCTGAGCCCCCCGGGCGCAAGGACCCCAGAAGTCTTGGGTACCCACCATCAAGCCTGGATTGGTCATTGCGGCTGCCGTCTACCCGGATGCACTCATGATTCAATGATGTAACCTGCTTTTACTGCTTCGGGAAACACGCCAGTGTCTACGGAGCAGAAAACATGGTCATTTTACAATTAAACACCAATTCAAGGAATCGGACACGCCGAAGTATGTATAATCCGTGGACCAGTAATGGACATTCTTAAACTGTTCTGCTCCGTGGTATGCAGGGTTATCGACATTCCACACGTGAGACCCACATCTTTCCAGATGGTTTCTCTAGTGGGGAGCCAAGACGTCGGATTTCCTAAACAGGGGCAAGGCTGAGCTCTCCAATTCCTAGAGCCTTGTCTGATATTTTGCCAAAATTTGGGTGCCGAGAGAATACCTCGTTTTCGTTTAGCAATTTGACACGCTGATTTGCTGAGAAACTGACGCTAGTGAATGCGTTGGATGCTCTGACGTAAATGATATGTATAAACAGTTGGACGGGCAATATCGCCCCACGCGGGCCACGGGTTGTTCTTGAGGCAGTGCTCGAACACGAAAGTAAAATCACCATGGAGCCGCAACAGATCGTTAACTCGACGAGAAAAATAACGACACGAGGTATATCGCGCCCGACAAGGTTCCTCTATACAAGTAATTATAATTCTATCGACCGATTTAACTCGCTACATCCTTTTGTAGATCAAGCCGGGGTCCAGAATAACCACCCGACTCCTACTCCGAATTTCAGGGCAGCGGCGACCCATAAAACACACGCCATGCCTCCATGAGTGCGGCTCAGCCATCCTCCCACAATGGCCCCAATAAGGAGCATCACAACCCCACCCAACCGTCGATTGCGCTTCGCGTTGCGATTGAAGCCCTCGAATAGACCAGGGTCGGAGGCGATATCGTAGTAGACACTGGTCAAAACCACTCCAGGGATCTCATTGAATCCAAGCATACGAGTAGAATTAATAGAACCGGCAGATTGGAACGCTAGCAGCGCAATAGGAATTAGGCACATAAGGGGCTTCTCCAAGGTAATTGTTCGCCCATTCTGGTGTTGAATAGCATCCGTTTGAAGGAGGATGGCGGCAATGACGATCAATAAGGCCTGGAAGGCAAATGAGAGGAATAGCGTGCCACGACGACGGGCTCCAAGCGCTTTTGTGCATCGGGCAAAGGTGATAGCGCCAACGAGAAAACCAGCGATCGAGACGAGTGATCGAGCCCATCCATTAGGCGCTCCGAGTGGTTGCGAGGAGGCTCCTAGTCCGAGCACGATGGTGTTTCCTAAAGCTGTCAGCCGGAGTTCTTTGATCTCAGAATGTAAACTCTTACCTGTTTGCATTGCAAGGAAACACGACCATGCATTGAAAGCGCAGCTATCACATAGTCCGGTGTTCAGGCAGAGAAGTAGACATATCCGGTCTGCAAATGTTGTGTCGACGGTCTCCATCCATTTCCTGCGCATACTTGTCCTCCTACTTGGATTGCAAGATACTGGGAGCTCATCCGTGGGCTGGCCTCCTTGTTTTTCCAACATTTCGCACGTCACAAGGTTGAGAAAGGAGGTGAAAGACAGGGGTTCGAAGTGATCACACTGGAATAATGCTAAAATTCCCTTCGGCTCATCGGCTCAGCCCTAGGGTAAGGGAATGGAATCATACTGTGGATCCGGAGAACAGGTCTCTATCGATTACATAAATTACCACAATAATACATTAGGTGTTGTGGGGTGTCCGGGTCAGATTTGCATTTACGGAGACATACACTCCAGAGGATATGCTCCCATGCTAGTCTGTGCCAGTTCCATTCTCATTTGGAAGCGAGGTCGCATATGCAGTCTACACTGAAAAGAGGAAACGATACCAAGAGTACAGAGTCGGGTAAGACGGCTTCGAGGTCCGACGCATCACCCGCTCACACCAATGAGAGGATTTTCATTCGGTCAATCAAGGGATTTTGCCGCACTCAAAGCTTAGCCTAAAGCTTGTCTGCATAGCCGTCATTTCCGCTTCGGTTTAAGTTCAATTGTTGCACATACGATGAGATGAACAGTTCTCGCGGCGATTTCTTTATAGACACTAGACGTTGTTTAAATCAATGGCGAGCCTCTGAATTTTGATCAAAACTCTTGCTCATGAGTAATGCCTACTCTCCCTGGAGAGGGCAAAGAATTATTGGGTGGCAAAACCTTGGATATCGTCTCCGCTAACATGGACGCGTGATCGCGTAAAATAACAAGGCGGATTGAACCGGGTATTCGGCTCTACCCTTGCAGCAATAGTGACCGGAGAATACTTCATTAAACCCGCTTCTTCAGGCAGCGGTATTACGAGGACCCACTGTCAGCCCTATAGGGCGGGGGCGTGGACCCATATCCCTCGTGAGGGGGCCGCATCAAGTCTCACTGTCGTTTCTTACAAGTACCGGGATTAGTCTTTTGGGTTTCGCTGAAACGAATGACCTTGTACCGTTGTTTGTGATTGTTGCGCAACGTAGCCTGAAATCTGAGAGAACACCAAGTTATCTCTTCTCTATTCTTTGTCCCACTACAAGGAATTGATTTCCTCGCTTTTTCTCCCCTTGAAACCTGCGTCTTGCACGGAGATTGGCTAATTTGAAGCGGAGTTGGAACAAAGCAAGGGATTGGTAGACAGTAGTTTCAAATGCATCTAAACCAGACCAAAGACCAAGCAGAGCCCTGAGAAATTGGCAACCCATCTAGTGCTATCATGTTTTGAGAAAATTCACATGAATGCAAGGTGTGACTTATTCGCGCAACTTTTGTCCAAGTCGTTTCTCTGCACAAACGATATAACGGAGAGAAATGCTATTGGTACCTCGATCTTGCTAATTGTACCCTCCCACAAGATGGTCATCCAGTTTGAATTCTGGCCTCGCATGAGATGAGCCTGTCCTCCCCACTGATTGTTATTTCCCCCTTTCCCCCTCTAAGCTCATCCTAATCGCCTCCATTCCCGTTACATCTCCCTAGTTGTCCAAATTTTTATTTGTATAAAATAGAGCAGAAAGATTCGTAAGAAGGAAATAAAAATCAAAAACTTATATATAGAAAGGGGAGCTAAATGAACCTAGGCAGAGCATGTGATTCAGGAGGGGGTTATCATAACCGGCTAAGAAGACAGACTTATTTCGTGCGAGACCACAAGTTGAGCTGGATGACCATTTCGTGGGAGGGTACAATTAGCAATATTAAGGTACAGTTAGCAGAATCGAGATATAAATAGCAATTTTCTTTTTGAAAGTCATCCCAGGTCGGAATTAGCAGAAGAGAATGGGGGTTTTGTGTTCAGAATCGAATGTCTCTCAAATTGTACAAAGCTTGACAGGGATTGCTGGGGTGGTATTGCTGTTCAGTATCGCATCTTGATTGGCCCGGTTTGAGGAATGGACCATTTGCGCATGGGGACATACGTCAGGATGAGATATAAACAACAAGTAAAAAGATGACCATTATGCTAGGTCAACGACACTATGCAGTTCTTTTTCCTTGCCTCGTCGTAGGTGTCTCTACATGTCCGCGAGGGGAACCTGTCAGGACCGGGTCTGATCACAGGACTTTTCCGGAGCTCTATAAAGGCTTTGTTCTCTTCTAGCACATGAATTCGCCATACTATATTTCTCCGATACTTTCCGGTCTTCAACCCAGACGGCAATCATGAGTGGTCGGCCTTCTGTGAGACTTTGCCTCCAAGCTTGCTTGGCATCTCTCTTGCTCGGTAGTTGCCAGCCCATTTACGCCCTTCCTCAAGATGCCAGTCCTTATGGATGGGCATCTGCCGCTGGCAATGATGAAACGTCTGAAGGGGCTCCTCTGCGAGGTAGCTCGTCTCTCCTGGGTGTTGTGCAGGATGAAGTGAATCCCGAGAACAGTGCTACGGTTCATGAGTATGAGCTCGCCCCTGGACAAGGCGCCGATGCAGACTTGGGGATACCTTTCACCTTCGATAATGTCGCTCACCCCCAGCCTATCCGAGGTGACCTTGGCTCCACAGACGCCGGTCCACGAACATATGCCTACGACCGCCTGAATCCTAGTACCTTTGCACCACCGGGATCAGATAAGGGTGAGGTGACACAGGGGAAATGGCCACTGGGCCTCTCTCACAATCGTATCCTTCCAGGTCACGCAGGTTGGTCCCGACAAGAGAACACCGATGTTCTCCCCGGCGCAACGGAGATGGCCGGCGTGGATATGAAATTGGCACCTTGGGCTTATAGGGAACTACACTGGCATAAAGCAAATGAATGGAGTATAATTTTGAACGGAAGTGTTCGAGTCCAGGGAATGAACGAAGACGGCGAAACCTTTACAGACGATGTCACTGCTGGTGATGTCTGGTTCTTTCCATCAGGAGTACCTCATTCACTCCAAGCATTAGACGCAGGGGCCGAGTTTATGCTCGTTTTCGATGAAGGCGACTTCAGTGATGGTAACACAGGTTTAATCACCGAGATGTTTCTGCGCAACCCAAAGGAAGTTCTATCGAAGAACTTTCAGACTCCTCTTTCGGATTTTGATGACATTCCGAAAGATCAGTTATACATTTCCAATGGAACACCCGCACCGAAGGACGTGAAAGAGCAAACTGTTCCCGGGCCCGGTGGCGTGTTGTCTGGCGATCAGAGCTATACCTATCATTTGTCCAAACAGGAGGCATACGAGACACCCGGTGGAAGCATCAAGATCATCGACCCTGTGAGCTTTCCAGTTGCGAAAATGTTCAGCGCAGCCCTCGTTACTATCAAACCGGGCGCAATGCGGGAAATCCACTGGTACGTATCCGTTTAGTTTTGATCAATTTCTGTTTACGCAATACTTAATGATTCTTTTCCCTCTAGGCACGGTACCAGTGACGAGTGGGGCTTTTTCCTTGCCGGAAATGCGCGAGTCACTGTATACGAAGCGCCGTCGGCCGGAGCGACCATCGATTTCTCCGCAGGTGACGTTTCATACGTGAAATCAACGGCTTCGCACTATATTGAGAACACCGGTACCGAGGACGTTGTCTTCCTTGAGATGCTTCAGGCACCTCGGTTCTCTGATATCTCAGTCGGTCAGTGGTTGAAGCTCACACCGAAGCAGATCGTGAAGGATACTTTGCATCTCCCGGACAGCCTGTTGGATAATCTTTCTCCGAATAAGCAGTATGTTGTGCAAGGGAATCGGAACCTGACAGCCGTGGCTGGTGGATCCGGTATTGCATGAGTAAAGCTCCTTCTCAGTCTTGGCTATCCGGAATGTAATCCCGATGGTGGACTGGCAAACAAACAACTGACGACTCATTACTATCATTTTTTCTCTTATCAATAGTCGATTTGTTTTATTTTGTAGATTGAGACTTGAGACCCAAACCTGATGGATTTTCGCTAGGAGCCAATGAGGTTACTAGCTAGAAGTTCCAAGAATCCTCCAAGTGTTCAGGAAAAACTAGCTCAGTTTTTCATTCATCTTCAAATCGTGTGTCTGGTCCCTGAAATTCTAGGTTGGAAATTACTAAAGTTCTCTGCGTTGTTATCTACCTCGAAACATCATCCCGCGCCCCCACTTCTATGATCTCATAGTTTCCAAGACCGATCCAACGCCTATCCGATCTCTTTGAACTTCTCAAGTACACCTAGCTAACAAAATTGTTATACACTATGGCGACCAAACAGACTCTGCAATCCAAGCACAAACTGCTATCGGGCCATGAAATCCCGGTCATTGGATTTGGGGTGAGTAGCCTAAACCACACTCCTGAAACCAAAGGTAATGGAGCAACAAGCTGACCAGGTCCCTCGATAACTCCAGGTGTATATGATGTGTGTATCGACCGCGTCACCTATATATATACTCAGCTAACCAGACATAGTGCCCCAGGCACAACGGAGAAAGCAGCTCAAGAAGCCCTCAAGGTCGGGTTCCGCCATGTATGTATCCGCAACGATCAAACACTGTGCCAATCCCAATCCCTAATCAATGCTCTAGATCGACTCAGCGATCATGTACGGAAACGAGAAGGGCTGCGGCCATGCGATCCGGAACTCGGGCCTCGACCGTTCCGAGATCTTTCTGACTACCAAGATTCCCCCGGGATCAATGGGCTACAAGGCAACGGAACGAGCTATCGACAAGAGTCTACAGGAAGCGGGTACAGAGTACTTTGATCTGTAAGCTTATAAGCCTACCGATTGTCGGAGCTAAACTAAGAGACGAAATAGCATTCTACTCCATGCACCCTATGGCGGCAAAGAAGCCCGACTAGGTTCCTGGCGTGCCTTAGTCGAGGCGCAGAAAGCAGGCAAAATCCGATCTATCGGTGTATCTAACTACGGCATCCACCACCTCGAAGAGCTGGAGGAGTATATCCAGAATGGCGGGGGCGGCGAAATTAGCGTCGGGCAGTGGGAGCTGCACCCATGGCTGGACCATTCTGATATTGCAGAGTGGTGTCAGAGCCGCAACATTATAGTAGAAGCGTACTCCCCCCTTGCGCATGGGGAGAGGCTGCGGGAGCCTGTGTTGGCAAGTATCGGGAAGAAGTATGGGAAGTCGCCGGCTCAGGTCATGATCCGGTGGAGTTTGCAAATGGTGAGTTTAGGGATGAAATTCTTCATTGAATTGACTCTAAAATTGGACACGTGAGCTAACTATCTTAGGGATTCGTGCCTTTGCCGAAGTCGAAGACGCCGCAGCGGATCCGTGAGAATGCGGATGTGTTCGACTTTGAGCTCTCAGATGAGGATATGGGGCTGCTTGATACGGGTGAATATTCGCCGACTGACTGGGATCCGACCGTGGATAAAGATTGATTGAATAGGGAACGAAGGTAGAAAGTGGAGAATAGAAGATTAGATCCCCATAGAATGGAATTGGTAAATGCGGGAATTGGATTTGTCAGGGACTCGGAGACTCGGAGGGGTCGATAAAATGATAATCGCGGGGTTTGCAATTCCTCTCTTTGATCAACCAGACATTCTTTTGGTCCGCGCAACGCGCTCCACGAACTTCTCCTAATATACTATTTCTTTTATCTCTCCTCTACTCCACTGATCAACGCCATAATGAAGTTGATCCTCTCCACCTCGTAAGTCGCTTCCCGACTGCCGCGTTTCGGCAATCTGAGGGGAACAAAAAAGTGAAAGCGACTGACCATTAACTCCAGGAACCTTATGCAAAGCGGCCGGCCGTCTGTCATTCGCCAGCCGATCACACAAAAGTCCAACGTTGAACTGATCAACTCCCTGCGCGCGAATTTCCAGGCCTCACAGCACATTGAACCGTCCACCAGCGGGTCCCAGACGAACGGCAACGGAACTTCTAACGGCCATACGAACGGATCGCATTCTACAAAAGACCACAGTTATTGGACAAGAGAACAGGATGGAGCCCTTTATATCCCTGCGATCGACTTCTCACAGCCCGGATTGGCCGAGGAGCGGTCTCAATACGATATCACGGTGAAATTATTCTATCTACCAGGAATTCCGGCGTCTCGGCGATGCGCACACACAAGAGAGGCGATTGATTTGGTATTGAAAGAGCTACACGTGGAGTCTATCGATCTGCTCATTGTGTCCTTCCCGGGTATTCTCTTCGATGCGGACGACGACAGCGACGAGGAGGACGCTGAAACCACCGGCGAACCCGATGACTTCGACAGCATGGTGCAGACCTGGCGGACACTCGAGTCGCTGCATGAGCAGGGCATGATCGCCCAGCTGGGCGTGGCAGAGTTTGGCAGCGAACGGTTGGCACGCTTCCTGTCGCATACCAAGGTGAAGCCTTCCGTCGACCAAATCAACCTCAAGGACTGCTGTGTCGTTCCTAAGTCCTTGATTATGTACGCCAAGCAAGAGAAGATTCAGCTTCTTACTCATAATGACTGCAATGATATTCTTCCAGTGGGTATGACGCGAGAGCTTCTAGGCCCGACAGACAAGGGCGCAGGCATCCTGGCTTCTGCTCCCGAGGCGAATGATGGGATCCAAGGAGACGTTGAGCCACAGTGGGTGGTCAAGTATACTGCAGTTGTGAAGGATCGCGGAGTGGTTGAGAACAAGGGGTATTTCGCTCTGGCAGATGTTGGTACATGCCTCAATTCGCGGCCATGAAAGTCAGGCCTCTTGTGAGGTAGTTCCATATTCATCTCCATGATTCAGCGTGGCGTTTTTTCTTTTTTCTTTTTGTGGCATCAAATTAGAGAGGTTTATCGCATGCATATTCATATCGGACATTCGAGACCAGGGTCGGGTCAAGATTGAAAAAGCGACATCTTTATCCAAGCATGCTTCGTTTGCGGCCTCGCTGCCGCACATCCTCAAGTCTCCGAAGCGTAGAAGTAGCGCCCTTATTCCCCTCCTTATAACCGACAAGCAGCTCTTCAAAGAATGGCTCCGATAGCGGATGAGTACTTCCGATCGCACGCTCTAAGACATACAAATCCACTGCCCGATCCTCATCCTGGGTGCTTTGCGACGCAAGCCCAAAATCAATCAGGACGACCTCTCCATCCATAGAAAGGGTCTCGCCCTCCACTTTTTCCGAGCGCAGCATGAGGTTACTTGTCGTCAGATCACCGTGAACCACACCAGCCTTGTGTAGCCCAGCAATGGCTGATCCCATGCGCCTAATCAGTCCTCGTACTCGTGCCTCTTCCTGGGCAATCCGTGTCGCGTCTAAAGACGAGCGATTCACTTTCATCCATGCCTCCCACTTTTCAAGTACAACGCGAATTACCGGCCCCTCGATCCATTCCATCATTAGCCAGGCTCCGCCCCAGCCTGCCTCATCCCCGCCTTGCCCCTCCCAGTCAAGTGCAAGCACTGCAGGGACCTTGACGCCTTCGCGAACAAGTTTCACGAGGCATCGGGCTTCTTGAATAATGCGTTGACGGGTCAATTTCCGGTCAAGAATTGGGTGTCGGTATGGTTTGGAGGGGCGAATCTTCAGCGCGGCTGGGATGGAGGGGTCGAGGGAAACGGTTTTGTAGACATGAGCCTCGGCGCCCTGGGCAAGGAGGATGGGTGCCGGGTTGGTGTGTGAGAATGGAGAAGGGAGAGCTGGAGGTTTATAATCATCGGCCATTGTGAGAGTGGTAAGTGAGAAGAGCAATGGTGGTGGTATGTTCCAAGGTTGCTTTGATCTATAATGTTTGGAGCTGCAGCTGGAAAAAGTTCCGCTTGGGGTTTGGTGGGGTTAATCCACCAGTTGGTGACTTGGATATTTGGGCTCACACCAGAACTACACTATCTAGTCAAAAGTATTTCCAAAAGTATTTCCCCAAATCAGTCTTCGGGCCTACCCCATTAATTTCGTATATTTACTGAACAGTTCACCACACCACCATATCTTACTAAAATTCTATATAACTAGGCATAGTTATTAATACTCATCTAATGCACAAAGATTTTGCTTAGGGTTCTTAAAAAATCCCCCTTTAGCTTTTCAACCCCTAGTAGTTATCTCGTCACCCTTTATACTAACACATCAATTTTGAGTATGTTATTACTCACCATAATTCTGCTATATACCCCTGAAGGTACTATTAAATAATCATGTATCTTCCTCTATATATAAGCTCTAGTTAAAATCTAAGAAGCTCTCATTTTAACAACATATAGATAATATTAAAGGGGTTTAAAAGCCCAGTGAACGCCTCGGCGGATCCTCCACATATACACATTAACTTTCAAGCCGCTCTATCGTCACTAAAGCTTGATGGATCTTCGAATTATCTTCTCAACATACCTTTCTGTAGTCATGGGTTAAGTTAAGACTTTTTTGAAGCGAGTGCTCTTTCAATACTGAGTGGTACATGCCTTCCCAAAAGTTGGTTGTTGGGTTGACCCTACCGGACCCGCACTTGGGGAAATACTTACGGTCCCCATTGTGTGTCGATTTTACTCCCTTTACTTATTCTAGTCATGTGTTAAGCAGCACCTTTCCACTGGCCCTAGCACTTTTGTTCGATGTTGAGATACGTTTGAGGAAGGGAGATGAATGTGCTAGGTGTACCGTGTTGTGATGAGGCGGATCTAGTTCACGAGGATGGAGAGTGCAATTGATGGAACTATACGAACGAATTGAAAGACATGACCAAAGGCGAGCTAAAAGCATGGAAGCTATCTATATGTATTGTGCAGGGAGTTCCGCGTATCCTTGGAGATCACCTGACCTGGATACAAAAAGCAGCAGAAAAAGACAAGCGGTGATGAGGGTGTTACTGCATAACGCTAGGCCGAAATAGGGAAGTCATCAGCTCGGGGCCTAGAGTTCAGGCCCCGCTGGATCTAAGCCCCATTTATGACTCAAGGGCGGGCAGTGTCGGGCTCCTAAAACAGTTTAGCGGATGTCGGGGACCCCAAAGAGGAATGGACGACCCAGCACGCGCTCCCACCTATATACTGCAATCTGCCTCAGGTTCCTCGGGTTCCTTTCGAGTCCTTCGGTCTTCGAACTTACACTTCCCCGGGAAAATCCACAGGCCCCTTGTGGCCCTAACTATACCCTACGATTAATACCCTCTTTTGAGCCTCTTTGACCTTCTTTAGACCTAATACAACCCCAAAAGTGTCTAAGTACCCCGTGATACCCGAAGTCATGGCGTCTGTTGAAAATCAATTCTTCAATGTCTCAACCCAGGAGGAGTGGGTTGACTTTGATCAATTCCTTGACCTCTCACCGAGTTACAGCGATGATTATTCCGCTAACTCCATCTCCCCGGAGATGTCGCTCCCCTACGAGGCTGACATGTTTGCCAATGACCTGCCAGACCTTACCCAGCCTGGCTTCCCGGAGATGAACAGTTTTGATTTCTCGCATGATGTTTCCTTTGTCGACCAGTCCCCCGATATGGGTCTAATGCCGGACTTTACTGCGGCCATGGATAATGCCATGTTCCATGGCTACCAATCCTGTGACACCAACTTCGACTTCCGCCAAATGGTTGAGGCGCAGGCCGCCATCGACACTCGTGTTGCTTCTCTTAAGGAGAAGCGCCGAGAGGCCGCGATTGCTCTGCACCTGCAGCGATTGTGTGATGCCACAGCCCTGGACCTCGAATTGTCGTCTGATTCTAACACCAGCTTCTCGTCACCATGCTGGTCAGATTACATGCGCGAGAGCATCTCACCTCAACCTACGAGCGCCAGCCCAGAACAGGCTGCGGCCCGTCCCCCGTCTGTAAATGGCGGTGTGCCAATGGAGATGGTCCTTGATCTGAACATGAATGCCACTGCCAACCTTCCGAAGAAGCAGAAGCCTCGTTCCCAGGCGCAGAAGGAGAACTACATCAAAGCACGAAAATACGGTGCTTGTGAGAAGCACAAGAAACAGCACAAGAGGGTAAGCTTTGTTAGACTCAGCGATCTTGTTCTTGACCCTGACAACTAATTTCACTCCAGTGCAACTGCCTCGAGAAGGCTGCTGCCCGCGCGGGCGTCAGTGAAGTTCCAATGGACGTCGCATTGAAAGAACGACCGAGACCGCAATTACCGACGATTTCCACCGTTCCATCACCGCGTGTCTCTGGTGTTTCTGACCTCGGCTCGTTGCGAAAGGTGGAGGCTGTTCGTTCACCGGCCGGTATGACCAAGAAGGTTATGGTAAAATCTCCGGTGAACGACCCGTCAATCAGTCCGACAGGTGTACAACCATTTACCAGGGCAACCACCAAGGTTGTCCGCAACAACTCACCTCACGACCTGCAGTACAGCACAAGCTTTGTGCTTTCACCGGTTCCAGATACCAGTCAGAAAGCGAGAAGTTCAAACAACTTATCCGGTCATGGAAAGTTGCCTCAATCGTCGGGTCTGCAACCCTCGACCATATCGACATCGCCCCAAACGAATCGGCAGACCGTTGGCTTATCCCCATTTCGCGGCGCTTCTCCGGGCTCGACTTCGAGCGACAGACCTACCGATGCGGTTCGCAATGTCGTCGCTTCACAAAATGTCAGGAAAACCGCATCTACGACGTGCGATTCCGAAACTGGCTATTTCAACGTTCCGGGACGAGAAGTTCGGCGCCCGAGACTTACGCACATCAAGTATGTTGCTGCAAGCTGCCAAAGTGCTGTCAAACAAGCTACGTCAGCTGCTGCTGGTACCCCAAATCATGGTCTGGAAGTCTGTCACTCCAGAACTTCGCTGCTTCTGAATGCCACCAAGACCAGGTCTTCTTCACTGCCCCATGGCAGACATACAGATCAGTTCCAAGTTTCATTATCAGTCAGCAACTCTGGGCGCTCAAGCACAAGCGCACCAGCCAATCAACTTACCTCCGAACGGTTATCGACCCTTGCCCAAGGTTCGCGACGACCTGTGGAGATACCCTCGGCTCAACCAAAGTCAGTCAGGGACCAACCTCAAAACTCTTGTCGTGGCGATGGCTTGACAAGAGTCTCACAACACAATGGCCCCGATGGCCATATTATTCAGCGTTCCATCATTCAGTCCGTCATTGCTCAACTTGGAAAACCTTCGAGGATTTTGCAGTCATTATCTGGCACTTGGCAGTCCGTATCTCTGATCTCTTGGTCTGAGCTCGTGATATTCAAAGGCTTATCTTCCGTTGGAAGATCTCTCATGTCTGCTAAGAAGGGCCTTGAGCTCTCACAGATGAGGAGTTTTTGGTTTGCATAATCATCTTGACTGAACCTCAGAGCTTAAGCTGGTCTATTTTGGATCTACGAGTGATGAAAGAAAATTTGATCCGCCTCTTTCTTTTGTGACATGAAAAATTTGGCTTGGAGTTGAGGGTTCGCATTGATGTAGGGCTTGCTAGAGCAGTCCATTGGTAGAATCTTAGAATCTACGTTTACTATTTAAGATGGGATACTTTCCAAACGTGTTTGGAAATATCAAAAGCATGATCATTCCAATGACTTTCATTCTAATTCTAATTCTATTCTTGAGATTAAAATGTGAATCAAAGATAAGGTAGGAGACTTGTTGGTTTTGGCCTTCAACCTAGAAGTATAGTCATCCATGGATTGTGTTCCTTTAGGTTGATTGATTCTCGGATTTGATCAAACATGTTTTCAGAGAGGACGGCGTAGGTAAGCTGAAAGTCATCGGAGCCGTACAGGCGAGAGATAGCTAGTGATGCGCATAGAGCGTTTTACAGGAAGATGCAATCAAAATGAGAGACAAATTGTCATGTAGAGGCTCGAAGGTCGGTCTCCATCTTTGAAGTAGATGAGGGTATTGAGGGGTCAAGGAAGAAAGACCCAAAGTTGATTTATAAAAAGCTAATCCAAAGCGGAGTTGATCACTTCATATAGGTCGTGACCTACTTCCCTAAACCCAATATTCGTGTAGTTCGGAAGGAGGGGTTGATCAGTTGTGAAGCAGGCAGTATGTAGTCTCACCGCGCATTCAGCCCCACCGCGGGAAGGGAAGAAGCGCACATCCTCAACCTTGGAGAACCTCAACTTTGATTGGTATAAGATCATGCATTTGATATCAAACCCAATGACACAGTCAGCCCAATTCAAATTCTCTACGGTAACGGGATTCTTCCTCCAGGATGAGCCGGACACCGACCCAGCGACTTTCGACTATGTACGCGGAAAGCTTGACTTCCAGATCCAAAGGTGGATCACTCACATACCAACAATACAGTTCACTAATTCGGGTCTAGGTCGAGTCCAATTTCGGCCTCATCCTCCATGAAGAGGCCCCACTACACACCCAGTGGCAGAAGTTCATCCAGAGCATCAATGAGCTGAACAACCTGGGAGAAGGATCAGTACAATACAAGGTACTTTTTCTAGGCCGACACGGCGAGGGGGTTCATAATGTCGCCGAGAAACGCTATGGGAAAGCAGCATGGGATGTACGTGGCCCTCACTTTGCTCCCAAAATATCTTGACTCACCAGCTACTTTAGTCATATTGGTCCCTACTCGACGGAGATCAGTACGGCAACTGGGTCGATGCCCGACTCACAGATCTAGGAAGATCCCAAGCCAGAACGGCACACGACACATGGGAAACGCAGTTCACCAACGGGATTCCGGCACCGCAGTCATACTATGTGAGTCCATTGCACCGGACCTGCGAAACTGCCGAAATCACCTTTAAGGGACTGGATATGCCACTCACCGACCCATTTCGACCGATGATCAAAGAGGTGAGATCACGACTTACCATTTCTTGTCCCGAATTTATGATGAGACAAGGGAATGTCAAACATAACTAGTTACTGATATGAAAGAAAGCTCCTCCGTGAGACACTAGGCGAGCATACTTGTGACCGTCGGTCTAAGGCATCTGAAATTGGAGCAGAGTTTCCAGAGTATCAGTTTGAGCTTGGGTTCTCCGAGGACGATCTGCTCTGGGACGCCCATAGCCGGGAGACCAATGAGGAGCGCAATGAACGACTTGCTAGGCTACTGAATGATATCTTTGCCAGTGACGAGAATGTCATACTTTCTCTCACAGCGCACTCGGGTGCCATTGCTAGTATCCTCAAAGTTGTTGGTCACCGTGATTTTCCTTTGCAAACAGGGGCGGTGATCCCTGTTGTTGTTCAAGCAGAGCGAAGATGAAGAATTGGTAGCCGATTAGATGTATCTAACCGACATAGACTACCCATGAATGCCTAGTTCGCTCAATTGAGAGGAAAGTGAGTGGTAGCTGTTTTATGAGATAAAGATAGCCTTTAATATTGTAGATATTGTACATGGGCGACTAGCCCGCTTTCTTCTACTGTATGCATAATCCTCTCCACTCAAACCGGCCGATGACAACTAAAAAACCAAAGAGACCGGAGAAGCACCAAGATGGTGTAGTGTCCGTGTGTTAAAATAATACAAATGCAACGCCAAAGAGGAAAGAGCAACATTCCACACAATTACCAGCTGTAGTACTGGTTCTGGGCAGAAATCTTGCGGTCCGGCAGCTGAACCCAGAGCTGATCCTTTCGCTTCCGCAGCGCAGTAGCCTCCCGCTCCTCCCACTCACGAATACGGGTCTTCTCTTCCTTCAACATAACTGAGAGACCAGTGGCGGGGGGACGCAGCCGGTTGATCTGACCACGGGCACGGTGATCCATACCAAATCCATAGGGACCACGGTTGACCCAAGCTTGTTGAATGTAGATGTTTGTGGGGTCGGTGACGGTTTTGCGCTCACCAGACTTCAGGACGACGGTGAGGGGCTTGGCGGGCTCAGCTCCCTCCTCCGGCAGGCCCATGCCGGCACGGACCATGGCAACGTTCTTCGCGTGCTCCAGGTGACCTAGCACGTCCTGGGCGGCCTTCTTCTTGCTGAAACGCATCTGCAAGATAGCCTCATCGATGTTCTTGCCTGCAATCTGGCGGGCCAGGGGACCCAGCTTCTTGACAGAGGTCTTGAACCAATGTGACTTGGATAGCGATTCCCGCTCTGTCCGCTTGATCTGGACGGCCTTGGGGAGACGGCCGCGTTTGCGGATCTCACGGATGACCATCTTCTTCTCCCACCGAAGCTGGGCCTTGGGGTTGGGGTTCAGACCCACTTGGAGGTAGTCCTTGTTGCGCTTCTCCAGAGGCACGGGGCCCTCCGCGACTGCTTGATCTTGTTTGTTCTGCTCCTTTTTGCGGGCGGGTGATGGCCCGGAAGTGTTGCCAAGGTCTTCAGCAAAGATAGAGCTTGATCCGAGTGCGCCTTCCTCGCGCTTGGGGGCAGTTGGTGTGCGAGCCCTGGGCTTTCCATCAGACTTTCCACCAAGAACCCAATTCTTCATTGATGACAGGAAGGAGGTCTTTTGAGGGCCGGGTTGGTCGTTTTGGTTATAACGGATGGAGGTTGTAGTCAATGTCCGCCGGGGGACGCACGCGACACGGGTCCGGGCCGCTAGAACGAGGGTTAGCCATTATATGATTTCTATCGAGGAGACCAAATTGAAGCATACCAGACCGGACCAGCTGCCCATATGGTAAGACAGCGCCCATTGTGGCCGTTCGGAGATGTGATATGGAGATCGGAGATCGGAGCAGCGTGGAAAAAAGGTGAAACTTACGGTGCATAATTGGTTTTTACAGCCCACCGTACCTAGTGTTTTTGCCTCAGGCACTAAATGCAAGTCGCGACGTGATCGATCACGAACAATAGAGTAAAGAAAGTAAAAGAGATATATCATACCCACCCCACCACCCGGGAATAAGACCTGCAGCGTTTCATTGTTTTTCGATTGCGGTAGATTAAACACTCGGGCCTCATGGGGTTCTCGGCCAACTCTATCGCCCACACTGCGCCAGCTCTTCCCTCACACCGTCATCTCCACAGTGAAGATCCACTAGCCCTCATCTTCCCTCTTTCAGGGCCTTCAGCGCTCTCCTTCCCGGTTCTTGCTCTCTCTCTTCCTCATCAGCTCCTTTTCTTTCTCCATCCTCACGCTCCTCCTCCCTGGCAACTCGCCTGTGGCTTATCTCCTCTTTATCCTCCCCACGATCCCTGCTTCGACCAAGCTGCAGATTCCACCTCAACTTGCCTAACCCTGGGTCCCGCTCCTTCGGCCAACACGTTCCTTTACAACCCCCGGTTTTCACCCATCAGATAACACGAAGCTACCGCGACAGAAGAGCTCTTCTTGGTTCGAGCGGCCTCGCGCGATTCTTCTGCGATCCCGAAAATCGGCACAACGAGATTGGGATCTTAAGCTGCGCTGGTCAACATAGGAATGGACTTGTTGTTGAGGCATCCTGTGGCCCTCGTCTAATCTGGATCTCTGCTTCTTTAGCACTATCCGTGACCTCGTGACCGATATTTGACATTTGATTGAACTCGGTCGCTTCGCTTCCCCCTCTCATCCTTTCTCTCCGGAGCGCATCGCAAGTTTTTTTTTCTCCTCTTTCTCCCTTTGCCTTGGTTCCGCAAGATGGACATCAATTCATTGCTGTCCCCGGACTCGAATCCTCAATCTGGGACATCGACGCCTGTGCCCGGTGTCACGTCAAATAACGCACCGATCCCGAATGCAGGACCCTCCCCCCACAAGGCACTCCAACGGACGCGCTCCGGTTCTACTCGCAAAGGCAAAACCTCTTCACCTCTAGCCCAGCAGATATATGCTCCCACTGGGCCTGCCATCTCGGAAGCTTCGCCGCCAGGAGTTAGTCCTGTTGGTCCCAGCCAAAGTACCGGCAATGGTTCACCTGCGACCGACCGGCCGTCATCCACCAAGCCCTCGACCCCCGGCATGGACACCTTGGCCGACCTGGCTGCAATGCAACACCACCAGCCACAACGTCAGAACGCCCAAAACATGCTGCGTGGTACGGAGTCATACGAGCACCAATTATCTCCTTCCACCATCCACCCTCACGTGAATACCATCACCCACAACACCCCCATTCCTCGCACATCCTTTGATATTGCCATGTCTGAAGGTCCTCGAGAAAGCGCACGGAGAAACTATACCGACACATCGCTGGACCCGGACGCTCAGCGGTTGGCGACTGATCTATTCAATCAAATCCAAGAGAACCCTCACACCTACGATGCGCATGTCAATTTCATTGGTATTTTACATGGCGGTTTTGTGAATCATGTCTACCCGCCCAACAATCCGGAACTTCACGGCGACCCTCGGCGGTACGATCTGCTTAAAGATATGCGGATAGCTCGAGAGGAAATGGACAAGCTATTCGCCATGGGCGAGAATCTTTGGGCGGAGTGGATCCAGGATGAAAGTATGCTGACCAACTCTGCGGCAGATCGCGATGCGGTTGTAAGCTTGTGCAGGCGGTCAGTCATCGAAGAATTTGGTAGTACCAATCTCTGGCATATCTATGGCGAATGGGTCTTGTACCTTTACAAATCTGCTGTTGGGGAAACCGGCGGAGCTGGCCAGTGGACGGACGAAGACCGTCGAAGATTTACTTGGCAGTCGGTTCTGGATGTGTGGAAGGACGCTGCTGAGTCGACCCGGTGGAGAATCAACAACAGCCATATGGTATGGGATCGGTACCTTGATCTTCTGGCCCAGGATATTTCCCGGTCTCCTTCCCAGGAGAAAATCAACCACCTTCGTGGATTGTATGATGCTCGCCTGCAGACACCCCATGCAAACTGGGACCAGACTTTCCAGAGCTTCTCAGGATTCGTCTCCACTTACTACGAATCAAATTACGAAAAGATCATGACGGAGACTGTCGCCCAAGGAAAGAAAGTCAAGGCCATCTACTCCGCGCGAGAAGAATTCGAACATCGGCTGAGCAAAGCTGAGGAGTCGGGTGATAAGGCCCTCGAATATGCCGTGTACACGGATTATATCGAATTCGAGTTAACCCGTAGTCGGAGTCCCCGCCGTCGAGAATTTCACTTCGAACTCGCCAACGCCATTTACCAGCGTGCTGTCCTTCGTTTCCCTACCGACGTCGCTCTATGGGAGGGCCACGTCATGTTCCTTCTTGAGGAATCCATGCAGAAACATGTATCCACCACAACCATTTCTACTCTTGACCGTGCCACGCGTCACTGCCCATGGTCTGGCAACCTCTGGTCGCAGTACCTGCTCAGCTCAGAAAGAGAGGGTCTGTCATTCGCTATCATTTCCGATATCAAGCACAGAGCTACCGCAACAGGGTTACTTGATGCTGGTGGGATGGAAGAAGTGCTCAAGGTTCATACCACATGGTGTGCCTACCTCCGTCGACGCGCATTTCTCTCGGACTCGACCGATGAAGACCTGGATGTCGCAGAAGTTGGAATTCGCTCTGCAATTGAAAGCGTGCAAGAGCTGGGTGAGAAAAAATATGGGCGATCTTACCAGGGAGATCCCCTATTCCGCCTGGAGCGAATTTATATCCGATACCTCAGTGAAAGTGGTAGCTGGGACAGTGCTCGGGAGACTTTCAAGGGTCTGGTCGCTCGTCGTGGCAACAGCTATGAGTTTTGGCTGACTTATTACGCTTGGGAGCTCATCTCCTGGAGCAAGTTTGTTCAAGGCGAGGCGACAGTAGATGCTGCAAGACGGACTCCTACGCCCAGCTATGCCACTGCAGTTTTGAAGCAAGCCATCGCGCGAACCGACCTCGACTGGCCCGAAAAGATTGTGCAGACCTACCTTGCTCACTGTGAAGACTATGAAGATTCGGATGAGCTGCAGCTCGCTGTCATCGAAACCCGGAAGGTCATGAGAGCTGTCAATTCTCGAAGAGAGAGAGAGGCCCATGAGGCTGCAACGGCACAGCAGCAGCAATTGAACGTTGCTGTTGAAGCTGCTTCATCGTCGGAAAAGAGAAAGCGGGAGGACGAGACTGATGCGAATGGTGAGCCTAATAGTAAGAAGACTCGCAGTGAGGAGTCTGCTTCAGAGATCAAAGAAGAGCCATCAGAACCTCGTCGTGATCGGGAACACTCGACTGTAGTGGTAAAGAATTTGCCCAAGGAGACATCTGAACATCAAGTGCGACAGTTCTTCCGACATGTGAGTATCTTATTCAACACCTTCACCCTCCCCCAACAATCTTCCTAACAATTCGTTTTTGGTACTAATGCAAATGGTAGATTGGTACGATCAATGGCGTCAAGATGCTTCCTGGAGAGGATGGAAATTCCTTGGTTGCGAAGATTGAATTTGACACCAAAGAGGAAGCTCTCAGTGCCTTGACTCGTGATCAGAAGTCTTTCGGTGGGAACACCATTGAAGTTCAGCCTGATACCGGGTCAACTCTGTTTGTCGCCAATTTCCCCGCAACCGCGGATGATAATTATTTCCATGAGCTTTTTGGCAAGGTAAGCTATAGTTTCTCCGATGCTTGAGGATAAAAACACTGACTGATTTTTACAGTATGGCCGTATTGTTGAAGTGCGCTGGCCCTCACTTAAATTCCAGACCACTCGGCGATTTTGCTATGTTCAGTTCGCTTCTCCCAGTGCCGCTCAAGACGCTACCGAAATGGATGGAACTCCTATCGAGAAAGGGTACCTGATTGCAAAAATATCGGACCCAGCACAGAAGCAAAAGCGTGGTGGAGCACTTGAGGAAGGTCGTGAGATTTACTGCGCAAACTTGTCTTTCAAGTTAAAGGAGGAGGATATTCGGAAAGCTTTTTCGAAATTCGGCACAATTGAGAATATCACCCTCCCGTACAGTGTCGACTGTGGTTACAAAGGCTATTGCTTTGTGGTCTTCTCTACCAAGGTCTGTTCATTCAATGTCTCTTTTCCTGGCTCAGAAGATTCTGGTTGATTCTAATCTACATTATAGGAGGAAGCGGCTGCAGCGCTTGCCATGGATGGTGAAAGCCTCAAATCCCGTCCAATCCGGGTCCAAATCAGCTCCCATACTGGTGCTAAGCGCATAGCCAGCACCGTGATTTCTCGCGTTGCTCCCTCGGCTTCACCAACCCCAGAGATCAATGGTGCCAGTCTCGTGGAGACGATTGGGGATCGTTGGGATCGCACACTTGCGTTGATGAATGTCCCCGACACTGTTAATGATGCGCGGATCCGTGCCCTGGTTGAACCCCTGGGTCGATTAATCAAGATCGTGCTCCGACCGGACCACCAAGGTGCTATTGTTGAATTTGTGGATGTTCATGATGCTGGAAAAGCCACTTTGGCGCTTGAGGGCAGAGAAATTATCCCAGGCCGGCCACTCCATATTGGAACCGTGGAAGAGATGAAAAAGCTACAGGCTGAACACAAGACTACGCGGATTACCTCGACCAAGCCTGAGAAACCCAAGAGCACAATTCAAACTGCAGGCCCCATTCGGCGCCCTCAGCAACCCGGCTCCCGCGGTGGCCGCCGGGCCGGCCTGGGGATGAAACGAACTACTGCACCCACCTCCAGCACGGAGTCCAACAAGGACGACAAGATGGACACCTCAGCCGACGGCAAGATTGAAGGCGAGGTCCCGCTCAAAAAGAGCAATGATGATTTCCGAGCGATGCTGCAGCAAAAGCGCACGGAGTGAAGTGAGCGCTACAGCAATGAACGTTATCCGGCGCAACATTCTTATATCTTCTGGCATGAATTTGGACTGGCGTTTCTCTTGTCCTTTCTACGATGTTTTTTTCCTTTGTTTGCTGGGTAACAAGTCCCTTGAATGCTGCGATGAGACCCACGAGATCCATCTGGGTTGACTTATTTTGTGCTATGTTTTGCCCGCTAATACTTACCGGGTAGAATGTTTGCTCACTGTATATTATGCCTCTGTATTGCTGGGTTTCCTTGACCTAGGTAGTTCTAATGATGACGGCTGTTCTAAGAGACCCATTCTGTCAGGATGGGTCTCCTTGCAAATTGTTCATACTTCGTAAAGTGACCTGGATGGTAAGATAGTTCTATTCGCTGACTGGGCTTATACATCAGGTAGGTCGCATGATTACTTAGATAATGTTTTTAGTAGATATGGATATATTCCCGCCAATTAGGGGCCGTACAGATAACATAGAACAAAAGAACAGGGAGTCATTCCCGAGGTACCGACAAGCAAGAAAGACAATGTCTATAGTAACATGAGGAAATTTGAACAACAGGCTGTCTACTTAGCCAAAAAGACCCAGGAAATGTCGGTGTACAGATCATATGTTGTAACCGTATAGACTTGTACCTTGACCAAAGTAGTTTTGCATGACGCGGGTAGCATGAGCGGGGACTTGTTAAGGTGGGACAGGAAGTGGGTCAAAACCCCAGAAATCAAGTTCAATGTTCACTTGACTTCAATCGCATGGCTATTTAGGTTGAGCTCGGTTCGCTTTCTTCTCTCCCAAGTCCCTCAAAGAACCTGGACTTTCCCCAAAGTCTCTCTTTCATTTCTTCCCAGGATTCTTTCCCAGGTCCGATACCCTTACCGTCGCACGGACCAAACCTCTTCTATCGAACCACCTACCACCTCTCTCTACCTAGGTCCTATCCCTTGTTCATACCCACCATGGACTTCCACCTAGTACCACGGGGAACCGACCGCAACTATACAGGCTTCCTGACCAAGACGATTGTCTACACAGGCACCCTGGTAGTGTTCCTAGCTTGTAAGCGACACGTCCGCAGTCCGGACCGGAGCCAGGCAACAGTGAAGCTTCAAATGCTAACGGCACAGCGTTCGGGTTGACGATCAGCGCCATCGTTATCCCCAAATGGGTCAGCTATCACAGTGAAAAGGTTCGTGATGTTAGGTTTTGTTGAACATTTTGTGCGACCGCAGAAAGCTGACGGATCCGGCCTATCTTCCAGCCCGCTCACCACTATTCTTATGGCCTCCACCGTCGATGCTCCTCCTTATCCGATACATGTGAGGGTTTTCCCGCACGCGAAGACTGTCATGGCGAAGACCGATATTTCTGCTCTATGTGGCGCTCTGTGGGGTTCTTGATGTCCTTTGCCGTTGTGTTGCAGGCCATGAGTATCGTCGCCTACATGATCATCCTAGGAGGAGGAAAACGGCTCCGTGAAAATGGGTGGCGTGTCCTCAGCATCCTGATTATATTGTCTGCTGTTATTCAAGCGGCGAGTATGTCGATAGTGGTAAGGTCATCTTTTGAGTTTTTGGGAGAGGAACTATGTGCTAATTCTTTGGGGTTCAGGCATACCTCTTTGACAATGAAGATCGGTTCTTCGTTGGTTGGCAATTGGATGAGTCCTGGATCTATTGCACTGTTAGTCTGTGTATTGGTCTGATTTGCGCTGGCGCAGTCATCGTCGCGGCCCATGTCTTGCCCTCTGAGGGTGGGTATGAGCTTATCCCTGATCATGATGATATCAGGGTAGAGTCGTGAGCCCCATCCGACGCTGTATACGTGCTATGCGATATTATCGAGGGTCTCGCCTCTGGGAGACGGAAGTGTTGAGGTTATACTGGTTTGGCTTCGTTGGTCCGGCGTTATCTGATTTTCTCTCGCTCTTGGTTTCATTTGTTTTTCGCTATGGAGTTATAGGCTGTATATATACCTTCCTGTGAACCTGGGCAGGTCACGAACTAATTTGGACGGAACAATTCATTTCAGCGAGCTACTCATACATCCTATCTTCAGATTTTACTCATTGAAAAGAACTGAGGTCATCACATCAATCATATCTTCGTATTTCGGGTAGACCTTCAGTACGACCGAATCAGCCAGCACGGTCTATATTGAAAACGATAAAAAAGCAAAACATCTCCGTACACAACCCCAAATGCAGATATAAATAAGTCATCAAGATTCATCGCATAAAGTTATACAAGACAGATTTTATAAAAATTCACACCAGTCAGGTATCATTCACCTACCAAACAATCTCCTTTCCATTCAAGCCCTCAATAGCCGGGATCTGAGCCCGCAAAGCCTGGCCATAATCGCCCGCGTTAGGTGTGCGAAGCAAAGTGTGAATGTGGAATTTCTTAGGCTCCTCGTTGTTCAAGAACACACCAGAGTGGTGATCGAACTCAATAAGGATAACCGGGCTCTGAATGCGGTAGTAGAAAGGATCCTCATCGCCATTACCACCAATCCAGCAGAAGTAAGTCTCCGCCTCCCAGCGGCGGATCTGCTCAATCTTCAAGGCCCGAGACTTGGCCGGCAGGTAAAGAAGGTACTGCTCCAGGATGCCGTACATGAGCTTCTTCTGAGCCTCGTTAAAGGTGGATGCCAGGATACCCTCGTAAGGGACCTCCCGATTATCACGGTAGGCACCACAAACGTGGCGCTGGTCATCCTTGTTCCAGCGACCAGGCGGCATAGCAGGATCCTTCATCAACTGGAAGACGCGAGCCTTGGTTTGTAGCTCGACAGTGAGAGACTGCATCAGCTCCAGACCAAGCTTCTCCTCAACCTGCATAATGCGGGTACCAGCGTAAGGACCGGAATCAATCTCATTAGGCTCGGCGCCGGTGAACCACGGCGACGCGATAATCTGGCCCTTATACAGGAAAATGTTCAGACACAGGTGGTGGCCGTAGAAGGAGAAGCCCCAGGGCCGGGTAGTGGAGGGACGACCGAAGAGGGCGAAGTTGTAAGAGAACTCATTCATGACGCGGGGCGACTTGACCAGCTCGCCGAGGAAGTGGTTAATGCGCATGGCGTTGACGGCCTTTTCGTAGCCCTCGGGGGAAAGAGTGGCCTTGAGGACGTTCATGACAGCACCGCGGACCTGCTCGGTGACCTCGTCGAGGCGGACACCCTTGTGTGCAAGCAGGAATTCGGGGTTGGACCATGTGCGCCACTGTGGGGAGTCAATGTGGTAGCTGACGGCTTCCTTCTGCTTATCGTCTAGCAGGCCGAGGAAGGTCTGTGTGGTGTCCACAATGTGCTGGATCGGAACATCTTCATCTTGCAAGGTGAAAAGATCGGGGCGAACGCGACCTACGATTGATACATTAGAAACTGCTCTGGATGTATTTTATACCTCTTCTCACTCCATGATGCAACCGTTCTTACCGTCGGTGGTGACACCCTTGAAGGGCTCCTGCAGCAATTCCAACCAATACGAATACAAAGCATGCAGCCATGGGGGCTGCTTCAGGGTCTTAAAGTCGTGAGCATACTCGTGCGCGTCCTGCGTGCACATCACCTGGAAGCGCTTCAAGCTCAGGTCGGGCAAGTACTGGCGGTACTCGCCAGTCGGCTTCTCCAGGGCAGCCGAATTGGTGGACGCCATTATGTGTATAAATCGAAGGTAGGGTCAGGGGGGAGGAAATCAATTGAAGTGAAAGAGAAACCAAGAAGGGCGCAAGTGTATTATAGTATGCGCAAACCCCACAGATTCGGACTGAGGCGGCATCCCCACGAGCGTGGGGAATTGTGGGTGAAATATTATCCGTACTGGTCTTCATGGTGGCGAAGGAGCTCTACGTTGGCCAATCTGGTGGCGCCGGAAAGGCATTTACGAGCATTACTTAAGGGCCTTGACTTCTTCTTCTTAACTAAGCAAATTCCTCCGGTTTGACGGTTAAGACTTCAGGTCTCATAAGGATGAACGCGCCATGACCCGGATTAATGGAGATTGTGGGAGTGGGCGATCGGAGTTTGAGTTCCGTGGGGTCTGGGGGGTTTGCCGTCAGTTTAGATTGACTGATTACTGATTACTCTAGTGTTCGGCATTTCGCTGAGTTCTAGCTCTTTCTCGCGACGCGTCGTGCGGGGCAGGATTTGACCCCGCCATATTCGCGATAAAAGCTTTTTGGGCGGTTGGCAATTGATATTTGTTTCAGTCACAGTCTGAAATCTGAACTCAGAACTCTGAACTCTGAACTCAAGTTTTGTTTAAATTACCACGGGCTCGCCAAAGCCCCTAGGGCTGGGTAAACGCTGTACATGTAGCACCTGGACATCGATGCTCGTGCTTCGGCCTTTGTCACTTCCGCTGACTATACACATTCGCAATGAAAATCCCTGGTATTAGCGTTGTGTCCACTTATACCATGTCGTTTTACAAAAGGAACAAATCAGAATGGCCCAGTTTCCCAGTAGGTGCATCTCGGATCTTCCGAGCCACGGAACCCCCCACTCGGCAGCGAGTCCCCCGCATACCGAGAGTTGGAGTTTCTGTAGCTTTAAAACTTGACCACTTCCTCGTTCAAAAACTTCAATTTTGTTTTCTAGTCTGATAAATCTCTTCTACTTGTGCCTCACAGATCCTGCATAATGTCGCTGCCATTCTCAAATTTGCCCCCTAATGAGCGGGTTCCCTATGCCATCCCCCAGCTGGAGGGTGAACGCATCACCATTCCCGGTAGCAAGGGTGTCTTCCGCATCCTGACTTCCTCAAAGCAGACCGATGGCCTGATGGCTGTGTTCACCAGCGGGTCCACCATTTCCGATGCTCCCGGCTTCCACTACCACAACAAAGCCCATGATGTCTTCTTGGTGACAAAGGGTTTCCTGAAGCTGTACAATGGCGACAAGTGTCGCATGATGGGCCCTGGCGACTTTGCCTATGTTCCACCGGTATGTCATCCCCAGTCAAGCATATTCACAAGGAAACAGACTAATGATGACGCAAATAGCTGGTCGTTCACAACCCTGACAATGTCGGCCCTCATACCGAACTCCAAGGCCTCATTACCCCCGGCGACTGGGTCGACTTCTTCCGCTACGTGTCCGAGCCATTCGAAGGCATTCTGGTTCCCGAGACTGACAGCCGGGACTTGAAGTCTCTTCTGATCCCCAAGGTGATGGCTGCCAAGGGCAAGTTCGACGTCGTCTTCCAGCCTCACTACCAGCCCCCGAGCTGGGAGAGTGGACCAAGGATGATGAGAAGCTGCCCGAGGGATCAGAGGGATACTTCCTGCGGGCCAACACGGGTCCACGCTGGATGCTGGGCGGAGTGATGTCTCGACCCTTCATCACTACCAAGCAGAGCACCGGAGTGTGTGCCATCTCCAGCATTGAGTCGTCCAAGGATTATGGCGAGACCGTTCTCTCGAAATACATGACCTTCGCCAAGGTCGATCACTGCTTCTGCGTTATGGAGGGTTCCCTCAAGGTCCGTCTGCAGGGCTCTGGAGAGACCATCTTCCGTGAGGGCGAGACCGTTGTCATCCCTGCTGGACAGGCGTTTGCATTGGACTTTGTGAGCAAGTACGTTAAGGTGCACTCCTTCACCGATGGTGATGGTATTGAGGCCCTGATCCACGAGCTGGGTCAGCAGGTGGAGGGCGTGGTTCTGCCGGATCAGGCTCCCGAGTGGGACCCCTCGCAGTTGGCGTCTGTGGCGGAGCGACTGAACGTGACTTTTTAGGTCATAACTGTCATGACTAAGGTATAAATTTTGGGAGTACATAAATAGCGATTGTAAATAGCGAAATTCGAAGCTTGTTTCCTTGCGGCAGTCGGTCTTCCCTTCACTCCGTAATTCGAAGAAATTTGCCGAGATGCCTACCGGTCCCATGACCCTGCAAAACGAGTCTAATTCGTTTTGAGTTCACCTGAACGGGGTGATTGCACGCGAGCGCGCTGATTAGTTCCCCCAGGTTTCCGTTCCCCGCAGCGCCTCCATCACGTGGACCTGCGAACGCGGAAGCCCCGGAAAATCCGACTCCTGGGTTATCATCTATCACCTGCAAGCTTGATCCACCCCCAGATTTTCCTGCCGCTGTGGCATTATGTCTCAATAATGCAAGCCATACAGAATGCACCTGTGGATGATCCTGCACCTAAGCGGACCAAACGGCCTCGCGCTGCCCAGGCCTGCGACCGGTGCAGGACCAAGAAGTATAAGTGCGACGAGCAATATCCATGCTCGCATTGTAGAAGTAAGTTGCTGGAGGGGTATATCTTGAGCGGGGTTTCGGATCGCAGAACTGACAGGGTCTTAGAAAGTCACCTAGATTGCGTGTATCAGGGCAATTATAGGGAGCGCGAAAGCAACCGGTCGGCAAGGTAATTCATTCTACAGGACATTTGCGCCGCGGGTAATCCAATTCTTTGCTTTACATGGAAAGTCTGACACGGAAGTAGTTATGTCACCGATCTGGAGAAGAAAGTCGAGGAGTTGGTCTCGAAGCTACGCGCGGCCGAGGCCCAGATCATATCATCGCCACTCCCTCCACATGGGTCGATCGCGCAAAGTGTAGTTCCTGTGGCATTAGATGCAACACCTTGCTCTATGCCACGCACGGGCTCGACACCGCGTGATACAACCAAGCCACCTAATGACCCCCGGAAGAGTCCGCGGAAAGCGCGGACGACGAGATCAACGAACTGAACCATCATACGAACGCAATTGAATTCCACGGCAGCACTTCATCTGCAGCGGCCATCGGTCATCTGAAGAAGGCGCGAGAGCCGAAAACCCACGAGGAATATTATCCGCGCTCGGCAGACTTTTCATTGATTTCAACGCTGCATAACCCCAGCTTCTCTCCATCCACCACCGGTCCCAACCAATTAACCTCTATTGAACAGCAAAACTATTATTTTGATCAGGCGCATGTGTTCATGAATGGTTATTTTGAGAATATCCATTTCATCCATCCGTTCATCGACAAGGAGGATTTTCAAGCGCGCGCTAGTGATCTGTGGTTGAATCGTTCTCGTACTCCCGAGCCCAGCTTTGTCGCATTGTATTTGAGTATCTTGTCTTTTGGATCACTGGTACGAGTATGGGACGAAGATACTCTTGCCGGTCTAGGTCGTTTCGAATGGAGCCGAAAGCTATTTGGCGAAGCCCAAGCATACCTGAATCACTTGCGCTTTTCGAATGATCTTGAAACTGTTCAATGCCTCTATTTAATGGTATGTTAGACGAGTGACGCTCTCAGAGTATCGATGGTGGTTAACTTCTTTACAGGCTAAAATTTGCCAAAATGAACTCAACCCAAATTGTAAGCGATTCTCATCCCTGGTTGTCCAGTCAAGCTAATTATGTAGTGGCTTATATGTATCTTGGTCTGGCGGTGCGCACTTGTCTATCGGCAGGCTTCAACCGAGAGGTCCGGGGCCCTAATGATCAACGTTCGAGCTGGATCTCGAAAACGTGGTGGTAAGTAGAAAGAAGACCGGCGGGAAGGCTCAAGCTGACTGTTTTATTGAATAGGGGCTTGTTTTCCCTTGAAATGTAAGCATAATTCGATACCGTGCTCCAAGAGTTGATTTGAATTCTGACTTGCTGCAGAGAAATGAGCTTTTCAGTCGGACGACCAGATACATTGGGAATGGACGAATACCATAATCGAGCTATTCCACCCCGAGATGACTCTGAGTATGCCATCATCCCGTGGATGGTCGACTTTGCCCAGATCGTCCGTCGGGTCTCTGTCCAAATTTACCATTCGCGTATCACACTCCAGGAAAAGCTCCAACTGGGCCTTCAGATCGAAATGGAGATGGACCGTTGGCTCGCACGTTTGCCTGAAAAATTAAGGCCAGATATTGGTGCCCACAAGTCTCCTCGAAGTGCGCTTCGCGATCCAAAGTGGGCAAGAAGACAACGACTTGTCCTAGGAATCCGTAAGTTAGATCTAAAAATCTTGATGAGATGCACCACTAAGCTATTCTGGTAGGATATTATAATGTGAAGATGCTATTGTTCCGGCCATTTTTAAGCCACTTCACCCGCAAGCTTCGACATCCTCCAAGTGAACTGGAGGAAACAATCGCCAAATGTCTGGACGCGGCCATGAAGACCATTGAAGTGATACATGACATCTATCGAGTACATGAATTTTTCAGATGCTGGTAGGCTATCAGAGCCTGAAAATTAATTCTCTGTACTAACCTATTTTGTAGGTGGTACAACACGACATATGTGATGTTTGCGACGTCAACCCTTCTTCTCCCAATGTCAAAACTCGGCATGTGCGAAGAAACGATGCCACTGCTTCGCTCCGTAGAAATGGGAGTTGAGATCCTAGAAGCCATGGAGGAGTCCGTCGTGGCACGCAAGTCGGTTGAAATTATTCGACAGTACCTACGAGAATTCCGCGCCTCCGGGGCACAGCATATGGCCACAGGAAATGGTGGAGAGCATGGTGATCTGGCCGCGTCAGGAGAACCAGGGCCTAGTCAGCCCAGCTTTGAAATCCCAGACTGGGCCCACGGCTTCGGTTTCCCAGATTACTCATTTGATGGAATCGCCCGGTTGTTTGATGATATTGGCGGACTGCCTATGTTGGATGAGAATAATGTATGAGTCACAATCCTGCGTACTTAGTTAAATGAGACCAAACGCCTCCGAATCCTGCCATATCCATGGGTCTTTCCCTATTTTGACTTAGGCCGTCGTTAGTGCTGACGGGTGGTGAACCTCGGACCTAATTAAACTTTAACTCCGCCGGAACTTAGCAGTGTTCTATCCACAAACCTCATTTTTGAACCGCAATAATTTGAAAAACACATGGCAAAAGCTCCACCCTAGTTCCGCTGATCACCAGATCGAGAGCTTCGAATGTTCCTGACGTCATGTGATTTACCTGGTTGCTCCGACCACCACTACATAAAGTGGAGATGGTCTCCTGCGATCAACGATGATAATCCAGAATCCTCTACATACATAGTCAGTCCACTTGCAACTAGAAGCATCTTCCTTTCTTTAAACCGTCCACATCTTTGCAATCTCATCACAATGCCTTTGACACTTCACCACATGGGATTTTCCCAATCTGAGCGCATAATCTGGCTCGCAGAAGAGCTCGGCATCGACTACAAATATGTCTTTCACAAGCGCGATCCTATCTTCGCCCCACAATCCATCAAAGACCTCCACCCGGCCGGCACAGCTCCAGTGATGGAAGATGACCCTTCCCCCGTGACCAACGCCCGAGTTGTCCTCGCCGAATCAGGCGCTATAACGGACTACATCGTCGCTGTCCACGGAAACGGGCGTCTAGCACCCACCCCCAAGGATGGTGCCGCCTATCCCCATTTCTTGGAATGGTACCATTTCGCCAATGGAAGTCTTCAGCCCACTTTTCTAAGACTCCTGATGGCACGGTCCGCAGACCCGAGCTCCCCCTTTGTAGCTCGCACATTAGGTAAGGCACTGGGTCAATTGGATATGCTTGAGGACCGTCTAGCTCGGACAGGAGCATATCTTGCCGGGGAAGAACTCACGGTCGCAGATATCATGACCTTCTTTACCTTGACGACTATGCGGGGCTTCTGTCCAGTAGATTTTGATACGGAAAAGCATAAGCATATTCTTGCTTATTTGAAGCGGGTCTCTGAGCGTCCAGCGTATCAGAAGGCCATGAAGAAATGCGAAGGTGATGACTTTAAGCCTATGATTGGGCCCAAAGCTGAGCTTTGGCCCCTTATGAAGAAGGTGTAAGCGTGTTACTACCCTTCTGTACTATATGTATTATAAATTTCTATACTCGACTCTTGTGTGAAACTCCAATAAATAATGACTTTATCCTCTTCAGAGCCTCTAAAAGAGTAAAGGAAACCGAGAATGCGAACATTTGATCTATTTCGTGTATTCGGTATTTGAACTAACCATGCAATGTTGATCCGTGACAGGATCAAGAAGGAATAAGTACAGATAGCAATTTCATGTCTTCATGGGACGCCTATAAGATCTTGCAGGACGATCCGGACTCGGAAGGCCGCAAGAACAAATCCGGGTTCTGAGATACGGCCTTTTCGACTTCCTTGATGGCATCGTAGCCATACAGCCAGGGTTGAACTTCAGGACATGTCCTACATGAGACAATCAGCATTTATTCGGTACGAAAGTGAGGATTAGACATACCATCGGCTAGGGAATGCGCCCTTCAGCTCCTTGCCAAGCTGTGAGAGGAAAATCTCATCACGTTTTTGTTGCTCCTCTCCGTCAACCATGTGGAAGTCGTGACGCTAAAAGTACATGTTAACGCCGTTATAGAAATGATTGAAACACGGATTGATTACCTGCTTGAAGGTTTCCCGCACAATAGCCTCTCCTCTGGATTTGCGGAGGCTCTCGTATAATCTTAGAATGCGAGGCAACTGCGCCTTATCTGTCATGTGTCCTAGAAGCAGACCCAGGACAGCACCGTCTTCTAAAGATGAGTTGGCGCCTTGTGCCAAGTATGGTAGCATTGGGTGACAAGAATCTCCACTATAAGCCGTGTATTAGCAAAACTCCACGATGCGTTTGGGTGAGGTAGACATACATGAAGACAAGGTTGGACTTGTCGTTGACCCATTTCTCCATTTCAGCATCTATGAAAATGTCAGCGGGGAGAATCTGCCGTCTCGAGAACCTAGAACTCACGGTGCATCAACTTCCACTTGTCGATAGAAGTATCCACATATTTCAAGAACTTGTTTAGGCTAGAAACATAATCAGCAAAAATTGGAGACGCGTGCTATGCACAACACTCACATTGGATCCCAGCCAACGAAGAGCTCGCGCATCTCCTCCACGGATCCTGCCTGCTTCGACACTCCCGGGGGCAAGTTGTCAGGAACCAGCAAGACAATGTTGTACATATTTCCTCCGCGTAGCGAATATCCGACAGCATGAGCACCGGGTCCAATCCAGAAGTGGCACTCCGGGTTCTGAACAAGAGACTTCAGGTCTGGATCGGTAATTTGATCCGCAGTCAAAACAATCCGATAGGCCAGATCACCTGTTGGAAGTGGCTCGTCCTTCTTTCCAACAAAGGCCTCGCGACACTTAGACCAGAGACCATCAGCAGCGATGATCAGATCACCCGAATAGCGCTTCCCAGCCACAGAGTGCACAGTAGTAGTATCAAAGTCAATGCGCTCAATGCGCTCCCCGAGGTGGAAAGTAACACCCAAATCCTTTGCCCGAGCAAACAACGCTTGCTGCAGATCCACGCGGTGCAAGTCCACAAAAGGCGCATCGTATTTCGCCCGGATACTTTTGTTAAACGCAGGATCGTGAGCCAGAACTTGGCCAGAATACCGGTGGACCGTCAACTTAGTAGGCTCCGCAGCAGCTTCCCACACAGCAGCAGGAAGCTGCCAGTACTGCAGTAACTTGGATGCATTGGGAGTAATTTGCAGACCAGCTCCCACCTCGGCAAGCTCTTTCGCTTGCTCAATAACCTCCACCGAGTGCCCTGACAGAGCAGCGGAGATGGCAGTCGCGATACCGCTGAGACCAGCTCCGACAATGATTACGCGGAGACGCGCTTCTTCTGAGACCACCTAGAAAGCATCGGAGATAAGCATGTAAGCTGTCAGTTGGATGGGCTTCTTTGCTCCTACCATTGTGAATATAAATTATGCGTGTACTTTCTGAAGATAGAGAGTTGAAGAAGACAACAATCAGAGTTCCTCTGATTATAATTGTGGCTCGGAATGACCGAAGCGGACATCATGCCCCCAGCTTCCCCACAGTCTTCGGAATTGCCGACGCTCGGATATCCCAGGCGTCCTGAGCGCCACCCGCAGGGGATTGTGCATTGTGAACGGTTACGCATGGATTGTCAATCATGTCTGCGTGACCTCGTGTCTTTTTCTGGGGTGCAGGTCCGGGGAGGCGATCCCCCGTGGGTCTAGTCGGTGCCAAGCAAATGAAGCGTGGGTATCCGACTGGATCCATGTCTATATGTTTGCTAGCCTTGAGATTAACAGGCCCCAGTTCCTAATGCATTAATTATTCATAATGACTCATCTTGTAAGCTTGTTCCTATAGTTCTGATGCTAACTTTTCTTGCCCATTGAGATCATGTGACCAGCAGGTCGTAGATAGGACAAGGTGGTAAAATATGAAAATCAGACACCGATATGGGATAACAGTCTAGTGTATGAGCAGGCCGCGGTTAGATACGCAATTCCTTGAGCAGCAAGAAAGTAGATGTCAATTTATTTCCCTAATTATATAAATATGTGTTATTAGCTCCAAGATGCGAAGTAATAAATTTTTGAAAGCACGGTCATCTTTAGTCAGGATTGCCTAGCCTTCTTAACCCAATAGAGATCCTATTGATGTACTCCCGTCACCTCTCTTTCAGACCTCAGATCACCAACATATTCTTCACAAGTAGTATTCACTCGTCGAGCCATTTCAATGCTTCGAGATGTTTCGTTCTGCAGCATCTTCAAGTCTATCACAACAACGGACCTTACTCGCCTGTTTGTAAAACTGACACAACCGTGTCCGCAGTGAGATCAGCTCAACCTACTTATCCGCTAAACATGATAGGTCTGTATTTCCTTCCTTTTAAGTATCAAAACAATGTTTACAAGAATTCTGGGCTTTGCTCCTGGGAACTTTCTTCCTTCACAATCTCGCAAGCAGCGACACGACATTACAACTGAACAGTTACACTCCCTCCACCGTTCTCCCCTAGCTAACTTCGAAAAATGGCCGACGGTTGGCACATTGACTTCCGCGTCAACGGCGTCATTACGCATATCACAGCGGCAGTTGCCATGTTCATGGCGGTACGAAAGTTATGGAAGTAGTGCTGCAAGTGCCGAGAGCGACAAAGGACCCGGAGGAACCTTGAAGACCTGGAAGCCCATGCGCGAGAAACCCTCGCCATTGAACTCGCTCCGCTTCGGCGTACTTCTACCTTTCGTGTCCATTTGCCACGTCAGTGATTTTTCCCCCCCCCTCTCCCGCAGTTTGCTAACTTTTGGTAGGTCGATCGGTACCGGTGCTGGGATGGGTATATTTAGGTCTTTTCTCCTTTGAACGGGCAGAGTGTTTGAGACGGGCGCCTCCAATGCTACTGGAGTTGTTAGGCACACACCAGGCACACACGTGACCCCGGGTGGTGTTATGGTAGAGATAATCTCTTCTTATCATATAATCAGAGACATTACCACCCGTGACGTGTATGCTTGTTGCATCCTTCGTAACAGGAGTCCTCCCCAATAACCACAATGCTATAATTCGCTTCTGTTCATACACATTAACTTTGATAAATGGTGAGAAGCAGAGCACTGAAAGCAAACTGATATCACGTGTGGGCCTTGACGGTTGTGATCTGGATGGAGACTGCGTTCAATCTTATCATTGTTGGACAATATCCGTTCGAAGTCAGCAAGCGGAAAACGGGAGAGGGGGCGTACCTGTTCAGTTGCAATGTCGTGTCGCTGCCTGCGAGATTGTGAAGGAAGAAAGTTCCCAGGACCAAAGACCAGACTTCTTGTAAACATTGTTTCGATATTCAGAAGGAAGGAAATATAGATCTATCATGCTCAGCGGGCAGTATAATACCCACCTAGGCAAGTGGTAGCAGGTAGCACGGGAGACACAGATCCGGAGCCGTGGAAGGTGCTTTGGAAATTGGATCAAAGACAGTGTCGATTCCTTTTCACGGGTTCCAGATGACCCTATTGGTGACGGTTGGTACCAACGGAAACAACGCAGGTAGCCCCGATCTTCTGTGCTGGCGCCTTCGAATGTGTGTATACAGAAATATCAAGCTGATCGCTCAGTCTCAGACTATCTGGAAAGAAGGAAACAGCGGCGACGGCATGGGGACATAATGGAGTAGCCAGATGCTGCTCAGAGAATGGAGGTGGAAGTTTGTAGGCGAATGGGACATATCATAGACTCAACGGGATTATATTATTATTTTTCTATGTTCATAGTTGCACAGAACATTCATGACTCATGAAAACTCAGAGGGGCTAGAGATCACCGATGATAGATTGGTGTTCATTGACATAGCGCACCCGAACGAAGCCCTTGAAATCAACTCCACCTTAGTATTCTACCATAGACACCTCCAAAGCTTTTTCTTATCAGTGGAGCTTTTAGCTTCCTTAAAAAAAAAATCAAATGCTCGGAGGTGGAGGCCAACAAATGACTCATACATCAACAACAGGCTGTGCAAATTAGAGTGATTTGACAAGGATTGAAGGCCGTCGCATCAGCAGCGAGACCTTCAGCGTCGGAGGAGACTCTCGAGGCCAAAATACTCAATTTGATTTGTGCCTTTTGCGGGGTATATCTGGATCCACATGCTCCACCTGTCATATCCTGTTGCCATGCAGGATCATTGATTGCTAATTCTTTTTTTCACATGGCATAGAGATAACAACGGACCACGGGATGCCCAGTCGGATCCATGGCTGACGCGGCTAAAATGTCCCTCCGGGTTCTTGGTCACGGCCCGACCAAGGTTCACTCACTCTCGGCTTTCGATTCGATATTACATCTCCCCAAAACATGAAATCGATATGAGAGCGCGATCGACATAATGCATGAGCAAAATGTACATTATGCTCAGCGTGGCAAAAGTTCGGCAAATTATTTCAGGCCACAGAAGCGTTGAGAGATTTAGCGTCGCGCTCTTGCCCCGTGGGAATCATCGCTTAAAGTACGCCACGACTAAATGCGGTCCCGAAACGCATCCGAGCTACCCCACGGACATCCCGGGGAAAAGCTGTGATCACCAATGACATTGATTGCGTACCCAACAATCTGCGGGGAAAGGGGGAAGGAGTCTAGCTCCCTTGGAAATCCCATGGCCTGCTTTCCCGACTCAATGTGCCGGGATTTTGTTTATATGAGCTGCTGCCTCCCCCACCGTCCCATCATCATACGATCCACCCCCTACTTTCACATCTACCGAAAAAGACTTTACCCGCGATGACGGACGTCGATCCTAGGGTATGTTAGCGTGTTGCTTGATTCGCATTGGTATCGAAATCTAACGTGTGTATAGCTCCTCCCCAATCGGGTGCGGTGGGCCGCCCTCTTTGCCGTTAATCTGTTTGTCTTCATGGGAAATATGTACTCGTCGGGCCTTGCAACAGGCTTTGGCTCGTTGGCCGAATATTTCCGTATTGGGGATTCCCAGTTATCACCCCTAATTACTTATTCAGTCCTGTCCATGGGATTGGCTAACCTGGTCTGGATGCCTCTCGCTCTCTGCTTTGGAAAGCGGCCCACTGTGCTTTTGGCCATGGCCATGTTCCTCTGTGGATGCGTATGGAGTGCGGTTGCAAAGGACTACAACAGCCTGCTGGGCTCTCGGGTCTTTGCCAGCTTTGGTAAGTCACACCTATCACTACAACTAGGCCTCGTCCTAATGATTATTGTAGGCTATGGTGCGATCGAGTCTCTTGGACCCAGCATTCTCGCAGGTACGTCTCTTTTTCTCCTTTCCCGTTCATCTATTTTAAGAAAGCCTCTAACGCCTCCCTAGACATGTTTTTCGAACGCAACTACGCTAGTGCGATGGCGCTCTATGCTGCAGCGTTGTCGGGAGGTTCACAGGTTGGCCCAATGATTGCGGGCTTCCTCATCGAGGCCCGAGGATGGCGTTGGTTTTTCATCCTCTGCGCCATCCTTGCCGCGTTCAACTTTGTTACTGCGATCGTCTTCCTCCCAGAGACTACCTACGAGTCTGAAGAGGTGCCTGAGCAGGTTGACGATATAGAAAAAGAAACCCAAAGCCACATCGAGGCCGTCCGCGTTCAATCGCAAGGTGGCGACCACCTCAAGATGGATTACGGAGCCCACTGGAAGGGACTGTTCAGCTTCGGCCTCACCAAAGAGGCAAAGGAGAAGGGACTTATCAAGCACTTGGCCTACCTCTTCCTGCTGCCCTTCCCTCTATTGCTGGTTCCCGGCGTGTTGATCGCATCGATCATGTATGGAGTTGTTCTTGGAGGGTAAGCAAATTCACTTCCATTTACATCCTTATCTTCTAATCCTGAACAGAGTTGTCGCCATTTCTACCCTCGCTCCCTCGATCTTCTCTCCACCACCCTACCTCTTCAGCTCCTCGGACCTCGGTCTGTTCGCCCTCAGCAGTTTCATCGGTATTGTCATCGCCTGGCCCATCGCCGGACCCATGACCGATCTTCTCTCTCGCTGGATGCGCAAGCGTAACGGCAACGTTCACCAGCCTGAGCACCGTCTGCCTGCGCTGATACTCCCCTTCCTGGTCTGCCCCGTTGGCCTGATTGTCTTTGGATACACCGTCGCACACCAACAGAACTATATCCGCCCGGCTGTCGGCTCCGCCCTCTCTGCTGCTGGACTGACCCTGGTCCCCTCTGTGATGCTCTCATATGTCGTGGACGCCTACCCCAGAACGGCCGGCGAGGCCCTCGTCTTGGTCAACACATCGAAGAATGTTGTTGCCTTTGGACTGGCTACGGGTGCATACTCTTGGATGGAGTCCAAGGGAGTGGATACGATGTTCTATGAATTTGCTGGAGTTCAATGGGCAGTGTTGGCATTGGCTTTGCCTCTCTACCTTGCTGGTCCATGGCTACGGGCTCGAACCCAGAATCTGTTTTAGACGGATTTTATATACGGAGTCATATGTATTTTTTTTTAGCACGCGGTCTAGAACGACCTCGGGAAGCCAATGTTGCTTTCGTTCGAATTCATTCTGAAATTTTGATTTAATCCTATCCAAGACCCTGCTCACTTTCCAAAAGTTGTAAGAACTTGAGCCGAAGAACTCCAACATTGAAAGTTTTATCCAATCCGTAGCTACCATTTTGCCTCCAGTAATCTTTTGCCACCTTCATGATCAGTGATACCCATTGCAATCAGGGACAGCCAATTCCTGGCCGACTAGACTAGTCCACAATGCGGGTGCAACGGGAACTGGGGTTTGTGTGCTGACAAGTCCATCACTGCGCGACAAGTAATCGATTGAGGCATTAATCCCAATTAAATCATGTCCAGCGACCGAGAAATTCAATGTCAGAGGTACACAAGATGAATATACAAGTCACAGACTTGATTGTATTGCTATCCCACTCAACCTATAAGCCGGATAAGTTTTTTTGGATAAATGAACCTAACTCAAAACCAAGAAACCGGAAGCCGGAGCAAGCCAGCTGCTCTTGTACCACACTCGTGTATTGTGTGGTCGAAGTCAAAAGAACCCATGTACAACCCATCAAGGTATCCAGCGTGGCCACAGAGGGCAGCAATGCAAAGAAAAGCAAAATAAAAAGTATATGAAAGAAAGCAAATCATCCATGAAGAAAGAGAAGGCCGAAGGTCAAATGCAACGAACATAAAAGGATGTCAACACGAAAGTATATGATCATAGGCCGCGGGGCGTATTCGCCTCGATTCGTCCACAGCTCGTCCTATCTCTATTCCCGTCGTCAACCCGTTTCCAAGGTCGCGATACTCTCGAATCGGGATGTGATGCGTAAGAGGTGGAGCGGCTCAAGGAACCGGGAGAGGAGGGCGCTGATGACCCCGGAGTAGTGTTGGCTGTTGCTGAGGCGGTCGTGGCATTGATCCCAACGGAGGCTGCAGCTACGGCGGGGTTACAGTGTGAGCAAACGAAGATATTGAATCCTCGGCCCTGGCAGCTAGTGCAGATTGAGCCTCTAGAGAAGCAGACATTAGGGCCCGAGAATATTTAGAGTGGGTTCATTGCACGTACCTTGGGGCATTACCGGCGCAATTCCGACAGGTCAAGACTGTTCGCCCGCCAATGCAGGAGATGTGACTTGGATCAAGGTTGAGAAGAGAGTGTGCGCTGGCCATTGTGGCGGGTTGAAGATGATCGATTGCGATAGAATGAGGCGGCACCAAGTTAATGCATATAACTGAAACTGGTAATGCTGCAAGAATAGCTTGGCAAAGATTTTCATACAGCTATGACGCTGGCACCAGGATGTGTGTTTCTTTGTATTCTTTGTTGGTCGATGAATGTTGAAGTCAATTCAAAAAAGGCAGAAAGAGGTGGCCCTTTATCAACTTGACTCGAAGTCAATAAACGTCGGATCAATAGGAAAGAAGGAAACGCGTTGTCTCTAGTCATCGGACAAGGGTAAAATCGTGCCCAGGCCGAAGTATAATGGGCCCGGAATTAGGAGTCCAGGAGATCGACTCTTATACACGCGAGGGTTCGGTGGCACACGACATCTCAGGTCAAATGTTACATCCCGCCTAGCAGAAATGGAGAAGCCGCGAAAAACCAACTGAAAAGCCGATTTGTGAATGGTCAGCAGGTCATTCGTTGTAACAGTGAGCTTTACTGCACGTCAGGTTGGGTTCTATTCAATGATATGAGCCGGTCATATCCGTGCAAGCCACATATTTCCAGAAGATCGTTGACCAATGAGAGGACCAGGACTAAATCTAGCATCAAAACTGAATAGCGGCGCATGTGCCGTATTGAGTCTAGTCTGGGTCAGTCAGGCCCCATCATATTCGAGGACATGCGTCAGTGGACGCGCACAATAAGGCATGTAGGACGACCACACTAAGGTACCTACGCACAGCCAGGGTTGTTGAAACGGGCCGAGCTGGTGGGGTGGGTCGTGGTCGAGGGACGATCGATCTCATCCGCCGGGAACTAGATCGTGGTAGTTCGCCCTGTTTTCAAAGTGTACACAAAGGGAGGATTGTCAATGGCACCACCACTAGACTGCAACGGTGTCCCGGGTGACGCGGTTCAACAGAGGCAGTTCTACCCAGGCAAAAAAAAATTAGCGCAGGGATCAGTCCCTGGGGATATTCGGCGTTCACAAATCAGAACCGAACCTAACGTGAGCCAGGTCGTTACCCCGACCAGGACTCCGTGTTGCCTATGCGGAAAATAAGTCCCAGCCTCATGGCAGCCACCACAGCCTTGTGTGACCACTGTTCGCCAGAGTAGGTACCCAGGGTTGAGACGGCACCCATGCCCCTGTCAGTAAATGCAGGAAAATGTGGCGATGGGTACGGAGAGGGGGAGGTCAGTTAGACTCGGGATTTGGAGAGACCGAAAGTGGAAACCATCCACGGATAGTTGCATGGGGATTCGACGATGATCTCATTTCCACCAAAAAAAGAAAGAAAAACACGGATGACAGCGAGATGATCTTTGTCAGATTTAGAGACGAGTCCGACGTGGTGAGCGTCTAATTTGAGGCATGATAACCTTTGCATATTGTCGGGATAGAGCGGGTCGAGATGTATACATGAATAGCAAATCAGGGCGCCAGGCGGCTAGTTGGTATGCAGCTAGTGAAGGAGATTAAATCAAAACAGGAGACGTTATTCGCAGATCTTGAGAAAGTGCATGTATTCGAGAAGAGTGCAGGAGAGCGAGCTGGAGGGGCCTTGTACGCTCCTCGACGTCTAAATTGCAGGACCCCTCCAAGATGCATGTCGGACACGTAAATATCTGGGAAGAGTAAAATGTTGGTATTTCTACTTTGCTTATTGGTTCCCAATTGTCACGTCCGGAACAAACGGACATGATCGTCGCATGTCTTGGTGCGTGAGAGCTTTGTTCCAGGGATCCAGAGAAAGGTTCCCCTGGCTCAAATCGCAATGTGGATCGTTATGAGCTGCAGATTATGATTTTTAAGAAAAATAATTTAAAAATTAGAAAAACAAAATAAAAAAGAAGCTGCCTTGTGATCGACGAATCAGAGACCAAGGGACACGTCAAAACGTTGGTCTCGTGGCCAATCGCATCATGTAAGGAAATAACAAGAGAGCGACGCTCTCGAAGCGCCGTGGATACGACCTGCCAGATACCTCCGGTACCCCAAAGGCAAGCAGCCGTCAAGCACAGCATTGGAAGGGTCCGGGGACACTGCCACGCTAGGACTAGGCCCCGACAAAGGTATCAATTCTCATCCTCTGTGGATCTACGTTGCCCCAATCTGGGTGACGTAGATGCAAGGGGCCCCCGGTAACCGTTGAGCTCTTTGTTCACCTAAGCTCCTATCACTAGCTGAAATGTCTGAGTTATGAGGGTCAGATTTTATTCTCCGCTCAATGTCGCAGCCGTGTCAGTCAGCACCTAGAAAGTTGCCCTGGGTTCGTGGGACGATGGAGACATTAGCCTTAGCCCGTACAGAAGCGCCTACGAGCCGTTCTTGCAGCTGGTAGACTGATTTCTCCATCGAAAAGGTTCCGGGCTTGTTCGACTGAGAAAGTGGGATCGATCTGCAGCTAGCCACTCTCCATCACGCGCTAGGCTCGGGATTTCAACGTAGACCGGAGGCCATGGACTCGCACTAGGATGCGCGGTGGGCCTAGGAGACGAGGCCTCGAAAAGGCTGGAGATTAAGAAAAGCACAGAAAGGAATTTTGTCCAGAGGGTGTCGCTTCAACATGGTGTGACTCCTCCATTGCAAAACGGCAAAACAGAGTGGCCAGTCAGCGGACATGGAGTTTCAAGGATTTGTGCAGCCCGATTGGTGAAGTGGATTCCGATCCTACGCTCTAAGTAACAGGAATATGGACGATCTGATTCGAGGGTGGATGACCTCGGGCGATTTTGACCACAGGCGACATTCAAACCAAAGGATGAACTCCCTGTTATGCGGGTATACCGCTACTTCTGTCCTTTTTTCGGTTGTTTTTTTTTTTCTTTTCTTCTCTTTTTTTCCTTTTTCTAAGGATTTGGTGCCTCGCGGCCATGGGGTCAGGGTTTCGGAATATTTTAGCATCTAGGTCAACTCGGACCTGACGGAGTGATGCTGACGGGGCACTATACCTGCTGGTAGAGGCAATGATCCCATGCAAAAGTGCAGATCTGACGAGCATTTCCATGCAGTCCTCAGTATCCTCTCGCTCCTTGACTCTTGGAAATTACAGTGAGACCCATGTCCACACTAAAGAAACTACATAGTGTGATTCTACCTGAATCAAAGCCTGCGATTTCGGTGGACTGACATCACAGCGAGTCTTTTGAATGAGGCCGCCGACGAAGAACCGTACCTGGCAGCAATGCAGAGCACCGAGGCTGAGTGCTGATCATGTCACGCGGCATGCCAGGATCAGACAGCAGCCGAGAAAAGCGTTGATGAGAACTAAAAAAAAAAAAAAAGAAAAGAAAGAGAAAGAACCAAGGATTCATGGGAAGATTGAATTTGCTAAAGGTAGATATCATGAGCAACGTATTACCGTCTGATGAGGCATACTGAAGTCGACCTAGACAACCACTTTGGCATCATACAAGGGGGAACAGCAACGAGGGAAGTTTAGCCATAAATAGAAGCTGAAAACCAATAATCACCGAATCAATGCACGTAAACTCCCTGTCTCAAAAACTCCAATCTGGTCGTGAGACGTACTGGCCCACCGAAACATCGCTGGTAGACGAAAGGCTCACAGGGGGGAATAACCGTGGAATGGCCCCAACCGCCTGTGACAGAGGGAACGCCGAAAAGAAATTTAGTTCCTTTGATTCATGTAGCTGGATCTGACAGGAGGAGTGCTTGGATTCAAAAATAAGAAGTGGCAATGTCCGAAACACTACTTGTAGAGCCGGGGCTTGGGGTTTACTGGAAGTATTCAGCGGGTAGCGCTGCTAGAAGAGCAATTGTGCCCAGTCCTCCCAGGAGAGCACTAACAACAGCGGTAGCTGTGTAGGTTGCTAAGTTCGAAGAGGGCGATGACTTGACCCGCTTGCTCGGAGGCTCTGCCTCGGACAGGGCGGAGCTAATCGCAGTGGTGACTTGAGACTGCTGAATAGAGTTGAGGCTCGGTTCCTGAGATAGCGGAGCAATAAGCTCGGGAAGCTGGGCGTCTTGTGTCTCCATCTCAAAGGCCTTGCGCTTCAACGAGACTTTTGGCATGTCTCCCCATTCAGTCTCATTGGTCTCTTTGTCGACCTGGCCACCGCAGGAAAATGGCCCATCACGGTACAGACTGGGTGCATATCCAGGAAATTCGAGAATGGGTTGGTGTGGATTGATAGAGTCGCAGGATTTCGATACATCTCCCTGGGTAAAGGTTTGCGATGGTGGGCAATTCAAGAGAGAAGTGATGGGACACTTTGGGAAGCGCACATGAAGATCATGCAGGTGCTTCAACTCATCGGACTTGGGCTCTGAGCCGACATTGGCATTTGCGGGCAAGGCCGGAACGGTGGGAACATTACTAGCCGCGAATTCATTGTATATCAGAGTTGGATCAATGCATTCCTTCTCATTCTCCTCGACAAATGATCCGTCATCCGAATCATGGGAGTCGTTAGACGCAGAGTCATCATCAAAGGGCGACTCAGCATCAGAGTTATAGTCGGCATCAGAGGCAGAGTCAATGCTGGAACCTCCGTCGGACTTGGTACTAGAAAGCAACAGGTCGTTCAGCTCGCAATCGTCCTCATCAATGCTGGAGCTATCAGAGTCTGATTCGATCTCCGAGCTGTCTTCATCTTCACTCTCTTCGAACTCTTTGGTGAGCTCTCGTTCGACCTCCGAGGACCAGTTATCCTTGTAAAGTTTAACACCAAATCGTGGGTAATCCGATGGACCGCCGGTCAAAGATGAGTCAGTGGTTAATATGTGTGGCGGGTACTGCTTGTCTGTGAACAACGGGGTCTGGTTGCTGAATGAGGGCGGAAGTTGCTTCCTGGGATCACCAGGTTGGCACTCCATGTGCTCAGGAATAGAGTGAGTCTCAGAGGAGGTGAGCGCCGGGGAAACCATGGTCTTCATTTCATTTGCGTGAGTCTCTTCAGTCTCCTCGTATGTCGGGATAGATTGGAGCATGGTAACTTCTTCGACATCGCTATCGTCTTCGGGCACGCAGAAGGTGTTGGTTGAGGTCTGTCGGAGTGAAGGAACAGGTTTGGGCTCAAAATAAGTCGGGGATTCGTTCACATGGGTGACTTCGATATCGTGGGTTATCCTGAACAGGGGATCAGTACCGATCCAGGGAAACCAGAGTCGGGGCTTTACATACTGCCCCAACCAGTCGACCTTGCAGCGAACCACCAGGGCCGGGAAAACATCTATGGGGGGTGTTAGCTTAACCTTATGATTTAAAGGCATATACAAACCTTCACCGCGTTCTACATCCACGCCAAATCGTAGAATATCTCCGCTGAGTAATGGTGTCGCCTCCCCGAAGATCAATCGGTTGTTGTTCAGCCATGTTCCGTGGGTCGAACCGAGGTCGTTGATATTCAGGATCTGTGGTACACATTAGCATGATAGTCATGATAGGAAGACGAGCACCAGGGAATGATCGCACCATCTTGCCAGGCTGAATAAGTAACTCCGCATGATCCCGCGACATCACCCGAGAATCAAACCATCCATTATCTTGATGCGGAAGGCGGTTCTTCAAACCCCTCTTTGACGAGCGCCCGATAATAATCGTCTTGTCGGTATTATTGAGAGTGAACTGTCGGCTCACATCGTTGTCTACCCCCAGTGGGATAAGAGTCACCTGAGCTAAAGGCCACAGCCGTGTCAGCAGATACAAAGGAAGGCCCAAGAATCTTCGTGAGGAATGCAGAAAGAAAGCCAGGAATCAAAACTTACCTCGAAGCTCATGATCGGACATGGTGACTGATTCTGTAGAATGTAAGCCCGGATATTTACGATCGGGAAAGCCTGCAGGTTCCAGTTAACCACGAAAGCGTGGGAGAGCTTACCTTGCCCGACGAACTTCAAAAGGCTTGCACAGCAAGAGAACCGAGGCCAGAAGGGAGAAGAGAATCAAGTAGAGAAGGAAACAAAAGGGGGCCGATATTAGAGGGGGAAGGTGGGAGGAAGGTGAGGTAAGAGGGAAAGAAAGAGGAAGAGGGGTAGGATGATGGATCCGGTTGAGGTCACGGCTCAAACAAACGGAGAGTCGGGACCTTTGGAAAACCTTGGGCCAGACTTTTAGTGAGCCGGCACTTGCACTAGAATCAAAACTCTTTTGTTTCTAAGTCTTCAAAGAAGGATGAGCTGGTCAAATCAGTTAGGCAGATAAGGCAATGATGATGCTATAGTACAAGTGGGGCACTTTCTTATCGAACTTGAGGATCATGTGGATTCCGAGTGGATCCCGGTACCCCGAACACATGAGACATGGCCTCTTCAATACTCTATGCTGCCCAATGCAAGACTACTGAAATTTAAAAAGATTATAGCAGAAACGTTCATATTCACCTCTATGGTACACAGATTACTCTCCAACATGCGCACATCCAGTTGGACACAGCCTTGGCCCCAAACTTCCCGCTAGGCATCTTTCTCGGTTATCTCCGCGCTGCCCAAGATCAAGAAAAACATAAAGTGGAAAGGGGAATATGCCAGTGGATACTAAATACAAGCAGAGAAAAAACAGCCTGGGCAACTGCGAGACGAATCGAAGAAAGCCAGAAGACTGGGATCATAGAATAAGGGAAGGAGACATTGCAAACCCGACTCCAGATTTTGGGGAGATCAGGACAGAAGCGAAGAAAGGAGAGAAGATGGGGAGAATGTTGGTAGCGTGAAAGAGACATTAATTCAACAACCTCACTTTTACATGGGAGGAGCACCGGGGCCCATGCTGCCACCCATTGCGTTCAGGCGGGCAGCCAGCTGGGGGTACTGCTCCTGGACCTCCAACTGGGTGCGAGTGGCCTCAGCGTAAGAGATAGCATTGATGATCTCGGCCTCAGTACGAGCAAGCTCGGCTGCCCGCTCGAAGTACTTGAGGGCCTGGGAAACCTTGCCCTGCTGAAGGAGCAGCTGTGCCATGGTGCCGACGGCAATATCGCACTCAGGGTCGACTAGGAGATTAAGTTAGTATTGTGAGCAAAGGGAACCCAAGCAAAGAGTTACATACTGATCAGGGCCTTCTGGCAAAGGTTCTCGGCCTCCTGGAAGTCATGCTTCCACTGGAACAGGGCGAGGGCCTTGTTGATGAGCGGCAGGACGTTGATGCCCATGGGCTTGCTCAACTGTTCCATCTCGACAGCCTTGTCAAACTTCTCGATGGCCTCAGCGTAGTTCTGCTGGTCGAGGAGAAGCTCTCCGTAGTAGTTGTAAACATCAGGAACCTCCTCAAAGTTCTTCACCGACCGGCGGAAAGTGGCCATAGCTGAGGCGACGGAGCCCATCTTGTACTGGGTCACACCGAGTTGAATGTGGGAGAAGATGAAGGATCGGTCGAGGTCGATGGACTTCTGGTAGTCCTTAGCGGCCTCAGCAAACTCACCCAGGATGAAGTGGAGCTGGGCACGGTGGTAGTAAATATCGGGATCGTCCTTGTCGTTGTTGATGGCAAGCTCGAAGTCGTCGGCGGCAGCATCCTTGTTTCCTACGAATCAATCAGTAAATTGTTGTGCGAAATCAACTATGCGGTGTCGTTAGCTTACCAAGCTCAAGGTGCAAGCTAGCACGCTTGATGTAGCTCTGAACCAGGGACGGTTGCAGCTCCACACTCTTGTTCAAGTCTTCCAAAGCAGCGGGGGCGTTGCCGCCCAGGTATGTGAAGGTGGCGCGCATGTTGAGAGCCAGGGCCTCGAATTCTTCGAGATCACCAACCTCAAGGGCCTTCTCGAAAGAGGCAGCAGCCTCCTCGTATCCCTCGGCAGACTTCTTAGCCATGGCAACCAGACCCTTGCGCAGCAGACCCTTGCCAGAGTCTTCGCTCAGCTCGGCGGTCTCCTCCAGACCCTCGGGAAGAGGACGAGGGCGGAAGCTCTGCAGGTAGTTGGAAACAAAGGTGGCACTGGGCAGCTTCTTGCTACGAGCTTCCAGAATGGCCTGGCTCTTCTTCTCGGCAACCTTCTTCAGCAGGCGCTCCAGGGAGTTACGGCTGACGTCGTTGGAGAAAGCATCAATAATGCAGCTGGCAGTGAAGTCGAGGAGAGCCTCGCTGAATTTGCCGAGGTGCTCGTAGGCAATAGCCCGGCGGTTCAAGGCCTTGACGTATTCGCTGTCCATGGCAAGAGCAGCGCTGGTGTCCTCAACGACCTTCTCCCAGTCCGACTGAACATTGTAGCAGGCGGCACGGTTGGAGTAGAAGACGGGGTCGGGCTTGCAGATGATGGCTCGGCCATAAAGGTCAATGGCCTTGGGGTAATCCTTCAGACCGTAGGCCTTGTTACCGGCGGCTTTCAGCTTGGCGGCGTATTCCTTCCGGGTCTTTCATCGTATGTCAGCACATCCTCCGAGGAAAGGGGTTCGAGCAGCGTTAGGAACTTACCTCCTCCGACAGTTCACCCACGGTTGCCTCGTCAACCTCGGGCAGCTCCTCGGGCTCGTCGGCCTTCTTAGCAGCAGGCTCTGGTTATGATGTCAGTCACCGAATTCCATCATATGATGCAATGGACACAAACCATCTTGAACAGAGGCGGGCTTGGCCTTCTTCTCCTCCTCAACCTTCTTCTTCTCTTTCCGTCGCTGGTTCTTGCTCTTCTTGTGTGCGGGGGGAGAAGGCTTGCTAGAGTCGGATAGGTAGTAGACAACTCCAGCGCTGGTGACGACAACAGCGACACCGGCAATGGTGTAAACCAGAGCCTTATTCTCCGACACCCATTTCGATACGCGATCCCAGACGGACGAAGAGCCGGACGGCGGCAAAGTCGCAGTGTCCAGCACCACGTTCCGGGTGGGTGTAGGTGTAGGTAATGGCGACACGGACGACATTATGTGAGCAGGAACCGGGCACGGCGACCGATGCTATGTAAGTCCTGGAGTTCTAAGGCGACGAAAGATTCAGTTAATACAATGCGACGAATCGATGATGATAAGAGGGGGGAGACATACCGGTCTCTACGCCTAAAGCGGGAAGTGTGAGATAGGGAGAATGATGGAGCTTTGGAGGAAAAGTCAAGAACTCGATGATTGCGCTGCGGCCAATCACGCGCCGCGCGACGGTAAGTTCTCCACCGTTTGAACACCACCAACTCGGCTGCACCGGGAAAAAAAGGGATGCATCCGTGAACCTTTGCAGCTCGTGCAGCTTTTATTTTTCAACGAAGCTTTTCCCATACTAGTCTCATATTTGGTTCCCGTTCGCCAAGGAAGCTAATTGCTGGCGCGTGAGGCAGATCGCGACTAACCACTGGGGCTGCATTATTAACGGTTACACAGCAACAGCCTTTGAGGAATCTCCTCAATGTCTTCCAATTTGTTTGTGGTCGAACATGAGCATCCCGAGCAAGAAACTTTCGAGATCTTTTCATCGTTTCGCTACGACCCCAATCTTCCAAGCGTGGCCCTGCAACACCCAGAGAACTATCCCGAACCATTGGACTCGCCCTACTACCTCTTGGCCTACCACCAAGACCGAATCATAGCCGCTGCACGCCACTTTGGTTGGAAGGGTGTGTTTGACAATGGGCCAGTATGGATGAACGGAGATGTGAAAAACCTAGACAGATTCCTGAGTTGGCGGGTGCCAGACAAGTCTCGACCGTGGCGGTTGAAGCTCGTTTTACAACACAATGGCCATGCCTTTTGCGAGTTTTCAGAGACTGGCCCCATAGACCTGCTTAATTTCATGACTCCGATTTTGCACACGAGTACAGATTCGACTGTCTGGCGGGTGGTCGTGGACACGGAGCGTACAGAACCGTCTGGCTTCACCACGCACAAGACCTCTTCCCGAGAACACTACACGCTTGCTCAGTCCCGGTCTCAGGTTACCCCCGGGGCGAAGTCAGAAGAACTGCTCATGGTGAACCTGGACGGCGAAATCATGGAAGGTACTATCACTACTCCGTACTTCCGGCGCGGAGACACTTGGGTAACTCCGCCACTTACCAGCGGTGGTAATGCGGGCACAACAAGAAGATACGCATTGAACCAAGGATTTTGTATTGAGCAGTTGGTCAAAGCTTCGGAGCTTAAAGATGGAGAAGAGTGCTGGCTAAGCAATGGGGTACGAGGTTTTATGCGTGGTCGCATCTCTCTGAGTTCACCAGTGCAATAACAATCGAGCCTACGTATGATGTGAAATGTATAGATGAGAGTAATGGATATAGAAAATGCATTGGGCCCGGGAGTCATAACGCTGAAGTTCTTTTGCCAGGGTTTTAAAATATGTCCGTTTCATTCTTTGAGCCTTGGCAGCCTCTATTTCTTTTCGGCCACCACTGGGTTAGAGTTTCCCTTCCACTCGAGAGGGCGAGGACGCATGTATTCAGCCACAATCTCATCAGTGACCTTGGCCCGACGCTCCTGGAATCCAGTCACGTACGCCTGAAGCTCAGCGATGCAGCGCTGCTTCATCTCACCAGTCATCATTTCACCCTTCTCGTAGGCGGCGCGGATGCGCTCGAGTTCCTCGTCATCCTCAAGGAAGAAAGTCAAGTACTGAAAGGGCACATCGACCTTGCTGTTACCACCCAGCTCGCGGTGCAACTCAGCGGTCTCCTGACCACCGGAGAAAGCAAACTTGTTGATCTTGTTCTTGATCTTGTTGGGAGTGTCGCTCATGAAAATGGCAGAGCTATCCACACTGGCGGACATCTTGGAGCCGGGTCCTTGAAGGGCAGGCAAGAAGATCGAGTGGATGAGCGAGGGCTTCTTGTACTTCATCTTCTCGGCGTGTTCACGGCATTGACGGAAGTAGGGGTCTTGGTCGATGGCGCAAGGGATCAGACAGGGAATGGAAGAGACCTTCTTGAAATCGGTACCAAAGATCTGGGGGAAACTGGTCGCAAATGCTGTAGCAGACTGGGTGGCGCAGAAGTGGAACTCTCCGATGTTGTTGCTGTCATTGAATCCAAAGGTACCGCGGATCTGGTTGATTGTGATGCGCTTGGCCATGCGGCAAATGTTCTCGTAGAAGGCGCCTCCGACGAAGTCGAAATCACTGAAAATGAAGGTCTTCTTCATATCAAATCCAACAGCAATAATGTCTCTTGCGTTGGCCTTGGTGTATCGTTTGGCGTCCTCGATCTCGATCTTGGCGGAGTGCATGTATTTCTCGTCGTCAGTCATCATGATAACCAGGGGGACATCGAAGACATCCTGCAGCCACCTAAATGAAACAATGTTGATTAGCGCTCTGACTACTCAATTGGTGGAAGACGACTATGGCAGTCATACTTGGTGAACTCAAACGGCACAGTGTGGCCCACGTGCATACTGTCACTACTCGGACCACGGCCAGTGTAGAGGTAAAAAGGCTTGCCCTTCTCATGGCAGTCGAGGATCTTGGTCAGGTCACGGTGACTGAACACAATGCCACGGCGCATGAAACGGTGCGGTCGGTGGCCAGTGACCTTTTCGAAGCGCTCAAGGATGGTTGGAGTCAAAGGACTCGCGCCGAACTGTTGTACCAGCTTGTCGTAGTCGACGGGGAGAAGTTTGCCTGACTCATCCACACCACCGGATACATCGAAAGGTGTCACAATCTGGCCGGTAGACTTAGTCTCGGGGGCCTTTTCGGCAAGGCTCAGGCTGGTGAGCGCGGGGGGTTGACCTGGTTCGTCCGCCATGGTGTGTATGATTACCCGAGAGACTAGAGTTCTATCCCAGATGGAGGTAAGTATGGTACGGAGGATACCACAAGAAATCCTTACTTTCTGAGGTATATTCGATTGACTTCAAACTACAACGAAATTCTTCTGCCCCTCGCGGGCACGATCGGCGGATGAGTCAGGCCGCTATCAGTGCAGGCTCTGATTGGACGATACCAAGTGTCACATGGTCACCCCGCACTATACATACAAGCATCAACAAATTCATACAAACCTTGGAAGGCATGCATACTGCTATTGATCAGCTATCAAATCATACTTCAAAAGATTTTGCCAGTCCCTCGTCAATACCTAAACTCAATCCACCATTTGTTTCTTTATCTTCTGAAAATCTCTAATCTGCTGCCCTTCTCCAAAAGTCGCTGTCATTGTCGATGTCCTAGTCATCATCATCGTCGTCGTCATAAGGATAATCATCATCTTCAATTTCATCCAAATCTCTACCATCGTCCCGCTCCTCTTTTTCCACTAGCTCCACCACCTTAAGTGTCCACCCATGACTCTGCATTTTCCTCCTAATATCTGAGCTTAGACGGTTCTCACGAACTTCCACGATAATTTCTTGGAGCGATGTGATTGTCCTGAATTGAGAGGCAACCAACGCTAATGCCCTGCAAAATTTTACAGGGCTGTCAAATGAATCTATCATACACTCCATGAGATATGTGGTTAAAGGGGTGATTGTGAGGGATTTGAGGTTGGTGCAGTGTGACTGGATTTTTCCCAAGATACGACGGATACCTTCTTCCAGACTGACCTCGTCTCCAAGGTCGCGAAGTCCAAGAAAGTCGATGCGGATATACTGAAGGTAAGATGCGTTGATGAATCCAATAGCGTCAAGGAATTCGATTATTAATTCAGCATTCCAAGCGGTGAGGTCGAAACAGTTGTTGCCATAGAGTAGTGAGCTGGCCTCACGTAGGACTGTTGTGTTCGTGAAAAGGAGATTAGTCGTAAGCTTATTTTCTGCGTTCCAGGGCCTAACAGGCTCCCTGCACACTAGGAGATGCTTGTATATCTCGTTCCGGAGTTCAGAAGGAAGACTGAGGAAACTGGCTAACATTTCTCTGATTTTGTCCGTTATAAATGTTCAGTAGATGAAGTGGGTGGGGTCAAGCAAAGGCAAAGTTCATATCTGTCAGATGATGGGTTCGAACATATACTTAGTCTTTGTTAAAGTGGGGGACAGCAGATTGCATAAGCTGTCATCTGTGTCACGTGTAGTTGATTTGAATGACGTGTACAAAATCATGGCCGAATATTAATACTCGTAGAGAATTCGCCTTTTCTCACATAAACCAGACAATTTCATGTCTTCCTTATCGAAAAGACATCTGCTCGTTCCAGTATTCCGGAAAGATAGACTACGACTGTTAATTACTTGAAAGGTATTATCCAAGGAGTGTACTGCAACATATAATCCAATGATTAACGTGGGTCAGTAATATGCTGGCTTTAACATGCACGCAACACGGGGAAGATTTTGACGTACGAGAAGCAATCGAACATACCCGTCGCTTCCCGAGGTCCATGCTAGCTTTATAAAGCGTCCCGGGCGCCCCGGAGAAATTGATGCGCATGGGCATATGTGGTACTGCTTTGATTGCAACTGCAATATTAAGGATCACCGTAGCTACGACTCTGACAATGCAATGTAGGCACACCTAAGGAGCAACCACGACACTATCGTCGATTGTATAGTCCTTTCTTAAGAAGGCTTTTTTTTTGAAACGAGATGAAAAAGCAACCAATTGGAGAGCAAAATTTGGCTTCGGAAATTCCATTTCTGCCGAAAAGAGCTCCCATTTGCCTTTTTGTGACCTAGGCGTAGGAACATGCGAAGAGCTATGGAAAGAAAAGGGCTCGACATTTTGGTAGCTTCTAAAATACTACAGTATTCCAAAGGACGCGACAGAATAATAGGGCGAAATTGATTAAGATCCTTCAACATCAAGCTGAGACGCAATTGTACATGCCGCAGCAAGGTTTCACAGAGACTCAATGAGAGAATGTATATTGGAGAGTTACAGTGCGTCACGATGAGAAATATTCAATTACCAGGATTGCGTGCCAGAAATGACCTTAGCAAAACCAGCATGAAGGGACGGGGAGGTATCAAGGTTTCTTGTAAAATATAACATAATATATAACATGATCGTCCTGATATCGAACAGGCCTATTTTTGAAACACGATTATCTACGGATCTATCCATATGAGGAGTAGCGTTTTATCGGGGACGAGCCGTGAAACAACCAATGTGTGTCCAGAGGGGAAACTGTTTTCGATATCTACTGTGGCTTCATACGACAAGGTCTGCGCCCTGTCCTATCTACGTGCATGTATCGATGAAGCCCTGCGCTTGTTCCCACCGGCCTCAATGAATTTGCCCCGTCGCACATCACCGGAGGGTGCAGCGGTTCTGGATGAATATATCCCCGAAGGAACTTTGCTCAGCATACCGGCATGTGTGGTTTCACGCGACCCGGCGATTTTCCCGAGCCTGAAACCTATCGGCCGGAGAGCTGGCTTGGCGATGTAGGCAAGGAACTTCAGCGTTACTTTGTGTCTTTTAGGATCAGTGCCCAGAACTGTATTGGCTACAGATTATGTAATTTGAGCAGGCTGTTCTCCTTGCGTCGTTGATTCATCGGATTGAATCTTTTTTATCGGCACCGGAGTGGGAGCCGATGATTCGGGAGATCACAAATCTGAATTCGGGACCTATGCCTTTGAAGATTTGGAGGACAACGGGAGTGGGCGTTGAGGAGAACTGAGGGGCTGGAACGTTGATCGCCAAGGTGATGCTAGAATATGCACACTGGCAGGCTCCGAGTCAATAGCGCTAATTATCATGCAGCAGCATCTAGCTAATGCAGTTAAACATCACATTGTCTCAAATATTGGCCAAGGAATCTATCTTTGACTCCTCATGTCTGAGCTGAATGGTTATCACGGTTTCGTAAGACTACATGAATTGTCCTACTAATCAGATGGATGGTATTGGTCTAGCGCCAAGCCATCCCAATACCCGGTCTCTTCAACGGGAAGCCCAAGCATATAATGATGTCAGTAGACTTTCAAAGCCCGTGGCCATGGCAATGGCATGGCGATCTTCTCATTTAAAGCGCACTTGATCGGCAGCAGGAAATAGGTTTCCGTCAACTTGAAGCTTGGCCAATAGCCGATGAAAGCCAATCACTCAAGAAGGCAATCGCCGGCGAAAGTATAAGGTTTCCAAGCCCACGGCAAGGTTCGGCTGCTTTGGACCGTTTTCAACTCCTCGAGCGTATTTGCTCGTCCTTGCAAGTTGGGATGCGGGGCCCCCGCGTTTCGGGTGCGGGACGACTTTCCCCAGATTTGTGGTGACGATAGACAATGTACTATAAAAATGTCAAAATGTGCCCTTCTAGTCGTAGCATTGTGTTTTGACTATCAATCTACTCTTCATTCCATACTTGCCATACCAATATGTCCCCGTTTGACACCTCCTTGGAGGCTGGCGATAATACAAAGCATTTAAAATCAGCTCACGATGCTGAATTTGGACACGACGTACACATCGAGAAGGTTGAGGCCGGGACGAGTATGGACGATGTCGCTACCAGTGTCGATAATATCCCAATAAGCTGGTATGTGTGGATGGTTGCTCTAACCGCCTCGACAGCGGGTTTGCTATTCGGATATGACACCGGCGTCATATCGGGAGCGACCGCATACATGGGCAGTGATCTGAACAACAGACCCATTACGAGCAACGAAAAAGAACTTATTACATCTCTTTGCTCTGGAGGTGCCTTCTTCGGGGCTATCTTCGCCGGCAATACCGCAGACAGGGTACGTCGAGATCTTCTTTTCCTTCTTGAATTCTTGCATCCTGCATGTCCATAATCGCAGCAGCTCACACAAATCACCAAGTTTGGTCGCAAAATGGCAATCTATATAGGTTGCGCCTTATTCATCATCGGTGCCGTCCTTCAAGCGGCTGCTTATACCATCGCCCAAATGTCAGTCGGACGCGTTGTGATTGGATTCGGCGTTGGTTCAGCAGCCATGGTCTTGCCGCTATATGTGGCGGAGATCGCACCGGCCAAGTCGCGCGGAAAGCTCATCGGTTTGAACAACATGTCCATCACCGGCGGTCAAGTCATCTCGTATGCAATCGGTGCAGCTTTCGCCAGCGTGAATCATGGATGGCGATATATGGTCGGACTTGGTGCTGTACCTGCCATCATCCTGGCCGTCTTGCTGCCCTTTTGTCCCGAATCACCTCGTCATTTGATCTACAAAGGCCGTGAAGAGGAAGCCCGTGTGGTCTTAAAGAAGATTTACAAGGGCGCAAACGAGCTGCAGATCGACGCTGTCCAATTAGCAATTCAAGTCGCTTGTGATCAAGCCCGTGAGATCAATGATGGCGGTACCACGTTTAGCAAAATCAAGCAGCTGCACTGCGTCCCCAGCAACCTCCGTGCATTGATCAGTGCCTGCGGACTGATGGTTATCTCCCAGCTGTCTGGGTTCAACGGCTTGATGTATTACAGTGGCACAATCTTTGGCACGATTGGATTCAGCAGCCCTATGGCAGTTGGGTTGGTGGTTGCTGGTACCAACTTTATCATGACTTTCGTGAACATGATGGTGATTGATACCATGGGCCGTAGGCGTCTTCTCCTTTCCACGACCTGGGGAATGTCCGCTGGTATGATTGCGATTGCAGTCGCCTTCAAGTGGATTCCATTTGATCTTGAATCGGGAACCCTCGAGTCAACCAGTGGAGTCCCACCTGCTGCTATCGCGGTGATTGTCTTCATTATCTGGTTCGTCGTTTTCTACGGCGTGTCTGTCGGTAACACTGCATGGATGAGTACCGATTTCTTCCCCTTGGAGGTGCGTGCCATGGGCACCATGTGGCTCACATGTTCCAATTGGGGCAGCAATGTCATTATCTCCAGTTGTTTCCTTTCCATGATACAGTCTATGACGCCGTCTGGTGCATTTGGTTTCTTCGCTGGTATCTGTGGCCTTGGTTGGGTTTGGCTGTATTTCTTTTATCCTGAGGTATCTGGACTGGTGCTTGAGGAAATCCAAGAGGTATTTGAGCATGGATTTGGAGTAAAATATGCTAACAATTTGCGACGGGAGCGTAAGCAACTCATCGAGGAGCGCATGAAATCTCAGGATAAGCCCATCGCGATGGGGCATTAATCTACACGTGAATTCTCTGGAGGATTCATAATGGCATGATTGACTACTTTGGAGTAGATACTTCCATAATCCAATTTTTTTCCACGGTATCTAAGTCGATCAATGGTGTTTCAAGATACATATCTCATTGTCAGGGGAACCCCGACGTCTATAGGTACATAAAGAATAATCCCAGAGTCTCCCAGTGGCGCACGGGTATCGCTATGCTTACATGAACAATCAAAAACAAAAACAAAACACATAACCCCAAACATGCTTTTTTAGGGCAAGACAATAAAACCTCGAATGTCCAATGTCCAAATGGCCGAGACTTCTACTTGCGGAATGTAACGGACTTGCCAGCGATCTCGCGCTTGCCATGGCGCACACCCGATGGAGCTTCAAGCGCCTTTGCGTAAGGGTTGTGAGCCCTCTTATGCTTGGACTGCATCCCAGGGCCATGTGCAGTGGGTGCGTGTAAGACCGAGTCTGCGGCACCGTAATCAAACGGAGTAGAGTCGGCCTGGGCCTGAGCGGCTTCCCTTGCCTTTTGGGCCTTCTTCTCTTTCCGGGCCTTCTTGCGTTGCTTCGCCTCGGACTCTTCATCATTGCTGTCGTGGTCCATGCCGTCAAGGGTCAGTAGATCTTTCTCTGGCTTGTCAACAGGGGTGACTTTGCGCTTGCGAGGGCCGCCGAGTTCCTTTACAGTAAAGACCTTCTTTTCCTCTGGTGCCTCTGGTGCCTCGGGAGTCGTGGCAGGCGAGGGTTCCGCCTTGGGAGATGAAACCGGCTCCATCTTCACATCAACAAACTTCTGTCGCGCTTCAGCAACGGTAGATGGCATCGGCGGCAAAGGAAGAGAGAGTCGGAGGGCCTCGGTAGAGGCGGCAAGAGAATACTCGAGAGGAGTAGAAGGCTGGCGGGTATCCAGAGTATTACCCCAGAACTGAGACTTCTCATAGCGTTCAGCGACGGGATAGTCCGCATCCTCCACTGCAACTGGCTTTGGACCATATTTTGGCGGCGGTGCAATATCACGCCATTCGGGACCAGTGGCACCAGCAATCTTGGCCTCTTTAATGACATCCAGGAGATCGCCGATGCGTTCCTTGGTGATTGGAGTCATAGGTGATAAGGTGCGAAGCAGGGTGCCCATATCAAGCGGCATGGTCTGAGCCAGCCGGAAGAGCATGTGTTTCGGGAAAACACACTGGAAGCCCTCGTCTTCCGCTCGTGCAACCTCGTCGCGCCACTTGTGCACGGCCTTGAAAACGGCAAATTGCTCCTTGCTGAGTACGCCTGAATTGCGAGTCAACAAATCGTACCACCCTCCCGGGCCGTATCCCTTAGTCTCGTCATATACTGGGCGCTCATAACGTTGGAGTGCCTCGTTTTGCGATCGCTCATTGACATAGTCGATCAAGCTGTTGTCTGGGGTTGATGCTTCAATGAGCTCGTTTCGTAGATTGTCGTAGATGAAAAGAAGGTAATGGGTATCAGAGCGGGCATAGTCAAACATGCCGGATGGAAGTGGACGAACGCGCCAATCGGCCATCTGGTATCGCTTATCGGCTTCAAAGTTGACAAATTTTTGTAGCAGATACTTCAAGCTCCGCTTCGGATATCCCAATGCAGATGCTGCGTGGAAAGTATCAAACATGCCAACCATGTACAAGCCCAGATCGCGCTGAAGCCAGATTATATCCATGGTAGAACCATGCAGAACCTTCAGAATTCCCGGATCCGCAAAGACTTCGTTTAAGATTTGAAGCTCTTGTCTCCATGGCTTCAGGGTATCGACAATCCAGTCTTTATTCCGTGTGCTGATTTGCATCAATGAAACGAGACCATGGTAGGAATGGACATCGTGGTGTTCCAAATCAATCGCAATCTCCTTGGCTTCTTTCAGCTCTTTCAGCATCTCCTTGACTCCATCCAATGTATCGACGAATATAGCAGTCGTTTGCTCGAATGGCAAATAATCGATCGGCGGTGAGGTTTCGTAGACCGGCTTCTGGTATTGGGCAGCGCGAATCTCAGCATCGTAAGGGCTTGGGTAGCCTTCTTTCCCATCAATCTGCTGTTTCTGTAACGATTTTTCCAGCGGCACAGTCGCATGTGGCTTGGTGTTGAGAAGAGGGCGGAAAGGACCCAGGTCTGAATTATCAACCTTCTGATCAAAGAGCAACTGCGGCTTCGGAATCTTTGATGGGCCGTAGTCGTAAATAGTCGGGAAATTCGATGTCTTCTTCACGATGGGGGCATGTTCTTCTTGCGACGGGCTCAACTTCTTGATCACACCCGTAAACTCATCGAGGCACGCATCGGCCTTTTCTAGAAGCGAGTCGATCACGTCGACCACGCCGCGCCAATTGTCCTCGATCGACTCTTCGTTTTTCAGCTTCGGCGCTTGAAGATCCGTTCCATTTGTGGCCGCTTTCAACACTGCAGAAGTCAACGAAAGAATCCTTTCGCTCTCCTCGTCAAGCAACTCAGTGAAATCGCTGCTGGAGGAGCGATGGAAATTCAAATCCTCCGAGGCGAGCTGACCCACACTGCGAGTCACCTGTAACAAAGCGGCGGTCACTTTGTCCTGGAAAGGTGCAAACTCCGCGGAATCCATGGCAGGCTGAGCTCAAGCCACAGAATTCAAAAGAAATAGGGTGCGTTTGGGTAAGGGTGTGGAAAGCTCCGAAAAAAGTTGAATAGAGAAATCAGAGAAATGGCAGTTGTTGACCGCCTACCCTGAATAGTTATGGCCGGCAATGGATGTTTTGATTGGTCAAAGTGGCCAACCGCTCTTTCCTTCGCCTCCAGCCATTCTCGACTTCGCTTCTTTGAAACCGACATTCACCGGAATTGCCCTGCCTATTAACCTTGTTGGATCCTTCCGAACCGTAATACCTCAAAATGGCTGCCTCGATTGCCCCGGAGTGCAATGAGACGAAAGAGTAAGCTTTGGATTTTCCGCCTCTTCCAGGATTTAGGACCGACTAACATGAGACTTTAGGCAATACGATACTTGTTTTCTTAAGTGGTACAGCGAGAGTATGTCTTTCTAGTCCTGGCTCGACACTAAACTGTGGTTAACGCTGAACAGAATATCTCCGTGGCAACACCAAGTCAAATGACTGTGATGAGCTGTTCTCCAAGTACAAAACTTGCTTACATGTAAGTCGTGGCCACATTTCTTGTCTAGCGACTTGACACTGACAGATGAATTACCCTGTCGTGTAGAAAGCACTGAAGGAAAAAGGCATGGACAGCATGCTGGATGACGCCCGAAAGAGCAGCAGTGAGACCGATGCAGAGTTTCTCAAAAAGTCTTGACTCGGCACCCTTTGTACAATCCCCACTCTTCTATTATGTTTGTATTCTATGAGCGGCATTGCATTTGAAATTTGAATAGTACATACAGTATCTAGAATGAGCGCAGACTTCGGGATGGCCATGTATATATCTGAGACTTGGCACTCATATCTCGAGGTCAGTTGCCATTGTTGTAATGATTGAATCTTTGGACACTTGAAATTGGTTATGCCCGTGAATCCATGACTCAAACTGCCTATACACATGTATCTTCCCCTTGGGAGATGTTCGGGTGCCGGGCAGGTGAGCCAAGCATCGGCAGACAACTTTGGAAATCACATTGAAATCTCGAAGGTTAACCGAATTTCAAGATAGTGATTTTGTGTAAAACGTGCCTGGAAGACTTTCATATTGACCAAGGAAGTTGACATTGAAATTACCGTGAGCACATAATACCTAACTTGCTCTGCTGGCAAAGTGACTTTCCCACTATGTCGATCGCACGAGCTGGCATATGTCGCACCATGTGCTTGGTGAACATCCTACTCTTAATTGCCGGTTACCTCAATACGTAAGTCCATGGACCCTTGCATATTAAGATTATTATTACAAAGCATGACAAAGCGTGTTCTAAAGTTAGCACGGTAGCAGTTCTTCAGGGGCAAGATTAAGGCTGAATGCAGATCGGGTGTGTCCCAAGTTTATGTTACGAGACCGCCGCGTTGGGTCGCAAACCGCTCTGTAATAGGAATGGGCTCCACATTAGAACATTATTGAAGCTGAAAAATAGCTGATCGCTTCCAAAAACAACATGAAAAGCAGAGCTGCGCAGCGGATCTCGGATCACATCTATTCCCTGTATACAAATCTCGGACATAGCATCCATGTTTGTAGATCAAGCGGGGCCCGAGGTTCAGGCCCCGGCGTCATATGCCTGATCTGGGCTAGCGCAAGGATATCCGATGAGCCTTCTGAATGCTTCTTCTGCTCTGTAAAACATCAGTGATTGAACAAAACGTTATTTCTATGTATACGAGTTGTATCCTAGGGCGTAAGATACACTCAAACAAATGAGTGCCCTTAATGGACGACACAGACTCTCTAGGCCGTATCAACATAAATGACTTCTCATACCTCGGGTTATGTCTTTCTTCTCCCTCCAAGGTTCTTCTCTGCTATCTTTAACCCCACTACCAGAGAGTTTGCGATTTTCCGACCCACTTCTGAAGCCGAGATGACCTGATCAATAAATATAGGTTGCCGTGTGCCCAGGTGCCAAAATTTCTCTCCTATAACTATCTTGAACATTCGGCCTCGTCACGAGTGACTTAGAAATCATTCAGCTGTACAACTTCACCCAAACATACGTCCTCACTCAATGATTCTTATAACCCTTTGACGACCACAGAATATGACTTTCCGACTACATCTCATTCGGCATGCCGAGGGCATCCACAATCCCGGCCACGACACAACAATCAATGACCCGATATTGACAGAAAGGGGAATCAAACAATCAGAAGATCTCTGTCACGAATTCCCCTTCAGTGAAAGCGTGGGTCTGGTAATTACGTCACCTCTCACACGTACCCTTCATACAGCACTGGTGGGGTTCCAAAAAGCCCTGGACGAAGAGTACTACGCCAACAACTCCGGTGTGCCACATGGGGCAAAACTTCTTCTGGAGCCTGATATCCAGGCACACTCTGCACGTCCCTGTGATACAGGCTCCGACTGGTCGGTTTTGCGATCCAGATTTCCCTACTTGCTGTGGGATTTGCTTGAACAGGATCCTGCCTTCCCTGCAAAGACGGGACGGTATCTGCCCGAATGGGAGGCTCTAGAGCATAGAGGACGGGCGGTGCAGCAAAGAATGAAGAGGCAATTTGAGGAGTTGGAGGGGAGTGACAGACCGGATATTGCTCTTGTGACCCATGGAGGGTTTATGAAATTTGTCTCGAACGACACAAAAGTACCAGACACAGGTAAGTGTCGTACTGTCTTGGTCACATTCGATGAAGAATCTAGAGTGACAATGCAAAGAAAGAAGATTATAATAATGACCACTGGGGTATCAATTTAGAACACCAGATATTAGATATGCAAGCATCTTAAATTTTGATAGTATCAAAACTGCATATGTTCACTGACAATCATCCGGTTTCTCTTCATCCCCTCCGCAATAGCCCGAGCAATAATCTCTTCCTAGACTCAGCGCCAAAGTATAATCCAGCGATACTAAAAATATATATCTAGGTTAAAAAGATTCATTAACATGACGTCGTACCTCAAACAGGGCTGTCACCACCAGAATCCGAGACACTACCCTGCTCCGTCAATCTCCAGTTGTGGCTTGGATCATAGCTAGCAGAAAGATTCACCGCGACGGAAATCCACGCAAAGATCCCATCCTGGACATCCTCCCCCAATTTAACATAATTGAATACTGGATCCGAGGTAGTTCCTTCAACTTCATCCAAGAACAACCTGTCACGAGAATTAGGCGTAATAGGCACCGTATTAGTATAATACGGATATGTCCGCTCAATCTCATAAACAAGATCCTGACCCCAGAATAGCTGCCCAATATGCGCAACAGTTCCACCGGTAATGGTATCGTTGGGGAACCGAGTAACATTGCCTACATGAGCAATGACGTGAAGGTGTGTCGCGCGATGATGGTAGTGACCAGGGAAAATAGTCTGGAACTGAGCGACGCCTTCAGCATCTGTCCGCTGTAGTCCACGTAGGAATGTTGCGTTGAGATTCGATGTATCATCCTTGCCATCGTTCTCCCAAGACATCACACCCGAATACACGCCCGTAGAGTTGCAGCTCCAGATATCCCACCAGATACCCTCGACCGGCTCGCAGGTCTCGACATCGATGAACTGTGCATCGATGGTCATAGGAACGCCAGGCTCGGCCTCAGTGATATCTGAGCGGATAAATTCGCCTGTTACGTAGAATGGACCGAGCATGCCTTCGGGATTGAGCACGCAGACGCCATTATCACCGAATAGCTCATCTTCCGGGGTATTCGGGCCGATACTGGGATCTGTTTTGAGATGTGACTTCCGGAGTGGCTCTCGGAGATCAACAGGTTGCTTGGGATTGGAATCTGGGTTCGGATTGAGTATTTGTTGACTTCGACGAGCGGCAAGGTCTTGTCGTTGTCTTTCGACTATGCTTCGACGGCGTAGGTCGGCACGAGCGTTGACTTTGGCCAGGGCTAGGTCGTTGGTGCAGGCTCCATAGCCTCGTACGACTTGGGAGTGATACGCTCGCCTCTGGAGGGTGTTTGCACGTTTGATGTATTCACCAGGGTGGGCAGTGCTCAAAAGAGCGAGCCCTAGGATACGAGTGAGAAATGTGAAAATATACATTCCGATGATAATCTAGTCTCATATGAAGAGCGGGCTTTCGAAGTGAAGGAAAACAACATATGGAGTGCCCAGTGGTATATGGAAATATAGTAAGTTCGCTCAAAACTATGCAAGTACGCTAGGTTGCCGGACTCTAGATTTCGGGATGTGGGCCTCAATGTCAGTACATGCCCTATTCTCAAGCCTTTCAAACCGGGCAGGTACAAGGAAGCCGTCATGGCATGGTCAGTGTAAAAGGAATTAGAATAATCCATTAGAGATACTATATACTAGGGCATTATCAACAGAAACCTGCTCATCACCGATGACCACGTCTCCGGACATCACTCTGACCATAGTTGGGAGGCACTTTAGGTACTGGGTGGCCGATAGTACCCATGCTGCCTGCCAGTGATCCGGAACCGCCGCTACCACCCCCGCTTTTCTTAGGCTGCGTAAGAAGTGCCCAGACTTCGGCCATACCCGCTCGACGCGCAGGTAACATACTATACTGCATGCTGTACAGGTTGCGGCGGTGAATCGGCGGTACGAAACGGCCAGTGACGAGGCAAAAGATGACGCTGGGTGCCAGATAATGTTTGCGAAGTCGGTGGCCAAGTTGGAAGTACTGATCGAACATGGCGCGGAGAGGCAGTGGGATGGACTAGATATAATGTTAGTATGGAATGGTTTCAGGAAAGTCGAATCGAACATACTTCTAGATGGATGTAGGAGATAGTGGAGGAGCCCTCATCCTTAGAGTGTTTATCCACTTCCTCTCGGAGCTCGAATCGAATGCCACCGGGCAGTCGCATCGAGTCTTTCACTCGTAGCATCAACGCGAAGAGTGGGAAATGATTAAGGAAAGCTAGACAGGTATCGAAGCCAGCTTTCATAGAGATGATCAACATGCGGGCCGACGCAAAGGTCAAGTAGAAGACGATCACGGTAGGAAGAAGGAAGAAGAGCACTGTGAAGAGAATCGTGCCAAAAAGTAATTGATCAAGGTCGTAATCACATGAATCGATTCGGTTGCGCAAGACGTTTCGCTTTTTGCCACGGAACAGGTGAAAAAGCGAGATGATTATGGTAAGCTGCCAGTTGAAGATCCGGGCAGAAGCGATGTAAAAGGAGTAGATGTGGACGGTCAAGATGGACAGGAGATCGGAAAAAAGGGCGATTGGCATGCTGGCCCCAGCAAAACTGGAACAGCCGATGATGTAGATGACATGGGGAAGGTAGGGTTGGAGGTTGGCAATGCATGCTGCCCAGTTCTCGATGACCCAGAGAAACAAATCACCCAGGAAAGCTGCCAGTTCATTGTTGAGTTTCAAGCCAGCGGGCCAATCCATCAACCATGAAATGGTGCGCTGCAATCCTACCACGGTCCATCCCGTGAGGACGGTGTTGATTTGAGAGGCTACCCAATTGGCGTTGTCAATGATATATGAGCCGAGAGCGATCCCGATAATCACATCATTGGCTACGAGCCACAGACTATTATAGAACCGAATGTAATCCGGATGGCTGGTAGTCACACTCTCCCAATTGTCCTTTCTCTGACGCAGCTTGACATATTGTATGGGCCAATAGCAGAATTGCTGCAGCCGTATATCAACCTGCTGAGCTGTTGCCGAGATGTCTTTGATTGCTGCAGCATCAGGCCGGGCCCGCCACTCGAGAACCTGCAACACAACCTCTGCAACTGATCGATGTCCCACGAGACCAATGACAAAGACTCGAGTGACAACGGGCCAAATCCATTGCCAGAATATATGTGCAATAAAAAGGACAAATAGTCCCCAGAGAGTTGTAGCTGATTCCACCACACGTTCTCCGACACTCATGCTACGTTTCGCGCGCACTCCGATGAGACGACAGTTTTTGTGCATCAGTTGGCTCATTTCGTAGGCGCAGTTTACTTGACTGATTATCAGCGGAAGTGCTTGCTCCTTTTGCGATGGCACATGCTTCACAACAGTGTGGAACTTCAGCTTGTCGACAAGCACACGATATCGTGCTTTCTCCTTTTCTTCTTCCGACTCGACTTTACCCGACAACGGTCCACCATTTTCGACCATTTTCACCTTATCGCCCAAAGCGAGGGCGATCGGGTCTAAAGACATGTACTCCATACGTGTTGGATGCGGGCGATGGAACATGATAACCTGAACCGACAGATTCGCCTCCGGCGGGCAGTAGATGCGCGGTATCTGATTTTTCGAAGGTGGATGTGTCGTCACATGAAGATGGGCCGGGTTGAACGAAGTCGGTGGTGCACCTGCATTTGTCGTACCAAGAACATGCATCTGAGATCGACCACAGAGACTGAAGATGCGAACAATAGGATGCGGGCTGTTTCTGAATAGAATGCCAGCCCGAAGCGCATTGTCCACATTCCGTGGCTACAAAGATGATTGTCAGCTCTGTTTATAGTTTAGAGCAGGCATTTGTTACCTCGACATCTTCCAAAACCGTGAGTACGAATAAGTCCAGCTCCGAGTTGCGCCAACCGACTATCACTCCCGTCGATGAAGATCGCGGGAGATCATATGGCCAGAATACTCGCAGCAAGCCATCACTCATGATCATGTTGTCATCCTCCACTTGCCGGTTAGAAGGAGCCTCGACGGCGCAGCTGTTCCCGGGCGGAGACGCCGAGATTCACGTGGCGCGGATGCTGAAAAATATGAATACCGTTAGCGAATGCTATATATACGATAAAAATGCGGATGTCGATGTCCGTTTGGGTTCGTTCGGGAGCTCACCAATTGACCCTCTCTCGCAGCTAGGTGGTTGATAGGCAGGACAAGGAGGAAGAAAAATACGGACAGCAAAAGGAAGCCCTTCAAAGTTCGTGTCTATTTCATAGGCAACTTGTCAGCAAATATCCAATGGAAGCGCATTGAGGTCGAAGCGGGAACGGAGGGGCTTCGGGCAAGAACAGGGGAACGAACCACGACGCCGTGATCCCACGCAAAGATAGCTAATTCGTATAGACGGGTAACAAGATCCCACCTGGCAGTGGTGTAGCCCGCGACAAAGATCCCAAGGGTTAAGATGGAAAAGGGGTGCATGAATCAGGGTTCAAGCGGTACCGCGTTTCAGTGTGCGCGCATAGCTGTGGGGGAGTCGAATAGCAGTGTTTTGTTTGGTCGCCGAATTGGAGGGACCAAGTTAGCTCACGTGGTTCGCCTGAAGAATTCCTGTCAAGTAGAATGTCGGATATAAACGAGTGAATGATGCAATCTTGGGGTCGATTGCTGGTTTATCGTAGGCGCGTGTAGGTTCGGTGTCTAGACCCCCATTCACGGTGGACAATGGCCCCACGTGACCGTCTCCGATCTATACCAAGCTTGGCAGGTCAACTTTATATGAACCAACTTGATCAAGTCCTTGCAAAGATACTAAAGCATGCTTCTTGAAGAACAAAAACATTTCTATTGAATCCGAAATTTTGATTGATAGGCTCCTCATTGATGAACATGTTAAAAAATCCCGGCAACGCCATACTCCGCCCTAGAGCCTAATCTTCCCATCCGATAATCCTATAAAGCCTTGATACCCTGGAACACTTTGTTCGCTTGCAATTTGCCGTCTGCATTGACCAGATCGCGCATGATTTGCCGTTTCTGATCAGATGACAGATCCTTGCCCTCAATCTCTGCCTTCCACTTCACCAACATCTCCTTCAGGAGAGCGCTGCCCTCCTCGACCTCCTCCTGGGAGTACTTATCAAGCGAGGCAGGCTGAGTTTCTGTATTCTCAGCTGTGGCAGAGGTAAAGTCCTCTAGTTCCTCGGCCTTTTGGCGAGCCATGTTGACTACCTTGTCAGGGAAACGCACGAGTTCGGCAACGTGGATACCGAACGACTGGTCACAAATGCCTGGCTCGACACGGTACAGCAGAGTCACCTGACGCTTCTTCTTCGATTCAGCCTCAGCTTCACCATTAGGTTCATCACCGTCTCCAATGAATGCCACGACGTGCAAATTCTTAACAGATTTCGGGTATCGGTCCGCCAGTGCAGTGAGTTCGTGGAAATGAGTTGCGAAGAGACCGAAGCATCGAATCTCGGTGACAATGTGCTCCGAAATAGCCCAGGCCAGACCGAAGCCGTCGTAGGTACTGGTCCCACGGCCGAGCTCATCAATGATAATAAGAGACTCGGAGGTGGCTGATTTGAGAATATTGGCAGTTTCAAGCATCTCCGCCATGAATGTGGACACGCCCTTGAGTTGAGAGTCACTGGCACCCACTCGGGCAAGAATGCAGTCGAAAATAGTTAGCTCAGCTTCAGTACAGGGTACGAAGCAGCCAGTCTGGGCCATGAGCGCGATCACACCGATCTGTCGGATGTATGTTGACTTTCCGCCCATGTTGGGACCGGTAATGACAAGGAAAGAGGATTCGTCCCGAATCAAAGAGACATCGTTGGTAATGAAAGAAATGTCATCTTGCATCTCCATACAGGGATGGCGGGCTTCCTTGAGCACGGTGTTTCCCGTGCCGCGGGGGTGCATCTTAGGACGAACATAACCCGCGGGAGCGTGAACAGACGCATGGGCGAAGCTCACTACAACATCAAGGTGAGCCAAGACACCGGCAAGCTGCTCCAAGACAGGGCAGTATGAAGCAGCGACATTGACCACTTCACTGACAAGTCCAGTTTGGGTCCGGTTGTAGTTGGATGACAGCTGATCATGCTCCCGGCGAAGGGACTGCATAGTCGTGGTGGTGAAATAGACACCATTCTTCTGCGTAGAGCATTCTTGGTACCCCTTCTTGTTACGAATACAGCCCGCCTCTGCACGAGTAACGCGGAAACACCAGCCATGCACACGGTGGTTTTCCAAGAATAGCTTCTTCTCGATATCTTGATTGAGGTCTTTGGCGACGTTGCGATGCTCCATGTCCATTTCGTAGCGCATCTTGTCAAGTTTCTTGCGGATGACCCTGAGGCTATCATCAAACTCGGGCTTGATAATAAATTCGTGGTTCTCAAGGGCATCTAAGTCAACAGTAGTTTCCACCATTTCTTCCAATCTAGCCAGGCTGTCGGAATGGCTTCGGAGCTTGGATGTGTATTCTTTCTCCAGCGGGGTCTGATACTGCTCATCCATCACATCTCCTAGGGCATGGACAAACCCTGGCAAGCGAATTGCGACTTGATAAACACGAACAACATCCTCCAGATTAGCCTGCTTGCGCTGGAAGCGCTTGGCCAGGCGATACAGATCAGGGATGGCACGCAAGTGTTCCTCTTGCATTGTCTGTCTCAGCTCTGTGTTAACAACGAAAGCCTCAACAAGCTGCTGCCGGAGCTCGATAGCAGCGAGATCCATAAGCGGCTGCTTCAACCACTGCGCTAGCAAGCGACTGCCCACCGGCGTCTTGCAGTGATTCAGCAGGCCGAACAAACTCATACTTTTAGCTCCATCACGAGGCCCGGGCATCAAGTTCAACGCTCGCAAAGCAGAAGCATCCAGCTTCATATACTGCGACAGGTCATGCTGGTACAGTTGAAACTGACCGAAATTAGTCGCATCAGTCAAGACGCCCAGATATTTGATCAAAGCCGCCGCAGAGCCCATAGCAAGCTTCAACTCAGTCTGAGGCAGCGTCGCAGCGGACCGCTCATCTCGCAACAATCTTGTCAAATCCTGTTCGATATCGCGCACTCCAAAGTCCGCCACCGGCCGCTCGGAAATAGCAATCCCGCAGCTATCAGCGATAGCTCGAATCTTGCCCAGCTCCACGTCCTTTCGTGAAGAGTCCATTGTAATCAGGCATTCCTTGACACCAAGCTGGATCACCAGAGACTCGAAATTCGAGTAGACGTCATTGTCGAGGAACTCGCTGACTCCGAGTTCACGCACACTGGCATCCGCGAAGCAAACGCCTACGTTCCTCGCCTCACCAGCACGGGCGGAGATCTTGACAGCAAGAATGATAGGTGCTGAGTCCATTGACAAGGCACCCACACTGCCAAGCTCGTCCTCCACGTCTTGTAGGTTTCCGGGACTGGCTTGCTTGCCGAGTTTCCAGTTCCCCTTGCCTACACCACCCGACACCCATATCTCGACACGTTTGTTTAGTTGGAGAAGGGCTTCGCGGAGGAAATTCCGGAACACGGTCACGGTCATGGTGACCGAAGGCAGACCGCTACTTTCGCTGCGGCCGAGGTTGCGGAGCACGGAGGTTGTCTTGTAAACGGTTCGAGCGATGAATTCTGCATTGGCACCATGGGCGGAGTACCAGTCACCGCGGTCGAAGATTCGGAGGGTTTCATTATCATCAGAGTCTGTAATAGATTTGTAAAAGCGGATAAATCCGACTTCATCGTCGACCTGTCAGGGCGGTTAGCGGGGGGATTCTTTTTGGTCAGTGAAGGTGTAATGGGGCATTGCAAGAAGATACCTTCAAATCTGGTCTGGAAGACATCTTGTCAAAATAGGCCGCAGAAAAATGCAGCAAAGACAATATGGTCACCGAGCTTGGAGAGTTAGAAGATGCAGATGAGGGAGACGCGTCATGTCAACGCGGTCACGTGACACGCGTCGCGCGTTAAGTGAAATCCATGGCGTTACCAATCCAAGGTCTAGACCGCCGAGGGGTTGATTACTGGTAATATGCAGTATTTTTATCAGTATTGGTTGTTATTATTTGTAGGTAGGAGGCTAATGGCTAATATCGCTGCCATGCTGAGGCTAATAAAACATGGCAAGGTAAAGTACAGGGTATCATCACAACGCTTATGCAAAAACCGCGAGCGAACCGGCTCCACGGATGACGGGGGTAAAAGTAATTTAAACAAAGTCCACCAACGAATTCTCAAACCCTCAAGACAGGAACGGGCACACAAGATGCAGTTTTGTCCCAATCATCCTTCACCAGGGCAACTTTGGCACCGATATCTTTGATTGCAATATCCTTGCAAGACTTCAAGACAACCGATTGCATATCCTTGATAGTCACCAAGTTGACCCAGTGACCAGCCACGCGCGAATCAGCCAACATTTCAATGCAGATCTGGACCTCATCGGCCGGGATTGGGGTACGAATGGAATCCCGAACATGTTGGACGATAGTCTCAAGCTTGAAGGGCTTGCGCTGGTTGGCAAGCATAGCCTTGATACCAGTGCCAACATACCCGGCCGGACGCAGAAGGGCCAAGATGCCAGCGACTTCCTCTACATGCTCAGCAGCCGAACGGCGGACCAGCTCCTTCTTGGTTGGTGGGGGAGGGAGCTTGGACTGGCGTAGCTCCTTATTCTTCAATCGCTCCAAGAGGCCCTGGCGACGATTGCTAGTAGCAGCCAGGGGCTTGGAGTTGGTCAGATTGCCCTCGGAACGTAGCATCTCGGTCTTCATACGGATGACACCGCCTTTCAAGTCCTGCAGCCGTTGTTGACCCTTCTGAAACGCAGTGAACGGGGTAAGGGATTCCTGGATGCAAGCAAGGCCGAGAGTCTCGAGGAAAATGGCGGGGCGATCCTCTTCTTTGACTTCCTTCAAGGAATCCTCCGTCTGCTCCCAAAGCAAGTCAAAGGCCTGCTCGAACGCATCCTGCAAGACGGGGCCTTGTTCGTCGATTTGCACGTGTCGCTCAAGGCACACCTTGCCCAGTCCGTAGTTTGCCAGTCGGTAGGAAATGTCCTTGGCCTTCAAGCTGTGATCCCAGACCCAGACAAGGCGCTGCAGGTCCTTAATCTGCACCTTGCGTTTCTTCCAAATGCGGGTGATGCTGGGCAAAAATTCTCGGATATCGGCAGGGGAGATGGGGCCATTGTGTGCGACGTGAATGGAGAGAGCCTTGACAAAGGCAGAATGCATGTCCATGAAATCGGTCACACAAGGGACTCGTGGTGCGAGGACAGGCTCTTTTGGAGCCGGCACAACCTTTGCAAAGTTGAGAGTTCGTTGTTTGGAGGGGGTATCCGGAGTCGAGGGGCTCTCCGTGATAGTGGACACACGAGTTCGGCGACTAGGAGTGCGCTTGGGTGTAGCATAGTGGCCGCTGCGTGGAGAGGAGACAGATAATTGGCTGATTTTGAGGGTCTTGGAAGGAGTGTCGGGTTGCTCCTCAGCAGACTGCGGACCTGGGCGGTCGACATTCTCGATTTCCTGGAGCTTTCTCTTCTTCGATGGGGAAACGGGCAGGGAGGCGGTTTTCTTAGCGGGCAGCTGCGGCGTAACACCAGCCTTGGTTGCCTTGGTGAAGATTTGAATGGCAGGCTGGCTTTGGGGAAGGCAGCTTGCCCTGGTAACGCGCGGCATCGCGGCTGCAATTTTTTTCTCTTCGTTTCGGAGAGCGGAGTTCCAGTGGTTGGAGGAAGTTGCGACCGGTAAATGGAACTGAAATATAGTCAGGGTAAGAGATAACAAGTTATTAACGAGAATCAATATGAAGAGGAAAGTGCAAAGTGCATGCAAGAAACAGTGTAGTGTGGAGCGGGTGAGACTGCTCAAGGGTGAAAACTCCCTAAGACGCGTCGATTCGCGTTTCGGGTTAAAGTGAGACGCGTCGTTAGCGCCACGTCTAGCACACGAACTGAATCCCGAGCCAACAACTGTTTATGATCCTTTGTAGAAATCTTCAAGCAGAAAAAAGAGCGTAAAAAGTTATCTGGAATCTAGAACGCAAATTGGAAAATTCTTCTATATAAGTTCTCGAGCATGACATTCTCGTCGCTGCGGTGATCACCTGGCATTGGAATGTTGCGCCCAATGGATCATGCACAAGCTCGAGTCTACAATACAATGCCACTAGACAATTCAGTTACAATGTAGCAGTCCTTGGAACTGCAAGAAATTGAATCTATCTTAGTTGGGGAACATCCGCAATGACCCTGATAGGATTGACCAGATCAATCGACCCCACCCATATTCTTACACAGACCCTGCTGGACGCTCTCCCGAAGCCGCGGCAGAAACACTACAGATCTATCCTGTCGATAGAGATTCATACTAAGATAGGGATCCAATTCCATAAGAATATCAATGTTCAATTCATACCACAGCGCCAACATGAAAAATAACCGGACCTAATACCTAATGCTTCAGAGCACAGGCACATGAATTTATTTCTTGCTTCCAAACCATCCCTTAGCCTCAGACGCCTTCTGCTCAACAGTGCGATCAACTCTGTCGATCTCCGAGTTGATTCGGTTCTTCGCGTCATCGCGGAGCCCATCGAGCTTTTGCATTCCGTCCTCAAACCTGTTCTGTGCCCCCTCTTTCATCTCGGGGATTCTCTCATCCAGCTTGAACTTGGAGCGGGCGTTGTCAATCTGGATCCGGAATGTTAGCTTGGTGCCCAGTGAAGTGGTAGATTGGTGGAGAGTGGGGAGGAGGGGCAAATAGTATGTAGTGGATACACCACGAGCCCGTAGACGAGACCAGGAGAGGACGAAAGGAAAGCAAATGTGAAAGAGAATTCCAGTGGAACGGCGAAATGGATACATACAGCTTCATCAACGGTAGCACCAGCTTCCTTTCCAACGTTTGCACCCGCATTCCGCGCACTCTCGCCGTGGGGAAGCTTCTCGCGTGCCTTGTCGGCATCAACTGTTGAGGATATTATTAGCAGCCTGTAATTGAAACAGATATCTAGATCATCGCCAGCAACATACTCTTCATCTCCTGTTTCGCACCCTTGACATCTCCGCCCGACCGGTAGAGGTAGTACCCGCCTGCACCGGCAGCAGCGAGACCCAAGTACATTGGCGTTCTGCTTTTCGACATGATTGCGAGGGAATTGAAAAAAGAGGTGTATATTGAGGATGGTATAGAGTGAAGTGTCGAAGTTTGGATTATAATGTGAAATGAAGAACAAGCTGGGTTGGTTCAGATTTAAAGCTTCCGGGGAAATGGCGCCGTCACCAGACTATGACGTCTGTGCCGGCTATTCTTACAAGTACGGAGTCCAGAACCTCGTTGTGTGAAATGATCTTCTGGGGGGGGGGTTTTCATGTTCGAGCTTTGCTTAAACGGCTTGTCTACGATGCGTAATGTAGATGATGATCTCTTATCTTCATATTATAATGAGGACGACTCTCTTTCCATAGGACAGACTTGGGTCCTGGACTTTAGCTGTCAGTAGCTGTGCGCTGGAGTCCAGTTCCATTGCGGGAGCCCGGTTCAATGCACCGCTGTCGACGTCACCGGTTGGTCATTTCCGTGTTCGGGGTTTGTGTTGGATTGGGGTACCCAGGGTTGATGAGATTTTTACTCTGCCTTATTGCCGTCTATTCGCACGATTGTAGATTGCAAGTTGCTAATTGCAAATAGCAAACCCCGATTGATGTAGTTCGAAGTGCTGCTCACCAGTAGGTAAAGCTGGAGAGCTGACATGGGCTGTGCGGGGTAAACGTCATACCCAGGCACATGAAACTTACACTACGAAGAATCCGTGCATTTGCATTCCAGTCATATTGGCGTTATAACGATATCATAAAATCCTGGGAAAAGTCCGTGACATGATCCACCATCATAAAATAAAAAGCAGTATAGTAAAACAAGAACGGGAACAGTAAAGGCGTGAGACCGTCAGACAGGAAAAAGAAAAGGACCGCCAAGCAGAGAGACATGGAGGGAAGAGAATGAGAAACATGAATAGATCGAGGCTGGGTATCGTCATGCATACGATGCCATCCATACGCTCCCGTACAGAAACGCCCAGGACATGCGGAGAACCGGCAACCCTGCAAAACATCAAAACCGAAGACAGACTCCCACATACAAATAAGAACAAAATGGAGAGATAGACAGGAAAAAAGATTTCCAGTTCATGTATAGGTCGTCACATTCGTCATTTCATCAAAGGCTTCACATCCACTTTGCATGTGTGAGTTGCCCAGAAAGATAGAGGAAGGGAGGGTCGAGTGGTCCACATTTCAAATAATAGTGGGCGCAGTGAGTGTCAAAAGGGGGAAATAGAAAGAGAAAGAGCCATGGCATGATCATGTTCAGATCACGAAAAGGGGATGAGTCGGTTTACAAGAAAAATGGTATATAAGGTCTGAAAGTCCGGTGGGGCGAATGCACAATTTACAAGAACAACTTCGCGGCTCCTTTGTTCTCGCTCGTCGCAACCGCAACCAAAGCCTCAAGACGACCCATGCCGGTATCCCGGACAGAGGAGTCGTTGAAACCGTTTGTTCGGGGCTCCTGCTCGGCGTGGCCTGGGTAGCCGTCGGTGTGAGGGTCGCGTCGACCACAGATCTATGACGGCATTAGTAACCGAGGCGAGCGCCGTCCGTTCGAATGGGATTTCCTACCGGATGAGGATGATCGGATGGCAACGAGGACTCGTGTGATTCAATATATCCGCTGCTGTGTACTATGGCCGGATGATATTCTACCGACGCGGTGGATGGGGTATGAACTCCCTCACTGCTGCTGGAGTCCTCGGGGGATGTATGGTTTGGTCGAATGCTCCCAGAAGAAAGACTTGGGGCGTGGCCACGGTGCTCCTCAGGACTTCGTTCGGCCATGGGCCCAAAGGCGGGTTGGTAGGATGACGATGGCCGAGAAGAAACATTCTGGAGCTCCGCAATAGTCTGCTGACTCCACTGAGAGGCATCCCTCGAAGACCGCTGATCTCGAATATCAAGACCCGTCAGGTTGGTATGCAAAGACATATCCCATGATACATGGCCGCGTCGATGGCCTGGCCCTGAGATAGGAGGCGCTGGCCGAACCGAGGGCTGGGCGTAGTTGAAGCCCGCACCAAAGCCATGGGCTGGGGGAGGACGGCCGTGGCCATCAATCTGCATTGGACTTGGTTTGCGGGTGGGAGGGGTCAGGGGACGTTGAGATACCACTTTGTCGAAGCTCTCAATCCCAGGTAGTCGAGGTGGGTGGTCAGTGGAGTTGTTAGTGCCTCCAAATGATGGCTGGACTGTATCGGGAGTATGGTATTGGCTCAGGCCACTGGTAGACGGTCGACCAAATACAGGATATGTCGAAGGGTGCCATGTACGCCGCCTCATCTCTATCTCAGCGGCACTAAGGGTACTCTCATCTCTGGATGGAGGGTAGTTGGTGCTCGTGGGGCTGGCGAAAACTCCCGCTGCGTTGGGATATGCTGCTGCAGGCGAGTTGACATAATGTGGCGGATATGCGTTAGCATGTTGAGGAAGAAAAGGATGACTGCTCGTCGGGACAGATAGCCGACGAGCGGCTGTCTTCCCCTCCCAGAAATGTGTCGCACCAGACATGGGCGAGCTATATTGCGGACTACCATTTGCCCCGGTAGTGAACATATTGGACGGAGTGTATGGCGAACCACTTGCCGATGCTCCTGGAACTCCTCGAATCTGGCTTGGCGGCGTACTTGGTGGCTCCCCCATAGGGTCCAGTCCTAGGCGAGAGCGGGTCGTTGGGTCGTTGGCCATCATCAATGGCGGAGGACGGCGCCGAAGTTCCTGAGGTTGGCTAAAGGTCGAAGTAGTAGATGCAATGCTGGAGGTAGATAGGTTTCGACTGTGGCCCCGGCTGTGACCACCCGCACTACCGGTGGTACCTGCTCGTGCACGACCTGGTGGGCGTACTCGGTCCGTCCGTACCTGGCGTTGGAACCGAGTACCGGTGGCTGCCAAGGAATCCCCTGGTATATCCTCATTCACATGGACCGTTTGTGCATGTTGGCGCAAGTTATCAAGTCGAGAGAAGCGTCGAGAGCAGTGGCATTGAAAGGGCCGTTCGCCGGTGTGCTTTCGAATGTGGCGGGCCAAGTGTTCGCTTCGAGTGAAACTAAGATTGCATGGAGGGAAGTCGGTACAAAAGAAGCGCTGTCCCTTCTTCTTTTTTGACGGCGGCGCACTCCCCGGTTCTCCCTCGTGGTCGGATCCGTCTGGTTCTCCATCCGAGTCATTCATCTGTTCGTCGGACATGGACGCTGTCCGAGCTCGTCCTATTGATATGGTTGTTTGCACTGAGCCCTCGCTTCCTCTGCTTGTCTTCAGACCATCCGGGTGGTGCTCCGCGGGGGGAAGGTGATCCAAGGTGGCCTGGACGCCGTTCGGATTGGCGCGGGGTGTAGTCGCTCCGTCCATGGCGTGGTCATCGATCCTCGCTGAGTTGTTCACAGGAAGGAAAGAGGCCATGTTTTTTGTTGGCGACGTAAGATGTGGAGGCGGGTGATGTCAAAGTGTCGGAGAGGGGGGGGGGGGGGGGGGGTGGGCAGAGGCAAACCCTATCCGGTCGCAACGCCGGCAACCCGATCCGCTCTTCCTTTGAGGAACCCCAGATCCCGTGGGGGAGTCTATTGTCTAAATACTGGGAGTTGTCGCAGGAACCGCAGCTACAGGGATCGGAGAGAAGGTGCGGAGTTCTGGCGACTGTTAACATTGCACACAAACGTCAGACCGGTCCCACTACAGTATAAAGAACAAAGCACAAAGCAAAACCCTTCGAAAAGGCAAGTGGCTCGCAAGAACCCCATACTAGAAATAAAATAGAAATTCGACACGTACAGAAGCAAGTTTCTTTGGCGCCTACTCCAGGAGGGGGCGGTTTGGAATGTAGTCGTCACGCAAGGGTTGAGAAAATGTAAAGAAAGAAAGAGGCAAAGATTAGCCGATCGCAAGCATCTTTCCTCAAGAGCACGTTTGCGAAGACACGCGAAGGCAGGATCGTCGAGTGGGACCCGAGAGGTTTCAGGTTTATCCCCCCATAAGAAAACTCCGGAGAGGAGTTTCAAGAGAAAAGAGGGGAGAAGTATAGATAAGGCGAAGTCCGAACTGGGCAGGATTTGTCAGAGGGGCAGGGTATAGAAGTATAGGAAAAAGGAAAGGGAATATGCAGAAGTAAAAGAATGGTGGAGATAGAGTCTAAGGAAATGGTGACGACGAGAAAGAGAACGGCTTATCGGAAGCGAGGGGCAAAAAGCAGCTTACGCAGAGAGTCAGATTGAAGATCCCAGGAACTCAACAACTTCCGGGGCTACCGATGCGAATCATCGAGGGTTTCACCAGATGAGGATGCGACTATAACCGCGTGTCAAGTATCTCGAATGAAACTACCAACAGGAACCATGGAAGGAATGGATACTGTATCCATAGGCACCAGGTACGGGAAAATGTATGATTCATAGCGCAGCCACTCATCCATGTTTTGACTTTCAACAGGGTCCTCTCCTAAAGGTATAGTACCCGAGCCGAGTCTTTGACGTTCACCATCGCGCCCAGACCCTGGTGGCCGTGGGGCTAAGGAGTTTGGTAGGGTTTAATCGACTTCGACTGGTCTCGACTCTTGGGCTTTTTCGCCTGGTCTTGTCTACTTCCCATGCGGACCCCTTGCATTTATCCCAGATGGATGTATCATCACAGGGGGCTCATCCTCCGAACCCCAAGCTCCGTCATACTCTCCAGTTTCTGTATAAGGTTCGTATGGTTACGCGGTAGGGGGCGATTCCGAATGGTCCGTCCTGGAAGAAATGAATAAATCTCCGTTGAACTGAGATCACCTGCTCGACTGCGGGTACACCCTGATGGGCTTGAAATACCCCGTTTCATATCATATCTGATTCCTATTTGAATCTCCCAACATCCCATCGATCCGGCGGCAATGCACGGGTACGATCTGGGGGGGGGCATTGACCCCATTGATAAGAACTTTAGAGAACACGGAGTACAAGGTACCAGGGTTCCCTTTACCTATAGGAACGAAAATCAAGTTGCGGGACCTTCCCTAATTTTTAGTGATTCCGCCTCCTCCGCTCACGCTGCGTTCAGACAACCAATGCTCCTAAGTTCAATCATGAAACCTTCAGGCCCCCGGCTAGCACCGACTGGCCCGTTAAGGATTCACTGTGCCTGCGTCTCCCGTGTAAACTTCCCCTCCTTTTCCTTTCTCTACCATGGATGCTCGCTGCAAACGGCAAGACATGCGGGTTATGATATCGTCGATCGGTGGGTCAAAGTAAATCGGCCCACGTCGTACACAATGGGTTGCCCGCATGACAAGGTCGAATAAGATCCCACGGTACGCGAGGGCCCTTTAAATGTTTCTTTTTCCTTTGGTTCGTTCGAGATCTCGACCTTTGCTTTTTTAAGCTGTTTCTAAACGTGGTTCGGGATGTTCTATGCGAACTTTCGATGGATCTTACCAGTTGCATTCCTCTCCAGGTTATATCATACTCTTAATCTCCTGCTCACCAAGTCGTTCATTGCCCCCGTCTTCCCTGTTAAGTGACGCCACGGTCCGTGGGAATGATGTGCTTGATTTGATGATTTACGATTTCTAACTTGATTAAATCCTAATTCCCCGCCTTAGTAACAACCAGCTGGACGCGCCATCAGGGGCGGAAGAGGGGTGGTTCTGGAGAGGGGTTGTGAGACTTGAAGAAGCGGATTGGTGAAGACAGCGTTTGGGAATACACGGATGCCAGGCCTGTATGGATGGGCGTCCTGTCCCGGTTTCATGTGCATGGGTCCCAGATATACATGGGCTCTGACTCGAGGAAGGAAAGACCGATCATCGATCGTCCAACGCCTTTGCCCCTGTAAGAGCATATCGCATGGGCTGATTGGAGGTTGAAGCGCAAGGCTTGAGAGGGGCGGGTACCTGTAGGTACAACTGCAGGGCGCCACCGTAACGACGGGGGAGGCGCACGGCCAGGTAGTGGCAGGTACCTGCAGGGCTGGGGGGAAATCGTGCTTGGGGGTCCTTTTACCGTTCCGATCGGCGCTTCCACGGGTAAGGATCACACACTGACGTCGTCGACTATTTCAGCCCCGGGAACCTCGGAGTGCTCGTTAGTTTGGAGGGAAAGCACATCCATACCAAGTTGGTGAGCTTAATCAAAAGTGATCAACTGCGGAGTAATTATTATTCAATCATGACGGAGATTTTTGATTGTCGATTCCCACTTTTGGCCTCCATTTCGACTTTTGCCTTTCAAGCGGTGTATTCTCCAGATGATAGGTCTCTTTCTTACACACAGAGTGTACAAGAGTATATTATCTTCCTGGGTCTATCCAATCATACCGCTGGGCATGTCCCGGTCTATGTACCTGTCGTAATGGGGATGCGTACCTGGAGGGGTCCGGCCACGTACGTAGGGGAAATCAAGAAACACAAAGCACAGACATCTGTACTATCTTAGCCCTTGTCGTACATGAGGCTGCTCGGTACATCCCCGAATTCCACTCGGTAGAATAATCCCCGTGGATTTCATACTGGACGCAGCACAAAGAACTTGCTTTTTTGGCTTTTCATTCCTGACTCACCCTGTATCTCTCATTGATTGTAGAGTCTGCTTTTGCTTTTTGATTGGAGCCTTGACGCTGCACGGCAAGGCAACCTGGTGCAGCTAGGCCCCCGCCACCCTGCTTGTAAAGCCCTGCAAGGAGTCGTCTGACAGATACCTACAACGGTAATTCTGTAAATCTCCGAACACGGAGAAGGGCTCTTGGCTCTTTCCGTTATCTTTGTTGTTTCGATTTTGACCCGGGAGCCTGTCACTATATTGCTGGTTCCCAAGGTACTCTACTTCCAGGTACCTAGGACTTGGACCTGGCATTTCTGGGGTAAATGGTCCATGGTGCCTCATATTGCCGACCATGGCGTCAGGGACAAAGGTTGGAGATGCATGTGATTTTTCTTGCATTAGTCCGGTGGTTTCCACCCTATGGTAATGCTTGTCTTGTCCCATCTGGGTTATGGTTTTGAATTATTTAATACATCACGTATAGACCTTTATCGGTTCAAGGGACCGATCACAGCGCTCACCATCACGGTGGCTTCTCGTTCCCAATTGCCAATCTCTACCGTATCCGTTCCAGATCGACCCTTTTCGGCCAGGAGGTTGGTGGCAGAGACCTGGGAAGCCCGCATCACACAATCTTTGATTTCTGCTTTTAGTCGATCTCGGTTGGATCGCAAAGTGCGGGCGGACACGCCCCCTCGGTTGATAATTTCCTGCACGCGGGACGTGAGGGAGGAAGCGAGCGATCGCCAGAAGTAGGAAGGCAGGGATGAGGTATCGAGAGCCTGAAGGAGGGGCTGGAGGAGGTTAACCTGGGCTGGGCCTACTGTTTCTATGTCCTTGGTAGGTTGATCATCATCGGTTATGGATGAGAGGAGGGGATGAGAGGGCGGTCGGATATTTCGCAAGATGGACTCCAGGCCAACGATATCCTGGCATCGCGTGGAGATGTCGGCCAGGGCACGGTCCATCGTGGGGAGTTGGGACAGTGCCTTCGCGAGGGCGTTAGCTGATGTGATGATGGACGTCTGCATGTACCCTTGCAAGGTTGAGAGAAGAAGCTCGGGCTTGTAGTCAGATGTCGTGACAGCGCCCTTCGGAATAGGCGACAGGAGGTATAAAGTGGCTGCAGCGGTTGCCAGCCGTGATCGGGCTTCGCGCGCCTGTTTGTAGCTTGAAGGCACCGATGATTGACCACTGGTGGTCATGGGACTCGATAATGAGAATCGGTTGATGGTTTGCTGTGCCCTTGCCTTAACCATATTCTCCGCAGGGATTAAAAACTCATTACGCAAAGTCCGAGTGACTTTCACTCGATCCAAGCCATAACCTTCATCGTCCTCCGAGGTTGCTGAAAACATTTGACGAAGGTTCAAGATAGTAATGGCTGCACGTTCTAACGCCCGAAAGCCTTCTTTGCCAGTCGATGTAGCGGTCCCATCAGTGCCTATTGCCGGGGCAGTTGTACGCCCTGTCAACTCTGCCATTTGACTCTCAAGCTGCCGACCAAGTCCCAAGCAGCGCGCCACGGCCCGCGCTAATCGGACAGTAGCCAAGGAGTTTTCTGCCGCAATTCGAGCCTCCTCCGCAGCTTGCCATTTCTGAAGGACTTCTTTTTCCAATCGCTCGTATCCCTGAGTCACTGATGTGATCTGTGTCCCGGTTTCCTGTAAGATATGCTCCGCGGCAGCAGTTTGGTCTTGTGTGTGGGATAGAAGTGGCAGTGCCGACTTTGTCGTTAATCCATGAATGTGAGTGTCAATTTCTTGTAGATCAAAAAGCACACGTGAGAGTGGTGTTGAGAGATCCAGGGGGGTGTCTGTTGCATTGTTGGTGCTCAGGACCAATGAATTGGCGAATCCGGCCGGCGAGAACTCGGGGTCTAGAAAGGCCTCATAGTCAATGTAGGAGGGCTCGCCTTCTGACATTTTTGGAGATATAGTTGGAAGCTCGTGGCTTTTTAGATCATGACAAGCTCGTGGATTTTAGCTCATAGGAGATGCAAGAGTAACAAATGGGTATGAATGCGCTAGAAGACACCGGTGTTTTGACTGGTATGGAAGATGTAGTCGCCGTGGAGTTTCGGTTGAGAGAGAGATGACTTGGAAAGCGGGATTTCCACCGGGTTGCGCCAATGCTATCGCGAATTGAGCATGTCGTAGGGGTGAAAGGAGTTCAGCGAAAGCCAACTGTCGACAGCTCCGCGATAATCCCACATGGCGATAACCGGGGTCACGGGTGGCTTAGTCAGGATCCCATAGATTTCGATGCGACCTACGCACACCCTCCAGGGCTATATAGCACCCTGTAGGCTATAGTCATTATACACATCTTTGCTTTCCATGAATGTCATTCAACAAATATGGATGGTGCATATTGGACAACTTTGCAACGCATTGCCGACGTTATCTGGCCAAAAGGAAGGGACCATGATTGCATTCTTATCGATCCATCGTCCAATGGCCAACTGTTTGGAAGAGAAAAGTCTCGAAATTGTTATCTTCTATTTTCAGAGTAGAGATTAGGTATAAGGTATATTATACATGATAGAGTAATGCTATGCCACCTTGGGCATGATCTAATCGTCACTTAGCCATTGCTTTCCTCCTTCGTATAGACCAAAATATAAACCGCAACCAACAACCGCCATGAAGCTGTTAATACCGCATCCCCGGTACAGACCTCTCAGGCCTTCTGTTTTTATTATATTTCGTGTTGCTCTCGCCACTCTGTTTCTCCCAATAGATTCTTGCTCAGAAGAGTCTAAATTCACTCGTGTTTTGATAACGTCCAGTGGAGCAGTAAGCAAGCCTGTTATTCCGCCTGAGATGGCAGCACATAGGCCGGTGTTGGCCATAATTTCGGAAGTGCCATTCTTCTTGGTCTGAGATTCCGATTTAGATATGTGTCTTTTGAGAAATTCGTATAGAGGCATTTGAATGATGGTCCACGGTAGATTGTGCGCTAAGAGAGCCCAATATCCCCTCCAAAGCTTGGTAGGGCCGCCGACGGCCTTTACTACTGCTGCCAAACTGCGTCCCGGAGAAGTGCTTTGTTGTTGACAGGTTGATAATGATGATGACTTGGTGGGTTGTGATAGAGCGGATTGCGCATTCTGTTTCAATAGCTCAGTGGGAGCGCAGATTAAGCAAGCTGCAACTTCTGCAACAGAAGATGCCCATATGTCTGATAGGATCAGAGTGGAGGCAGTCTGTTTTGATGGACCTTCTGATACAAAGGGTAACCTAGACCGCATTCTTTCATATGTGAAGAAGAACAAACCCGCTGTGATGAATAGTTAGATTAACACTATGCATATTGCTGCGTGTGGTTTACCAGAAGGGAATGAGGTGAGAAGCACGGGTCCTAAGCCCCGGTATAGCCCTCGAAAGATCCTCGTATCGCCCAGGATGCCGGTCCTTGGGCCTCGAAAAGAACCAACATATTCACGAGATTGGATACGTGTTTTGATTGTATCCAAAGGATGCAAAAGACAATCTAATGAAAGTGAGGCGGCGGTACTGGCCTGTTTTGAAATGATCAGCTAGTATCCCTTTGCAATGAGAATTAGACTCACCAAGAATATGCTTAGTGCCGTGACAGTCATACCCAAGGGCGCCAGGGATTGAGAACTGTAGGGATGCCCTTCAATGATGCGTCAGAAGTCAAAGTTGAACTTTGTCGTGGCTGAATTCTCGGAATGTTGACCCGACAGCCTCCAGGGATATCGGGCGCCGCGGAGGCCGACCGCCAAGCTTTCCCTGTGCAGACAAAAACACCACAAACATGCCATATCTTAAAGATATCTGATCTTTAGATTTGGCTGATAAGCAAATCAAGGATCCACCTCGTTGATCAATCACCGGCCTACTTTACTAAACAAAAAGTGGATTCCGGCAAAGAATACCTAAAAGAATCAACGGAAAAGAGTCCGTAGCGCCGCCCGTAGACACGCCTTCCAATGACACAGGCGGGGTTTGGGGGTGATCCACTTCCATAGATAAGCAATTTCGTGATAAAACCCACTTTGCCCCTCGAACATTTAGAAGCTTCGTTCTTTGGTGAAAAAGACTAAATCATCAATTGGATTTATTACTTCCAGGATACTCCAACATGTCGACATCTACATCTGTCACCACGCAACAACAGGGATCTGTTCGTCTGGCTGCTGAGGATCAGCACAAGCTCTCCGATCCGGCAACTGATGCCACCTTCCAATCAGTCGCTCGTGGCGACCGAAATGGCACAATGAAGCTGCGCGGGATCCCTACCTTCTCGGACCCGCTTGAGAAGCGTCAGTGGATGAAGGAACATATGGCTGTTGCCTTTCGGTACTTCGGCAAGAGGGGATACAACGAGGGTATCTCGGGTCACATTTCAATGCGTGGTATGTTTTGTCACCTCGGTCCCTAGGCTATGCAGGAAGCCTAATTGTGGTCAGATCCCATCCTGAAGGATCACTTCTGGATGAACCCTTTCGCCAAACACTTCTCTTCGATTAAGGCCTCGGATTTAGTACTTGTCGACCACGAAGGATATGTCACTGAGGGAGGTGCGCAATTACCCATTAACGAGGCGGGGTTCATGATCCACTCCGAAATCCACAAAGCTCGTCCTGATGTTCTCGCCGCTGCCCATACCCATGGTATTCATGGCAAGACATGGAGTGCATTTGGGAAGCCGATCGAGATGCTCACTCAAGGTAGGTCACAACTGGGTTGATGTGATGATTTAACAGAAGCTGACAAAGCGTTGATCATAGATGCTTGCAATCTCTATGGACGTATTGGCCTCTATGAGGACCACGGTGGCATTGCTTTGTCTCAAGAGGAGGGGAGACAGATTGCCCAGGCATTGGGCAAAAACAATATGGCCTGCATTCTTCAGAATCACGGGTGAGTCATTCACCTCTTTCTCTTTGGCCGTTGGTCTGACATTTCTCTTAAAGTCTCTTGACCGTGGGCACAACGGTGGATGAAGCCGCGATTTTGTATTCCATGCTGGAGAACTGCTGCCACTCCCAGCTGATGGCTGAAGCTGCCGCAGCTAACGGTATTCCTAAGAAGGTCATCAACCCCGAGGTGGCTCAGTATACTGCCGATACTGCTCAGAACCCTGTGAGTGCGTTGCGATCAAATCCTCATACTTGGCTAATGCATGATAGCACAATTTCTATACCGAGTTTCAACCAGAGTATGAGCTCATCGTTGAGGAAACCAATGGGAGAGTTCTGCAATAAAACTTTTGAAAGCAGCCTTGGTGCTTTGGAAATTGGATTCTTTTGATCTAACAAGACTTAATAAATGTAGAAAATATTTCAAGAGACTGCACGGCATTCATTACAGTAGTATTGGAAATCAGATCTACTTCCACATTCTTCGACTTCGATTCCGAAAACCTAAGTCCTGATAATAGCAACCGCGTGGTACATAACGCGGCAGGGACCGCCCTTGGTTCAATTTACACGAATTTGCTGTACATTTGATACAATACCATTTTGAACCCTTCCTCTCCAACAACAAGCTTCTTCCATTTTTCATTGATTTTGAACGCCCCCTACTTTGCTTACAATATGGCTCCCTTGCTTCTCCCTCAAAGCTGCATCTCATTCGTGATATAATAGAGATGCAGTCACTAACCACGACTCAAAAAACCAATGAGGCCGAATGCAACATAATCAACATCATCAAGGTTTTGCTTCGTATCATCTCGGCCTAAATGGGTGAAGTCGGGTATCATAAGCGGGCTGGGTTCAAGCAGATGAGCTGTTTTCCATTTGGCCGTAGCTGATTTATATGTATCACAGTTCTATTATGACTAGCAATATCAGATATCACCTACGTATGCGCAGGACTAGATCGTTCTCTCGCATGTATTCCGCGACCCCATAGATGCCTGGATGATCGAAGACTCTCTAACTTAGCGTCTTCAGGACTATGGACACGATAGTCTCAACCAGACCCGGGTCATGGCTATGGATCATGCTTCATTCTATCACGCATATACCATCTCGTATATGTGCACGGATGCAAGGTTAGGATCGGTAAATCTCCCGCCTGACAGTAGTCTTCGAATTCAGTTCGACCTCATGAGTCATAAGTCTCTAGGGTCATAGCTCAGTGGAGCATTGGCAGTATTACGTTATCAGCCTCCGCACCCAAATGGATTCATAATCCAGATATTCATTTCCTTTGTCACTGGCCTAGTCCAAGACCCTACACCCTATCAACTCATCGCTCTCTGCAAAGTGCTCACTCTTCAGCCCCGCAATAGGCCCGATTATTGATAATGGGCTCAATGTCAGAAGTGACATTGATTCCTTGGGATCCACTGTCCGAGCCTCATCGAAATCTGCTCCTCAAACAGCGAGTGGAATGCTCTTGGGATATGGAGATGGTCCAAGAGATATGGAGAGATGCACAGATTAGAGGTGAGAAGTGCATCTATTGGATTGTAAGTTCTACTTTTATAAACACTCTAGTATTAGATGTTCTATTAGCTTGTGGATGCAAAGAGGTTTTAACGGATTATTATAGGTCTTCTCCACTAATGATGTGGGGGAGGAACGCGAGAAGCTGGCGGACACGGCCGTGTCCATTAATGCAGCAGCACGCCAACCAACACAGACAGACTTTATCCCAATTGGGCATATCTCCTTAGACTCGAAGAACAAGCAGGCCGAAAAAGTGGACTTGGAAATTCCGGCCGAGAAAGTCTTCTGGATCAAAACCTTCTTTATAATACATAAACTCCAGGGCAAGGGAATTGGGCGAGCAGCCATGGATGAAATTGAAAGAATCGCTGTTCAAGAGCCTCTAAACGCCAAGACTTTGATGCTGGACACTGTCGAGAGAGGAGATCAATTGAGAGAGGAGTTTGCTAAGGCTACCTATGGAGGCGTCCCGAAGGTAACCCTGATCATTCGCAGTCGGCTTGAGATGATTGACTTGACTAACATATCTGTAGATTACCAATCAGGATTGGTATAGTAGACGGGGCTATAGATCCCTTAAGATTGTGCAGAATTACTATGATGTCAAGGATAAGAATGGGAAGAAGTGGGATACTAAGACCATATTTATGCGGAAAGACCTTCAATGATGAACTGTACACAGTGGCATAGGTTGATTTATAGCTCTATCTCTGAGAGGAAGACGCAGATAAAGGTTGTGTAGCCAAGAAGCAGTGGGTAGTAGAGAAAAGATAGATATTTTTCTATATAAAACCTCGAGGTGATCCAATTGAATAAATGAACGTAATCTTCTCCCGAGATCAAGAACAATGTTAAGGTGTTACTCAGGGCAGACTGATCCGTTATTGTAAAATGACTCGACGATAAGATTTACCCCGATTTGGTCATAGGTTCCAACCATGGTTGTGTTATGTTGAAAGGTAATGTGCTAAGCCATTATTATTGGCCATCATTAAATTCATATTCACAATGTATCACTCTAAATTACTTCGAATTATGTTACACAAGGAGCCTGGAGTGCTGGCATAATTAGTAATCTGCTCTTTATCTATCAAAGTTTACCTCGGGTACTGTGGACTGTAGACTCATGTTTCCCTTGAATGTCCTGTTCTCCTCCCAAGGCCTTGAGCTCGTGGACTTCTGCTTGTGCAATAGTAGCTCCCATTGCAGCCTCGACATCATGCTCAGATAACCACACAGTATCAGGTCTGTTCTTCATCCGTGAAACAAGTTTCGCATCTTCCTCTAACGTTCCAGACACAGGTGTTTTGGTACCAATTTGATGGTGTACAACATGTAACAATCTGTCTGTATGTGGCTTCCTCGTATTAGTGTAAAATTCCAATGCTTTTTCAATATCATCAAGTAATAGCGGTAGTTTTCCATCGGATGATTTGACCACGTGCTTGAAGGCAAGGCCAAGTGCAAATGCGTCATCTAGCGCTAAAGAGCCTCCCGCAGCGAAGGCACCACCGTGAGCATGGGCAGCATCTCCGACTAGAGTGACTCGGGAGCCGAAAACCCAGTTTTCTAGTGAAGCTCCAACAAAGTTAGGATATAAATTTGTATGAGGGGTGGCCTCCGTTAGGGCTTGAACAAGTGGGTTCCAGTCCTACACACGGGTTAGGAATACCACCTCAAACAAGGACACGGGTACATAATTTACTTTGTATTTCTCCCTCAGAAATCTGACATCTCCCTTTTGGTCCCAGCTGATGCTTCTGTCAAGCTCCTCAGAGGGGCGTGGATCACTATAGGCCCCGACGATAGTGTATTGACCCTTACCTAGATCTTGTTAGTGGACGAAGGGCCATATTACAAAGCCTCTGTCCTACATACCCAGTCGAGATGCAAAGAAATTATCTTGAGGTCCCCACTTCGCAAAGTTTAGCAAAGAGATTCCAAAGTAACGGCAGATTGTGGTTTTCATACCCAGTGCGACGAGTCTTCAGGTAGGTTCGGAATCTTTGCCACCAGTGACGCATCAAATGTTGACCTCATGGAGATCTTTCCGCTGAAAAGCAATCTGTAGTTGGGAATAAATGATTGTCTAACTTTCTGTTTGTATATCAGAAAGGGTGCAACCTGCGAATAGTGTGCGTTAACGAACCGATCTAATGCCATCTGCCCCAATCAAAATATGACCGTATGCACAGGTTCCGTCCTCGAAGTGTAAAGAAACACCATCATCGCTGACATTAGCACGAGTAATTTTCTTACCCAAGTGAACACACTCTTTAGGGACGTGTTCCAAGAGCGCGGCATGTAAATGGCCTCGGTGAAAACGCGTAGTGTGGTGACGGGAATCAGGTACATCCGTGTGCGTGTCGACCGAGACGACTTGGTTTGTTTTCCAGTGACTTTGGAGAAATTTGTAAATTCTATCTGGAGTCCAGGTGTTGGATGAATGTGCAGAAGGGACACACCGTAAGATCTGTGGGATTCCACTTGGTCCCCTGAAACCGACTTCGTCCGAGAGAGCATTGTCTACGCCAAGCTTTTCCAGCGTTCGCATGCCCTATGGGAGTACAATTTAGCTCCCGCCGAATTTTAGGGCAGTTTATTCTCGGGGGGCCATACATTCGGACTAAGCGCGATGCTCGCGCCAATTTCCAAAAGTTGGTGAGCTTGCTCGTATAGTTGAATATCAAGGTCGGGGATTGAGGATATTCGCTTAAGAGATATAGCGGTTGCAAGCCCGGCGATCCCAGCTCCTGCAATAATAACCTGGAATTTGTCACTGTTTCCAGACATTGCTACTTGATTATTGCGTTTAAATATGGATTGCAATACAACGGAGACCAGGAATCAAAGAGAAAAGACTTGGGAGCGGGGTATGCAAGGGTGTAATTTGTCGGTCTCCACATCTGATTTCGCCATATAAATCAACCACGTTTACTGTGCAATTTTGTAGCGACTTGCGAGTCCAAAATAACGTAATCTGAATATTTCTGACAGCTACATAAAAGTGCCAGATAGTTTCCGGGACCGGAAATACTTCTGGCGAATTGAATCATGCCAATTACTTGCTACTTTATGATTACAGAGTATGAAAGTGTAAATGCTCTAATTGACAATGGAGATTGCATTAATAAACAATGCTCACGAGTATAGTACGTTGGAGAGCCCTGTCTATATTGAAATATCTTTAGTCTACGACGCAATCGGCCTCTCTTGCTTCCCGAAATATTGACCGTCTCATTGCTTATCCATAACTCATCATAGAATCTCATCTCTCCAGGCTGCCTTTCCAAGCTTTTCGCAGCTGATACCCTATGATATGAGTACCAATTACACGGAGCTTTCGCGGTATCAGTGGATATACATATCTTGTAGCTTGAAATCCAACATTGTATATGAAAGCTTTTCGTTTCAAGCCATATGCATCTCGTATCCGGCCGGGCAGATGTTCTGCAGCAATAATCCGAACCAATGGTAGAATTGGCCAGGCCCATAATGGCACACCCTGGCCCCACAAACCAATCCCTGCAAGTGTCTGTGCATCGTCTGTGACTTCCAGTTGCTCAATTTGCTTATTCCAATACACCCAGAACGACTGACGATCCGTTGGTATCATTTCGCGAGGGACACGGAGGTATGTCGCATGATAGAATGCTTGATGATAATACCTGTCCGCAGCGAATTCATCAAAGGGACCTAGGGCGTCTTCATAAACACGTAAGCTGCATGCATATATACAAGCTGCAAGCCACATTTGGAGCTCAGGATCATTCGCATTGTAACTTGGGCCCTTCACCTTTCCATGTGTGGCATCTACAACCCGAGCAATAGCTGCCTTTTCATCAGAAGTGCCAAAGTTCATAAGATAAATCCAGGCTATGGTTCCTGATAGGCGTGACACAGGGCGATGGAAAACCCTACTGTGCGCCACAATCGCACGGGCGACTGGAGGATTGGCGACCTGGAGGAGGAGGCTTGTCATTGCTGCGGCAAAAACGACGGGCTCTTCAAATACCGCTTGGGATTCGGGTAGCTCATTTTCGGACGATAGTTGTACCAAGGGCTCTGTTAGGGCTTGGTTGGAGGGGTTGGGAATTTTTTGAAGTGAATTCATTGAGGCGCTTAGTGATCGACATTGGCTTTAGACCTATGGAACATTTGTCCGTAGCAAGGTAGGTATCACTGCTGAACAAAGGCTCTTATTGAGGCAGGTAGATAGAGAACGGCAGAAATTTTATAGAAAACAGGAAACCGAACATAGCGAAGCTCTCGGAGTCCTCTTCTTGCAATCTAATTTGCAACCCAGAGAGGGAAAGATTTTCAAAGAACTTCCACGGTCCTCGCCAATTAGGACGGGCAAAACAATCTCTTCATTCAAACAAATTTGTAATATCAAGCGTGGCTGAGCAAAATAAGCAATGCTCGATTTTGACTTTTTCAGCCCAAAGCCCTCGTGAAACGTGGTCTGTCTTCAATGTACATAGTCACACCGCAGGTAGATAGATTTTGATCGGCGTAGAATTCAGTGTTTTGTCATTAATGCGGTCAATTATCAATACTGATCTTAGGCCTTGTGTTGGCTGAGTCTGGCCTGATGATGATTCCGATCTCAGATTTTCAAGATCGCTCTCTCTGGTCACTACAAGGTGGCTCTCTCTAGGCGTTTGAATACATTAATTCAAATGTATTGATTTAACCTGCGAGGTCAGAGTCAAGATTCTAATCGTTGCAAGTAGTCTGGCGGCTTAATTGGATCCCTAGTATCTTTCTATAGAAGGCAATATCCCGAAAATGGCAAAATGACAAAAAGCGAACACAATAATGGGACCAAATAAATTCGTGGCCACCCAGTACTGCTACCATATTTAGGCGAAAGGCTCGGAAACTTATCACTTCTAGCGGTGACCTTTCTTTGCCATCTCATTATCATCATCCATAAGTCATAGAACTCAAGATCGGGCCAAAGAGTATCCATGATTTGTATATCGGTATCTTGATGACACTGCCATAGTAGGAAATCACTCAAGCGATACACGCCCGATGTCCGAACCAGCAGATCGACAGGTGGATCTCCGGCAGTGTCCATTCTATCCGTGAGCATTTGCGACGTGATGCACGGCTCCAAGCCCAGTGCTCCCGTTGACCTCGCTTGATAATAATCCATAACGCTTTTTTGAACTGCTCTGGTCATCTCATCCTGTGATGTATACGCCACACAGACATTGAGCGATGTTCGTGTGCCGTTTCGAGTTGCATCAACCGCCTGTTTAAGCGACTCCCTGATATCTTCAGGCAACAGGTCTAAGCGACCTAGCACCCGAAGTTTAGCCTCGCAGGACTTCAGGAGACCCAGAAATCTGGAGTCTGGTTTGGTCATTTCTCTCAATATACTCCAGATCCCATCAATCTGCTCGGCGGGCCGCTTAAAGTTTTCGATGCTAAATGCGTAGACTGTCACGGTTTCGACGCCAACATCATAGCAAGCTGCCAGTATCTTCAGCATTTAGTTAGCCACAGCTTTGCCAGAGTCCATGTGATTTGAGCCACTTGCCCGCTCTAGTGCTACCCCGCCAAGGAGGTGACCTTCTTTGAATTCTATCCCGTGTCTTCTTGAGAATCGCCGGTTCCCATCCATAATAAACGCAATGTGCTTGGGAATAGGACCTTGCCCAAGAACCGCGGTCGCAATTCTTTGAGTCCAATTTGCGCTTGGGATCGCTTTCTTTAGATCTGACAAAGGCATGATTGCAGTATATGATTTTGTGATCGATGGAAAGGATTGGCAAAGAAGAATCGATCGGTGGTATAATCATATCTCAATCAGCCGGCGGCTATGTCTATGGCATTTCAAGTTGTAGATTTAGCGGTTGCCAACGTATTGTTTGTCGCGAGCACGGTCCATGTTACACAAACCCACCAGCGCTCAGCTTTGACCTTTTGCTCCCCTCTCGTTACACAAAGAGCCTGCCAAGGTGACACCGAGTCACTACGTCGTATCTTCGCTGATCATCTATGTTGAGCGATCATTTCACATACGTCAACAGTCCCTGGCATCGCAATGATTGAGTGCGGCTGTCGTCGGGCTGAACCCAGGCAATGCATCCCTTTCAATAATTATGTTTTCTTTTGGTGTACCTTTTGATGACTACCGCTTTGGAACTGTTTAAGCGAGCCCGTGGGTTATGGTGTGTGATTAGCATGGGAGCGGCGTCCATCTTCAATTCCGTGGTGAAATCTTCAATTCCTCAATTTGGCTGTGTCGATCTCAACACCGACATCACAACATCATGGTGTCCCGAAGAGACCGTGAGTACTTGGACTGGTATTATGCTCTTGAAGGCAAAGTCGGCCTGGACTATCTTGAGAGCATGCCAAAGCTACAACTACCCAGTATCTGCGATCGATCTAACCTGAACCAACCAGACATCCCAGTATCCTCTGCCTACGACCACCGAAATGAGAAGGCAACACGCAACGTACTCATTCATATAATGCCCGAAATAAAATTATATCACCTGGTTTACTTCATAATACACATAATATTCAGTATCATCGAACGCTCAATCCAGGCGTACTATGCGGTCATCGGCCACACTCTTTCTATGATCCACCGCGATCACCGAACGCCTGAGCTCGTTCGCAAAGATGTCTCGAATTTGAGAAAGCTCCCACGGCACCTGAGCGTTATCCTGACACAGGATACCACAGACAATGGTCTGGAAGTGCTGATGGACGAAGTGGCTGCGCTTGCCGCCTGGAGTGCCAGTGCTGGGATCACACAGTTAAGCGTGTATGAGAAGACCGGTACAGTTTCACTCGTCCCCTTTCCCCTCTCCAACTAATCCTTTCTATAGGAATTCTTAAATCCCACATGTCAGCTATGCATTCCGTGATCAATGCTAAACTCGCCTCCTACTACCGCTCTTCTTCTCAGCAACAAAGCTTACTGCTCTTTGCACCCGAACACCCTGTCGAGGGCAGCGCATCAATCAACGAGTCATCACTCAAAGTCCTCCTATTGTCCTCTACTGATGGACGTGAATCATTTGTGAATGTGACCCAAAGCCTAGCTCAGATGTTAACGAATGGCCAACTGTCGCCCAAGGATATCACACAAGAATTCGTTGACGCTCAGGTTAGCGGCATGACAGTTAAGCCATTACAAAGGTACTTGGACTTGGGGATTGACAGATTCAAATCCGAACCCGATCTTCTGTTGATCTTCGGGCCATGTCTTAAACTAGATGGATATCCACCCTGGCAGATCCGGCTTACGGAGATTTTCTGCACCGGAGAACAGAGTCATGGACTGTATAGATATGGGGGAGCTGTGGAGTACCAGGGTTTTCTACGGGGATTGAGGAAATATGCTGGCGCGGAAATGCGGGTCGGACGGTAATGAATAGATAGAATACCTCAAGATCTCATGGACCTTGATTCTTCTAATTTGCTGCACGATTTCGGTTATCTTTTGACGAATCTACTTGCCTCGGGGGAAGGTCTGGTATCTCTAGTTTTCGATAAAGCGGGACTTTATATGTACACAACCCTTGGAAAAATGCACCAAGTATATCTTCATCTCCGGACACGGCTCAAAGCTGACCACACGTCCACAGGTATCCAGAGACTGCATGTAAATGGCTTCATTCTCGGTCACCTGATCTCGTGAGTCAGCAGTACTTTCCCACATGTTATCAAGTTACGCGTTGCGACGTTACTATACCTGTTCCTCCATCGCTTTTCTGGTTTGCTTTTTCCACTTCTGCCCCACTTTCAGTAAAGCTTTTGCCAGAGGTTATCCCACGGCCTCACCCCTCAACTTCACCGTTACCTTTGTTGTTTACCTCCAGATATTGGTCCCCTTAAGAGAGCCACAGTCATCATGCTAGTTCACTTGCCTACAGAGCTGGTGCGGTCAATAGCCGAGATGCTAGAACATGGGTCGGATATAAATGCTTTTGCTCAAACGGCTACCTGCATCTATACGATTGTCGATCCATATCTGTACCTCTTTAATGCCCAACAAGGAGAAGGTTCGGCATTACGTTGGGCAGCGGAACGGGGGCGACCTGTGACAGCTCGAAAATCACTAGAAGCAGGGACTCGAACACAATCCAAAGTCCTACAAGCGGCATTGGCAGAGGCGGCAAAAAACGGACATAAGGCGGTTGTTGAATTGCTCCTCACTGCAGAATGTATCGACCCCGATTTGAAGGATTCCAAGGGGCAGACACCGCTATCAAAGGCAGCGGCAAATGGGCAAGTAGGAGTAATGGAGGTTTTACTTGCTACCAAAGGCGTCAATCCCGATTCCCAGGATGAGAGGGGGCAGACACCATTGTGGTGGGCGACTCGGGGGTCACATGAAGAGGCAACGAGAATGCTACTCGCCCTCAATGATAGTGTCAATCCGGATTCGCAGAATGCTTGGGGTGAAACTCCCTTATGGTGGGCGTCGCGTAATGGGCAAGCGAAGATAGTAGAATTACTACTTGCAACGATGCGTGTCGATCCAAATGAGTGGAATCACCTCCAAGAGACGCCATTATACCAAGCGGCACAGAATGGCCATGAGGGTGTGGTCAAGCTCCTGCTTGCGTCGCCAGACGTCATTCCTGATTGTGAGGATCGACGATTCGAGACACCGTTATTGGAAGCATCGCAGAACGGACATGAGGCAGTAGTCAAATTGTTGCTTGATACAGGAGCTGCCAACCCTGAAAACCGCGACTTGGCTGGCCGGACGACTTTGTCATGGGCCGCGGGGCATGGACATGAAGAAGTGGTTAGACTGCTCCTTGACGAGGGATATGTCAACGCTGATACCCAGGATCAGTGGGGATGGACACCGTTGTTGACCGCAGTCAAAGAGGGTCACAAATCAGTCGTCGATCTACTTATCAACAGTGGGGAAGTTGAGCCTGACTGTCCCTGCGATGAAGGAGAGACCCCCCTGTGGCATGCTGCATCGGGCGGTCATGCGGCAATAGTTGCTACACTGCTTGAGACGAGGGACGTCAACCTCGAGGCCTCAAACTCTGTTGGACAGACACCTCTAGCAATGGCGGCATATTGGGGAAATGTGGAGGTAGTCAGAATGCTACTTGCCGCCGGGGCAGATCCTAATAGTAAGGATTCTTTTGGGGATACACCATTATCATCAGCATCATCATGTCCAACAGAGGGCGGAGGCGAGGCAGTCGTCAAATTGCTGCTTGCTACGGATGGTATTCATCTTAATTCGCAAGACATGCGTGGACGTACGCCCCTGTCAATTGCGGCCGAAGCCGGAAACATGGAAGTGGTGGGTTTGTTTCTCACCACGGAAGGCGTGGATCCAGAGTTGAAGGATTATGTCGGAAGAACTCCCTTGTCATGGGCCGAGGAGAAATATGGAAATGAGGCTGTGGCTGAATTAATTCGTGATCGATTATCGCTTTGAGCCTTCATCCCACCAATGCAGACTGACAGATGGTGTTTGTGGGGGAGGTCCACGGTCCATAGCAGTATAGATGTTGGGACCCGCCAATAATAGGCAGCGTGACCAAGGATCATGAAGAACCAATTGATTGACTCGTAAAGGGTCTGGGTAAAGCCTCCGCACCCGGCCGACGAACGGCCTAGGCTCTAGCGTTTGGCGTTCCAAGGTTCCCCGGATCAAACAGCCGACCAATGAGATGTACGGATCGACCAGGTCGATTGTATGAAACCCCTTGGTTGATGGGTGCTCAGTCAGATCGATGGCATATTCTGCACGCCTCAGTATTCTGACGAGCCTGCAAGAACCAAAACCTAAGATTTCTGTAGGTATCACGAAACCGCGGTTACAACGGTGGGCTTAATAGACCATTGGCTGGATGGATTTTCCATGGAATATTTCAATGATCATTAGACAGATATATCAGAGGCTGCATGGCAATTTTGTATAGAACATCCTCGCTATAATATCTGAAACAATGGTCTCTGCAAAGCACACTCTTTTTTAAGAGCTTCTGACACCTTGCATATCTGCATCGCTCCGAGTTTGAGACCCGGTCAAAGGTATAGATAGCAAGAGCCAAGGGTCGCCTGCCCATATACATTAGATTTTGTCCTTGTTGAACATCTCCCTGCATTCCTTAACTGAACTCCCAGTACAATGCTCTACAACAGGTGTGTTCTGCTTTATACCGAAAAATTCCATTGAAAGTTCCAAGAGATGGGCTTGCAGCTAACGCTATATCCTTATTTTTTTTCAACGCAAAAGCTCCCAAAAGCCAGCCCCCGAGCCACAAGATACCTATCGATTTGTCTTTGCTGAACCATCCTTGAGTGGTCAAAATGATTACGAAATTCGTGGCTTTTCTCAAAACATGGGGAATGTGAAACCATCACCAAAGTGTGTACGCAGTGATAGGCCAAAGAGCGAGAGCGTTCTAATCAATACCTAACAGCGACTTGAGATTCCCTGGATGTGACATGGCAGAGCTCGAAGGACTACATTCGAGATATTGCACTCAGGATACTTCGGCAGCAATCCAAGACCCAAGAGCATCGTATACTGCCCAAGGCTCTCCAGTGAGTAAATTAGGGCGGTTTCCTTGGCTGAACACGGGGCTTTTTACTGGCCGCCTCGGTGACAGGAAAAATTCATACCAGGACGATGGCCAGATATCACCCAAACACTCTGTCGACACTGGAGGCGCATACTCTCTATCGGACTGCCTCTCCAGCTTCCAGCAAAACAATATCTGGGGCCCCGCACCGTGCTTGCCACTGTACAATTGCCAACCACGACCAGATACGAAAGTTCTTCCAAATACAGGGACACAAGCTTTGGGACCATATCTCTATCGTGGGATGGCCTACGAAACGACTGATGAGTCTCCTGATAGGTCGTGTACTGGCGGTAGCTTTTCAGATACCATCGCAGATGGAAGTGACGGTCCGTCCGCAGAAACCGAGATGTGAGTCAAATTTTTTGCCTCCATTTAGATCCTATCTAATTGATTCTGACCCTCAGATTCCGCTTTCGTTCTATTCTTCAAGCTCCGACTGCAATGACCAACGAAAATGGGGATCCTCCCTTGACCTACCTCAATAAGGAACAAGTCTATTACCTTACAATTCTGGACTCGACGCCACCTGCAACAAGTGACAAGGTGATCACATACCGGAGTTTTGTTCGAATCTCTTTCGATCTTGAGCAGGCAAGGTCAAGCCCAGCAGCCTGCTGGAAATTGTGGAAGGAAGGTCGAGGTATGAATCCAGAGCAACCACAAGAAGAACCAGCCTGTGCTGTTGAATATGCAGGCGGAGATAGCCCCCATTTCAAAATTGAGCAAAAATGCTTTGACGGATTCTGTGTCACTTGGACTGCGGATCCCTCCGCCGGCTTCAATGCATGCCATATACCGATCTGGTTTAATTTCTTATCTACGGACTTTACGCGCTCCAAGGGGGTAAGGGGAAGTCCCGTTCGTCTCTGTGCTAAGACAGAGCAACAGACAACATTTGATAATCTCCAAACTTCTCCAGAGTCGGAAGTTTGTTTTTGCAAAATCCAAGTCTTCCGAGATCACGGCGCGGAGCGAAAACTGTCCAATGACCATGGCAACCTGCAGAGGGGGATCGGGAAACTGAGAATGCGAATATCAAATGCAGAAATGGGATGGGGTTCTAGAAAGCGCAAGCGTGGCAGGCCCGATGTGAAGAACTTGAAGGGGTTGCCACCGGACTGTGTACCAGAGCAACTGAGCCAAGCTGGTTTACGGTCGAAATTGGTTGGGTTTGAGAGAATGGCGCTTTCCTCTCGGTCGTCGACTGTCCTTACACTCCGCGGGGACAAAGAAGATGACCCTGACCTGTACCCGATACATTTGGTGGATCATGACTGTTGCATCAAGACGACGCCTGTTGAGAATCCCACTGAAATATCCACCAGGAGTGACGGTTCGGAGATTATGACGCCCCCAAGTTCCGTTCACTCAGGTACAGAGACTACGGCCACACCGCAACTGGTAGCTGAGGATGATCTATCTGTCGGATACATCAAGGTAAATCGTATTGATTTGACCGACCAGGTTCTGACGGGTCGGTATCCCACTTCAAGTATGTATGCCCAAGTGTCAAAGGCTTAGCTTCAATGACCAAAGTCCAAAACAATCTTCATTGCCTTTACTGACATCTTTAGTTGCATGTTTTTACGTTCGACTCTTGGAAGATGATATCCACGAATACTATCGTGCGATTTATCTGTCGGAACGCACAGCCCCAGAGCTGGTAAAAAAGATTTCCGAGAAGTATGATATTGAACCAGTTGACAGCTTCAACTTGTTTCACATCAATGAAAAAAAGCTGAAAATCATGGTTGATGATGAATTTGTGCAGCAAATGGCAGAAGGCCAGAACATGAGTGTTGAGCTTCATCAAAATGCAGATACAAGTACAGGTGCCTGGGAAATGTGGTTATTATACTGATGAATTTACAATATAGTGAGTAGATAGCAATAGCTATGTAAAGTAACGATGGGATCAATATCATATACGCTACTAGATGCTGCAAAGGCTCCGCGTTTTCCAAACATGGTGTATCGATTCGACTGATATTCCCAGTATTCCGATCTGCTCACTGCGACAATTTATGAAGCATCCAGAAAATTCCACGGAGATGTTTTCGTTATTACGAGATTCTGCATCACCTTTGAAGCCGCGATTTAAGGTTATACGCCCGGAGTTAGCGGCGATGACATCCCGCTAGCCGTTTTGAGCCAGTAAGCATCAAGTAGAGACTACCTGGGACGATGAGGCTCTAATTCCTCCTAGTGAGCCGAATTCAGTCCGCAGGCTATCTATAAAAGCACAAGAAACCCGTCCCAGCTTGCTTTGGTCTCCACTCCAGACAAGCAATTCGTATTTACAACCCTAGCTCATCTACCTAATCGAAAAGTCAAATTCTTGTTAATTTCACGAAGTTGGACTCATATAATGTTTGGTTCGGTATGTTCCTTGTATGAATGTCCCCCAAGCCTTGTATACTCATGGACATTAGTTACCGGCTGTTCTTCCGGCCTGGGGAAGTCTATAGCTAGCACCATCTATGCTGCAGGCCACCAAGTGGTGGCGACAGCCCGAAAAGTCGACACATTCGACTACCTCCCCGACAGTCCAAGCGTCCTCAAGCTAAGCCTTGATGTGACATCCGCCGAAAACATCCACAATTGCTTCACCACCGCTGTGGAGACATTTGGCCGCATTGACATCGTTATCAACAACGTCGGGTATGCTCTCTCAAGAGATACCGAGGCTATAGCCGAGTCGGATGCACGTCTGGAGATGGAAACCATCTTCTGGGGTCCTGTCCACATCACCCGAGAAGCTGTCCGCATTTTCAGAGAGGCCAATCCCACAGGGCAAGGTGGAACTGTGGTTCAGGTCTCTTCTATTGGCGGCTATGTTACATTTCCCGGAAGCTCTTTCTATCATGCTGGGTACGTTATCGCTCGCCCATTGCTTTTCGTGAAGTATTTGTACATTGATTCTGACGCACATTTAGAAAACATGCGCTCGGAGGTTTCACACAGTCTTTTGCTAAAGAGCTCGAGCCGAGCTGGAATATCAAAATGATGGTTGCCGCTCCGGGAGGCATTCGGACCAACTATTTCACAAATACCCAAATGAGAGCTAGACACCCTGCTTAGGATAGCCCTAATATTCCGTTTAATCAGCTGCTGGGGTTCATGATGAACTTGGGTACACAGGAAACTTTCGCGGAGCCTGATGACCTTGCCAAGGTGCTCTTTGATGTTGTTGTGGGTCAGGACTAGCGAAAACTACCAGCACGTTTGCTGATGGGTGCGGAAACCCTTCCGCTTTTCGAGTCTTGAGTATAAGAAAGATGCGGATGAGATAGAAGTGTGGAGGGCGGAGACTGTTCGCTGTACCTCCAAAGCAAGCGTCAAGGTCATTCTTATATAGGTATTCTAAGCAGCTACTCGTTACCACGCGTTTTTATATATCGTCTCTAGTAATATGAAATCTTTTATCAAATACTCCTAGTACCGAACACGTTTCGTACAGATTTTGCTGGGTTAGAAGAGTTTGTAACTCGCTTGAATGGTCATTTCTGTCCAAGTCATTAATTAAAATTTCATTTCGGAGAACACTCTCCAGGATTATTGTGTCAAGGCTATATCCAACAAATGAAAATAGGTATTCATTCCCGTCATCCCCAAGAGAAACGCCATCTATACAGAGATGCAACCATGGCGGGGTATACAAAAAATGATAAGGATGCAAAATGAGATGTTTGCCAGGCTAAACATCATTGACAAGAGAGAAGAGAAAAGAAAAACGTCCCAAAGTTCATAGCCCACGGACACATGCCAGGGCATCCAAAAGGAAGAGGCAGACAAGCTGAAAGCACAAGACATAGAAGATGAAAAATATGGAAGTGACCTTCATACGGCACGATCACCGGTCTTCATATCATCCATTTCATACTCTTGAACACTCCTCTCTCTACCTCTCCCCCTTCCAAAGCTGGACTCCGCCTGAGCATCCTCAGACGGCTGTTGAGACGAGGAGGCAGCTTTACTGCTACCGCCTCCAATCCCACCGAAGCTAATCGGCTGGAGCTCGCGATGTTGGCAGGCCCACATGCCCAGGAAAGTCATCATACCCGCGCTGGCGAATTGCAACCCCCACCAGAGGAGATTTGCGGGCAAGGACCGAGTATAAAGTGTTGTGGCGACGAGATGCAAGAAATGGATTGTGAATGCGAAGTCGGGAACGAGCTTAGATCGCGAGACGAATAGTAGGAGAAATATTACACTGGGAATATGGAGTTAGCCTGGGATACTCGTAGTTTGTGTACAATTTCGAGGGATGTCTACCTGATGATGCAATTCAACATCCAGACTAGGCCCAACATCCATCCAACGGTCGTATCCCCTCTTAACGAGTCCCACCCGAATATCAAGTCTAGCGAGAATGGCGCGCCATAGACAACGGTTGTGAAGAGGATGAGGACTGTTGCGCAAACATAATAGGCCGTCTGAAGGAGGAGGATCTTTCGGATAATTTTCAGTGGCGGGAGGTCGGTTCGCGACCCCGCTGGAAGGCGCCGGCGCCCGGGCATCAACTAGGAGGTCTGGGAGGAGAAGGTTTTCCTCCCCAGTGACCTGTATGTGGAGGATGAGTGGTTGGAGCGCGACGTTTGGGGCTAGGCGTAGATAGGCGGAGTGGTCATGCAATATGAATAAGCCCTATATCGTGTAATGGTGTTTCAGAGACGAGATAGACGGGAGGTAATTTGTTCAATACACAGGAGAAGGAAATCGTAAGTATGAGGGTAGTGGGAAGAGAGTCGTGAAATTGTGGCAATAGAGCAAATTGGACAGCGTTGTGTCGCCGAGGGATCAACAGTCTTGGCACCCGTAACAACGCCGCATCCGCTGTATTTCCGACTTCTCAAATCTACATCGAAGCTCTGCCCGCCACCACAATCCAGCTTTCTTCTCTCTGCACCATCTTTCGATCTCAGTTTTTCGATAACCCTTTACCGCGTTCACCTACCATCATCATGGGCTGGCTCCCTTGGTCTTCGGACGACTCCAACAAGGCTTCTGACGGTGGCCGCATCGCGCCGGACCGGACAAGTCGTAAACGCTGCTGGGAGGGTCGGGATGCCTTCTTCAGCTGCCTGGACCGTAATGATATCTTGGATGGAATCAAAGATGATAAGGAAGCTCGTCGGAAATGCGCAAAGGAGGTTCTCGAGTTCGAGGCAGCTTGTTCGCAGACCTGGGTATGTACCGCATCTGTTGGAAGCGTGTTTTTTGGCCTGGGGATGGCACTTCTACGAGTCTTTTGCGGACAATATATGGATTGGGATATGCTAACAGGTTTCACAGGTGAAATACTTCAAGGAGAAGCGAGTGATGGAATACAACCGGGACAAGACGATCGAGCGGATCAAGAAGGAAGATGCAGACAAGATGAAGGAATTGAAGACTCAGGGCTGGAAATCGACTTAAACGCCATTTCCAGGATGCTTTCGCACTTGTACATTATGTACCATATCCACTCTTATCACGATCTCAATTTAATGTTCCTACTCGACATAATTACGATTCAAGTGTATTCAAGCAGCAAAGATCTCCATGTAACTCCAATAATGGACATGGTCATATTATATCCATATTGCATGAGCAAGACTCAAAACGGACGTTCCGAGATGAAACCAAAACTTATAAGGCAAATTCCAACCTAGACACTCCGTTCACCTTAGTATCTAGATTCTTAGTCCCGGCAAAATAATGCAAACGCCTTGCAATGGCTGGAAACCAGCATGAAATGAACCCGGAAAAGCTCCCACCATGTATGAAAGATGAGAGTGAGAACGCCGAGCCCCAAAGAGAATAAGATAAATAGCCAATAACCGTAAAATAAATCCAAAGCCGAGGGCTGAGCGTAAGTCACAGCGAAGAGATTCGTTCAATCATTGTTTCCACTTGGCCAACTGGTTCATCAGGTTTTGCACATTAGAACCGACGGCCGGCTGGCCCTGTGGCTGTTGCCCTCCAAGTCCCTTAGCTAGGATTGAGAGTAAATGGGGATCAGAGACAACAGGCCCATTGGGGGGCTGGAGATGGAAAGGGGGAGGAAGAGGCTGTTGTGGGTGCTGTAGGATCGGAGGTTGTCGAGTCGCGTTGGTCAAAAGAGTAGCCAAATCAGCAGGAGGTGGAGGGTTGGGGGAAGAAAATGGCGACTGAGTAGCTGAGACAGGCTGGGACGGAGGAGCCGGGCGTTGAAGGGCGGACAAGAGAGATTGGAGGCTAGGGCCATCCAGCGAACTAATCAAGTTCGCGATGTTGGGGGGATTAGTCAACGCGGGCAGAGTAGGCTGAGGCACCGGCACAGCCGGTACAGCCACAGGAGGAACCCCGAAAGCTGGATTTGGGGGGAAGGAACCAGGTGGAGGACCGCGTTGCATCGCTTGGGCCTGATGGAACATGACTTCAGCTGCGATGTTGGGGTCAACTTCAGGATAGTCACTGAAGCGGACGTTGTTTAGCCCGGGGCTTCGGTCGAAAATCTGGAGAGGAATCTTGCGAGAGAATTGGTTGGGACGAGAAAGCCTGACGACTGCAAGGACACCTTCAACGAATTGACGATGGACAGCCGCACCAAGGGGAATTCGAGGACCAAGCACAAGGACATCTACCCGCAAGCCCCGGTTGCGAAAAGCGTTTTCCACATGAAGCACGAAATTTCTAAAGACTGAATTAGCAGTATTCGGGGGTGACTTGATAAATGACAGGGGAGCATACCTGTCAATTTCCTCCAAGACCAGAACTTGGACCTCGGGCACGTCACGGGGAGCCCTTCGAGGTACGGGAAGATCAGCTTCCCCTTCATAGTTGCCTCGAGGTCTCGGGCTCGGGCTGCGATATCGCCGATCTCTGGAATAGGGGGAACGAGGAGACCGAGATCTAGGGGAACGGGAACGACGGCGCTCACGGCGATCAAATCGCTCTGGCGTTCTATCCCGCGATCGATACCCATCTCTAGGTCGAGGCCGAGGTGAAGGCGACCGCGGAGGCCGATACCCATCGCGACGGCGATTCAAGGGCTCGTCTCGAAAATCGCTAAATGGAATTCGGGGTTCATAAGGCCGGTCATATCGATCACTGGGCGCACGTTGGTTGGCTCGGGCGGGGCCAGCCCGGCTGAATTCTGGTGATCTCGAACGTCGAGGAGGGAGCGCTCTGGATGGCTCTGCGGGCGCGGGGCGGGAATTCCGCTGAGGCTTGGAGATTTCAAGATCTAGCAAAAATTAGTTCGCCAATCTCCAAATCCAGGTGATATTCCAAACACTTACGAATCTTTCTGCCTCGTACCAGAGCCCCCTGTTCCACCCCTAATGCTGCATGGCAAGAACCCGCTTCCAGGAATTGAATGAAACCGTAGGCCTGCTTGATGGAAATCTGGGCAAGTTTTCCGTACTTATGAAAGATGTGGAACATGTCTCGTTTGGTGACTCTTTCAGTGGGAAGGTTACCTAGTCGGAGAACACGTCAGTAAATTACTTGGAGAGCCCTTGGTCGGGGAAACAACTCACCAACAAATAGCCGGGATCCCATCGGGAATCGATCCCAGAGACCTTCCGTCACATAAACTCGTTCATCATGAAGGAACTCATCGTATTTCTTCTGGACTTCTGGTCCCCATGGCGCATCATCATCCATTGGCTTGACTAGCCGACCTGTCTGCTTGTCGACACGACCTTTCTTTGACACCTGAGGAGCTTCTTGGGATGTCTGTGCCTCCCCCGAGGAAGGGGTTTGGAAACTGGCAGTGGGTGGGGGAGGTAGGGAGCCAGTGCCCGGAACGGTGCCAGGTGCTCCGCCCGGTGCCATCGACTGGGAATATGATTGGGCATTGTTACTGGGTTGCGTAGGGTGGGCGAGGGGCGTGGCAAGGGCAGAAGGACGTTGATGGTATGTGCCATTATCATTTGGGGCGTAGTTTGTTTGGGTAGATGGGTCTTGAGGGGGCTGCATAGAGATGCCTTGGGGGTGATGAGGGTCATCCTTGGGTGCTTGGTGGAGAGACGAGCCTTCTGCTATGGGAGCTGCCCCGGAGGCCAATTCTGAAGGGGGGAGATGAGAGAGGTTGTCCAACAGAGTCTGGAAATTGACCCCAGATACGCTTGGCCTTGCATGTTCCTTCCCATCATCTAAGTGCTCTGGTGACCGGGATGCATTTCCTGTATTGCCGGCATTGTCTATTTCACTCGTAGTGGCAAAGCCTTGATGGACCGGCACAGCCGGAGGTGCGTGGGTCTGGATATGGGTGTTTGGATTCGCGTTAAAGTCCCCAGCTTGTCCTGTGGATGGGTAGGAATGGTAAAAGTCCGCCGAAACAGCCATATCATTCATCACAGGGTTCCCTGGCTGAGCGCCATGCAAGCTACCTGAATCCTGAGCATGTCCTAGGCCACGCTCTTGCCCTTCTCCGTTCCATCCATCTTTTGCTTGAGGGGTTCGAAGCTCTACCGCACGTTCATATGTCGAGGTATCATTGAAGACGGGGTCCATTTGGTTCTCCAGGACGGGAATATTGGCTGGCTCCGGGATATGCAGTGGTCGAGGGCTTTCCGGAGTCAGTGTCTTGCCGCGGAAGTGAAGCGCTTCATCGGGGGAACTGGGCGTCATGTAGACAAATGGGGGGCGGACGTTTCATCTACAACACGGGGGGAACGGGACAAGATAAAAAGTATAGGGGGGGGGGAAGACGAAATAGTGGGTAGACAGAAAGAGGAAGTTAGATTGTGAATTTTCGTGATCGCAAGCTAAGGTGGGGCGATGAGAAAAAAGGCTTTGGGTTGGAGGGCGGTAAGGGTCCCAGATAGGGTAGATAGCGCCGTAATGTTAAAAAAAAAAACCGAAAATTAAAACCGAAATCCAACCAAATAAAAGGAGATATAAATAATAGAAGGGGATTTCTAGAAGTGGAAGAGGGTAATGTGGTCTATCAGCAGGAGAAAGTTCTGGCAATGCAGGACATGCAGGAAACCTGTAGGATCATCCTCGAACTGCCTACGTAGTCCAACGTGCATATAAGGATCTCCCTTTTTGTTTTGGATCTGACCCTATGACTGGTTCGTACGCTTTTCTCGAAATTTTTATTTTTTTATTTTTTTTTTTTCAGTCTCGGTTTGTACTTCCATAAAATTGGGGGCATGTTTGAAATGGATCCTTTTGACGTGTCAAAGTTCCCACCAATAAGAGGATCGGAGGTTCCATAGAAACCGAGTGCCTTTACAGTCGTACATTTCATACATAGTTCATGGAAATCCCTCGCACTAAGAATAAACTAGTTCGTAAAGCGAAAAAACAGGGCCCAGACCCAGATCTCGGGGTTAATTACGCGCTTTGCGGTTTTGGTTAGTCATGACCTCTCCACCATCAAAAGATAATCCTTCCTTTTTGCCTACTATAGTACAACTATACTACAAGGTCAATCCTCCCAGATTCCAAGTTTCTCGGGTTTCAAAGTTCCCTGATTCTGAACTCTTATGAGTCTTGTCTGGCACGCTCGGTTCCGATGATGGGGCCGCGAGTCATTCGACTTTGGGTCAGAACGCCCTGGTTACGCCGGTTTGCTTCAACAAAGGGGTCATCTGACCAAGAGGTCGAACTAGCGAGACTGTGGCTGAAAACTCTGGACTCCAAAACCGTACCCCGCCAGATCGGTGAGCTGTCTTTCAGTCGGTCAAGCGGCCCAGGAGGCCAAAATGTGAACAAGTCGGTGCATATCGGTGCAATTCCGAGTTTCTTCATCTCCCCGTGGTACTATCGGCAGGGCTAACGGTGGGGGGTAGAGTCAACACGAAAGCAACCTTGAAGGTACCTTTGGCCGCGCTGCTGCCTCTGGTGCCGCGTTTGCTCCACCCCAAACTGCACACTTCGCGCTATGCGTCCGACCGGTCTCAGGCCTTAATTTTTCAGTCCGACGAATCCCGGAAACAAGCTAGCAATGTGGATTCGTGTTTCGACAAGCTCTACCAACTGTTAGAAAGCTCGGCCAAGGCCGTCATTCCGGGGGAGACCTCCCCAGAACAGAAGGACCGTGTCCAGAAATTGTAAGCTTCCCCTCCTGCAGGGTGTGATCCGGTGACCTGAACGTTTAGACAACGGGCTCAAAATGAGTCTCGACTTAAGTCCAAAAAATTCCAAAGTGACAAAAAGAGTAATCGGCGGGGGAATAAGTATGATGATTGAATTGGGGGAAACTGGCTAACATGATTCCCATATAAAAAAAAAAAAAAAAAACCTTAAATGTATATGCCTGGACACTTTTTTACTTCACATCCGACCAACGCCTCGCAAGTGCAAAAATATTTATAGAATCCCTCGGATATTCAAATCATTCCGACAATGTTCGCTCGGCATTGCGCATCGTGGACAAAATGACCTTCTTCAACGAAGGATCCAGATCCTCGGTCTCGGCCAGCGGCTTCAACCAGTTCACCACTTCCTGAGCAAGATTGGCACTAAGCGGCTGCGACTCCTTCAAACGAGCAAGCGAACTTCCCAATGCACGAGGGAATTCTGGAGCTGTGACTCGAACCCCTGTGGTTGGGAGTTGGATGTAACAAATCAATGTCCGAGGGCTGGTGGGTTTGTGAGCCTGCATGTTCTCCACCACATGGTTAAGGATCTTGGAAAGACACGGCACATCATCGAACTCTGACACCATCTTGTAGAAGTCGAACCCAAACTGATCGTCGTTCTTGAAGTTTTTCATGGCAGAATCGAAAATGGCCAACGGGATGGCACCGCTGAGAGCTGGGGTCGCGTTCAGCGTTTCAAGGGCATGTTTGTCAACCTCATCACCCTCCACTGTCGGATTGATATCCTCCTCGGTGATATCAGGGACCGCAATCATGTCGGCATCGTGATCCACCGCGGCGGACTCGACGGCCTTGGGCCGTTGGCTGGCCTCGTCCAATCCCAAGATCCGTTGACGAGCCATGAGCTTAGCGACATAGATCAATTCCAGCTTCGCATATTGAATCCATAGGAGTCGGGCACCCTTGCAAAATCGCAGACCGCGCTGGAAATAACTTCTCGCCTGGGACATATCGGCATGCTCATCCAGGGAGTACTTTGCGGCATAGATCCATAGCTCTGCGCTGGTGGGGTGGAATCGCAGGGCATCGGTGAGGATCATGGAGAGCTTCTTATAGGCCTTCTGTTTCCGGGTGTATTCGATGTATTGAATCCAGAGGTTGAGATCGCCGTGGAACCTGCGTGTGGCACGGTCGAGAATAAACAGAATCCGTCGCTGACCGCTGTGTCCTGCCGACCGAATTCCCATGCGCTTGGTTCGCTTTTTGCAGAGAGTATCGAGATTGATCTCATATTCGACATAACGGACAAAGTCGACGGGCTTTGCGCCACGCGCATTCAACTTGTGCTCGAAGTCCGACCGCTTCTTGATAATTGAGGTAATTTCATCCTATAAATTTGTATCAAAGATTAGCGACTCCACCACGTAAGCGCGTTCGGAAGAATTTACCTTGCTGAAAAGCTTCTTCTTCTCGAATTCCTTCAGCTCAGGAACCGACTTCTCAAGAAAGTACCGAGCCTTATCCGTTGCGGCAGACATGATTGCGGTTTGCAGCTGAAAGAAAAAAAAAGTTGCTCCGAACTTTTGTCGATCCCGCATTTTTGACAAAGCAGAGGCTAAGCCTAACGCGGTTAGACCCAGGACCCCAAGGCCACTCCGGAGGCACCAGCAAACCGAGGGATCCGATGTTTTCCTCAGGGGCCCTTGTTCACAATCATCTCTCTTTCTTGACATTCTTTTTAATTTCCTTTTTTCCTTTTTTTTAATCCTCCTCCTATATACCCCCCCCGCGCAGGGTTCCATTTGCGCTACCATGGCTCCCAGATTTAAGGATGGAGATGCCGTGGTCGCTGTACGTCTCCAAACACGCGATAAGGTCCAACTCTGACACGAATTTCAATGCAGATCAATGGCAAATGGGTCGCCTGGACTCACACGCTCTTCGCATATGCTGCCTTCTTCAGCGCGCTTATAGTCGGTGTGGCTCTCCATTATCACAAGATTGTGCAAAATGAACACTACGGTTACCCCGACGAGTGGTTTCCCTCCGTGTCCGCAACAATTGGCGACCGATACCCGGAGCGTTCATTCTTCCAGGTCTTCATTGCAATTACGTCCGGTCCTCGCTTCCTTCTCGTCTTCCTGTGGTACATCATCACTGCGCGCCCCAATTCGACTCTCCCGAAGGTTGTGGCCGGTGTGGGTGTCTTCCGAACTTTGACTTGCGGTGGCTGGACTTATGTCACCTCCACCGATGACCATGATTGGCACGATATCTTCATGATCTCTTATCTGGTAGCGACCCTGCCATGGACCCTGGGATGCCTTGCCTTGAGCCCCAACAACCGCCGTGCCGTGAAGTACCGCAAGATCATGGCGAGTCTGTTCTTTGGAACTCTGGTCCCATTGATCTATTACTTCATTCAGCACAAGGTTCACAAGGTTGCCGGTGGTAAGTGATCCCGGTTTTGATGGCAAATTAATTGTACTAAATCATCTTCTGCTAGCCTACACTCGGTACGCCTTCTTTGAGTGGTCCCTGATCTTGTTCGATGTTGGATTCGATGCCATCACGGTGCTTGACTTCGAGGGCCTGGAACTGGTGGTGCGCGATGTGAAGGGAATTAGCAGAGGGTATGTACCGTGGCTTCCGAAATGACACCCACAAATGTATAGTGCATAAGCTACGTTATGAAACAAAGCCCTTTCTAAAAAGTCCCTCTTCTTAGGCAGTTGAAGACGACTGCGGACTCTGTCCTTGAAAAAGGGTGTGTACAACTTTTAGTCCTTCAACTCGCTCATTCAGTTAACTAGTAATTAGGAAGGGTAAGCCCGTGAGCAACACCTTTGGCGAGGGTTTCTTCTGGACTGAAATCCTGGATGCCGCCGCCGATGTTTACAACGGCTTTGTCTTCTGGACGATCGTGACTGGTCTCCCCGTCCTTGTGTGGTACTTCCCTCTGTGGCACATGGGTATCTCTGGCTATGAGGTTGCCATTGTTGCTTGCATTTCCCCTCTGCTCTTCGCCATTCCCTCCTTGAGATCTGCTGCCACCAAGAACTTGCGGCTGCTGCACCTCGTGTCTCTTACAGCCCTCGTGGCCTACAAATTCCAGGACCCTGCTAACCGACTGTTCATTACTGCCTTTGCACTGTCGACTACCTGTGCGGCGTGGGTTGCTAGCTTCTTCGCCGAGCGCGGAAACACCGCTCGTCTGGAGGCCCGTATCATGGCCTGGGGTGTTGGTCTGATCATGTCAGTTGTTGCCAAATTCGCCTGCACGACGAACAATCCACTTTGGCCCGTCATGCACAGCGAGAATGGCGGTTGGAACAAGATCGGTCTTTTCGTCGCCATTTTTGCCGTCTTGCGTTCCCAGAGGGGCTCCATTACTAGTGGTAGCGATTATTTGCCCGCTAGCGGCAAGAAGGGCTCATCTCTCCTGGCTGGTATTGGTTTCGGAGGTCTCATGTTCGCCATTGTCTCACTCCTTACCGACTCCAGCACTATGATCTCGTGGGTTTGGGATGGTTATCCCGTGCGTGGACCTATTGCTGTGCCTCATGGTGCTGTCACAATCTTTGCCATGGGCGCAGGTCTTGTGTATGGTATCTTCCACCCCGCAGTGGCAGGCAGTTGGACTGCCTACGGCATTGGCTCTGTCGGTGCTGCTCTTCTGACCTACTATCACCACTGGACCGGATACTACGGTGCTCTTGCGCTTGCTTTCTACATCATGGCTGTCGCTCCTGTCCTGATCAAGTCTGGCGTCCGCCACTCCCCAGCGGGCACCTTTGGTATCGGTTTCGTTCTCTACATCTTCCTTTTGCTCTTCCACGTCTGGGTTGTTGCCTACGCCTTCGTCCCTGGTGGTCCACTCGTCCGTGAACACACTGACTGGGTCATGATTACGACTATGCTTGCCATTGGTGCTGGTGTGTTCTCCGCCGCCACTTCTAACTCTGGTCGTTCTCGCAACAAGCCCGTCAGCCCCAACAGCAAGAGGCAGCGCTCCTACTACATTTACGTGCTCGCTGCGTTGCAGCTCCTCTCGGTTTCTGTCGCGTACCTGCGTTTCCCCACCAATGACTATCAGCCCCATCACCCCGAGGAGAAGGTCGTGACTGCTGGTATCTGGACAGTCCACTTCGGTTTGGACAACGACATGTGGGCGTCTGAGCGCCGTATGCGTGATGTGATCGGTGAACTTGAGCTCGATGTCATTGGCTTCCTCGAGTCGGACAACCAGCGCATCATCATGGGCAACAAGGACGTCACCCAGTACATTGCCGAGGATCTTGGCTATTACACCGATTTCGGCCCGGGCCCTAACAAACACACCTGGGGCTCTGCTCTGCTTTCCAAGTTCCCCATTGTCAATTCCACTCACCATCTGCTCCCCTCGCCCGTTGGTGAGCTGGCCCCCGCCATCCACGCCACTCTTGACATGTACGGCGAGATGGTAGACATTGTTGTCTTCCACTCCGGCCAGGAGGAGGACCCCGAGGATCGCCGCCTTCAAAGCCAATATCTGTCTAAGCTGATGGGCTCTTCTCCCCGCCCGCTGATTCTGTTGAGTTACCTGGTCACTAAGCCGCTCGAGGGTAACTACAACACCTACGTCAGCGAGGTGAGCCAAATGAATGATATCGATCCCACCGATCTGGATCGATGGTGTGAGTATGTTCTCTTCAAGAAGATTCACCGCACAGGCTACGCCAGAGTTAGCCGTGACACCATTACCGACACCGAGATCCAGGTAAGTCCCTTGTATGATTTCAGCACCCCTCGAAATATACTAACAGTGCAATCACCCAGGTTGGCAAATTCGTGGTTGGTGAACCCGTGCCAGAAAACGAGATGCGCATTCCTGAAGAGATGGTGCCCGTTGGCCGTCGATTTCCTGCCCTGTTCCGTGGCGAGGGCGTGCGCGGCCACCGCTATCATGTCTTTGATGAGCCTCGGTACTGGCAATAAGCATTACTGGAATCTGACAAGGAAATGTGTTTTATAGATGTAACATGATTTGTCTTTTTTCCCTATGAGATGTGAAATCATTCGAATAAGAGTATTCCAATTTTATCTAGCGTGGCTTCGTAGACAAGTGAATTATCCTCCATGATTTCACGGGCCTAAGTAGATACCTGGCAACGTAGGACTTGCCCAGGTGAGCTTGGCAGTCCAACGTTGGAAAAATGCAGTGGTGTTTTCATGACTGTTTTGCATATGTATCCAAGGTTGTCCCACCTGTCTTCAGGCTCCAGGACTAGGCAGTTGATGTGCCAACCTGCACGGGTTCACATCTGATAGATCAGTTTGCGGCTGAAAGATGGATCCCACACGTTTGACGTTGCTCAGCCCCCATTTGCCCATTCTCGGAAAATTCACCGCCAATCATCCTTTAAATCCCACTAGTCCCGGTCCCTGATCGATGGAAAAAGCGATGAGCTCGGGATCAGGCTTCCCACCATGTTGGTGATCGCAGGCGAACACCTGGTCATTACTCAACCTAAACCCTATCTTAGCCCCCAAACGCACGCCTAGGGTATACAGGATAGAATAAGCCGCGGTCATTCTGCAGGATTAAATCGTCCAGGCTTAGGCCGATAGAGCGCCGGATGACCGAGCTTTCCACTCCCATCATAATCGGAGGTAAATACGAGACCCGCGGTTGACTTTAGATTGTCATCACCGATGCCAATGCCAGGAGCACCCTTGTTGATACGATAAATACAATAAAAAGCACCATTTGACTCTGAAAATCTAGATTGCTCCAATATCTGGTTACTAGAGGACAGGGTAATGCAGGTTCTGTTATGGTCGCAATTGATCAAATGGAACGCCTGATCAGCAGTCGATCTCAGCTTGAAGCCTCTACTTCTATTTCGGGAGCTCCTTGTTGATCTACATGATGGAGGATCCATGTTCTATTTTCCAGGCTCCGCGTTTCCCGCTCTTGGACGATATAAGACGAGTTGATCTGCTTGTAGCTGTCATCACAAGAGCGGATGCCTGATTCTGAAGGTCATGGTCTCCGATTCCTTTTCTAGGTTCCCCTTGTTGGTGGACGGGCTTCAACCGAGAAGGCGTCTTGAGAGATTTTGCAATTAAGCTGCGTCCAGTTTGGCGAGAGTGCCAGTAAACGTAATGCTCTCAAATTATTCAGAAATTTTCCTTGATGACAAACAAAGGCGTGCTTCAATACTGAGACTTGTTTTGAGTGTGTCTATGTCCAGAATTCCCATGAACAGGTAGGTCTTGGCCTGTACTTTAGATACAATAATCTAATTAGTACGAATATGTGTACTCCGTACCTTTTGCGAGTGGCCGTTGAGCCTATCAAAATGAATCCACCTGTTCCCTGGTTGGACCACATACACCCACTAAGGACAATCCACGTCACATGGTACGACCTATTCACAGACTCGGAAATTCTAGGTTTGGATGAGTCAATAAAAAAAATGAGAATGATTGATTATCTCATGCAGCAACGGTTAACAGATCCTTGTGGTCATCCATGTGGTCATGGTTTACTAAGAGATCTCACCTCTTACCGAAGTAGCTAGGCACGCCTGATGTGCGTCCATGGCTGGTCCGTGTGGCACGAAGTGCGTACAATAATCAATGCAGCTTTTTCTGATACTGTCTTTCATTAATTTGATTTCGTATTTTGATTTGTAGTTACATGGGTCCCATTTCAGACCACCTCTTCGTGCCGAAACGAAGCTGACTTGCAATAATTAGCTGCAAGTGGATTCTGCGCGCTACTGCCCTGGCCCTCCAGAAATTCATGGTAATCTAACTGCTCCCGAGCAGTTTCCGGACGCGAGAAGAGTTGGGGGGATTCACTCGGTCCCGAGGGCCAACGATGTGCTTGCACCATAAACACAAGGCGACTCAGGACTCCGAATTCGAGTTTCAATTTGATGCTGTACACCATCGACTTGAGAGTAGTTTGAATGACGAAGGAATACTTCGAGCCGAGGTATTCCAATACCAACAGAATGACGTCCATGACGATGATCAGCGCATTGATAGCGAGAAGTTGGTACATGATTTTGCGATTCGGGTTGTGGCCGGAGGTGCTCGGAGGGGACATGCGAAGGATCTGGACGGCTTTGTAGATGTATAGACCAGAGATAATGAATTCTTGAAGTGAGAACCCCGTCAGCTCGATGCGTTCCATGATGCTGTATGCCTGGGCCCAGACGGGGGTTTGAATGAAGTTGGTGCCATAGGTGAGGACGGTCGTGGGGACATGCAAGACAATCGCATCGATGATGATCATCGCACGAACACGATGGCTAATCGTCAGATCCTGCACGACGATATTGAGCCGCGAAAATAACACTAACGCTTGGCCCGTCACCATGAAATACCACCCAATCGTTGAAAGCGTGAGTGAGAGCCATAATGGAGCGATGCCGAAGTATTTGAGTAGGAAGCTCACTGACTGCGGTACGACGCCGAGTACGGTGGCGAGCAACAAGCTCCAGAAGTAAAGGCCTTGCCAGCGTCGGAATGAGGAGAAGATGAGAACCAGGAGCTCGATAGAGTTGTAGAGGGCGATTGACAGAAACACGGTCAAGGTGGCTTTGGTGGTGAAGTCATCCCCTGCGTACTTCCCAATGATGCCGTTGTCAGAGCTGGTCAACATGATCCCCGGTGGAGTCCAGGTCCGTGCGAACGGACCCAGATGTCAAGTCGATGCTGGGTCGCTGGGGTCGCTTACCCGCAGTAGCGTTCAGGATAGAGGCATGAGATGCCCACAGGGCAACGCGAATCAGAAGCAGAAACCAGCAGGAATTTGCAAAGCATTAGGGAATCCTGCTGGTTATAAGAGTGGGGAAAATCGGGATTTCTGGGGTTTGGCTTGGCTGTTTAGTGGCACGGTCCTATAAGCGACGAACCAGGAAAGGCCGCGGAGTCCGTGATGACCAGCTCTTAGCGCAAAGCAAATCCAAGCGACCAGGGGTTGGCATTTTCATTGGAGGAAATCAAAGGAGCACGATACTTTCTCGCCACACATATGATGGACAGGGCTCCCGGGGGGGAAATGTTTACCAGGATGCGCCAACCGTGGGTGTACGTAAGAAATTGGTTTTCAGGACTGCGTAGGATCCTTGGCTCACAGAGACAATCAGCAACGAACTGGAAAACCCGGGGTAACCCCTGCCAAACAGGAGTTATATGAAAACTCTTCCTACACTAACCATGCAGGGCCATAAGCACTAAGGTTTCTCATTTCCCCGCGTTGTATTAAGCCAAGCGGGGCCGTTCACTCGTGTGGCACGATGGGCCCCTAATGTATCGCCGGAAATACGAACCAGCGTTGCGGCCTTACCAATTCTGGAGAAAGGTCCAACCGCCATCCAAATGCCTTAATTCGCATCGGAGTGACGCGTCAATCAGATGCTGAGCATGGGTTGTCCCGGCGCTAAAACCCCGGAGACAAAAGCGGAGAGGGAAAGAAAATCCTTGTTCAAAACCCATTCACCACTACATGAATGTGGGTAAAAATCGACAATGCACCGCGCTTGTGGAACCGAGCTATAGCGTCTTGGCCATCGAATGACACCCTGTTCTAGCTTTCAAATACAGGTACCGGGGAATTGCTTTATAGGGAAAGGTCTTCCAACCCCTGATCATTAAGAATTCGACAATAAAATATATAGCTAGAATTCATTATCCATATATGGCGCAGGAGAAATATGCAAAGTAGAAGGTATCATAATAACGGTAAAAAAAAAAAAAAAAAAATCAAATCAGAGAAACAGCCACTGCCCAAAGCGCTGCAATTTGCCGAGTATCCCCTTTCGTTCCGGCTCTTGCACCTCCTCTGGAGTGTGGTCGTCGTCAATGCCACCATCATATCGATCAGTTCGCAAGTCCATGTTCGCAGTGCGAACAAACTTTGTGCGCTTGATGAGCTTCCAGCCAACGAACATGACGACCATGAGGGCGATTTCGATGTAATAGGAAACAAACTTCACGCCCTTGAAGTGTGGGCTAAAGCATTTCCAGCCTTGCACCAGAACAAGGACGGTGTTGAGGCCGATCGCAAAGATGGGGCCGTATGGGTACGTCCAGTTCTTGTAGGGGAGAAGATCCTCTAGACCTTGGGCACGGATGGCGCCGCGGAAGCGGAGAGATGCAATACCGATACAGATCCAGGAGAGTTGGTTAGAGACACCAACGATGCTAGTGGGGTTAGCTGGTTTTCATTTCATGGATTCGTCGGGACTAAGACTTACTTCTGTAGCCAGGTCCACAATTGACCCGCGCCGATGTAGCTTGCACCGAAGCAGAGTCCACTGATGACAGAGCTAGCTAAAACCGCGATCCAGGGAATCTGGAAGCGGTTCAAGTGGCCAAAAAAGCGGGGCGCGTAACCATCGATAGCCAACGAGTACAGCAATCGGGTCGCGGCGAAGAGGGCGTGGTTTGCGGCAGAGATGACAGAGGTCATGATAACGGCATTGATGAAGCTACCGGCAACGGAGCTACCGGCCTCTTCGAAGACAATGGTGAAAGGACTAGTGCGAGTGTTCTCATCGTCGAGACCGGGGTAGTTGTATGGGACATTAAGGCCGATGAGTAGGATGGAGAGCAGGTAGAAGAGCACAATGCGGAAAAAGACATTGCGCACAACTTTGGGCATAGTCTTGGAGGGGTTTTTCGTTTCACCAGCGGTAATGGCAATAGACTCGGTGCCGCCACTAATTCATGTTAGAAGCTGTGCAAATAATAAGAACCAGTTCAGACTTACAAGGCAAAAGATGCTGTGACAAAGACGGAGGCAAATCCTCCGATGCCGTCAACAAAAGGAGCCTGTCCCATGTTCCAGTATTTGCCGCCGATGTACTCATGGTTCTTATTCCCACCACAGTTGACGACAATGCCGAGAATGATGAAGATCTGTGAACGTTAGTGAACGCTCCAGTCGGAACACCGAATACAGGCAAGAACATACCACGATGGTGACGACTTTAAGCAAGCTCAGCCAATATTCGACCTCACCATACACCCGAACCGAAAGAAGATTTAGGCAAATGACAACGACGAGGAAGATCAAACTGATGGCCCAACCCGGAAAATTTTCAGTCCAGAATTCCAGTAAAAGCTGCAGGGCAATGATATCTGAAGCCGTTGAACAAGCATCATTGAACCAGTAATTCCATGTCAAAGCAAAACCCAGAGCATCATCTACGTAACGACTAAGAAAAAGTCAATAATCGAAACGGCAGGGATCGACGATCAATGCAACTCACCCCGCATAGGTACAGAAGGATCCGGCAACGGGCACAAATGCAGCCATCTCACCTAGAGACAGCATAGTGATAAATACAATTCCACCGCAAATCGCGTATGCGATCAACATCGAAGCAGGACCGCCGGTGGCAAGAGACGAGCCAGTACCCAAGAACAGACCGGTACCGATGGTACCGCCGATAGCAATCATCTGCACCTGTCGGCCCGACAGGCGACGAGCAAGCTTGTCCGCATTAACCAGTGGTGTCGACCCGAGCCCGACCTCGCCATAGTCTTCTACCGGGGCATGCTTCTCAGGATCTGAGAAAGAACCCATATTGACGGGATAGTGGATCACTTGACCACCAAACAGCAATGCCAAGTTAAGATAATAGCAGCTTGATAGGGATAGGAATCTGTGTCATTTCGTATAAGTGTCTGTCTCATAGTTCACCGCAATGTTGAAGCACGGCTTACCAGAGATCTCGTGACCCGCACGTGGCTACCCCGGATTTCTCAATATGACAGATGTGATATGTTTCACCAGCCAACGACTAGTGATATAAGGAGAGAATCCCATGTTCGATCGACGGGAAACAGAACTCTTCAGGCCATGATTTTTGCGATGGCGTGCTTGCGCGCTTCTATGGTTGGATCGGGAGGGCCCGCATTCTATGACAAGAGAAAAATTCAATCGGATCCACTCATCTTGTGAAGCGGGTAAACACTGTCGACCGAACTACCGTTCTGCAGGGAATGATACACGTTTTCACCAATTAAGCTGGGCTGCATTCTTAACTTATTCATGAATAAGTCCTTGGTTGGACCACTATTTGACTGGAGGTTAAAAGAAACATCTGCGTTTTCTTGCACATAAGCACGTGGTGAAGGGACCCACCCATCAGATTTGACATCATTCGCTTTCAGGAAGAAACATGTCCAAGTGGACAGGAAAAGTTTTTGCAAACCTAATTGAAATTCTGAAGAATGCAGGTCGAGGATTCGTGTGTAGATCTTGAAGATTCGATTGGGAAGCTCAGGCTACCTTGTGGCACGTTGCAATAGACATGAGGTGTCTACATGAGGTGTCTATATCACATAATCCACTGCCAAGCCTTAGGCTTCCTAATCGCTATGTATGCTGCAAATCAACCCTCAAATGCTCCACAAACTCACCACTCCCCGTGAGGACTGGTTGCTAGCGTGCTCTAACATCACTGGAAACTCCTCACGACTGCCAATGTGACTTCCAAATATGAAGCAAACTTTGCCCATCAAATCCTGTGCCCCCATAGCGGGCAATACCACATTTTGGCAGTTTTTGGGATAGTGTCGAGCTTGAGCTGGTGTGCCTTGCGTCAGTCTTCATCCCGGAGCAAATGAATTCTGCAACATTACTTAGTCAAAGGCTCTATATGCAATTTTTTCTTTGAAACTCTGGTAAGGATTTAGTCTCTTTCCCCTCCACTCCGCCTTTGGCATATATAGAACCAATTGCACTCACTCTGAAATTCCACTTGTAAGCATGCCTCAGACTCTCTGTAAGAGTAGAACCAGCCAGACCGCATGTCTATAGAAGCTCAAGTAAAGGGAACTTAATGTTTGATTAGAGCGCAAACTCAGACTTTATCATTAGCTCGCAATATTCCAAAGACCACTACACTCATTTGGTAGGTACTTGTAGATTTATTACATAATGGGTCTATTCCCCATTTTATTTAAGGTATAACATGGCTTGTGTAACCATCAAACCGTTCGCTTTAGCTCACGCCTTCAACTTCCTGAAGGTCTAGCAGCAGATCGGCATCCACACCCAAAGGCCTTCCGATCTTTGCAGAGGTCCTCCCAACTTCAAGCAGATATGCCTCGCTTTCAGTGGAATCTTCCGTGAAAGTGAATCGTCGATATTCACAGTTGCGGTAGGCAGTGGCTGCGATTGTAAATTTTGAGATAAAAGTGTAACACAATGGAGAATGGAGCCTTACATCGTTGCTTACCATAGAATGACCAATCTTCAGTCAGGTAATGCAGGAAGGATCCATGAGACACCAAGAGGACATGCTCGTGTGGAAGCTGCCATAGCCAGACTCGCAGTTGAGCTGCACGCCTTCGCACCGCTCCAGTTGTAGGGACATATAAATCTTTCTGTTTGAATTGTTAGAGACTTTATCTCCACTTCATTTATCTTTTTAGACCCTACCTTTGAATTCCCCAACCATCCTCCAGTAAGCTGGTATCTAAATTCGCCTGGTCATATGCTGCAGCCCCGGATGCGATCAAATGCGGAACCTCAGCCATGAGAACATCACAATCAGACCGACATCGCAGGGCCGCTTACTGATTTCCTGTGCCTTGGGGGCCAAGACGAAGGGAATCTGGCGCTTTTCTAAAGCTGGATGAAAAGCATGCGCCGCGGTTTGAATAGTTCGCCTCAAAGGAGATGCCAGAATGAGAGAGAGATCATCATGGTAAAGAAAACTATCTCTCAAGTCACGACATTGGTTTTTGCCTGTATCAGTGAGATGCGCATCGCGAAGATGGTGAGAGTCCTGTAAATGTTAAAGACGATCATGTGCATTATGTGATTGGGCTCACGTACATGGAGGTTATGCTCGCCTTGGCCGTGGCGGACAAGATAAAGGGCGGGAGGCATTTTGAAGAGTAGTGAATTTTCTTAAGAAGTCTGGCTTCACGGAAGTCAGATCTTAAATTAAGTTTTGTAGAGTCTTTAAGGTCTATGGTAATTCCTTCCAAGACCGGAATCTCCTTTGTATAGAATTGCATTGCTCAATGCATCTCTCATCCCGCAAAGAGTTGGGTATTACCAGCGACGGCTTGAGTACTCAAGGTTTAATCCATTGAAGACTGGCATACGTTCTCTAATTGCTCGCGATCCATTTTCTAGGAATGGACATATCGAGAATCAGCATTTGACTCTATGATTAATGGGCATTTTTACGCTGCGTCAAAGGGGCTCTGTTAGGTCGACTCTTGTAACTACATTGCTTGCTGCTTGCCACGTCTCACAGTGAGATAAGCATGCTTGATAAGTAGAGCACTGCAAGCAGCGCCAAGTAAGTTTAATGGAAGATCTCCCTCTTCCGTACTAGGGGCTCCCGCACTTGCCTTACTGAAGAAGTTGGCGATATAAGTCAGCATAAGGTGGCTCTCTACTGCATGGTCGCGATCAAGATGGTCAATTTCAAACCATGTAAATAGCGATGCAACACTTGGAGCATCGGACGACAAATTCCGATGTTCTTATGTAATGTACGGCGTGCGGTGCACCACCCTCCGCAACGACCCTTATATATATATAGTGCGGGGAGCCAGGTTGAAAAAGGCACATAATTGATTGAACGATGGGTCTCACTATGTCTTCCGTTCAAGGCAAAACCGCCATCGTAACTGGTGCTGGATCGGGTATCTGCTTCGCCTTTACCAAACTCCTACTTGATCAAGGCTGCAATGTCGTGTTAGGCGATCTAGCATTACGTCCCGAGGCAGAAGAGTTGCTCAAGCTCCATTCCACTCCCAACAAACAAGCAAGAGCCATCTTCCACCGCGCCGATGTGCGTAAGTGGCAAGACCTGGACCAATTGTTCAACATCGCCCAGAATGAATTTGCTCGGATTGACATAGTGTGTCCCGGAGCTGGAGTCTTCGAGCCGGTAGCTTTCCATCCCCGCCTCGATACTCGTTCTCCACTAATACTTCATAGTCATTTTCAAACTTCTGGATACCGCCAGGAACAGCCAAATCCCGCGATGACCCTCTGGAGTCTCGGTACTCCATTCTGGATATTAATCTAACCCATGCAGTCCGCATGTCCCAGCAAGCAATTCAACACTTTACTAACGCCAAAACCGATGGTTTTATTGTTCACGTTTCCAGCGTGGCCGCCCAACATGCAAACTTCTTTTGTCCAATGTATGCTGCTAGCAAACATGCTATTTCCGGGTTTGTACGATCCCTCGCTATGTTGGATGACCCTCCGGAAGGGAGTGGTCTGACCAAGATCCGAGTGAACGCTGTCGCTCCGGGCTGCATCAAAACTCCTTTGTGGACCGAGTCTCGAGATCGACATATGTTCGATGAAGAGAAGGATGAGTGGGTTTTGCCAGAGTGGGTTGCAGAGCAGATGCTGCAACTGATCTTGAATCCGGAGTATAAGGGTGGAACAGTACTAGAAGTTGGAAGTGCTGTGAGAAAGGTTGAGATGTTGAATGATCCTGGTCCCTTGGTGAAAGGGAACACTTTGAGCAACCGGAAGATATCAGAAGATGAGGTTTGGGGGAAGCTACGGGATTTGTCTAACGGACAAGTTCAGGTTTAAGAATACATAGAATAGATGTCATTCCTTGGTCACTATACACTCATGCAAATCGATACAATCAATGCTTTTGGGGAGGCTTCGCTAGTACATAAACACAGACCAGAGAAAAGAATACAATATATAACGCCAGAGCGAACCCAGTTCATGAAATGCACATTTAACCCAGTAAGCCACTGGCCAGCGCTTCCAGATCCTGCAAGGTCTCGATCTTGGGCTCGGCAGCCTTTTTGCTCTTCTTGCTCTTGCTCGGTCGGTCCTCGCTGTCTGAATCGGCAAAGGACACACGAGTCTTCTTGCTCGGGCGTGAGTCCTCCCGCTCGGACTCGGATGCAGACTCCATCGGGTCCTTGAAGGGAATGTAGGGTAGCTGGAAACCACCCTCGTCCTCCTCCTCCGCCTCGGCCTCGGCAAGAGCACGCTCGCGGGCCTTGCGCTTCTCCTTCTTCTCGCGCTTCTTCTCGCGCACGACTTCCTTGTCGTCGATATCGGCGCGGCGCGTGCGCTCGGCCTCCTCCGCCACGAAGCGCTCCCGCTGGGCCTTGGCGTCGCCCCGGGCGGCAAACTGTTCTTCGTCCTCCATCTCGTAGACCTCGTGGGCATTGCCGTCTTCATCGTAGACAAGCTTGGTACCCTTGCCCTTGAATTTGAGTAGCTTTTTCTTCGACTTGAGCAGCTTCTCGCGACGCTTAGAATCGATGACCAGTGGTTCTTGACCATCGAGCTGGACTTTCTTAGTCTTTGTCTCGACTTCCGAATCGTCAGATTCGGTAGCACCCTGGCCAAGTTGCTCGTCACCAGCCTCGAATCTGCGCTTGACAGACAGGAAATCGGCATCTTCGTCCGCATCTTCACCGGCCCCATTGTCAATCATCGTACCATCGTCGTTGATAAGCTTCGAGTAATGGTCTGCCAGAACGTCCTGGTTGCGTCGGTCGAACATGCGGTCATAGCGGGTACGGACTTGCTTCTCGTCCTTCTTCTTCTTCTTCTCCTTCTTGGGCTCGTCGTCGTCTGCGTCCGAGTCCTCGGAACCACTAGAAAGATGCGACATTCTCCATGAAGCATTCTTGCGTTCCTTGGTGTCGTCACCCTTGATGAACTTGATGCGGGGAGCACCAGGCAGACCCAAGCTAGTCGCATAATCTTCCAAGGCAAGTTCCTTGATATTGAAAGTTTCCTTATCTTTTTGCACGTAAATTGACTTCGCATATGAGATAAATGCCTTCTGACCCAGATACTTGAGCTCTGGATCCTTGAAACACATATTTTGAAGCAAATGAGCAATGTTTTGCTGCTTGTTCGCCTTGATATTGATGCGTTCAATTGGTACCTTCTTTTGCTCAAGTCGCTTCAGGAATCCTTTCTCCTCGCTAGGATCCAAGAAGAGCACAGCACGACCGACTCGCTCATAACGGGCAGTTCGGCCCACTCGGTGAATGTAGGTATCGGCGTCCTCGGGGCAATCCATTTGGATTACCCAGTCCACGGCAGGGAAATCAAGACCACGTGCAGCCACATCAGTGGCGAAAAGAACGGCGTGCTGTGACGAAGAGAATTTGGTTGTAATATCCAAACGGCCACCCTGCTTTTGGCGGCCGTGAAGATGCATCAATGGGATACCGGGTTGTAAGTGTCGGAGGGATTCATAGACAAAGCGGACCTGCTTTCCTGAGGATAGGAAAACCACTGTCTTCGACTTGAGATTACTACGGATGAAACTCCACAGAGTGTCCAGCTTTTGAGGAAGGGGAGTGACGACATAGTGTTGTTTAAGAGTTGACGGTGTAGCCGAAGCAGCAGCTTCGTGCACGGCAACATACTCAGGCTCCTTGAGACTCAAACGAGCCAAATCAGAGACCTTCTTAGTTTGTGTAGCACTAAACAGCATGGTCTGTCGTTCCTTGGGGAGATGGTCAATGATAGCGTCCACCGACTTCTGGAAACCCATGTCCAGAATGCGATCGGCCTCATCCATCACCAGAAGTTGTAGATTGTGGGTCTCAAACATAGCCGTCTGGTCCAGATGCTGCAGGATACGACCAGGGGTGCAAACCAGGATATTCATGCGACCCAAACGGTCTTGTTCCTCGCGCAAGCTCTTTCCACCGATCACCAGGCCAGCGGAGAAGGCGTGGTAACGACCCACCTTGCGCAGCACTTCGAAGATCTGGATCGCCAATTCGCGAGTCGGAGCTAGAATAAGCGCACCCAATCCATCGTATTCAGTCCATTGTTTGCGGTACAGGTTCTCGAGGATGGGGACGAGGAAGGCCAGGGTCTTTCCGCTACCGGTTTTGGCGGCACCAAGGATATCGCGACCCTTCAGAGCAGAGCTGATAGCGCGCGACTGGATGTCAGTCATAACCTTGAAGTGAGAAGCCGACAGACCATCGGCGGTAGGTTCAGAGAGAGGCAGATCGGAGAAGTTTTTGACCGCGGCTTTGAGATCGAGGTCCTCGACACGCTGAATGAGCGAGGCGAGGTCCTCCTGGCCGCGCTTGCGTTTCATAGTCCTGCCAGATTCATGGTGGGATTTGGGAGCTTTTCCCCGAGACGCCTTTGCCGGAGCCATGGTGAATGAGGTTCTGGGTAATCAAATAGTTTGGTTTTAAATTCTAATCGCTATCTTTTTTTTTCTTGGTTGCTTACTCATCCGCCGATAAGCGCGCCAGGGCGCGAGATAAGAACTTCCCCCAAATCTACAGCTTAAGGAACACTTCATTCTCCATGGCTGACGACGATCAAGACATCTTCGACGCACTGGAGCGTGAAGCCTCTGAGTTTACCAAGGATGCGGAAATCGATCGTATCCGCAAGGCATTCTCCCTCGATGCGTGAGTTGCCTCACTGTTTACTTTGAAGCTCCACTAACCCCAATTTTTCGCTAGTTACGCCGTTCTAGACCTTCAGCCCGGTGTTCCTGAGAAGGACATCAAGATACAATATCGCAAGAAGTCTCTTCTTATTCACCCGGATAAGACCAAGAACCCGGCCGCGCCAGATGCCTTTGATCGATTGAAAAAAGCACAGACCTCACTCCTTGACGAGAAGGAGCGCACCTACCTAGACGAATGCATTGCAGATGCGCGACGTCTATTGATTCGTGAACACAAATATACTGTTGACTCCCCAGAGCTCAAGACCGAGGAGTTCAAGAAGGAATGGCGACAGAAGACCGTCCAGGTTCTCTTAGAAGAAGAAGCACGGCGTCGGCGTCAAGCCAAAGCGCGCATGCAGGAGGAGGGACGGGAGAAACGCAAGGAGGAAGAAGAGCTTGATGCGCGCAAACGAAAGCGTGATCAAGACAAAGCGTGGGAAGATACTCGGGAGGAGCGCATTGGAAGTTGGCGAGATTGGAAGAAAGGGAAGGCGGGCGACGATAAAAAGAAGAAAAAGAAGATGAAGGTTCTTGGATGAGCCTCACTACAACGATACCAACAATTCAATAAACATCAACTTCCTATGGCCCTCCGCGTAGGTGTTAAGCATTACTTTTGATCTACGAGACTCCATGCACTTCCACCGATAAGCCGCGGCGCGGGGAAAACCTAGAAGATTCGCCGCAGATTGACAGCCAATGGAGATAGATTTACATGTTTCCCCTTTATCTTTTATCTTAAAATCTTCACAGGGTTTGTTTTATTATAAATGTCTATAAGATACAAGTCTGCCAACCCTAGTATCTGGCGTTTCTTCCGTACCCATCTTTCATCCCCACATGGGATTAGATCATATTCTGGATTCCGAGCGCCGAGAAACCCACTTCTCCCCCGCCTCGACCTCAAGTCTGTCATTCACTCCCCCAACACAATGGCTGAGCCCTTGGTACCAGGCGAAAGGCCATTAGAGCCTCCAGCTTCTCAATCACTCTCGAGGGCACTCAATCACCTCCGCCCTTTCAACCTGGGGCCCGCAAAACCAACCTCCACTCCGGCCCAACGCGGGGCCGACAAGGCCACCATGCATACTACACACGCGACAGACGCTGATCCACAAAATGGATCAGCTCACGAGAGCGCTCAAAATGGCACAGAGTCCACAAATATCCATACGGACGAAGACATCCCTCCACTCCCCATCGTGATCGAGCGCATCCATGCCCGCGTGCAGGAATTCCTTGCGGAGTCACACCCCCCGACTCGCTCCTCGCCTCGGTCCAGCGCTCGACCCGCACATCATTGGAAGTTGTCGCAAGCGCAGTGGCACAGTATAAACTCTCGGGACTGTCGCTGTCCTACAACGGTGGCAAGGATTGTCTCGTTCTTCTTATCTTGTTCCTGGCTGGTCTCCACCCCTACGCTAGTCATGCCGATTCGATATCCGAAGATACCAATTCTTCGGTCAACAACCCCATGATTCCTGCCATCTATGCTCTTCCTCCTGACCCTTTCCCTGAGGTGGAAGACTTCGTCGTCAGCTCCGCTCAAGCTTATCACCTCTCAATAACGAAATATACCACCGCACCGCCTCATACAACCTTGCGCTCCAGTTTCGAAGACTATCTCGCCCTTCATCCGGCTGTTCGTGCCATATTTGTGGGCACACGACGGACAGACCCGCATGGTGCGAAATTATCGCATTTCGACCGGACTGATGGTGGGTGGCCTGATTTCATGCGCATCCACCCGGTCATTGATTGGCACTATGCTGAAATTTGGGCATTTATTCGACACCTTGGGTTGGAATATTGTCAGCTTTATGATATGGGGTATACCAGTTTGGGTGGAACTTCGGATACGTTGCCAAACCCGCGCTTGAAGGTGCAGGATGAGAAAGAAGGTGGTGAGGGGGGTTATCTACCGGCGTATAAGCTGGCGCAGGATTTAGAAGAAAGGCTTGGTCGCAATTGAATCATTTTGGGACACTTGAGTATGTTGGAGCTGTGGTCTCGTATTTGCAGTGGCTTTTGCTCGTGTACAAACCGACAATACCCCCGGCCTGCTGTCAACTTCATTTCTTTTGGTTCCTAGATTGTGTTTACTGTTGTGCCAGAACACTGGCTTTGTGGAAGATATCATATTAGACTAGTCTTGAGGCAAAAGCACCACGAAGCGCGTTGCCGATAGCGAAATAGGAAACATCCTGAACAAATACTGCAGGAAACATCCTTTCATAGCACACGAGAAGAGAACTGGTAGGAGATAGAAATAAGAATAAATGCAAAAAATAAAAGTGATAATGGATGACAGGTAACGGATAACAGAAGACCTCCACGATGCCCACACGCCCATAAAAGAGATTGCCCGTAAAGAGATGGAACTAAACAAATAATCAAAGTTTTGAACCTCACCCCATAAATGATGTGTAGCACGAAACCCAGCCGAGAACAAAGATCAAAAAAAATCACCGCAAGAAAAAACCGAATCAACCTCCTAGAACCGAAAAAGATAAGATGGATTAGTACTTTCATGGAATTACGACTGCTGATGGATATTCTCAAGAAGATCATGGAGAAGTCGAAAGTCGTAGAACGACCCAAAACTCAAACAACTACCATCAAGGTCTTGTTGTACAGTCGGAAAAATTGAATTTTGTTCCTTAGGTGCAGGAACGGGGGGAAGGAATGACGAATTCCATGCGCGATGGAACTGGGGACATGGAGCCGGCTTTGATGTTTTCCTTCCGGGGACTTGACATGTATGATCGGGGCTCATGGCCTACAGACGGAGCCCTGGCGGTCTTTGAGGAAACCCCAGAAATGTCAGTCAAAGAACGGCGGCCTAAGATCGGCCGATGGTGGGCAGTCGCATTCTCAAGGGCATTGAGGCTGCGAGACGATAAGGAGTCTTGTCGCACGTTGCCAGGAACATGCTTCGGGATGTACCTGTTGATGTAAACAAAAGTGCGAGAATTAATTGGAGAGTGTGCCGAAACATACGGAGAGAGTGAGGTAGCCGGGGTCCATTCAGGGCCAGTTCCAGCTGGAGAGCCAAAACTGGCCGCAGAGTTAGGAGTCAGGTGCCTGGCATGCTGCTGCAAACGTTGCAGTGTAGGCGATGGCGTTGCAGATGCCTGCACTACCTCGACAGAATAATTGTACTCCCCTGCACGGTATGCACGACGCTCGTTACTTTGCTGCTTCAGTACCTTTTGAGCTTTGGTATCCGCAAAACGCAAGAGCAACTTCACATCACCGGCCGAAGGAGCATTGTGGAACTCGTTTAATACTGTTTCAGCGATTTCACGGGTCTCGAAGCTGAGCAGAGTCAGCGAAGAGCACGAGAGGTAAGAAAAATGATATTATACCGAGCAAAGCCCACTTCCTTGCTCACACCTGTCTTCTCATCACGGCTGATCTTCTCTGAAACTACGTGATAGGGCTCGAAATGGCGGCGTAGGTCCTTGGAAGAGTATAATTAGCATCAAAAAGTTTTATATCACTGTATTTAAAAAAAAAAAAAATTTGCTTGACTTACTGCTTCAGTCCAGTCGATCGGAATGTTGGTACAGTAGATGTTGGTTGATGTGCGATCCTCCAGGTCCTTGAGACGGGAGTTGCGAGATTTTTGGGCAAAGCTCGCCTGATAACCTAGATAGAAGAAGCCTCGAACGGCATTTTCGCAAGCTTCATAAGTGTAGTACTGAACAAACCCAAAGCTATTTTCGCGTCAGGATAGGTCCGAACACTGTTCATGCAAGGTCCGTCATACCCTTTGCACAGACTTGTCTCCAGGTCAACTATGGCCTTGCATCGTTCAATACCTCCGAAGCGAGCGGCGTATGAGTGAAGCATCTCATCCGTGGTCTCGGGAAGAAATCCCCGGATGTAGACATTAGTAATGCCCTCGCGGTTCTCGAGGCATTTTGCGAGCGTCATCTCAGAAGGATTCGTCCACATGGCAGGCACTGCACGGGGAATTGCTGGCTCCTGCTGGGTAAGAACCTCCATGTCTTGCACCACATACCCGTTTGTCGTCTTCATCATCTGAAGGGCCGGAAGAGCCCCGGGCATGGGGAGAGCCCCGAGAATGGGTCCGAACGTGTAGGGCGCCGTGCCAGCGCCATCCAGGCCAGCAGGAACATAATTCATGGGGTAATACATGCCCGAATTGTCGGTCTGATTCTGCTTGTCTTGCATGTCATAGTTGACCATGTAAGACCAGGATGGGTAACCATTGGATACCATGGTGGAGGCCATGCCTGGGTAAACTCCGGGTGGGAAGTATTGGTATTGGTTCATTTGGTCCGTCTGGCCAGGAATGAAAGAGGGAACCTGCTGAGACCCTCCAATGACACCAGAGTTGGGTACTAGGATGTATTGACTGGTGTATGAGTTGGGGACAAACTCCGGGTTGTTGATTGTGCCTGGTGTGTTAGTATTGGAACCACGCCTTGGCTGATAATTTTGGTTCATGCCCGTGAGTACTGCGGTATTGCCATCGCGACTAGGCACATTTGCAGCTCGTTGGTAGACAGGGGCGTAGTTCCGGGGGTCATGACGGTATCTGCCATGCCCATTGTGGGCACTAGAATTTTGTCCTCCTCCAGAGCTCGAGGAACCATTGTTCGTCGTGCCTGAGGGATTCATTCTGTTGGCTTCACAGTGAGTGTTAGTGAAGGCATTCTTGACAATCGGTAGAAATGCCCATGTTCTATGACTATGCAGCAAAGGAAGCATTTGTTAAAGGACCTGGGAAGCTCTACCTTTGCAAAGAAGAGAGCAAGTTCTTTGGAACAGTAATAGAGTAGATGAGAAAAGGCAAATCTTGCGGGTAGAAGATTTGCAACGTATGAAGTGAAAAAAAGGCCTAGCCAAATCGATGTTAGTCATTTGAAACATTGGCTTGTCGTCAAGTTTATACTTTTGATGTTTGAGATCCGGAGCGCTCCACAAACCCAAAGATTCCTAGGAACGTCGGGTCACCTTTGTAGATGTTAGAGAAACGGCACTGAGACACTCTTTAGATGGGACCGAAAGATAGGGCCAAAAGATGGGATCGAAAGACAGGATCGAAAGACAAGATCAAGAGACAGGATCGACAGATAGGATCGAAAGATAGAATTGAAAGATAGGACCGAAGACAAATCCAATTTTCATAGGACATACCGCGTTCAATTAGCAGTTCTTTCTTTTGATCAACAGAAAATAATTCCTGCAGGTACTAATTTCTACCCGACGGGGTCTCCACTGGGCGTAAGATGTGAAGCCTGAGATGTGAATTGATCAAACGATGTGACGTATCGATCTCGCGACGGTCACGCGTCGAACAGAGGTTTGATCAGAGAGTAACGGATAGATCACGCTTTCGATGATGGATCATTCAGAAATGATATGGGACGCTTCTTTCGCGTTTGAAACCGAGAAACGAAAATAAGTCTCGGGGATGGAATAAAAGACGATGGAAGAAGAAAGCCCGTTGCTGCTCACGAAATGGAAGAAGCAGAGGAAGGGCTTCCAAGGTAGGAAAGAACGGATCTTCTCGAGACGGAAACCACGATGTTGAGATAACGCATTCACGATATGAGGGATAACAAGAATTGATATTATGCCCGGAGAATGAAGTTGGAAATATGAGGTTGAGGGGGAAGAGGTAGAAGGGAAAGAGGAAGCAACATCATCTATCCGACTGAGCAGATTGATTCGAATTAGCACGTGCAAGCTCATATGGGAGCACGTTTCTTCACTAAAGATCAAAATACCGTTCCCTCTGGGGCTGCTTGGTACGAGACTTGTTCACGAGTACAATAAGTCGCAGATATTGTGCACAGACATCTTGTTCGTTTCTTGTAGAGCCAGTTTTTAAAACAATTCAGTTGTTGCTGGGGTACAAGGACCTTCTGGTACAAATTAAAAAGATAAATTGAGCTCTACCTACTGTACATAGTAGCTCATTAGGTGTGCTATGAAGATTTTTGTTGTAACCACTGGTAAACGACCGAGAAGTCTTTACCTCGGTGAGCTGCCTCAACGGCATTATAGACTTCACGAGCATGATCACCCAGAACCAGAGGAGTACCCGACTTCTCTGCGGCCGTCAGGGCCAGTCGCAGGTCCTTATGCATCAACGCCACCCCAAATCCCCCGTTGTAATCACGGGATGCAGGTGCAGTCTCAACTACTCCAGGTACCGGGTTGTTAACCTCGGAGGGCCAGCATCTCCCAGTAGAAGAGTTGATCATGTCTGCTAGCGCCTTGGGGTCCAAGCCCCAACGTACGCCAAGGTTCATCGCTTCAGCGGTAGCAATGTTATTGATGGCCAGAATGTAGTTGTTGGCGAGTTTTCCTGAAACCCCAGACCCAGGTTCGCCGAGGTGCCACATCCTATTGCCCATGAATGATAAGACACCTTTAATCCGGTCAAGGAACTCCACTGAGTCGTCCGTCTGTGACGCTCCAAACATAAAGCACAGAGTACCAGCCTTGGCACCAACCACACCGCCAGAGACAGGAGCATCCACAAATCGATCGGTCTGGGTGGAGTGAATAGCATTCGCAATCTCCTTGGACGTGACAGGATCGACAGTCGAGGTATCGATGAATAGGCGTTCCTGCTCCAGGGCCGGGAGTTTGCCAGGCTTTAGAATAGAATGAAACACATCGATTAAGTGCTGGGGCTCAGGGAGGCTGCTGATAACCACGCTCTGTTTACGGGTTAGTTAGGCGGTCAGTCCAAATTATCGGTGCATTGGACAAAGCATCACTCACCGACTTCTCTGCGATTTCTCGCGCATCTGTGGCAATCTCCACTTTGTACTCGTCGGCCCCGGCTCCGCTGTTTTGTGCGATCTCCTGTGCTTCCTTTACAAAGCGTTCAGTGGCTGCTTCATTCACGTCTCGCACGATTAAAGTGTCGGATGCGGGGATCTTGGCGCGTAGGTTCTTGGCCATGTTATAGCCTAGTACGAATGAGTTTGACTGCTTTGATAGAATGAGCCGTCAAGTGGTTATTTACATACCCATTTGTCCCAAACCAATAAAGCCCCATGTTGCGTCGCGGTGTTGTGTGGTTGAAAATGGTCGGGCCGAGCTGAACTGGCCGTGGCTAGTGGGCGGCCAGTGACGAATCCCGACTGTGCGCGGAATAGCAGAAGCAAGTCGGATATGCATAGCTCAGAGGAATAAAGAGAAAGACAGATGTAGACAAAAATCGTTAGGAACGGGCTTCAATATGGCAATTAGCATCTATAAAGGTTTAATGGTAGAGGGAAGGGGGAGCCAAGGCCTCGGCTGGGTATTCTCCGCACGCCGACGCTTTCCGCGTCGTTAGCTTTGGGCCGATTGTAGAGTATGCGGGGAAGCGGGTCCTGCGTTGCGGTGGGTGGGTCACGTGTTATGGGTCCGTTGATCTTATCTTTTCTTTATAGCACACGCGTTGCATAAAGTCACGGTCCTCTGCTGTCCGGATTGCTTACTCGCCCAACCACTAAGACCACCATGACCCCACCGCCCACCCCGATGTCCTCGAGTCCACAAGTCCCGAGTCCATAAGTCCCGAGTCCATAACTCCCGAGAGTCCATAACTTTAGTTCACTGTTAGAACTAAAATAGCATGGGTGATTGAAGTATTCACGGACTTGCTAGTTATGGACTCATATACTTCGGACTAATAGGCTTGGTACTTATGGTGACTATGTTGATTAGGATTGAATGGACCCGCTGCTTCCCGCGACCACCCTCACCACAGTCAGTGTCTGTCGCTACATTACTATAGTCACCCCTCAACATAACACACGGACAATTAACCAGGATATCAAGGGAGATTCAATATAACTAGCACTATTTCACACTAGTAAAAGGGGTTTGTAACGCACGCGCACCAGCCGAGCTTATCAAAGACGCTCAACCAAATCTCTGACAGAGTTCCAAAATTGCCATTCCTCAGTAGTTTTCCCTCCCGCCTCTAATATGGTCGCACGAGCACAGATTACATATATCTGATCTTTGTTAACATCCGCAGAAGTCAGGTCAAACTTAAGTCCAATCTGCTGTACCAGCTGCAAAATTCGATCTCGCGCCAAATTACTATATGCCAAATCGTTTCCCAATCGTGTCTCAGATATACGGCAAGATAGCCGCAATGAATTCTGCGCTGGACTGATCCTGTCTCGCTTGTAGCTTGACCACAGGTCCCAGGGTCATGCACGAGGTAATTTCATGAGGAATTTCATACGGCGAGCCTAGCGCATATCCCAGTCGATGAGAAAGCCCCAACCCGCCTATGTTCTGCCCAAAGAGACCTAGAGAAGCGTATGCATTGGCACTTGGACATCGAGTATGCATTGCTTGATATTTGAATAGTCTTCGTGAGAGAATGCAGTGAAATGAAGGCGTAGAAGGAAAAATATATCCTGTATCATATTTCTCGTAAATATCAAACGCCAGTGATCAAAGCACATCTACCAACATCCTTGATAGAGAAATAATATACAGATAGATCAAGTACCATGCGCAGGGAGTGAGTGCTCAAAGGCATGCAGAAATAGGCAAGAGGGTATGATATATGTGGACAATTCCAAACGCCCCCGAAATGATGATTCATGCTGGGGAATAAAGCAGAGGTGAAGATAAAAAGACCGCAATAGAAGACAGAGAATAAAAGCAAAAGATTATAAGCCCACACGTCTAGGACCTTGGGGACGTGGGGTGGCTAGTCGGTCCGGCAAGATACTCTTCCGGTACTTTTGGGACACGGGGAGAGTTGGCTGTTTGGACCATTGCGCGATGTTGGGCGCGGAGAAGATCGCGTTGCCGTTCTTTTTCCCGGCTGTTGGCTGCACCGCCGGTAAGTCGACGCATGCCGCTTCGGATCATGGACTCGATCGAATGAGAGCCAGCTCCTTCTGTTGCGCTGCGGACCATGGGTGACATTGGCGGATGGGCTCTTCTGGCGGTCGTTGGGCGGTCATCTAGATCGGACTGTGTCTCTTCTATGTCGTCATCGGAGAGGAACGCTGATTCACCGAAGCCCACTGGCGGGGTACCATGAGAGCCTGGTGCAGTGTGGACGAAGAGGTTGTTGGCAGGCGAAGTGACAGACCGTGTATGCGACGCGGGCCGAAGACCAGAGCCGGGGGTGTTTTGAGACGTAACGCTGACTGGAGAGGGCATTCCAGGGCCATCAAAGCGGAAATTGGATGGGCGAGATTCTGCAAGGCCATTGTGGAATGAGGACGTGGAGCCTGTTCGAGCGAGGGATTTGCGCAAGATAGGTGCTGTTTGCTGGTCATATAGGTGGGCGTTGGTATCGACGTAGCTACCAGTGAATCCCCGAAGCATGGGCGGAGCAACCGCGTTGAGTGTCGGCACGCTGATCTCCGTTTCCTCGAAAAAGTCATCCAGACTGTCCAATTTTTGGACGATGTCACCAATGTTGCCGTCAGTCTGAGTGTCGATCGATTTCATCGTATCGGCCCTCATAGGGAAGAACGAGTCACTATATTCATCGGCACGGAATTCGACATCGGGAGTCAAAGTGTCCCGGTGGTTCATGTCCTCGGCTTCGGCACATGTATAGAAGACAGCGTGAACATTGTTGCGAGTAATGGTTGATTGTGTTGCGGGCATAGGGACTGACCAGCCCGTGGGCTCGGGAATTCCGTAGAGACTCTGGATCCGCTCGTACTCCTTGCGTATAGCACGCGACGAAGCCGCAGACGCCATACTCATTCGGAGGTGATGACGCTCCATCGGGTTTCCAGAGACGGTCATGATGTTGTCCAAAACCTCGAGGGCCTGTGGACACAGGTTGGTCTGCAGAAGTCGCAACAGAGGTGAAATCAGATCGGGGCCGTGACAAGTGACTTCGCTACGGCGCATGTCGACCTCAGGGATCATGACACAGAGAATTTTCATGGTCTTAATTCGGAACCAATCTGTCGTGTTCGTAAGAAGGCCCATGAGGAAAATAAGGCATTGGAAGTCCAGCTGCGGAAAGTAGTAGGATTTGATTTCCGTCACTATATGATCGAGAAAGACAGCCTCGGTCTTGTATTGCTGATTGGCGAAACCAAACAATGACGCTGCGAGCCGGGGACATCCTTCGTTCTCTGCCACGCGAGCAAGTAAGCTGGCATGCATAATGGGCTTTGGATCAGAAAATTCCTGGTCAAAGCACTCGAGGAAGGAAGGTAAATTGGCCAGCACCGTGAATAGCTGCCGAGTTCCATCTCCGATAAGCGCATTGTTTGGAAGCCCACTGAGGCGGTGGAGTACATCCAATGTACGATTGAATGACCTGGAGGACTTTAGTCCTTTGAAGACCAGGTCTTGAATACCATCAAATCCACCTTCCCACTTAGGGGGCTGTCCTTCTAGGAGCTGAGCCACCACGTCAGGATCACTGAGATCCACCGGATCCAGGAATTTTTCTAACATGCCGAGTGTCTCAATGAATTCACTCTCGTGAATGGTATTTAGACAAGCACACGTCGTCCAGAAAAGTTGAGGGTAATGCAAAATATCTGCGGGGGCCAGAGAGCTGATGATAATTTTCAGTGTAGTGAGAATCTCCATAGAGAAGGTCTGGTAGTCGGTCTCTTCATCTGCAATAGTATTCGAAAGCCGTGCGAGCATGTCCGCTAGCATTTGTGAATCTAGCGACGTCGAAATGCAGCGGAAGATTTGGAATGACCGACATGCCAAATGTCGAACAGGGCAGGAGGTTGCCCAGTTCAACGCCTCCTTGGCCCAAAGTTCACCCACACCCTCGTAAGCATAACTGAAGAACTTGATAACATCTCGGGTTGCAGTAGCCATTGACGGCGGTACCCGGCGATCATCGACTTCTTCTTCTTTGCCATTGTTCTCCTCGTACTCCCAGACAACAACTGGATCACTCTTGCGAATTGCCTCCACAAAGTCTTCGATCGATTGTCGAGCTCCTGCGGGTGCATCGTCCTCTAGTTTGGCAGCAATAAGCTCGTGAATAAGATGAACCAGCATTTCACGAGCTTGCTCTTGCACAGTAACAGTATAGTGATCCCAAAGAATAAGCACAACATGGAGAAGCTTGATCACATCTGCCATTGCCAGTGTGACGGGTGCTACCATAAGATCAACAAGGAAGATGAGGGCCACTTGTCCGAGCGAGAGGCCAGCTTGTTTGTTTCCTACAGGAAGTACCGATGCTAGATCAGCAACGTAGGGCAGGCTTGCTAGATCAGGAGGAGGCGGCGTGAGATCTTTTCTTTCCTGCACCATGTTCTTCGGGACAACCTGCAGCATGAAAAACTCAATGACTTTGGAGCCCGCAGGAGTTCCTGCCAAAAAGACAACGATCTGCTTGGCGTAATCCACAAAGTTTTGCTCTTTTCGCTCCAGGCAGAGACTGATGATAAAGTCAAGAACAAGTTGAACATTGCCTCCGTGAGGGCCAGTTGCTAGTGCTTGCCATAAAGCCTGAACCTGGTTTGGTAGGATAGTGCTGCAGCGGATGGTTATTTCAAAGAGATTAGCAAGAAGCATGTAAGATCTGGCGGTTGGGCCACCATTGGGATCCACCTGCAGCTCCATGGTCTGAACCCATGGCAAGATCGCAGCAACCATATTGCGTTGACTGTCAGGGCGAAGATTGCGGAAGTGCTGGGTAAACTCGGAGAACAGAGTAAAGGCCAGGTCAGAGTGCTGGACCGCTAGCCGTTTCGAAGTCTCGAATTGAGCGAGCTTATATACCGCTGTGGTTTTGTCCGAGATGCTGATATCAAAGTCTTGAATACGCGAGTTTTTCTGATGACGCTCTTCAAGTCGGCGGAGTAACTTGGCCGATTTCATTCGAATTTCGCGCTTCTCATTGCCAAGCGTTACGAGAACCGCACCTAAGATTCTCCAGAATCGAAGCGGGTAGTCCGGGTACTCAATGAGGACTTCAGTCACGACCTCAAAATAGCTTTCAAGTGCCTTTGGTCGCTCGGCCACATAGCACATCTCTATAGATCGTTCAATCAGATAGGCATGCTCCCTGTTGTGAATGATCAGGTTCTTTAGGGCCCGACGACCGATCGAATGCCACTTATCACTAATCGTATTGAAGATTATATCAATCCAAGAGAGCATGCGGCCGACATCAAATTGAAGCACCGATCCACTTTCAGTGGTGATGCTTATTGGGCCAGCACAGAGTGAAGCCATTGCACTAAGAGCCGCCGCTCGGAGGTTCTTTTTCTCGATCTCCATGGCAGCAGCGGCATTCCGCATCTCACCACCGTCGTGCGGTTGAGCCATTGCAAATTTGCGCATGTTGTCTTCTCTTTCAGTTATCTGGGCCTGGTTGGGAGAGTAGCCACACCAGTCTTCCATAAGCGAGAAAGCGGATTTCCTAGATTCAAATGGCATCCAGCGAGAGGGGTCTTTTGTTCGGTTGACACCTTCGAAGAGCTCTTCCAACAAGCCACAGTAATGGAATCGCAGACGTTGGAACTCCCAGTCGTTTTGAACCTCAGCATCACTCAGGAAGATACGGATATCCTTCGCATACGTGATCAGGTTATTGACGATCCAGTCGTCGTTGGAAACATCAGGCTCACGAAGGAAGTGTGATGTGAGTTTATATACGTGAGTTACTTCAGTGCGGAGGCGGTCTGTCTTTCGGTTGCGACGGGGGCTGCTTGGCGTGCGATGGTGGGTACCAATTCGGATCTTAGCCTCTTCGTTGCATGTTGTCACAGCATACTGAAGAGACTCCAGCAGAGTCCGGTAGAGGTTCTTGGCGATTGACCCAAGCGCAACCACGATAGCGGCCCGAATCGAGTCCCTCTCAGCGGAGAGAAGTGGGATGACAAATGCAAAGAGGCTCCGTGCAGAGCTAATTTTATCCTGGGAATGTGCTCCCTTGGATGTCTTGCGAGCATGCAATTGAGCATTCGCCAACTGGCTCTGAGATTGAGCACCCACACTGGTGACCGTTGTACAAGCCATCACAAGGTAAAGCTTCCATTGCTCGACCAGAATCTCAGCAGTCATGTTACTTCGTCCCATGGGGCGGCTCTGGTAGACATCCACCGGGGAGTACTGAGGTACCCTAGTGCTTTCAGCGAGAGATGAGATAAGCTTGTGCATCTGAACCAGTCGTGCACAGACAATCTCTCTTCCCAGTGTCACGGCAAACGGACAGGTCTCAAAGCTAACACGGATGATATTTGGGAAAACTTTAGCCCACAGTGTGGAGTCGTATGAGACCTCGCTGCTACACAGTTCAATGAGCGTATTTTGCGAAGCGCTTCTCCTCTTGCCCTTCTGGATTCGGCTCCTCTCGGCAACAGTGAGCTGTTCATCGTTGACATCCAAGATTTGCTGAGAATCGGCTTCCAGGATTCTAATGATTCGTGTATTTTCTTTGCCGAGAGCTCTATCGAATTCTGTAATGAGGCGCAGAACGTTGATAGCAAATGCGCGGACCCGTCGCGATTGTGAACAAAGGAAGAAAAGACCGTGAGACTCAATCTCTTCCACATGAGCAAGGACACTTGACAGATCAAGATGTAGGGCTCGACTGCCCGAAATAGATTTCTCAAGTTGATCGGAGGAGGCTTCCTTGGTTTTTTGCTTGATTTCATCAATCCAAATTTGCAGAAGCTCAACGTAAAGCCTTAGTGTGGACTCGATGTGGCCGGGCCCCAGCATTCCTTCATCGGACATCGTAGAATATCGGGCGTCAAAATTGAATATAAATCTTGCGAATCCAATGGTTACTTGCTGAGCATGCGATTGTCGGGCAATAGCCTTCAATGAATCTGCCGACGATGTGGCAATATATGACTGGACATGGGCAGTTCCAGTGCAAAGCAGATTGATCAGCGAGTTGAACGGGATATGATCCGAGAGACAACGGGGTAAGGCTTGCACTGCCACATGGAGAAGATCATAAAATCCTTGTTTCTGATCGAGGGTATTTATATGGTCATCACGACGCCCAAAGCCAAATGCCTCGGTAATGGGAGTTTTCGGCGTGGTTCCACCGAACTTCTCATCTAGAACTGCCTGGCCACCGAAAGTGTTGTCGCAAAGAATAGTGATTTTGCCAAGAACCTCACAGAAGCGGAGATAGTATTCCTTGACATTATCACTCAGCCTCGATATATTGACCGGACAGGAGGCAGATGGGTCCGACTTCTCGGAAACCACGCCAAACTTGGGCTCAGCAAGCAGCTGTGGACGATGGAAGTAGATCGGGCTTGATGTATCCATGAAAGGATTAGGAAGAGAGCCCGTTGGGAACGGGGGGCAGAGCTGATCACTTGTTTCTAGATCTGACATGGTTGCAAGGAAGGCCCGAATTCCAATCACCATTTTCTCTGGCTCCATTTGTTCGATCTTCAAGTCCCTACCCGACAAGAAAAGGTCGGAATTGATGAGAGGGAATATGATGGTCCGGAAACATACATCTGGATGTTTAAATCCAATCATTCGAATCAGTTGGATTAACGGATCGGCAATGGCTGGTTCAGCACTGAGGTAGGTCCTCTTGCCCGTTGGCAGCGCAATCTTGACTACTTCCTCGACTTTCCTGAGAGTTGTGGTAGGAGAGTCGGAATAACGGAAGAAATATGTCCAAACCAGGCGACATATAGCCTGCAGGGCTGGAGCGCGAGTGGGACGATCCTTGAGCCGCGGGGGCAAACTGGATATCATCGAAAGCCACTGCGAAGAAAACGTTTCCTTATTCGATATACAAAGTAACAGCACGTTCAGAGAGAATGCAGCACTCCAATGGCGAGGTTTTGTAAGCAGCTGCGTCAAGCGAGACTGGACCAAGTCCACAAACTCTTTCCACCGAGACAGCGAGAGGTCACAGACTGGGTTTGCCGCCACGGGCAACAGTAATCTCTCAATCACATAACAATACGCTTGCTTGATCTTTTGCCCATGGGCGTTAACAAATAGGCGTGCCAGTGACCGCATGAATTCACAAGCTTTGGGCCAGCTATCCGTGGCCATCGGCAGGCGTAAGTATCTCATTCCCAGAATGAGCAACTCGGATTTTGCATCGCCCTCACGCGATGGACCTCGAGTTGCTTCTTCCTTTTGGTACCGATCCAGCTCCGCCAGGAAGCGGTTCGCAACAGTAGTGAAGTTCAGTTCGCTCATAATTCCTAGCAGTTGGCCATATATCCGCCAATTTGCCATCCGCAGAGGAGATGCAGAGATCTGGTCAGGATCAACTGTTTTGAGCTGACCAAAAACGATGTCTTCCAGGCGATCTGCCATGTCAACCGTAATCGACGCCAAGCTACTCTGATTGAAGATCTCAATTAGGACTCTGCACACTAAGTATACCGAGACAGTGGCACGACGTTCGACCAGCGCAACGTCGTCATGGCGGCTAAGGAAAGGCGTAGACGGCTGTGGCCTTTCTGAAGGAGCAGCTGGGTCGATGGCTGGCTGGGTGGGTTCCGTGTTGCGGCGCATGAGGACACCATTCTCAGTGATTACAGGTTTTGGCTAAACAGGAAAAGCACGCGTTAGTGAGTCCAACTCTTGCGCAAAACACATCTCACCCGAAATGGATTTTGCTTACCAGCTCATTCGTCATTTGCCTTGCAGTGATAGCCGCATCTCCTTTGCCTTTCCGCCAAAGCATGATCGTGTCAATCAGAGGCTTTGGCTTTTGTCTTGCGATGTGTCCCAGCGCTGAGATCAACTGATCGAAATTCGGATCCGCTCCAGGTCCGCACACCTCCTCTACGGGAGCTTCCGAATCTCCAAGCTTTAAGATGGCCTGATTGATTTTACTGTCGGCTTGACCAACAAACTTTGCTTCACGTCAGCAACCAAACTGTGAACCGGTTCTCCCCATCTGGGGAGGCACATGTCTTACCGAGTTAAATAGATGGTGCAGTGCATACTCGCCCACCGTCTTGGATTCCGAATGATGCTTCGAATGCGAACGACTGTGAGACCTATCCCGTCTTGTTTTTCCGCCAGAATTCATCCTTTTATGCACCAGGCTTGCGGGACTGCCATCCATCCTTTCATCCGCATCGGTATCCTGAATGGTGCTCAGTGTCCCCGGCAGTCCATAACTCGATGATGCCCCCGCGGGGCTCGGATGGTTCGAATGAGTATCCAGCTGATCGAGTTTTGAAGGCAAAACGGCGTCGTCGGGTGCACCGCGGCCGAGAGACGCGATGAGCTCCGGGCTCAGCGGACTGGAAGCGGTTGAACCCGCCATGCTCGGGTTCCGTGAATGTTGCATGCCATGGACAATTGAGGTCTGCCGGTGGTGACCGTACGAGTTCGACGGTCGTCTTTCCAATCCTGCGTCATATCCTGCAGGCCGACCGGCTGACACGTCGGGGCTTTTGGAACCCGAGTGGCCGCGGCGGGCTTGTAGGGTCGGGGCTAGCGCGGAAGGGTCATTCGCTCTGCCACGGACCGCAGACGATTCACGACTGTGCATTGGGGTGGATTGGGCCGTTCTCGTTCCTCGCCACTCAGTCGCGGATGGGAGGGTATGGTGCGACGCAGATTTGAGGTCGTCAGGGATGAGGGGCAGCATTGGTTGCTGGCCGGGGCCAGCAGCTTTGGCCGGATGGGATGCCACTGTCACCAGCACCAGCGGTTAGCAAAAGGGCCCAATACTTTTGGCCCTGTCTGACCAGTGAGGTGGGAGAAGGGATGACAGGGTCGCAAGGGAGTGTGAGGCGGGATGGCAGCGGATACAGCTTACTGGTACTATTTAACGACTCATTGCCTGGTCGAACTTCATGCAGGCGGCCGTGTCAAGAGTGTCAGTAGTGAGCCAGTCACAGTTCATCGTGGCTCAATCCATTAGGGGGAAGGGCGGTCTATTGGGAGTGGTTGGTTGAAGGTCTGGAGAAGCGCGGATAGCGAGAGCTTTTTAGATGTTTATTCGTGCACGGAGGAACCACTTTTTACTCCCTTACACATGGTCTTCGACATTCGAAAAAGGGGTATGAATTTCCATCTTCTACTATATTTTAATTCGAATGAAAGAAAAGTCCCAAGTTCCTACTAGCACTTGACATATAATTTTTCTCCAATTCTTCGGGGCATTTGAACGCCCAATCGCGTTGGGCGCAATAATACCCTTTTGTACAGCACCAACGGCACTTGGAATCTGATCTATTGCTATTTTGTCTCTCGGAGAGCATATTCTTTCGTTGATATCGTACTCTAGACACACACAAGAAGTTTTATGCCTTGCCGTCGTCTCGAAATAGTCTGATCTAAAGACAAGGTAGCGAATCAAAGTCCAGTACTTTACGTGTAGTGGCAAATGCTCATGCGGCCATGCTGTAGGAACCAGGAACAAGGAACTTGAAACCAGAATGTGCTGTTTCAGTGGATAGATTATGCTGCATTGTTCATTGGAACATCGATCATGTATGTAGCAAGAAGCTGAAACGTCCCGATCCAGGGGAACTCGTGGAGTCGTGTGCTCAGGTAGATTGACATGAGACCGAGCAACGCCTTTGTGGGGACTTGTTTTCCATATTATGCCGTCTCCATCTGATTTCAATATTATGTGGGTTAGTTGGACACTATCATACATACTAGGCCAAATTCTTTTCATTGATCAGAGCAGTCATGGCAAGCAATATCCGGCATTCATTGGATCTCGGACGGACTATATCTTGTACCATCGGCATTTATAGACCGAGGCCAGTGGGGCATGTGAGTTCAGAGTCAGAGTTGAACACTACGAGTTCCAAGAGAATAAAATCCTAAATACCGCCAATTAGACATACATTAATGCTGGGAAAGCCCCTCACCCTTGAATTAGGCAATATCGTGACGCCAGTTGACTGTAGAGATCCTAGCGATACAGTCACCCTATAGCCCCCGCCTTTACACATGAAGAACATCCCCCACATCCGCCACTTCCGATGAGCTTCCATCTGGGCAAGTTGGAAAAGCCACAGCTTCGGGGCAGCGAGGCCCCTTTGTAGATCTTAGGACAGCCACTATAGAATTGATATAAGCCTCCAAAATACAAGAATCCACTGAGGAAGCGTGAAGCCGCACAACTGCGGAATCCGACCGCACTGTCCAGCGGATGACTGTAGACGGCTGGGAAAACGCGGAAGCGTTGCAAGTTACCCAAGTTGGAAAGGCTTCTCGTGCCGAAACCAAAGTTCGTTGCCACAGAAGGTGAGAGAAGGACTCTTGTCCCACTTAGAGGATCTCCCGCATGGTCTTACCGAACGGACGCATACCCGAGGGAGACTCCTGTCTACACTGATTCCCCCAATTAATGCACCAAATCTGGTAAATGATGTCGTATCACGCGTGAATCTCTCCTTCTAAGTCCGAATTCCCTTTCCGACCATGGTGTTTGGCCCCTCCGCCTTATATAGATGGCTTCTAGCCGAGGGAGTTTAAATTTTGTATTTAGAGATCTTCAGTCTTTATCATCATTTTGGTCTACCACTCCACCCTTTTTTCTTCTTCTATATTTCTTTCCTTCTTTCTGCTCTTTGATCGATCAGATAAATCCTGGGTTTATTCCGACTCTGCACAACGGTAGTCGGTGAGGCACAAGGAGATCCACTTTTTGGACCGAACCCGGTGGTCAGACCACTTTGCCTCTTCTCTTCCCCGATCAATAGGGGTCTTTCTGTCCTTTCGATTATAACTAGGTCAAAAAATCGCGTGTAGTAAGAGGACGCTGATTCAGTCCTAGGCTACGGCTGGCCTTGTTTACTGCATTTTTCCTTTTGATTGAGGGTTTCCCGCTTTATCGCCAGGAAATTCTCCACACGGACCTCCTCCCCTCCCCCTACATCTGATCGCAATGGCGCAACTCGACACTCTCGATTTGGCGGTCTTGGTGCTTCTTTTGGTGGGTAGCGTCGCCTACTTCACCAAGGGGACTTACTGGGCTGTCCCTAAGGATCCCTATGCCTCTTCCGGAGCCGCCCTGAATGGTGGCGCTAAGAGCGGCAAGACTCGCGACATCATTGAGAAGATGGATGAGACTGGCAAGAACTGCGTGATCTTCTATGGCTCGCAAACTGGTACTGCTGAGGATTACGCCTCCCGTTTGGCCAAGGAGGGCTCCCAGCGCTTTGGTCTCAAGACTATGGTGGCCGACATTGAGGATTACGACTATGAGAACCTGGACAAATTCCCCGACGACAAGGTGGCCTTCTTCGTTCTGGCTACATACGGCGAGGGTGAGCCGACGGACAATGCAGTGGAGTTCTACCAGTTCCTGACTGGAGAGGATATTGCTTTTGAGAGTGGCGCCGCCGCGGATGACTCGCCGCTGTCCTCTCTCAAGTATGTCGCTTTCGGTCTCGGTAACAACACTTATGAACACTACAACTCGATGGTCCGCCATGTCGACGCTGCTCTCACCAAACTCGGCGCCCAGCGCATTGGATCTGCCGGTGAAGGTGATGACGGTGCCGGAACTATGGAGGAGGACTTCCTCGCCTGGAAGGAGCCCATGTGGGTTGCTCTGTCTGAGTCTCTGGGTCTCCAGGAGCGTGAATCTGTCTATGAGCCGGTCTTCTGTGTGTCTGAGGATGAGGAGAAAACCCCCGAGGATGACACTGTGTACCTGGGAGAGCCCACCACCGCCCACCGTGAGGGTCGCGCCAAGGGCCCGTACTCTGCTCACAACCCGTTCATCGCCCCCATTGGCGAATCCCGTGAATTGTTCAACGTTAAGGACCGCAACTGCTTGCACATGGAGATTGATATCTCCGGTAGTAATTTGAGCTACCAGACTGGTGATCACATTGCGATTTGGCCGACCAACGCTGGTGCGGAGGTCGATCGGTTCCTCCAGGTCTTTGGTCTTGAAGACAAGCGCCACTCGGTTATCAGCATTAAGGGCATTGATGTCACTGCCAAGGTTCCTATCCCGACCCCGACTACCTACGATGCTGCTGTTCGTTACTACATGGAAGCTTGCGCCCCCGTTTCTCGTCAGTTTGTCTCTTCGCTCGCTGCTTTCGCCCCCGATGAGGCAAGCAAGGCCGAGATTGTTCGCCTGGGTAGTGACAAGGATTACTTCCACGAAAAGATCACCAGCCAGTGCTTCAATATCGCTCAGGCTCTTCAGAGTATCACTTCAAAGACCTTCTCCGCCGTCCCCTTCTCTCTACTCATTGAAGGTCTCAACAAGCTCCAGCCCCGATACTACTCTATCTCTTCTTCCTCCCTGGTTCAAAAGAATAAGATCAGCATCACCGCTGTCGTCGAGTCCGTCCGCCTGCCTGGTGCCTCGCACATGGTGAAGGGTGTGACTACCAACTACCTCTTGGCTCTCAAGCAGAAGCAGAATGGCGACCCATCTCCCGACCCCCACGGCCTTACCTACTCGATCTCTGGTCCTCGCAACAAGTACGACGGTATCCATGTCCCGGTTCACGTGCGCCACTCTAACTTCAAGCTTCCTTCCGACCCGTCCAAGCCGATTATCATGGTTGGCCCCGGTACCGGTGTGGCTCCTTTCCGCGGTTTCATCCAGGAACGTGCTGCTTTGGCCGCCAAGGGCGAGAAGGTTGGCACCACTGTTCTATTCTTCGGATGTCGTAAGCAGGACGAGGATTTCATCTACCGCGATGAATGGAAGGTATGATATCGAGCTCCTTCTGCCCTTAACATCTAAGCATACTAACTTTTTCGCCATTAGACCTACCAGGAGCAGCTTGGTGACTCCCTGAAGATTATCACTGCCTTCTCCCGGGAGGGTTCTGAGAAGGTATACGTTCAACACCGCCTCAAGGAGAATGCCCCGCTTGTTAGCGAGCTTCTCAAACAAAAGGCCAACTTCTACGTTTGTGGTGATGCCGCCAACATGGCCCGGGAGGTCAACTTGGTACTTGGTCACATCATTGCTGAGCAGCGTGGTTACCCCGCCGAGAAAGGCGAGGAGATGGTCAAGCACATGCGTAGTAGCGGAAGCTACCAAGAGGATGTGTGGTCATGATTGATGAACTTGCTATTTTCTATTTTATTTGGCCGTTCCCGTCATATTCCCGTCACCTTTTAGACGATCCAGCACATATATTCTCGACCTTTCTTCTTGAATAGCCCTACGTTAGTCGGCGAGCTTTGTACTTTACTTATGCCTCGCATTTGGCCTTTTCTGGGATCTCTATTTTTCTCATTATTTTTTCCCTTATTACCTTGTTGCGTGGGAGCACTGCTTTATGCGGGGTGAATTGGTGATTTTGTAGATTGGATTTGAAATTTAATTGGACAGATAGACTCTTGAGGACCTATGAAAGTGATGTCAAAAATTATTCGCCTTGCCTTGAGGAACCAGTCAGAAAACGCAGCCTTTTAATCAATATCGCCTTCCTAGTGACGATTTCAGTAGAAGAATGTACTTCCTTGCCACCTAGTTCCAATTGTATAGAATGCGGGCTCAAATAGGTCACGTGTAGATAATCTGCTCGGCGAGTTTTGTTGCATGACAAATTGGTTAAATTCACGAAAAAGGTAAAGGAAAGAGACCAGTCATGGGCAGGATCTGCTTGTACAGGGGGAAATTTTCGAATATATGTTACCACAATATCCTGTAATTAACTGTTGTCCATTCGTCTACCGTATCTATGGAATTAAATCCATCCTGTTTTCGGCTGTAAGCGCGGACTTAATCATGGGACCGCCCGGCAAAGAACATCAACTTCACCACAGCTCCCAATCTCTTGACCTCCATATCAAAGAAATGCGCCATCTGAATTCCCAGCCTTGATTCGCTTTCTACATCATTGGAATTGCCCAGCTTTTCTCCCGGGGGCCCTAAATCCCCCGCACTGGCCTGACGACAGCTGCCCTAGCACGAATTGTGACAGACCGAGGATAGCAGGACAGGGACTATGGCCTACGTGGTGCCCATCCACCGGGCAAGTGGCATTCGCCATGCGGTGAAGCTGAACTTTATTAACCCGGAGGAGGACTGCTTAGTTGCTGCGTGAGTGCTGCTACTGCTATTTGCCCGGATATGGGGTTTGGGTCCATGCGGGGACCACACCGGATGCGCAGCTCAGCCCGGAGTTCCCAGCAGACCCATGACAAGGAGGCTAATGTAATTTGAAATCATAAAGCAAAGCAAATCGACTTGAATTCTACACCCTCACACCAGATGGCCTGACGCTCGCAGCCACCCGCTCGATCTACGCGCAGGTAACGATGCTCGCTCGCCTCCCAGCACCAGCGAACTCACCAACAGACCACCTTTTTGTCGGTACAGACCAATATAAATATTTTACATTGGTATGGGATCATGAGAAAAATGAAATCACAACCGCCCGCAGCTATGTCGACGTTTCTGAGCCCTCGGCCCGTGAATCCGAATCGAACCCGCGTTGTCTTCTTGACCCCACTGGGCGCTTTATGACACTGGAGATATATGAGGGTGTGATAGTTGTGATCCCGATCGTCGAGCTAACGAAGCGCAAAGGCCGCATTTCACAAGCAGCGTCACAGCCTGATGCGCCGCAGGTGGGCGAGCTCGGTGAGCCGACTTCGTCGCGAATTGACGAATTGTTCGTTCGGTCGTCTGCGTTCTTGCATTCCGCATCAAACCAGCCGTGGCTGGCTATTTTGTATGAGGATAATCAAAAGAAGGTTCGGTTGCGCATTCGGGAACTGGAGTATAGTCGGGCGACGTCGAGTGGGCCTGCAGATGCGAGCTTCAACCAGGTGCAGGACCAGAAGTTGCAGGGTGGAGTGTTTGGACACGAGCTTGATCTTGGCTCCTCACATTTGATTCCTATACCGGCTCCATTAGGTAGGTCTCGTGGCTTTGGTCATGACGGGCTTGAACTAATACCATTCACTATAGGCGGACTGATTGTCCTAGGAGAAACCTCAATTAAGTACATCGATGATAATGCAAATGATGTGATATCTCGTGATCTTGACGAGGCGACTGTCTTTGTGGCATGGGAGAAGGTTGATAGTCAGCGGTGGCTGTTGGCCGACGACTACGGCAGGCTCTTCTTTTTGATGTTTGTCCTAGATAGTCGCGGTGATGTCGAAGACTGGAAGCTGGATTTCCTTGGGACGACTTCTCGAGCAACTGTACTTGTCTACCTGGGTGGTGGGGTTTTGTTTGTTGGATCGCACCAAGGCGATTCCCAGGTTCTCCGAATCGGCAGTGGAGGATTTGAGACTATTCAGACTTTATCCAATATTGCTCCCATCCTGGACTTCACGGTAATGGACCTAGGGAACCGCACTAGTGAGAGCCAAACCCATGAATTTTCATCTGGACAGGCTCGCATCGTGACCGGCTCTGGTGCCTTCGACGATGGCACCCTGCGAAGTGTGCGAAGTGGTGTGGGTATGGAGGAGCTGGGGGTCCTGGGGGAAATGGATCACATCACAGACCTTTGGGGATTGCAGGCCCAGGCCAGTGGAGATGTTCAAGACACCCTTCTAGTCACCTTTGTTGACGAGACACGCGTGTTTCGCTTCAGTGACGATGGAGAAGTTGAAGAGCTGGAAAGCTTCTTGGGTCTCACTCTCGATGAGAGCACTATCCTAGCTGCCAATTTGCGGGGAGGTCGAATTCTCCAGGTGACAGAGAAGCGAGCCCTGGTGGCTGACCTCGAGAGTGGCATGGTCACCTTTGAATGGACGTCACCGACACAGAAAGCCATTACGGCTGCTTCAGCAAGCAACGACCACCTGGTCCTTGTCACTGGAGGTCAGGTGCTGGCCTCGTTTGATATTCAAAATAACACCCAGCTCATAATGGAGAAGGATCTTGGCGTGGACCAGCAAATCTCCGGCGTGACGGTTCCGTCTAGCCCTCCGGGGGTCTGCATTGTCGGATTTCCTCAATCAGCTAAGATCTCTATCATTGACATCAACAACCTATCTGAACTTCAGACTAAGTCATTAGGGGAGACGGGCGAGGCGTTTCCTAGATCCGTTTTGGTAGCCAACGTGCTCGCTGATAGTCCGCCTACCCTCTTCATCTCTATGGCTGATGGCAGCGTGATCACATTCTCTTTGGACCCTAAGGACTATTCCTTGACCGGTATGAACAGGCTGATTCTCGGATCTGAACAACCAACGTTCAAAAAGCTCCCTCGGGGAGATGGGCTGTACAATGTGTTCGCAACCTGCGAGAACCCTAGTCTTATTTATGGTTCTGAAGGGCGTATCATTTACTCGGCAGTCAACTCTGAAGGTGCATCTCGCATATGCCACCTGAACGCGGAGGCATACCCTAATTCTATCGCCGTGGCTACCGCACGCGAGCTCAAGATTGCCCTAGTTGACAAAGAACGAACAACACAAATCCAGACCCTCCCGATGGGATCTACAGTCCGCCGTGTTGCCTACTCCCCATCCGAAAAGGCATTTGGACTGGGCACGATTGATCGGAAGCTAGAGGATGGACTAGAAGCTGTGAAGAGTCACTTTGTGCTAGCCGACGAAATTCTGTTTCGGCGCCTGGATGCGTTGGAGCTTAAAGCGGACGAACTGATAGAGAGCGTAATCCGCGCTGAACTCCCGGCTGGGAAGGATGAACTTGGAAATGAAACAACTAAAGATCGGTTTGTCGTTGGTACTTCATATCTGAACGAAACCAGGGAAGGTTCAATCCGCGGGCGGATTCTTGTCCTAGAGGTTGACCATGGGCGCAAATTGACCCAGGTCGCCGAGTTACAAGTGAAAGGTGGATGTCGGGCATTGGCCATGCTTGGTGACAAAATTGTTGCGGCACTTGTCAAGACTGTGAGCAAACTTTACTTTTTGACAAAGTATATGGGGGTTATACTAATTTCCTTTCTAGGTTGTCGTCTACAAAGTGGTCATTAATAATTTCGGGTCAATCAAGATTGAAAAGCTCGCAAGCTACCGTACATCAACAGCGCCAGTTGATCTGACCGTTGTCAACGATATGATAATAGTCGCTGATCTCATGAAGAGTGTCTGTATCGTCAAATATCTCCCGGGCCAGGATGGTGCCGACAACGAGCTGGTTGAAGTTGCTCGGCATTACCAAACCGTATGGAGTACAGCTGTTGCTTCTATTGATGATGATACGCTTCTCGTGAGCGAAACCCAAGGCAATCTGATTGTCTTGTCCCGAAATACAAACGGCGTCACAGACCAAGATAAGCAACGCCTTATGCCCACCAGCGAGATTGCCCTCGGCGAAATGGTCAACCGCATTCGTCCAATTAATATCCCTCAGCTTGGCACAGTGATGGTAACTCCACGAGCTTTTATGGCAACCGTACGTGTCTTTCTATCTTGTTCATATCCATGCATGGGCAATTGACTAACGTTTTGCTCCCCTTACAGGTCGAGGGCTCCATTTATTTGTTCGCACTCATCAACCCTGAACACCAAGACTTCCTGATGACCCTCCAAAGCGTCATCGCTAGTAAGATAGATTCATTGGGTGATCTATCTTTTGATACCTTCCGAGCATTCCGCACTCTGACTCGCTCCGCTGACGCACCCTACCGTTTTGTTGACGGCGAGCTCATCGAGAAATTCCTTGCCTGTGAACCACTCCTGCAAGAGGAGATCGTAGCGGACGTTGGCTCTAGCGACGTGGAAGAGGTGAAAGGAATGATCGAGGCATTGCGGAGATTGCATTAACGTGTACGGCAACTTTATGTTACTATTTTGATGACTGGGCGAATGGCATGCATGATGGGTTCAATACAATTGTTAGATTTTTTTTTTGCCAATGGTAGATAGGTCATCAGTCTGGTGGACCGTCTTGAGTTTCAAAATTGGGAATCCCTATTATACCTACGTGAAATCCCTCTTTTCTAAGATTGCCTTCCAAGGTCTTTTACTCGAATCTCTATAATTGTATTGGCCTGCAAGCCATTTGATACAATGACTCCGTCAAGAGTTAAACCTTGATTTATTTGGCAGCGAAATCAAGAATCGATAGGTAGTGAATATAATCCATTATGTGTAGCTAAGTAGCAATTAAGCTAAATTGTGTCTCAATAATAAAGTTAATACAGTGTGAGAATCGTGAAGAAAAAAAATAATACACAGCGCTCGTCTATGAATTTTGGTTCTTGCTAAGTTTCTCCCCAGCCCATAAATGTCGAGATCAAGCCTTCTTCTTGTCATCCTCGTTGTCCGATTCACTCCAGTCAAGGAGCTCCAGAAGCTGCTCCTCAGACAGTTCCTCGGCACGCTTGCCATTCTGTTTCTCGAGATTCTTCACGTACTTCTTTTGGCGCTTGCGAGCCATCTTGTTCCACTCAGGCACACCACTGGCTAGAGCCAAGTTCTCCTCGCCCTCCTCAAGCTCATCCTCGGTGTCAACCTCACCCAGCACTTTGCCGGTCTCACCAGCACGCAACGAATTGGCGGACTTCTTGGCCTTCTTGCCATTCAGCGCGGCTCTCTCCTTCTCCTTCTTCTCCTTTTCCTTGCGACGGTCCCGATCATGCAGGAACTTGAAAAACTTCTCGATGTAGGGACGGATGAGGACGTAGAAGATGACAGATCCAATGACCTTGGTCCAGCGGCCAACGCTCACTTCGGCAAAGGAGTTGTAAAGATTGCGGCCGAAGCGGCAAATGGCTTCGTAGATTACGCCGAAGATCTGGTTGAAGAAGTCGGCGGCGGCCTCGGCGGCAACGTCGCTCATATCGGGCTGGGTTTCAGCCATGGCGGACGAGTTCTGATGAAAGTCTCTGCTTCACTTTTTTTGTTTGTTGGGGGGCGAGCTCGGGAGGCGGCGGATGCGTCGACTTTCAATTTTCCGAATAGGAAGAATTGAACTTCCAGTGACGTGTAGAGGTACAGACGATGTGGGGAGAAAAGAAAATGAGACGAGCACAATGGAGGTGTGCGCGACTCAGATGATGGAGGGGTGACAAAAGGCGAGAGAGAGAAGCGTCCCGTGTCTTCTATCCTCTTCTTGCTAAACGAAAAAATAACCATATGCGGAAGGAGCGACCCTTTTCGGACAAACCATTCTTCCGCCAACGCGTTATCAGCCAATCAGCATCTGTCATATCATGTATTGCGCGCGCGCCTGCACCTTGATGCTTCCTTATCCATTCAACGTCAACAAGATGTCGCAAAACGAACAAGAGGCAGGCCAGAACCAGGCTGAGGTCAGTCAACGTGTAAACCTTATTTGAGTTCCAGAAAACCAACATCATTCATAGCGCCTGAAAATCGAACTGTACGATTGTGTGAGCAAAATTGTGGACGAGGAGACCTTGAAGCTCGATGCCATGGCCACGCCACAATTCACCAACGCTCTGCTGGAGCTAGCATGGTCACATCTCGGTATGTCTTCTTGGAGTATTGATAGGAGTCCGGGCACCATTGTGCCTTTCCGATTAAGTCCAGCATCACTGACGACAACTCAGAGTCTGCTGTTGTTGACGTTGAGGCTTTTGCCAAGTAAGTCAACCCAAAGCTCCCACGGAGGAAGCTAGTCAAGCACGATATTCTGTTTGATTTGTTCGGAATCCATTCCCATCAGTTACACATGTCTGATCAGCATTTCCATTCTAGGCATGCTGGTCGGTCAACGGTCACCCCAGCTGATGTGCTGATGCTCTGTCGCCGCAATGATGGGTTGAACCAGACCCTGCAGACATACATGGCGCACCTGGAGAGCGAACGCGAAGAGGCCTCTTGAATGGCGGGCGGATTGGCTGTTGCATAACTGCCCTATCCTGTACAAGCCACTGTCACCAAAGTACAGACGCTCACTCCCCAGCATCCCAAGCATTGACACAAGCCCATCGCTGGCGAAACCTCGGCCCCCTCATACTCGGGGCTAGGGCCCCTGTGGCCCATGATATAGGACTAATTCCCACACCCCTGCAATAACTCAATTGATGCCATTCGTATGCAACCTGGGCTGGTCAGATGAATTCCTTCGAAAACGCTTCGAGTGTTTCTCTGAATGCATGAGAAATCTTTCTCAGCAAATCCTGACAGCCTCTATGGATGCTTTTCCCTAGAGCCCAGCCTTCATGACGCCGTTGCCTGGCAATACTGAAGCTGTCGAAGCTGTCGTCTCGGTTCACCGGCTAGGTTTTAGCCCGCTACTTGATTTTCTATTGGCATGAATAATCAAAGCCGATCATCAGATGACGACGTTTTCCCTCGGAAATTGGTGGTCCCTGGAAAAGGCTCAAGTGACAAGGATTGTTGTCAGCCCCGGCGTTAGACTAGTGAATTCAGCAATCCATAACTCTCCCAAAAGACCCAGTCACAAGGTCGTCGTGAAATCAAACACTGCATCTACATCAATTCCAGCTCACGATAGATGACGTCGAATGAATACATACTTTATTAATAACATAAGTCTTGCCTTCCACCTTTCTTATCCCGGCATTATACCTCATTTCCGATTATACATGGCTACGTACGTAGCCTACAGCCACCTTTTCCGTGGTAGTTCAGGTAGTGAAAATACCCGCCCTCGAGGAAAGTCAAACGATCGAACTGTTTGAAACCAATCCTCAATTTCAAGAATCCCAACCTTCTCATCCCCCCCCCTCTAACTTTCATTTGGGTGATCGAGGCGGGATGTCCAAAAATATTGTTGGACCAGCCGCCTCCAGAAATTACCCCTCGAGGCCGCCGCCTTTGTCAAGCCCCTCGCATAAGCTTGGCACGCGCTAAATGTCTCGCCCTTTAAAGTTGGCGACTCTGCTTGTCGGGTACGGACCAATCGGGCCCGGCGTCATGTAGGTGCTGAAGCTGCAAGGTGCAAACGGCATCTTGAAATCCCAGAGGCTATGTGTTGATTCTAGCGCGGCGCTCATCCTTGACTCGCGCGAGGTTGATATTGCATCGCATGTGCACGAACTTATAGAGGGTGTTGGCACTGACGTGATTTGTGGCGCGGCAGATATGGAGAAGGCGTTCCTAGCTGTCAACCCAGCCTGCCGCGCGCAGGGGACTTTCCAAGGGTCTGGTTGGTTGGGGATAGAAACCTGCTTTGCTGGTTAACAAGACAATGTACAGTATAATCTGCGGATTTTTACCCCTGTATCCCCTAACAGACTCCTACGTAAGCTCTACTAGCTAAGTAAATTCTATTATTATTGGGATGAGACCACAGCTACGACCATCTAGCATCAAGTATGTCGGTACGAAAGCCTTCCGAAGAGAACCAAGATAATCTAGTAGATGGCTTCTAGTTCCATTAGTGTTGCCTAGGCGGCCTAATCTTTATAACATGCATAAAACGCAGCTAGACTATTCGTAGGTAACACCCCGAAACTTAATCATTGATGATCGCACTCTTGAAATTGGATCTACACTTTTCAAGGTTGGATTCAATTTGAGATACATGGATTCTGAAGCAAGTTTATAGAAGTTCCATACTCTCCCATCTACCGGATTTAATCTCCTAACTTATTTGGCAATGTGTACTTACACATGAACCCCTTGGAGCTCACGTTGGAATTCATAGAGGATTAAGATAAGGATCTATACATTATTAGAAAACAAGCCATGAGTCCGCCTACCTTCTACGTATTCATGCTATCTATCAAATCATATCTGGGATCGACATACGTCGTTCATTCGCGGGGGTGTACTGTATGGTAAGGGAAGTGAGGAGATGTGGGATCAACTCGATCGATATGCGCCTGGGTACCGTGGGACTAAGACCCTAGGGGATGATTCGACGATTGGATTTAATATAGAACAAATACTGAGGAATAATGGGTACCCGCTGAGGATCATAGAAAGCTAATTCAATTAGTGCTACAGTATGTACCACTTTTAGAAAATCTACATAGTAGACGTACAATCAAGAATTGCATAAATAGGCAGAATGATTTTAATCATGTGCATGTATGACTTGTCCATCTCCACATTCTATGCGGAGTAACAGTTAACTGCATGAAACAATACGTCAATGGTCAAGGGGCGTCATAGCGGAGTGGCTGGATGATTTTTATTTTTATTTTTATTTATTTCTTTTCGGGTTAGAACTTAAAAATCGATAAAAATGAAAGTTCTAATTTCTTCTTTTCTTCACATGCGGTGGCGCATGAGCACGAGCAAATCAGCACTTTATGAAGCTGGGGCGCCGCCCCCAAAGCGGCAACGTGGGTCTCAATATTAGGGAGGTGATGTCATTCGGCCCACGCATGGCTGTGGCTGAGACCCTCCCAGCCATTCAAAAATGCCCTTGTGCCATGGTTCAGTGGGTTCCAAATCCACTGATCTTCAACAATTGCGTCTTGGTCGGCTCAGGGTCTTTTATTAAATCTGCCTGAATCCTGTTGCCTTCTTCTTCAGTCTCTTTTCAAATACCCAGTTGCGCCTCCTTCAACACTCGAATCATCAAAGTCATCAAAATCATTCTACATCATGGGTGCAGCTGGTGGAGTATTTCTACGCTTCTGCGGGCTCCTTATTCGTGTACTGCAATTCCTTGACGCCGCCGTCATCCTCGGTATCTTCTCATACTACCTCGCTATCCTCTCAAAACATGATCAAACCATCGATACATGGCTGAAGGCCGTTGAAGGCCTGTCCGGTGCAGCCACATTATACAGTCTGCTCGGAATACTCTTCGTCTGCTGCCTTGGTGGCGTTACATTCTTCGCTTTTCTCGGCGTGGTCTTCGACGTCCTCTTCACTGGTGCTATGGTAGCCATCGCTGTTTTGACTCGCAAGGGTACCAACAGCTGCACTGGTCAAGTCGACACCCCCATCGGCTCAGGCAAGGCAAGCGACGAGAGCCCTTCCAAGCTCAGTTACGGCATGGCCTGCAAGTTAGAGAAGGTCGTGTTCGCAGTTTCGGTGATTGGAATGTAAGTGCCTAGGAACCCCGCATCTCGGCATCAGCTGGTAAATATGACATCCGCTAACATATTTCTTTGTCTAGCTTCTTCTACCTGATCTCAATCCTCTTCCAGGTCCTTTTGGCTCGCCACCACAAGCGCGAGAAGCGCTTCGGTCCTTCCCCTGCCAACGGCTACACTTCTGGTAGCCGCAAGTGGTTCTGGAGCCGCAACAAGAACAACCCCGAGACCAACGGTGACAATGCTTTGCCAGGTCACCCCACTCCCGCTGATGTGGAGTATGGAACCGATCCTAAGGCTGAGAAAGGCTGGTTCGGTGGTTGGGGACGCAACAAGAATGCCGCTGCTGCGAACGGCACCACTGCGACGAGTGCCGCCAATGGCAATGGATATGGATATGGCAACTCTGCTTACACTGGTAACTACTGAGTGAAAGGGAAAGTCCTAGTATGATCTAGAGGTGATCTCCTCGCGGATCTGCTTTCTTTGTCGTTCATGAAAATCTCGGACTTGGCTTGATCTACTGGATCAATGATGTGATGACATTTTTTTTCTTTTGTTTTGGAAAGCTGAGATACCATGTTTGCTGCAAAGATTGGCAACTGTATATTATTTGCGAAAGGCAAGGAACAGGCAGAGTGGAACTCTGCCGAATGGAATTAATAATAATGCAATAAGATTTCTACTAGAATATCTGATCCACGTCTACAACATCTCCAAGTATCTACAGTAAATAAGAATAAACTTTAGTGTGTATTGTTCCTGATACGTTACAGATAAATCTACCCCCCAATTCCGCTTCCGGCGAAGACATTAAAACATTCAACATGGGAAACCGCACAATCATTAAGAATACCGATCAACATGAGGACATCAACTGGGCCATTACAAAAACGGGCCGGGAATCCAATTGCGCCAAAGCACCACCAACATAAAAAGAAGATTGACCAAAACGACTCAATCAAGAGTCGGAAGAGTACATGAGAAAAAGAGAGAGAAAAAAGGCTCAATGAAAAAAATATGACAGGTACATACTTACCAGGGAGCGGCGACCATGGCGCCAAGGCGGCAGGTCATGCCAGCAGCGACAGAGCCCATGAAGATGGGAGCGCCGTTGGAGCACATGGCCCAGCTGTATCCATCAGGAGCGCAAATAATCTCGCCCGATGTGCAAGTGAAGCCACCAACGTAGCTGGAGAAAGCGTTGTTGGTGCTAGCATCGGTGGCCACGACGCGGGGGTCGGCAGCACCGGAGGTACCAAAAGCTTGGGCAACCTTGGACATGGACTGAGGGGTGCTGCGAGTAGCGTTCTTGTTGGCGTCCTTGGAGTTGGCCTTGGAATCCTTGGAATCGGTGGGCTTAGCCTTGTTTGAATCTGTGTTGGTCTTGGTCTGGGTCGAATCAGCGTTGGTCTTGGAACCCTTGTTGGCCTTGTCTTGGGTCGAAGTCTTGGTTGACTTGTCGACCTTCGAGTTGGTGTTGTCTTTTGAAGTCGAGTCACTAGTATCCTTGCTGTCCTTGGAAGTCGAGTCACTGGTATCCTTGCTGCTGTCGAGGAAGGGAGCGCTGCCACTGCACTTGTAACCATCGCCCTTTCCATCAGTCTGGCCCACAACATTGTCACCAGGCTTTGGGAAGTTAACAGACTCGCCCTCAATGGTCACACACTTGCCCTCCTGATCGACGTTGGCGACGAAGAGTGCAGGGAGACTGTCAAAGCTGGCCTGCTGCTTCTGGGACTTGGCCCCACGCTGGCTCGCCTTTTCGCCCTGGTGGGCGGCCAGAGCCATGGGTGGGTGAGAGACCTTCTTCTCCTGAGGCTTGTTGGGCCTGTGCTTGGTGCTCTGGGTCTCGGCATCGGCATCGGTCTCGTTGGCATTTGCATTACCGCCGATGGTGACCATAGCGCAGTTCATATACATTTCACGGTTGCCGACCTTGTTAAACCAGGTCCAGGCAAGAAGTGCCTGACCATCAGGAGCATCAGACGGGATCTGGAAGTCATACTTTTTGGCAATCGGACAGTCACCGAGCATTGACTCGATGACCTTGAAGGACTCTCCTTGATCGTATGTCAGAGCAAGTTGGCAGGAACCACCATCGTGGGTTGCGCTGCCGTCCAACTCCATCGTGTAGGATTGGCCTTGCTGGTAGGTGGCCTGCGAGTCGAAATCATCCTTGGCATAGCCCTTGCAAGGGTAGTCTGAGCCGGAGGCTTGCAGTGGGTTGGTGTATGAATAGTCCTTTTGGCCCTTGGCATCCTTGTTCAATGGACTGCGGATGGGGTAGGGCTTCATCATTTGCATGTGGGCCGTAGCCGTGCTGGCCAGCAAGCTGCAAAGAAGCGCACCCTTCATTTTGTGGTGTGTAGCTATTCATTGTTAGTATTCCCGCGCCATTTGCATTCAAGATACGGATATGCTCACTGTATAAGATAGAGAAATGAAGATGAAGAAGATAAAAGTTTGAGAGGCAATCAACCACCGGGTTCAAATTTTCAGTCTTTCCTGAGAAGAAGTGGAAGATATTCCGGCAGTCCTTGATCGTCCTGAAGGATTATTATAATAAATAGCTGGTGTGTTGTTATCACATTCTCCGTCGTTGTCCAGAGGAATGGGGGATGCCAACACTGTGGTCCAAGCCCATAGGTGCTGGACAAGCAACGCGCGGAATGTTGGCAACCATCGCTCTTTCCACGGTCATGAATCATGCGGTTAATGCCGCAGCGATAAATTGTTGTGCTGATTTATGTCCAATGCACTGAGAGACCTGGTATCTTCAGTTAGTGATTCGTTGATTCGCGTTGGTTAAGTTGCGGCCAAGGTGCCTTCTTTCTTCACACTAGCAGCGAAAGCCATGCCTCATTTGCCCATCTACAGCTTCTGAGCCTCAAAACATACTTCTGGACAAGTATGAAAGCCATCATGACAGCCCTGGGATCCTCATTCCGAGTGGTTAAACTCCGCTCCCCAAGTCCAGGAAACCGTGAGAATGGGATGATGTCAATTGGAGATCAGCGCGTTTCAGTGTACGTCCTCTGCATAAGCCTTCGATTTCCACAGTGCGCCATATGGCGCTCTTTGATCTCCAAAAATGTGAACTTCTCTTTTGGAACAAATTTTCATATCAGAAGGCCGGTTGAGCCCAAAAGGGATGCGCCCCATCTAACCCCTGTCGCACCCTGCATGCCAGGCTTGATATTTTCCAATAAAATTGGAGAGTGGCTGTTGTATTGTGCGAAAGTGATGTTGATTTGTCGCACTCTACCAAAGTACAGTACATACAGTAGGCCGCTCATTGTTCATGTGGTTCGTGGTCGATAAGCTGTCATAGATGAGCTCCACTATGAGGTCAACGCATCGATGCTTCTGTATCTTCCTTTTAAAGGAAAAAAAGAGAAAAGAAAACCCCCGATTTAGTTTCTCGCTCATGTCCATCAGTTAAATTCTGGATTAATTGTACCAAAGCCAAATGTCTCATTAAACATATAGTGTCCACCAGGTAGATACACCTGCTGTAAATCAATCACGCGGCGCGTCCGCGATTGTTCCGCAGTGATTAGCGCGTCATCGGTCTGCTTCATCCCACCCCTGTACACACTCCCTGTCACCCAACCTACTCGCTCTTGGATATTATCTGCTGGATCTGCTGCATGTTTCGGTCTATACAGCTGCTGCGTGCTCTGCCTATCCAGCATGCCCGCTTCCTGGGGTCCAGCCCGGGGGGTTGTTACGTCTCACTGAAATGTACCGATCGATCGATTGCCGTGGCGAGCGCCAGATCGCCAACCCCGGTTCCAGGCCATGTTCGTCATCCCGCTCGACCTGTTTTGCAACCTTCCCAGAGCGTCGTTGGTTTTGCGCATTTGTGTCCTTCGTCGATCAAAAGAATTCCTCTCTCTCGAACATATTCGCAGACGGTTGCTCCAGACATCGATTATATACTCAGCACAGAAGACGTGGCAATGGCACAAAAGGCAATTGAAACGGACTCCAAACCGACTGACATACTCAACGGCGATATACATGAGCCTGCTGGTCAGGCCGAGGCATCGCTGGATCCAGAATCGGACGAGAATGTCCCACTGGACGCAGAAGAGCTCAAAGAAGCCTTGGGGAGACCTCCTCCCGTCAATAGTAGCTACCTTCCACTGCCTTGGAAAGGTCGCTTAGGATACGTGAGTCGCGATGCGCAGCAACTCATGCTGTCTTTGTAACAAACCAAGTACTAATTTTCTAGGCTTGTCTAAATACCTACCTGCGATACTCCAATCCTCCCGTCTTCTGCTCTCGTACCTGCCGCATTGCCTCTATCCTCGAGAATCGACATCCGCTGCAGGATCCCGATCAGCCTGCGCATCCTACAAAGAACCGTCCAGATCGAGATCAACCTGCCGACTTAGCCCGAGGGCAGGCCTTCGTGGAATCCTTAGGCCTGGCCAATGCGCGCGATCTCGTAAAGCTCTTGCGCTGGAATGACAAGTATGGGATCAAGTTCATGCGATTGAGCAGTGAAATGTTCCCGTTTTGCAGTCATAAAGAGTACGGGTATAAACTAGCACCATTCGCCTCGGAGGTGCTGGCAGAAGCAGGCCGGGTCGTTGCTGAGCTTGGACACCGTGTCTCTGTTCATCCAGGGCAATTCACCCAGCTAGGGTCTCCGAGGAAAGAGGTGGTGGAAAACTCATATCGAGATCTAGAGTATCACTCGGAAATGCTGCAACTGCTCAAGCTGCCACCACAGCAGGACCGTGATGCCATTATGATTCTGCACATGGGCGGAGTCTTCGGGGACAAGGGCGAAACTCTGGACCGGTTCCGAAAGAATTATGCTCCATTGTCACAGGATATTAAGAATAGATTGGTTCTGGAGAATGACGATGTCAGTTGGACAGTACACGATCTGCTTCCCATCTGCGAGGAATTGAATATTCCTTTAGTCCTCGATTATCACCACCACAATATCTTGTTCGACGCAAACGAGGTCCGCGAGGGCACAGAGGATATCATACCTCTCTACGACCGCATTGCAGCCACCTGGTCGAGGAAAAATATCAACCAAAAAATGCATTACTCTGAGCAGACCGCGTCTGCTATCACTCCCCGTCAGCGTCGCAAGCACAGTGATCGGGTAGCAACATTACCTCCTTGTGCCCCTACAATGGATTTAATGATCGAGGCCAAGGATAAAGAGCAAGCAGTATTTGAGTTGATGAGAACATTCAAACTCCCCGGCTATGATCTCGTTAATGAACTTATACCCTACATACGAACTGATGAAAACAAACCCTTCAAGCCCCCACGAAAAACCAAGAACAACAGTGGCTTTGTTGATCTGGAAGGGGCCGTGCCACCCATTCGCACTGTCCCGGATGATGAAGTCGGCATGGGTGGCCCTGATCGAAGAGTCTACTGGCCACGAGGCATGGAAGAGTGGCTCCGACCTGCCAAGAAGGTCGTGAAGACTAAATCGGCAGCCAGTCCAGCAAAGGGCAGTGCGCCAAAGAAAATCAAAGTTGAGCCCACCGAGCCGAATGGTACTGAAACGAATGATACCCCAGAGTCATCGGCAAAAAAGCCAGCCCGGACGCCGCGAACTCCAGTCTCTAAATCCCGTGCGAAACGGAAAGCCTCAGTCGTCGAGTCTTCCCCGGAATCCGAGGAATTGAGTTCCAAACCTGCCGAGGACCCTGTTTCTCGGCGCAGCATTCGAGCTAAGAGGGTCAACTATCTTGAGGATAGTGCATAGAAAGCCCTGGAGACGACATATCTGTATTCTACTTTGCATTTTGAAGCCGCAGGGCTTCAATTGTTTGAATGTTCATATTGAATGTTCATATTGAATGTTCGTATTTCAAAATATTTGCAGGAATTGAACCTTGCGTTATTCCCGGATTTATCTGACTGGGTATTCGTATCGCCATACCTAGTCTTCAAATGTATATCTAAATACACTTACCACTAAGGGATGTTTCCTTAACCATGTACCTCACACCGTACCTAGCACTAGAAGCTGAGTCAATTCCCTAGTTTATGATTACCGTATTACGGTAGTTTCATATTCGTACTTCAACCCGTTCAATACTTCACATTTCGCAGATTTCGAGGCTTTGGGATTACTGGTGCGTAAGGCTGCTTCGGTAGGGGTGCGGCTCAACATCGCCGATCCATGGATATATATAGATTTGAGGATCGTCAGAACATATCTCTTTGCAGCGTGAAGGGAAAATTTTCAATTATCAAACTCATAATCGACACAAGATCATTCAAATCCCATGATTCTTCCCATACCGATACGTAAAAGTGGTATCACAGGAGATTGATATCATAACAGGTAGGAAACCAGTGCGGGTGATGGGGCCGAATCATCTGGCGTCATGCCCCCGCAGGAACAGGAACATTTGAAACGTCTCAGCTTCCACTTCACCCTCTCATATCATTATTGCTTTCATCTGGGCACTTGAGTATCTCCAACCAAGGTGAGCATATATATTATCACAGATATTGGTGTTTATACAAACTAAAGGCCCCGCACAGTTCGCTCTTACTCGTAAACCTGTTGCAGGGACTCGAGTCCATCGCACAAGAAGCCACCACCCCAAATTACCAAAGAAACCGAGACCCTGGCGCCTAAACCACATTCTCGTTGGCCAATCCCCCGGTTCAGACAATTTCTCTTTCGACGCCCACTGGCCCCGGGCATTTTCTCGAGCCACCCTCTCCGCCGCGACCCCAAACAAAGTACCTTCTCAGCCCTCCTCCGCATCCTCGTCGGCCCTCGCAGAACCCGTCACGCCCAAAACCGCCTCTGGAACCTCCGTCACGAGGCTCTTCCCGCATTCCGACACCGGGCGCAATCACGCATCTACCGAGCCATCGTTCAGCGCCAGGCGCGGCGTGCAGCGCGCCTTCGCGGACTCGGCGGGGGTTTTGTAGCCTATCTCCTCGGACCACGGCGACGGTCACGAGGCGGGAGAGCGGCAGCTGGCGTGTTTGCAGGGGCTAGGTACATCGCGAAACGTGTCAGAAATATTCGTAGGCCCATCGACGGGCCAAAGGATGCCGCACAAACCTCAATGGCGTCGTCTACGTGGGCCGGGGATGGCTCATATACTACAGGGAGCCGTCGCAAGAAGGCATATGAGTGGCTGAAGGCAGCAAATGAGCTGGGTCAGACATACACGTCACGGTGGACGGGGCAGGGAACCAGTAACCAGGAGGACTATTATCATACCCCCGGCGCATTTCCGGATGTTGAGATAGCTCGTTCTGGAGATGAGGAGATGGTCCTATTCCCTAGCTACGCAAGGACATTGACGCCGAAAAAGAAGGATGCTGGCTTGCGCCCGCGCCGGGATTCATGGACGGAGACCATTGATGACTATCGGGGTACTTCCGAGAGGGATGACTTTACATCTCGCTGGGATGAATCTGAAATGGAGAATGCGGTGGTGGAGGTTGATGTCCGTGGATGGATTTATGCCCCAAACCGAGGACCGATGAACCGCAAGCATCGCCTGATGATTAAGTTAGCCAGGACATTGAGCGGAATTCCGACTCCATCCGGCGCTGCCAGTGATGAGAGCTCTGACAGGGTTTTAGGCAAAGGCGAGGACGAGGATGTTGACAAGCAGATGCAGACTCTAGTCAGCAAAGCGGAGCAGGACGCTGACCCGGCTTGGAAGATCTCTAACGCAGATCGCAACCGGACAGATTCAGGCCAGCCTGCAACAATGACCAAAGACCAGATTTCCATGGCCAATGCGCATCTCATGGAGCGATTGCGTCCATTCTTGACGAATCCTATGGCTGGGATGCCTGTGACCGTGTTCTTTTTCGATGACGAACAGAGTGAGTCTCGGAATATGATGACAGACGAGTCTGGCCATTTTAATATTCGTGCTCCATTGAAATTCGTACCCACTCACATTCGAGTGCTTGCGTCTGAAGATCTGTCTGCCGCAAAGGCAATCGAAATCATCGAGCCGGTGGGCATCAGCTTGATCAGTGACATCGACGATACTGTCAAGCACTCAGCTATTGCCAGTGGAGCGAAGGAGATGTTTCGGAACACCTTTGTTCGTGAGCTAGCTGAACTGAAAGTCGGGGGAGTCGATGAGTGGTATACGCAAGTAGCCAAGAAGGGCGTGAAATTGCACTACGTCTCCAATGCTCCCTGGCAGCTGTATCCGCTATTGGATAGATATTTTAAGCTTGCGGGTCTACCACCAGGATCTTTCCATCTCAAGCAATATTCAGGCATGTTGCAAGGAATATTCGAGCCAACAGCCGAGAGAAAAAGAGGGAATTTGGAGCAGATCCTCCGCGACTTTCCTGAGCGCAAATTTATCTTGGTTGGTGATAGTGGAGAGGCTGATCTGGAGGTCTATACCGATATTGCTCTGGCTAATCGTGGTCGGATTATGGGAATCTTCATTCGAGACGTTACGACACCAGAGAAGAAGCCCTTCTTTGACAATTCAATTAGTCACCTAGAGGGGCCTGATGTTCGCAGTCGCAGCACTCCGCAGCTCGTGGGCTCGGATTCTCCCCCGAGAAGGCCAAGCCTGCCACCTCGTCGGCCCGTGCCAACTCCGCCGGAAAGAGAGGCGAATAGTGTCCCTGTCGGAGATTTGATTGATCTAGGAGATGACGATACCATTGAGTCCGCAAAACCGAGCCCAACGACGAAACCACGAATGCCTCCAACCAAGCCGAGCAAACCGTCATCACTCCGGACTGATACATTGAATAATCCACGCCAGCCTTCTCAGGAATCAATTCGTCGAAAGGCAGTGCCCCCGTTGCCACCTCGGGGGGCAACAGCCGGAAAAGACTCGCTGGTTGATCTTGGCCCGTCCCCGTCTATATCTCGTACTCAAACCCAACCGCTGCTGGAAGACAAGAGTCAGCCCTCAGCACAATCATCTCGCTCTAAAATACCACCACCTCTCCCGCCACCGCGGCGCACAAATACCGCATCGTCGGCTACCAGCTCTGCATCTAGCACGCCCGCTCCACGGGCTGCACCTGCAGTCCCGGCGAACAAGCCATCATACCCAGCATCTGCCGCTCAAAATGCCTTGGCATATGCTACTGAACGACTCAATCTATCTCCTTCACCATCAGCTGGACTACGGCAATCAGCATCTAACCAATCCCTGCCTCGACAGTCGACCAATGGTTATAACAGCTACAGCGGTAGCGACTCTAGCATGCCACCCGCGCCTCTGCCCAATAAACGTGAAGAACTCTGGCGGCGCCGTTGGGAGCGTGCCAGCGAAATACTTGAGAGCCATGGTGTTGTGCTAGGCAGTTGGCGTGTTGGCAGTGATGCACAACCGGTTTGCATGTGGTTAATTGAGGAGGCTTTGAAGGAGATCAAGGCCAATGGTGCTGGACGCCGATCATAGAATTACATCTTGTCCTGCTTTCAACTGGGACTACTTGAGCAGTTGTACATATTGCTAGACCATCTCAACCTATTCTTACTGGAATGTATACCCCCAGGACTTTTCCCGGCGATGCTGTAAGCCGAATACTCTTATTAAAGTTCTAGATACATATTTTGATCGGGATTTGGCTTAATAGGCAGCGTGCACCGCACTAGCAAGGGACTCTTCAGCGACCCAGTCCGGTAAGATTATTGAATAGGTACATAGCCCGTACCCGCAGTATGACAGGGCTCTGCAATTCGACCACATGGATGTCAATTCGTACCTGGGCTCCCTGCAAGTGATACATAAGGCAACAATAATCGATGCACCATATTTGAATTTCTGGATGCTGAAGTTTCAACCTTGACTCTCGTGCCTTTTGACTAGGGGTTTATGGGCAACCCCCCTGTAGATCGTCGGATTGATCCATGATCCCGGCTGCGCCCATCGATCTCGCATTTTTTTAAGGGTCCGATGATTTTTGAGAAGTCTGACAGTAGCTTTCAGGATTTAAGAAGACCTACTAGTTATGAAACCACTGGCTGATTTGTTCATTTTGTTCAATATCGATTATACTGTTGTACTACTCCAAAGGCCGGTCACGGTATTGTTAGCAGAGTGGGTCATGTAATGCAGATGATTACTATTCCACGCTCTCTTATTCGTGACGGAGAGAATGTCGATCAAAGCCTATATTGAAACTAGGAAAGATGGATATTTGCGGCTTTGCACGGGCTGCATACTTATATGTGCAGCAATTTAAATGGAACACTATTTATGTAAGTCTGAAGATTACATCACCTAACCCTCGGGCCTCGGTTGAAAATCATCACGCGCGTGATTGGCACACCCTAAATCTGGGGTATTCAACAATGATGCCACTCATTCTCCTTTTCTCTCACCCGACGACTCTGTTAAATCATGCCTTCCGAAACCCTTACCCGTGCGGAAGTCGCTAAACACAACACCGAAGATTCTCTTTGGTGTATCATCGACCACCGCGTGTATGATCTGACCGATTTCGTGGATGCCCATCCGGGCGGGTCCGTCGTGCTCGCTCAAGTGGCTGGCCAGGACGCCACAGCCGACTTCTACAACCTGCACCGCCAGGAGGTGCTAGAGAAATATCGTGACCAATTATGTATTGGAAATGTCGAGGGTGAGAAGCCTGAGGTTATTGAGCCTAAGGTCGGCGCCCTGAGCTCTGTACCCTATGCTGAGCCGCTGTGGCTGCGCCCGCAGTTTAAAAATCCTTATTACAAGGAGAGCCACCGTCGGCTGCAGAAGGCTATGCGCGAGTTTACCGATAAATACGTTACTCCCGAAGCACAGGAAAAAGAAAGAGATGGCACTTATATTAGCCAGGAGTTGATCGATCGAATGGCTGAAACGAATATTCTGGCTATGCGTCTGGGCCCCGGCAAGCATCTTCACAACCGCACGCTGCTTGGTGGTATTGTGGATGGCAAGGAATTTGATTATTTCCATGATATGATTGTCGCGCAGGAATCCGTGCGCGCCAATGCTCGAGGTGCGTGCTTCTGATGGGCTACTCTGAGGATGATCTTCTAATTTCTCCTTACAGGTTTCCAAGATGGCAACATGGCTGGCATGACTATCAGTCTTACAGCAGTGCAACAGTGGCTACGGGATCCCGTGCTGAAGGAGCAAGTGACAGAGGAGGTCTTGTCTGGGAAGAAGAAAATGTGTCTTGCGATCACTGAGGCTTTTGCTGGTAGCGACGTTGCGGGTCTGAAGACCACCGCTGAAAAGACACCAGATGGCAAATTCTACATTGTGAACGGCACCAAGTCAGTGTTCATGAACCCGTGAACGAAGTTCTAGGCTAATTCTATTTTCTTTTAGGAAGTGGATTACCAACGGCATGTTCGCCGACTACTTTGTCACCGGCTGCAAGACCGAGAAAGGATTCACTGTGCTTTTGATTCCCCGCGATGACGGTGTTGAGACCAAGCAGATCAAAACTTCATACTCGACTACCGCCGGAACCGCTTTCGTTCAGTTTGAGAACGTCAAGGTGCCCGTGGGCAATATCCTCGGCCAGGAACACAAGGGTTTTGCAGTTATCATGTCAAATTTCAACCATGAGCGCTTCTACATGGCCGCGGGTGTGACTCGATGCATGACGTCTGTCGTCGAGGAGTGCCTCAAGTGGTGCAACCAGCGGATAGTGTTCGGGAAGAAGTTGGTTGAGCAGCCAGTTATGCGCCAAAAGTAAGTCTATCATCGGATATCTCGTAAAAAAATTTCCAAAGCTAATTTGAAATTTATAGACTTGCTCGCATGATCTCTCTCGCCGAATCCCACCAGGCTTGGCTAGAGTCCATCGCTTTCCAGATGTGCAACTTGACCTATGCTGAGCAGGCGAAGCATCTGGCCGGCCCAATTGGTCTGCTCAAGTCTAGCGCAACTCGTGCCGCCCATGAGGTTGCCGACCACGCTGTGAATATCTTTGGCGGACGCGGTTTGACCCAGACTGGTATGGGCAAGGTTGTGGAGATGTTCCACCGTGGATATAAGTTTGACGCTATTTTGGGTGGAACGGAAGAGATTCTTGCGGATTTGGGTGTTCGGCAAGCGATGAAAGACTTTCCCAAGGCGATGCTCTAAGCTTTAGATGTAGAATCTTTTACTTAGGTACCGATGTGTTTATATCATATACCAGAATTCTGCCCCAGATTCAAGCTTCACAAAAATGGGAGCCGCTCGCAATGTAGGTCTTCTATTCTATTCATCCAATTAGCACAAAGAATGAGCATCGTGGTACTGAAATGAATAGATACCCAAGCTTCCGTAGGGCAGTGATAAGGTTCTGATAAGGGCCGCCAAGCTTCGGATCATTGTTGATGCGTGGGGCTCAGCAGCGTGTCGTCACCTCAGTTGCCTGTCATTCTCCCCCATTTAATCCACTTCCTTATCCCAGATTCTTCAGACATCACATCTGGACGATCAGCAAATATTTCAAAATGTCAGACTCAAATCCATTTAGCACAGACAACGTCCTGGACGTCGCAATCAAAGCTCTCCGTGATGAACAACCGAGTCTCAAAACACCCTATGAAGCTATCGCTCTCATTGGCCATGCCTGCATGGCGGCGGTAGGCTTTAGGCTGGTGGGACTCGGAGAAGACCATACCATAGGTATGTCCATCTCATCTGTTTCAGTGCTTCAACTTCCTGATAGCTGATCTTCAACAGAGTCCACAGAGACGCCCGCCCTCCCCGCAGAATGGAACGCTAACAGTACCTTGACCTTTCGATATGACCACGAACAATCTGCAATGCAGTACCTACTGAGAGTGAGTCGACTTGGTAACAAGGCCGTGGTAAATGCCCTGGGACTGGGCGATGACCGCACTGGCTCTTTTGATCTATCAGTGAAAGAATACATCTCGGAGTCTGCGCTTCCATTATCATCCACAGACAATATCACCAATGCTCTTCATGCTGTGTTCATCTCCTCCGATCGTCTCAGCGAGCTGGTCGCCCTCTTTAAAACCAATGTGATCCAGAAGCTTGCCCCGGCGGTGGATAAGGAGGCCTCGCAGGCTTCAACCAGGGAATTCCAGGAAGCACTTCGGCAACAACCAGAAGACAGACCTCGTCATGATCCTTTACGGGATGATTCTATCATGCCCGAGCCCGCTCGTCCCTACCCATTTGATGACCCCCTGGCCGCTGCACCCCGCCAGCCTAATCCAACGGGCGATTTTGCACCTCCAGGATTCGAGGATGAGTTTGAAATGAATCGCCCCCCACGCGGGATTGCTCCTGGTTTTGATGGAGGAAGAGGTGCATACGGCATCGGTGATCGTGATCTTTACCCAGCAGGACTTGGCCCGCACGACCCCTTTCGAGGACCAATGGGGCCTGGCTTTGGGTCCGGTGGTGGTATGCACCCATCATTTGACGACCCTCTCTTTGGTGGACGTGGTAGCGGTGGTGGGTATGATCCTCGTGCGCCACCAGGAGCCAGATATGACCCCCCTGGACCTGGTGCTCCACCCTTTGGCAGCAACCGAGGACCGTTTGGAGGGCCCGGGGGAGGATTTGGTGGAGGCTTTGGTGGCGATATCATCTAAGAGTATTAGGGCTCCTTTGAGTCATCAGGTAGGCCGATGAAAGTACAATATGACTACGAAACGAACTTCATGATCATCGTTCGCTTTGACTGCATTTAATGAAATGGATTATGCTATACTTTGCGTGTTAATATTTGTTAAGTTCCACCTAGATGAAGATTAAGGCTACAATTAAACTCATAAAAGAAAGGTCCGCCATGGTTTACAGGAAAATAAGAGAGGCAAAGCCTTGGAGCTAGCAAGAGGTCTGATGTAGATGTTTGGTTGTCCTGTATAGTGCCTCCAATAGTCAAAATGGTCCCCCAAGGAGATAGATTCGCATAAAATCCTCCTTGGTAGAGAACAAGCTGAAAATGATAGAGAGTTTAAACAAGTCAAATGAGAGAAACCACTATTCAATGCACCGCCTCATTCACGGTTCAAAGGTTCACGACGTAAGAAGCGGTGTGGCTGGTGATGTGGCTCAAACTTGAACCTCCAAACTTGACCTTCCCGCATCTCTTTCTCCCTTTCCTGTTTCCCCCTCCAACCTTCCCCCATCCGTCATCCCTTGAGTTGATCTTGGGGATAATCTATCAAATCTTTGAATTGATTTTCTGATTGTTATTTCCTTTTTAAACTTTCTGCACCCACTACCGACCGACACGGAATCCTGTTCATTTCTCACGAGACCGCCCCTCCCCCAACTGGCCCCTCCTATTTACAGCTGTGCCCACCATGGATAACAACATGGAAATCGACACGGCGCGCTCGCCTGAGCCACATCACCTTTCGCCCGTAACCGATTCCGGCTCTATACCGACTTTGGATGGTTGGATCGAGAGTTTGATGACGTGCAAGCAATTAGCGGAGGAAGATGTGCGGCGGCTGTGCGATCGGGTGCGTTTTCTCTCGGAAGCTGGGATGGATTGGAAGAAATTGATGATTTAATACTGCCCGCAGGCACGAGAAGTATTGCAAGAGGAATCGAATGTTCAGCCAGTGGTATGTGTCGTGGCTCTTCTCCGGTCGGGTCGGGCCAGGTCCCCACCATCAGCAGCCCACTGACCTTTCCAACAGAAATGCCCCGTGACAGTCTGCGGTGATATCCACGGCCAGTTCCACGATCTAATGGAGCTGTTCCGCATCGGTGGTCCTAACCCCGACACAAACTATCTCTTCATGGGTAAGTGTTGACCTGGCGGGCGGACAGTGGGGTCCTATATCGGCGACGAGATGAAAATCCTAATATTTGCTTTTTCCTCCCATGCAGGTGATTATGTCGATCGAGGCTACTACTCCGTTGAGACTGTGACGCTCCTGGTCTGCCTCAAGATCCGTTACCCCCAGCGTATTACGATTCTTCGTGGAAACCACGAATCCCGCCAGATCACTCAGGTGTATGGCTTCTATGACGAGTGCCTGCGCAAATATGGCAACGCCAACGTGTGGAAATATTTCACCGACCTTTTCGACTACCTTCCCCTCACAGCTCTCATTGAAAACCAGATCTTCTGTCTGCACGGTGGGCTGAGCCCGTCGATCGACACCCTGGACAACATTCGATCTCTGGACCGCATTCAAGAAGTCCCGCATGAGGGACCCATGTGCGATTTGCTGTGGAGTGACCCCGATGATCGTTGTGGCTGGGGAATCTCTCCTCGCGGTGCGGGGTACACATTCGGACAGGACATTTCGGAAGCGTTCAACCACAACAACGGCTTGACTCTGGTTGCTCGGGCTCATCAATTGGTGATGGAGGGATATAACTGGTCGCAGGATCGAAACGTAGTGACCATTTTCTCAGGTATGATTTATCTGGCTCTTGGGGCAGCAACAATGAAAACAAGGAAACTAACTCAACTATAGCACCCAATTACTGTTACCGCTGCGGTAACCAGGCCGCTATTATGGAGATTGATGAGCATCTGAAGTACACATTGTGAGTATTGCCTTTTGCCCCTGGAGAGAGGATTCCGCTAATGATCATGCCCTAGTCTACAATTTGACCCTTGCCCCCGAGCGGGCGAACCCATGGTATCGCGACGGACACCTGACTATTTCCTGTGATAGATTTCATCTTTGTCCTACAGAGGGCTCGTGGGCCGGCAGAAAAAGAAGGCTGCATACGGACAAGGCTCTCGCCTTTTTAATTTTGTATGGTTCGATGCCTAGCCGTCTGTTGATACCAATCATGAAAATAAAAGACCCTTTTGCCAGATTCAGCTTTGGTCTCATCTACATGTTGCTGGGTCGGTCCTTAGATGGCTCCAGTCTAAAACTATTTCTGATCTTAGAGTGTTGCGAAACAGCGGTGTTTGTCACTCCCGAGGCAATGGACTAGCGATATAAGATTGCCGCTTTGCTAAATAGCTGAGCGGTCTCCTAGAGTCAAATTTTCTCTTGGCTAATGGTCACCAAGCGCAGTAAAAAGATGTGCCAAATCAATGGAAATGCAAGGTAGTTGTCACTGCTACCTATGACGATACTCTCCCAGGAAGATATCTTCGACCCAGCATTATACAAATAAATATAAGCTATTCTATAGATATGCAGAAGATTGCACCTTTTAGACTCGTCAACATACAAGGTATTTTGACCTTCATCTTCATTCACTACTACAGCCAATTGACCGACAAATTGATCACAGCGGACTGATCTCCTGTCCACTGCTTTGCGGTTTTCATGAACTTACCTATACTGCACTGGCAGCAGCATGTGGCCCTCATCTCCATATACCTGTTTTGAACTACTTAATTACACAAACTAATAATAAGCGCGATGGGGTTGACAGAACATTATATTTACAGTGCTTTAAATGCAGCTGCATATCTAGGCAATATTACCCAATGAGAAGTGGAAAAGGCATTGAAAATCACAGAACGTTTCGAAGTTCGACTGGTCGGGAGAAGAAAACCTCCAAAGAAGAGAAGAAGAGAGGACCTCCCTGTGACAGGGATAAGAAAATACTGACAACTTTTGAGAAAGCACATAAACTATTTCTATAAACACATAAGTGTAGGCAGCAGAATACTTGAAAATACGAAAAGATTCTTCTCTTTTTTTTAGAATACTTATGACTATCCAAGATACTTATGATACAGACAAGTTCTTTGCCTTCGCCAAGATCTCCTCAACCTCCTTGGCATGCTTGGAGAAGTTATCAACCAAGCTATCCCACATCTTGGGCTCATGCTCATGCTTCTTATCACTATTCCAGGCATAATCGGTAATGGTGAAAGGCCGACTCGACTCAAACATAAAGGCAATGGACGCTTCCGAGATCCGCATCTCGGGCGGCACGTTATCACTAGCAGCCTTGAACTCCTCATATGCAACGCCGTGAGGTACCATTCCACATTCGAACGATACACCTCCCGGCTTGAACGCGTCCGATCGACCACCGTAGTCACCGTAGATCAGACCCATCAGTTCTGACGCGACGTTGCGGTGGTAGTATGGAGGTCGGTAGGTGTCTGTGTTTGCCATTAGAAAAGGGGATTCTGTGATATTGAACTGCATGACATACGGGAAGCAACATCCCATCTTGGGGAGAAAGTAAGGAAATCAGCCAATGGAGCCGTCAGGTCTCGAGACTTGGCTGTGAGCACGCAGAAAATAGACGGATCAATATGGTCCACGGAGATAGAGCCAACGTTCACGAATTTGGTCAGATCATATTTATATGGGACCTGTCAAGGTTAGCCACAGCCCGACGTTTGTAAGGAGAATCTCGTGGCAAGGGAACATACGTAATTTCCATGCCAAGCAACCACATCGAATGGACTGTGGTTCTGGGTGCTCTTGAAGAACTTTCCACCGAGCTTATAAACAATCTCCCAGGGCTCTTGGGCAATTTCATAATGGGCAACGGGGCTCAGGAAATCCCGTGCATTGGCCAGCCCATTGGCGCCCAGAGGCCCGAGCTCTGGAAGCTCGAAGCAGGTTCCCCAGACCTCGAGAATATATCCTCGGGAAGGGCCATCAGGCAGCTCCACGCGGAAGCGAAGACCACGCTGAATGACAACAAGCTCACCAGGCTGGACATAGAGTTTACCGAATTCAGTCTGAATGTCCAGTGCACCCTGTTGCGGGACGATCAAGAACTCGCCATCGGAGTTGACGAAGGCCTTCTTTGTCATGCTCGTGTTGGCCGTGTACACGTGTGTTGCGATACCCTCACGGAGAGTGGGGTCTCCGGAGCCAGCAATGGTCTTGAGACCGGACACAAAGTCAACCTCACCAGTCTCTGGGATGTCAAAGGGGTGCCAAGCCAGCTGGGTGGGGGAGACATGGATCCGAGGGTTCAGCGGGAGAAAGTTAGACTCCGTGTCTGTGTTGTCTGGCATTTCGGTCTGGGGATGTTAGTCTTTGTTGACAGGAACGGGTGTTATACATACAAAACCTTGGTGTGCAACTGCCGGACGGGCGCGGTACAACCATGCCTTCTTGTTGGCGTGTCGTGGAGCCACAAAGGCAGTTGCGGTGATCTGCTCTGCGTACAGACCAAAGCGCACTTTACGGGGGTTGTTCTGGCCATGTGGAATAGTGCCAGGAACCGCTTCAGATTCAAATCTGAAGAGCTACATCAGCCAGTTGAATCGCTAGATGCAGGTGAATGTGAATACATACGAGTTGCCGAATCCGGCTTGATACTGGTTGATGTTAGTCAATCTATTGTGATATTCGAGGATGAATTGGTCTCATACCTGGTAAGGGTCATTGTGCCTTGTGCGGAACGAGGGGATTGTTCCATCCTTCTGCGTCTCGGCCCAATGGAATATCTTTTGATATTCCGTGGGGTCTGATAATCCATTTGTCGAAGGCATAATGGGGAAGTGGTGAAGAAACTAAAGGGGTAAATATTGATTCTACGTATCTTCAACGGCCCAGGGGCAGGTTTATATACTTCAGAAAAAGCAGGCACGGTTCACACTGTGGGGTCAATTGCTCGACTCCGGATATAGATAGTAGGAACCAGAATGCCAATACTATCTCGAGTGGAGACTAAAGACACGGCTGGAGGGAACACGGATTGCATCGTCATCATGGAGCCATAAAATCAGCTGAGCAACCGTGGGAGGCCTCGGGCGACAACATCACATAGAAAGACAGCAGAGTCGGCATGTCTCGACAGGGTCGCTTTGCCGGCCTCCCCGGGCAGTGGATCACGATTCGTGCACAGAGCCAGTGGGGAAGCCGGATGCAGGCTTAAATTCGACAACGATTGGATTCGCGGAAACGACCCCACATGAGTCAGGTCTGAGTAACGGTGGAGATGATGCGCGTGGGGAGTAGCGCTGGATCTCGGACAATCCATATGGCCTCAAAGCCCGGTTTTAAGTCTGGATTAAATTGTTGGTTCATTTGGTGGGTCAAGTGTCTTGCCGTTGTGATCGGTGAGGGCGAGGACGGGAATGAGGCCATACAACAACTGCCGAAGTCTACATAAACAACCTTTATGTGGCAACATTGAATTTTGTGGATTCAGCGATAAATTGAATATATCGGAAAACTGTGCCGATGTTGACACCGTGCACTCTGTGCGATTCGCTATTCTATCTAATTCAGGAGACTAATTCGGCCGGCCGTGAGTGCACCCAGAATGGGCATGTACACGCTACTTCCAGCCTCTCGAAGGACTTGGCAATGTTCGACTCGTCGGCGAGCAGCAAATTGGGCCTCGTTAATTTCCTTGCACTCTCCCAGCGGTCCATACGCAAACCGCTGATCACCAGACCATGGTGCCTGCCCAGATACTACAAAGTCAATCCAGCGTTGCCGCATCTCCCGTCCAACCGTCTGTGCGCCGGGATTGAAGCTCAGATCAACACCCTCGAACAGGAGGAGTAAATCCACCGCATGATGGGCGCGGCTTGATGGTTGCCAGGGATTAGGCTGGTCAATAACATAGTTGTAAACACGCTTGTTCGCAGCCCGAAGCTTTTCCGAGATAACCTCAACCGGAAGGGTGTATCGGGCATCGTTAACGATATCCAAAGCGCCCAACTTGGCAGCGGTAGGTCGATCGGCAACCACCTGATACATTTTGCGAAGCTTTGTTCCCATCCCTGGGTTCTGGTCAAATGCGGCAGCAATTGCCTCACCATCTAGAAGCTCGACCCCATTGCGCCAGATCACCGACTGTAGGAAGTTAATGTCTTATCCATTGTGGTGAGTATGTAGAAGCGACACTTACCTCATACTCAGTGTCACCGATCATCACTTCATCCACTAGCTCTGGCTTGGTTTCCCAATTATCCAATTCAGGCTCTTCCTGCATCCACATGGTGTTCACATTGCATTCCTTCAGTGCCTGGATCAACACAGGAACAGAAGATGATCGCAAGGAAGATTGGCCCAGTTCTTGAACCTTAGCTTCCAAAACCTTGATCAATCCAGTTCCTCTCTCAACAGGCAGCGGGAATGACAGATAAAGAGTTCCAGAAGCCAATATAGCCCGCTTGACAGGTGGGCCAGTGATCAGATGCGCATGAGTATAAATGGCTCCAGCACTTTCACCTGAAAGGGTGATATTGTTCTGGTGAAAATCAATAGGTATTCAATGAGTTGACAAAAATCAGAAATGCTCACCGGGTCACCGCCGAACGACGCAATGTTTTTGCGTACCCAATCGATGCCGATGCGTTGATCCTTCAACGCTAGGTTCTTCTCTTTGCCATCACCGAAGCTGAAAATATTCAACCGATAATTGATGGACACGAAGATCATGGGCTTTCCTGATTTAATAGAGTCCGCAATCATCTTTGTCGGATCTGAATATCTCTAAATTAGTTTTTATTGAAACACGGGGGTCTTCTCAACCTACCACAGATCTTAGAGGCAGCCGAGCAGAATGTCACAATCTGCGAACCACCTTAAAATGCATATCAGAATCCTATACCTCGATAAATGATGATAGATAAATGATGATAACATACCGTGAATCCAAACAAGCACGGGCAAAGGGCCGCTAGTCGATGGAACCGGAGGACAAGTGATCTCCAGATTCAAACATTCAAATTCATCTTCTGCCTCCGGGGCAATTGGAAAGTCCTCAGGAATCCGAAGAAGATGGCGAATATCCACATCAGCCTGGGGACAACGGGGACTGTTTGGATTGTCAATTGTCAATATTGAGAGCGATGTAGGAAATCAAGTATAACATACCCATATTTCGTGGCATCTATGGTAGCCCCCGCAAAGCTCTCTACTGGCTCAGCTCTTTCGAACCTTGCAGGTACACTGGCATACTTAATTCCCAAAAATTGGTGGACCGGTAAACCTTCATCATTTCGCTCGATGCCCTTGAATGTGGCATTCAAGGACGGGTGGTAAATTTCGGGGGCTGACATTGTGACTGTGAAGTGGAATAGAAACAGCAACAATCATAGAGACAGGCACTCTAGAGTAGAGACCGGCTAATGATCCGCCCTTCAACTCCCGGGATATCCACCACGGCGTTTCTTTGGAGATCCATTGTCCCAGTACACACGTTATGTGGGGCTCTTGCGGGGAACCCACATTATGGCCTTTCGTTCAAGACGGATAGTTCGGGATTAAGATGAAATCATAGCAGTTCGAAAATATTTAGGACAGTAACCGTATCGTAGGACCTATGCAGCGCAAGTGTTCATCTGAGTAAGCTGGCTGATTTGTGAAATCAAGTTAGCTGAGAAAAACCGTTGGTGTCTTCTAAGTTCTACCCCAAGCGTCCAGTGGATTTCTCCCCGAGCTTAATCACGTGCACTTGGATTTGACGAAACAATACGAATGAACATATTGCTTTTAAAGTGAGTGGATTTTTGTTCAATATATACATTGATGGGAGATTCTATAAGCGACGCAATTGCATCCATGCAAAGGTGACTCATCAATCACCCCGAGCCTTCTTGGTCATCAATGGCAACGACAGGCTTTCTCAGGATCCAACCACCCATGAAAAGCAACACTGGAACGGAAGAAACTCCCGTAATCAAGCCCATAGCCCATCCCATAGTGCCCCAACCAGCACTTTGGCGGATAAATCCAGCAAAAAAGGGCCCGATCAAGTTACCCGCTGCGAAGCTCATATTCGTCAATCCAAAGGCCAAAGCCATTGCACCTCCCCGACCAAAGCTATCGGGGGACTCAGTCTCTTTTTCATTAACTGAGTAAAAGACTTCAGCTGCAAGCGGGGTCATTGAAACAGCAATGCATAGACCCAACAGCGCTAACAACGCACAAAGCACAACTTTGTCATGCATGGAATTATCTGTCACGAGTCTCAGAAGCACTGATACTGGAACGGCACAGAGAAATGCACCCGATACAATATAGCGAGGCGATTTGGGGTATCGGTCAATCACCATTCCGGTTATGGGGTCGATGAGGTGAGGAAGCATAATCGCAAAGAAGATCAGTCCTTGGCCAGTTTGTTGCCAGCCAAAGGTGTTCTCGACGAAGATAGGGAGGACGCTGTCGAATGATGTCAAAACCAGAGATACAATAAAGTATCCCCAGAGTGCGATCACGAGACGGGGTGAGCCCAACAGGGCCGCGACCTGTCTCAAAGGATGGCGGGAGCGTTTCAGCGTCTCTTTATTGTCGATCGGCGGAGCATCAATGACCGGGACACGATCATTGCTTGCTGCTCTTTCCTCGCCCTTCTCCCGGGCTGGTGACAGTGGCCTCATTTCCGGAGCAAGCCACTGGATAGCATGCTTCTGCTCAATCAACACCACTCGAAGAAAGATGTCAACGCCAATCAACCCGAATGCGAGTCCAAAGACAGAATAGTATCCGCCGTGCTGATACAGTACACCACCTAGCAGTGGGCCTGCCACTGTACCCATACTCAGTGCCATCGACACGTATCCGACTGCTTGTCCAAATCCATCCTTGCCCACAGTGTCCACTAGCAAGGCGATGCCCACGGTCCACACAATGGCAGAAGCCGCACCCTGACACAATCGACCCGCGACCCATAGACCGATACTTGTTCCCACGCACAACAATGCTGTTGAAGCGGCCAGTGCCACTAATCCGAAGAGAAGGGGCCAACGACGGGATTCAAATCGGTCTGCCAAGTAACCCACCACAGCTAATGAGGTCCCAAAGTCAGTCATATTCGAGAGAATTGTTTCGAGAGGACTGCTTACGCGAAAAGGCTAGAGTTGCCGCTGAGTATAAAGCTAAAAGTATTGAAGTCCAGTATTGGACTAGGGAAAGATTCTGTCAGTATAAATGTGCATCATGAAAGCAAATAAAACTTACCCTCATCTTCAGGGACACCAACTCTGCGCTGCAAAGCCGTTGGTGTAACAGGCACAATCTATACAATTAGGAACCTCATCCGCGATCGTGGGCAAAAAGATACTTACCAGGCCATACATAAAATAATCCTAGCAAACATTAGCAACGTGAAAAATAGATTGAAATTTTGCATTAATCTCACCGTCGCCGCGGCAAAAGAAACAGTAAAGATGATAAACCATTTGGCTGATCTAATCTCTACCAATTTTGGGCGTGTAGGTTCCTTGTGCAGGTATCTTTTGAACCCCATGATATCATAGGAGAGGGTGCTCGCACACCTGGGCGCCAGGGATTGTACAACTTAGTAGACCGCGAAAGAGATAAATCAGTGTAACGTGGAATTTTGGTAATTAATCGAGAGACGGAACATATTTGAATCGGACATTTTCTGACAGGTGAGACAAATCTTACGGGAATTCAATGAAGTCCGATAACGCGGAGCCCGCGGGCTCCGACTGAGCCCCACTCGGGCTTCGTCCGGGTTGTTCGTAGAGACTAGTGACAATACCTGTAGATCATGGAACCTTGCCATTCGAAAATTATGTGTCTATGTCCATGTTGACTCGGGATCAGAGTGTATCCAAATGTTACACAAAACATACCACCTAGGCGGCTAAGCCAACACTTTGAATTCATAATCTCGCCAGTTGTAATCTGTGAATCTTCCCTATAATTGAGCTTTGGGTGCTTTGCTCTTGAGCAAATCCTTAAGCTGCCGCCTCAGAATCTTGCCACTGGGGCTCTTCGGAATTTGATCCACAACAAAGATACCTCCGCGAAGTCGCTTGTGGTTCGCGACCTTCGGGTTCAACCATGAGTGAATGCCATCGGTGACAGTCTTAACGTCGTTGGACTTGGCTTTCTGACGGAGAACGACAAAAGCAACCGGAAGTTCGGTGGCTTTCTCGTCAGCCCACATGCCCACAACTCCCGCGTCCTCGATATCGGGGTGTTCAATCAGCTTTCCCTCCAGCTCACTGGGAATGACCTGAAGACCCTTGTACTTGATCATCTCCTTGATACGATCCAGGATAACGACGTAGCCTTCCCTGTCAATAGCCCCGATGTCACCGGTGCGGAACCATTTGGTCCCATCAGGCTCAGTGTAAAAGGCACTCTTGGTCGCTTCCTCATTGTTGTAGTAGCCCGAAACCACGTTCGGTCCGCGACACCAGATCTCTCCTGCTGGTGTAGATCCATCAGCATTGGCGGTGACATCGGTCATAGTCTCGGGATCCACAAATCGGAATTCCATGTTATGAGCGATAACTCCGACGCCTGATTCACGTTTATCCAATCGGTCATTTGGGATGCCCGTTGCCATGGGAGAGGTTTCGGTGAGACCCCAGGACTGGGTGCAGAAGACCTCCGTCTGGAAGAGGGCTTGAAATTTCGCTTCCAGAGCCGCGGCAAGCTCACTGGTGAGAGGAGCTGCTGCGGACATGATTCGCTTCACGCTGCTCAGGTTATACTTAGAAACTCGCTCATCCTTTACCAGCATTAGGGCAATTGGGGGCACCAGTGCTAGCTCGTCAGGTTGGTACTTCTCAATGCAGCTCAGGTAGGTGTCAAGGTCGAACTTGGGAAGAATGACGACCGAAGTACCCCAGGTCATGCATTGGCACATGTATAGATTGAGTCCGTAGATATGACTGAACGGGAGGAATGCAACGGCGGTGCGTCGCTGTGGTCTTTGCGCCGGAGAGCCAGTTTCGATCATCAAAGCTCGCCATTGTTGAAGATTGGCGAGGATATTACGATGGGTTGACACGACGCCCTTGGAAGGTCCGGATGTGCCAGAAGAAAAGCAGATAAAAACGGGTCTCTCTGCGGCTTCGGTGGGCGAGATTGCAGTGAGAGTACCTTGAGGAAATGTACTGGCGAGGTGCTCACATGTCGCTTGACCATCGACGGGAGAGGCACCGTCTAAGAGAATGACCTTCTCAACAGCTGTTCCTTTTGCAGCTCTCCGAGCCGTTTCAAGCAAAGACGAATGCGCTACCACGAACCGCGCACCACTCGTCTTCAATTGCGCGTTGAGTTCGAGAGCAGTCAAGGCCGCGCTAGTTGGAGCAACAAGACAGCCAGATCCCACGATACCATAGCATGCGATTGCGTATTCAATGGCGTTTGGGCTGAACAAGGCCACGACGTCGTCCTTGCGGAGACCGAAAGTCTGCTGGAGCCCGTTTGCTAAGGACCGAGTGCGCTGAATCACGTCCGCATATGTGTATTGCTTCCCCGATTGCGCGTCAATGTAAATCGGTCGATCATGAGGAACATTGTACGGGTTGGAGAAGATATATGAGATCAAATCCTCCGAAATGATGTCTAGATCAGGATAATGCGACCGATAGATCTTGGCCGACATGTTTGCAGATTTGCAGCAGTCAAAAAAACAAACAAGGACTGAAGAGATCTGTTCCCTCCAAATGTCCAAGATGTGACCTACAGACTTTATATAACTGGGCATTCAAGAGATGAGCCGGGGCCCCAGAAGTAATGAGTGGACCCACGGGTGACGCGGGAGACGCAATCAGAGGATCCGGGGGAAGCTGCTTTGCCGTCGCTCCTTGCCGAGTGGTCGACCCCAGCGTTTTTGACCTATCAAATCCTCGGATTCCAGGACCTAGGACCTCTAGATCCTCGGCTTGCGGTGCCCTCGGTTTGATCTCGCCTGGGACAATTCGGGATTATGCTAGGGTTGTGCTATGCCCAAGTCCGAGGGTGTACAGTCTTATTATAGCATACAGTAAGCGTACTAGCGTTCCATGAATTTGAAACCCCGCTCTTGAATATTCTGCCCCCTTTTCTGCCAATCACAACCTCACCAAGTACACTCTCTACCTAGTATATACATGTTATCACTTGGCATTAATTGGGACGTTCTTAATAATCCCCCGATAATAACTTAGAACTCTATATAAAGGAACACGCGGTTCTTTTTTGGGTTATACTTATCGTGTTAAGTTCCATTACTAGTTGTTTATCATGCTACGTATTGGTAAGCTGTGAGCAAGATACGGTGGTGTTCAAGACGGACTGAATTTTTTCAAACTCATGGAACGCCACTGCATCCTACATCCGCACCAAAATCAATCTATTGCATTTTCAAATTGCAGAAGTCCGTCCATGAAATCATAGAATTTCCGTAAATCTCCCAAACTAAGAGTATAATAGTAGATTAATAATGGATTTTGGGTACAGATGCAAGGAAGACCAATAATTGGCAATACTGACTATTGCTAGTCTATCGTCCCTATGTTACCCATTATCCCGAGTCATATACTCGGAATGATTGTTTTCGCTATAGGTAACATCGTATCGCTTGTTTCTCATATTCTCTTCCTTCTCACGCTCTTTCTTATTCTACTCTTAGTTTTACATACATAAAAAAATATTTCCAGTTCCCCCTCTTTCTCTCCTCCCTTCCATCCCACCCTCAAAATTGGAATCAAGAAGCCCCCTTTAATGCTCATAGAATTATGGAGCAGTGATGGTGTGGAATCTCTGCTGAGAATCTGTTCCCCACCCGTCTTTGGGCAAAAAGCGAAAGGGATCACATTGACGGGATGATGAATGAATGCCAGGGCTCGGTTATGGTTTGCTTTCAGATTCGGGTCCAGACTGTTCATGTTTATTTCCAATTTGCTTATCTTTCCTGTTTGCCAAAGCTGCATATCAGCGTTCTACAAAATGAAGAAAGCGACCCTCAACAGGATTTGATAGGTGAGAAGTGATGATTGATACCCTGTGAAGGCCTGTGAATCAATTTGTGTTCCTATTCACTTGTTACCACTACTTTACAAAAGGTAACGGTAACACTGCCCCGAAACATCCAGAGCGATCCCGAAGAGCTTCCGGAGCACCCTCGTCGTTCACCTCTATATTCCGGCTGGCCGACGTCAGCCCTTCTGCCCTCGCTCGCTTCCTTCAATGATAAGCGTTTTTCTGCCTACAATTACACGATTTCAGAAGCTCAGGCGAAGAAATGATCTGGTTTCAAATTGCTTCTACTCTCTAGCGCTTACTTTCGAGCTCATCGCCTGACGACCATGGTCTGTCTTTCTGTGTGAGAAATGGATATACCGAGACCTTGTTCTCCCTTGTTTCTTCTCTCCTTCATAATGACAACGTATGCTTCATTTGACGAAGTGCTAAAAACAAATAGCTTCTCTTGATGTTAGCTTAGCGTCTCTGGCCCTCGCAAATTGGCACAAACAAGAGTCGTAAAACGTAGAGAATTGACCTAAGCGGGGGCTTCTAGCATTGTATTACTGTCATTTGGTACGTGACTGGTAGTTTGTCCAAATTTGAAAGTATAATTAAATGAATCACACTCGGAACGAAGAAGATATATTAGCTCACGAATCCTTCCATACCAGTGATCTCATTCTGTCTTCTCTCCGAGGAAACGGGACCATTTTGTTCGAGCAACTCTATCAGTTCCGCTTTTAGAGAGTTGAGGGCCTTATCGCTGCCGGATATGTCATTACCGTCATCATCAATAGAGGTCAATGCAAGAACAAAATCCATTGCTGTATGGCCATCGGCATTTTTGACATGTGGATTGGCTCCATGCTCCAGAAGAAGCTTGACATTCTCCACCAATCCACTACTAGCTGCGAGGTGTAATGGAGTGGCCCCAATCATGTAATCATAATTTAGCGACCAGTCGCTCGACTCAGAAAAGTCAGATTGATGGGCACAATGATTGGAGTCGGACCCAGATCCACCGTCGGAATCCTGATACTCGGGTATGGAAGTGTTGTCATCAATTTCACCACCTTCTGAATCTTCGTCTCCTCCAGACGCATTAATGCCTCTCCCACTGGCGGAAGAAGAATCGACCTGCGATGACCTGATCTTACCAGATGAGATTTCTGGCTCATCGATGGACAACTGATCTTCGATGATATTTTGATATTTCATTCGAGCGTCCCTCGGTAATTCCCGAAGCTGGAAGTTGACATCTGCAGTCTCCGAGCCAAGAAGCACTTGCAACGTCGATCGGTTTTGGCTCATAGCTGCAGAGTGGAGGACGGTCATCTCTACCTGATAATGTTCATCCTCCATCTCGAAACAAACATTCGCCCCGTAGCGAAGTAGCAGATGGAGAATCTCTTTTGCTTCCAATCTTTCATCAATATCACACTGGAGGCATGCTATGAAGAGCGGCGTTGACAAACTATGCGGAGGAAAGTCTATCTCAGCTCCACGTTCGATCAGATATTTGACCATTTCGACATCGTCGCTAATTACAGCCATGACCAGAGGAGTACCTGAAAATGGCTTGACTTTTAGCTTGCTGCCTGTGTCGTCGAGATCACTGTACCAGGATTCCTCCCATCCGTAGGCATTGATGTCTGCATTGGCGTTTAAAAGAAGGTCCACAGCCATTCTAGATCTCTGCACGGAACGCGCAAGCGGTGTTGCTCCGTGGTCACCAGGCTCGTTAGGGTCTTCTCCGTTTTCTAGAAGAGAGGCAAGAACATTCGCAAAACCAAATTGAGCAGCAATATTCAAGCTCGTTGTGTTCCACGGGACATGTTGATTACCCAGACGTTGGTAAATTGCGCACCATGTCCTGAATGCCGGTTTGTTCACACTGCAAAGGGACAGCATCGACGACATCCATTTTGGATTGTTATCAAGTTTGGCTTCTTGGCAGTGTTCCGTCCAATAAGTTGCGGCATACTTTAGAAATGGATTATTCTTGACATACTCAGGAACACTTGTGAAGGTTTCATCACCATCGTTGTCAATTGTGAGTGGGGATTTGGAAAAACAAGTGAAAGAAAGCAGACTGATGCAGACTTTTGCGAGTAATGTCTCTGAATCCAGCGGACTGAAACTGTTTCTCCAAGTGTCACTCTTGTGGCTCGTGTCGTCGTTCTTGACCAGGAATTCCTTGGCCGTTTGGTGGATGAGAAAAACAGAGCCGTTGTCAATGGTCACCAAAAGACCACAAACATTTTTTATTCTCATTTCGAAAGCGTCTGACTGTTCGATCCCAATTTCGTCATATGAGCGATATTCTAAATCATTGGCAAGAGCAGTGGCTACTCTCATGTCATCGACTGCCAAAGGCTCCCGGGCTGCCAGAATGATATGCAGGAGCTGCCTTGCAAGGTCTGGGTGGCGGCATCTCCTTAAGATTGCATCGTAAGCTTCAATCAGACTTCGCGGCAAGCCTGAAATAATCTTTTGCAATTCTCGCTTGTTGGCTGGTCGTTCACTGAGGCGGATCTCTTCCATTATCAGACTGAGCCACAGATACGTTCTATTGTCGACTGTGTGCAACTCCTCAAGCAGGTACTTTGTTGCCTCTTTGTCGAACCCCCTCTCAGTAGCAAGCTTTGGGACCTTGGCATCAATGACTACATCGATCTCATCTTTGATTTTTTCGGATTCATGATCCCCTGATAAGTGAATCGTAGGGGCCTCCTTTATGAGATCATAGAATTGCGAATGAATGTGGGAATAAGGACGGCTGGTTAAGAGGAATTTCAACTTAGGCCGAACGTCAGCTCTTAAATCATTCTTGAACTGATGGTAATAATTGGTGATCGTTTCGATCAAAAAGAATCGATCAGTGTCACTGCATTCGTCGAGGGCGTCCAGTACGCACACGATTTGTCCGACGATGGGGTCAGTAGCCGCTTGACAGAGAATACCAAACATTTCGTCAAATAAGGTGGGTAGCTCCTCTTTATTTAAGTCGTAAGACCTAAGAGCATGCTTCACTAGAGACGGGAATACCGAGAAAAGCTGGTGTAGGATTGCAGATATGGCGCTGAGTGCACTTCTTTGATACGGGGAGATGTCTTTGAAGAAGAAATAACAGACAGCGGACTGCTTCTGATGGCTCAAGGTGATCAGACCCTCATCGATAATTGTCTTTGCTAAAACGGATTTGCCCGAACCGGGCTTAGCAGACAGCCAAAGAAGATCGGGTCCTTCATTTTCTCGCCAAGCGAGAAATTTGTCATTCTCCAGGAACCAATTTCCTGTTTCAAGAACTCTTTTTGGTGTTCTGTTTTTCTGATTCTCGTACGGATTCGATTGTCGAAACAGACGTACACACTTGCGCTCCTTGTCGATCTGTCGCCAAGCAGATTGCATCATAGTCTGCTGCTCAATACTATGTGTCGTTTTCTTTAACTCTTGCTGAACCTCCTGCAGACCGCGTTGCATGTTGTGCTCACTGACTTGCAACGCTCTCTCAATCCGCTCGTGACTCAAATCTTGAGCAATATCGGTGCACCTTGCCTCAAGAGTCTTGATCTGACTGGTTAGACTCGTCCAGTCATCGGCTTTGAAGATATCTCGTCCGTAACGTATCGCCCAATTATCGGAATACTGTCTCACTAATCGAATCTGGAATTCGAGAATTGTCTTATACAGCTCCACCGCCGTACCCTCAAAGTCCTTTACAAGCTCCAGGCTATCAGACTGATAGTTACTCCAAGTTAGTCCGGAGTTCCCTGGTCTGATAAGCCTTTCCATGACCCTTAATCTGCGCACAGAAAAGGGAACAGCCTCAAGGCCATCATGGGCAGCCGACTTCTGCTGTGACGGATTCAAAAGAAGCTAAGACACAAGATAAGAAATGATCGGAGAATCTTGATCAGTCTTCAGGACATACCGGCAAGAAAATGCACACCCCAGCCCACGCTAGTGCAGCATGTGGCTCAGCACTGACAGCTGAGGATACGAAATCCTTGGCTGCAACCACAATCTTGACAGCTTTGTCAAACTGACCACTGAAGTCCACGGAGTGGCTACCAATCTTGACTTGCAACTGAGCTATATCGACTTCTTCTACTTTGCCCTTCGCTATTTGCCGTAGCTGCTCCTCGCGTTGATACGATCCAGCTGGCGCTAAATACCGGTCGCGTCAGACAGCCAACTTCGCAGCAGGGTATTTTCAAACTCACCTAGATGATTTTGGCTCGAATCAACGTTTCCTTTGTCCTTAGTCAACAATATTTCTTCGTACTTCTCTATCAGTTTCGGATCTTCTCCGCTCAGAGTAGCGTAGGCTTCATCCCATAAGTCCCGGGGCGCGCTGTCATTAGAAGTAAAATTGGGGTCAGAGTTACAAGAAGCCGATTGTAGAGTATGGCTGCTGGTCGCAGTTTTTATGCTATCGTTTTTATCAGTGCCCGCTTTCGATAGTGATGGTGATGACGATGGCGACGGTGACAGTGAAGTAGGCGTCTCTTTTCCATCCGAGGGACGCAAGCTCTTGAAGAGGGCCCTCAAGCCCATGGTAGAGCAGTGTTGGCCTGACTTGGACCCTCTATAAATCCTCGAGCCTCAACTTCGGAGACCCAAAAGCTTGAGGGCAATTTGGCGGGGTGTCAGCCTGTTCCTCCGTCTGACATCGCTAATTTAGCGGCCTTGGCGTACAGTAGTCGATACATGACTAGTGGCCAATAGGCCAGCTTTATATAATCCATACAATAAAACCGACCGCCCTACACTCCTCGGATTCAGCTATATCGTTCCTTCTTTCTATTCCCTTCCTAATCCGTTCCACCTAATAGTCTGCGTAAGTGTCTTCCGTCGCTTCGGAATATTGCAGATGTCTTCAATCTGAAGAAATCACCTACCTTAGACTTCGTTGGCGGATGTAGGATCATCAGCGGTCAGGTGAATCGCTCATTTTTTTTTCTGTGCACGAAGTTATACAGTGCGTATAATTGGCAATCAGAGCAACGTAGTCCAAATTGAAAATATTAAGTTCATATCAGAATCTATGTGTAGTTAGTGCTAGGGTCTGCGATTAATCATTCCCGGCGCTTAACTTACCGTCACTTGGTGTTGTACAAAAGTAGCGAAATGTTTTCTGTGACTAAGGTTTATTAGTTATTAGTACGGTGTATATATCCTACTCGCGGCGGTAGAATACCACACGTACTGCAATTCTGAGGTTAATGTAAATGTATAGAAGACGTGGATATGATCGGAGTAAAGAAGTAGCAAAGATGGGATGCAACCAGTAGTGCACTTTCAGATTCATGCGTAAATTCATATGTTAAGGAAATTGTCCGCGAAGTTTTCCTTCGTAAATACGCTAATTATGCGCGAGAGAACGCTCAAATACTTAATAATAATGATGTAACTTCCATGCAGCGCTACCCCATCTCGCCTCTAGTCATTGTAATTAGACTGTCGTGATCCATCCTTGTTGACTGCTGGCAAGCCATATAGCGCATTGATCTCATCCTCCTGGGATTTGCCTGATTCCTTTAGAATTGGTCGTTCAGCCTGGGCTGCTACGCGGACAGCATGTCGTCGGTGAGGTGTGAATCCGTATGTAGCAGTGTGGTTCTGGGGCTTTATTTAGCATCAAACTGATACTCTAACAATGAAAGAAACATACCGTTGTCCTGTTGTCCCAGATAGCAACGTCACCCTTGTTCCACTGGAACCGAGCGTGTGCCTCTTGAGTTGTGGCAACCACATCAGTGAGATACCGAATAATAGCATCACTCTCGCCCTTGGGGATACCAATGATGGTAGTGACGAAGCCGGGATTGAAGAATAGACTGTTCCAGCCTGTGACGGGGTTTGTTCGGATAAGAGGGTGTTCGGTGGTGACGGGGTCTCGTCGGACGGGCCGACCAAGGGCGCGTGAGTCGTTGGCTTGCATGTCAGCCGAGTGGAGGGCTGTCAGGCCCTTGAGGTAGGTCTGCATGTGCGAGGATAGCACATCATATGCGGCATATTGTGATGACCAAAGGGTGTCTCCACCGCCCCCAGCGGGAGGGCCTGTGAGCACCTTCAGCATGGTGTATGATGGAGGTTGTACTTCATAGGTAACCTGTGACGCATTGTTAGTTCTAACTTCGTCACTCCGTCATTATCTTGGAACATACGTCAGAATGCCACAAAAAGCTTGGACTGAATAAAGCGCGGTTGTCCGGGGAGTTGTCGGCTGTGTACACAACATGCACATCTTCTAAACCTTCCTTGCGAGGAACGGAAGTGGTAGCATGCTTTTTATGGATTAGCATTTGTGCTTTTCGGCGACTAAAAGAGTATGACAAACCTTGTGCAGCCGCCCAAAGTGCTTCCCAAGATTCCGTTGCGCGTCAACGTCCAAATTTTTCTGATCACGGAAAAAGACCACACCCCGGTATGCTACTAGACGGGCTAGGTCATCTCGTTGTGCGTCGGTCAGATTGGCCAAGTCGACTCCATGTATTTCTGTTCCAATCTTCGGGTTGTAGTCAAATACGTTGGACGCATCTTGGAGCAGATTACGGAATTTTGGATCCCCATGAATTCCTCGGTCTTCGTGATAGATTTCCTCTAGGGGCTCCCAGTGAATGTTGGGGAATGACGGCAGAAGGTCATCATGCTCGTAGCTGGTGTGCTCTTCCACGCGCGTCCGTCCAGGGACATAGCCGAACTTGTTGCCGCCCGCGACTCCCTTGGTGGGAACCACTATGGGTACCGGGCTCAAGACAATGGGCTCTTCGAGAGAGGGTGCCATTGTGATTTCTTTAAATGATCTCGACCGTGGATTCAAATAAAGAGAAGGCTTCCTTGGGTTGGAGTGGGACTGACGTATAAATTGGATAGATTATCTCAACTGAAGCAGATGCTTTATATAGATTTCAATCGATGAAGAGAGGAACTCCTGTGGGTCCAGGCCAAAAATGAGTCAACCTTGGATAAGCTGAAGAGAATCTGATGCGGTTGCGTGCACGCTTCCCAAAGATCGCGCCATCGACATACGTGATCACCCAAGTCGGAAATAGAGCAGATGAACTTTCATTGGTCCAACCAATCATGAAAGCGAGCAGGTGTGCTTCTTCGTTAGTAATTGTGATTTCCCCGGAGTTTTCGTGGTGGGACCCTATGTACTGTATGCTAGGGAGGCGGATCACGCCATCTTGGTGACGTTGATGGCAACATTAGCCCATTTCTACCAAATGATCAGGGTTGGAGATAAGCCTCCGTGCCAGGGGTTAACAGATAATTTCACCGCTATTTCCAGACATGAGAGATAAAATGGTATGCGTACGCAATCCAAGGCATTGTTGGCATTGCGAAGTTTGTGGGGTTAGTCGCGGGAGCAAAAGTGGAGGTTGGAATTAGCAAGCAACATTTGTGGCGCTAAGCGGCGATCACGCAAGAGTGGCGGGCTCTGGCGTGTGAGCACATCCAATGCCATGGTAACAGATTCCTTGGAGTGCTTCCAAGGATTTTAAATTTCTATACAGAGCCTTGGTCCGAATTGAACTATCGTGGCGTGGCTTACAGGTTTTGTCATTATCAATCATCCAGCAAGCTCGTAAGCCAAGTTTAATTTAGGCCAAGACCCCTGGAGATACCATGCATGATCCTCTCGAATCGTTGGTAATACGTTCTTAGAAAATGCATCAACGCAGACGGAGTTTAATTCCAGAAGGAAGGATTCATGATCATTTTCGCATACTCAAAAGACCAGCTCATTGCATTAGTGTACATTAAATCGATCGATATAATCCGAGACTCCCCCTGTTCTTCACATCCGCCCATCACCCAGACCCAACGGTCCTAGGCTCACTTCCTGAACCTGCTCGGTAACACCACTTAGTCGAGCAGCAACACCCATAATTCCAGCTTCAACATCACCCAGGACAGCAGCCAGGTCGTTGACCGCAGACTTAGGGGTCCCGGCACCAGATCCATCACGAGACCTGGAGCTGACAAAGTCGTGGATCTGACGGTTCAAGTTGACCTCCACACCGTGCAGGTGATCTTCAATCTCCTTCAGGTTGCCCTTGTAGCGCCCGAGGACGGCACCCATCTCGTCAGAGCGTTGGGAGAAGTAATCCACCAGGTTCACGGGCACACCGTTTACGGCATTAGCGGTGGATGGATCGACTTCCACGTCATCAGGAAGCGCCAATGTATTTTTGCGAGTGGATCGCAATGAGCCGCGGTCTGGAACCTTTTGATCATGCACTGACCACCAACCGCCGCCCCCTGAAGACTGATATTGCATGGGCAGTTTCAGGGTGTCGATCGCACGGAAGGCAACCTGAGCTTCACCCGCATCACGGGTGACAAGCCCTCGGAGGTGGTCAATATCACTGGCGTCATTCTCAAGGGCATGTTGAATGGTATCTAGCTTGCCCTGCACAAATTCCACGTCGTTTGGAATAGTTGATCCCTGCTGTTCGATGGTAGGGAGTATGTCTGCAACCTCGTTGCACATGCGAATCTGCTCGAGGATGGCGTTGTCGATATTCTCAATCTCACGGCGAAGCTCATCGGCGCAGCTCTCGTACTTGGTGGTAGGGAGGAGATTGGTAAGATCGACCTTCACACCCGGAACGACGTTTCCTGTGGCCGTACTTTGCTGCAGCGGCTGCGGTGTAGTGCTGGTGTTGGCGAATAGCCCAAGGCTTGGCTTTTGAGATTGTTGGGATTGCGGTTGAGTGTTTTGGGTATTGCCGCTAGAAAGCATTAGCTCAGTGATATGTTACTAGGATTTATCTTTGTTTAATGTCTTACAAACCACCGCCTGTAGCTGCCCCCAGGCCACCGCCGAGACCACCCAGGCCCAAGGCAGGTTTCTGCTGAGTCTGGGCAGTAGATGTAGCTCCCAGTCCACCGCCGAACAAGCTGCCTGTCCCTGCTTGAGTGGTGCTGGTGCCAGAGCCGGCACCAGCTGCCGTGGCTCCCCCACCGAACAAGCTAGATGGCTGTGCTTGCGTAGTTGTGGTTGTAGAGGCTCCTCCAAAAATGCCACCGCCAGTCGCGCCACTTTGTGGTTGCCCTAGCCCTGAGAACATATTGGATCCGGTGGGTTGAGCGGATTGTGTGTTTCCGAAAAGACCCCCTGTTGTTTTCGATTGAGCGGTCGAATTGGCGTTGCCAAACAGGCTTCCTGTTGTGCCTGATGCTGGAGTGGATGTTGAAGTGGTTTGTGGATTGGCGCCGCTGTTCGAAATCTTTGTTAGCTATGGTTCCCAGGTTACCGAAGAAGCAACTCTGACACCCCTGTCGTCCGCGACCAATCAGTCGCAAAAAAACCTGGAACCCCAGAATGGATCCACCAGACTCATATAACGCAAGGGGTTGCCGATCCTAAGCTTCGATGGAGCTTCGACGATGTAGACAGCGCTGAGGCGGGAGCTGAGGTAAGGCTATGTGACTCACAAGAGGGAATTTGCGGAGTTGGTATTGATGCTTAGCCCGCCCGTCGAGGGAGCAGCAGTCTTGGGTGCGAACATAATAGGCCGGAATGTAGTGAATGACCTTGAAAATAACTAGAACAACATTCAAGGCGCGTGCAATCCCGATAAGATTTGCGTCGGTGGATCGTTTTCCCGGGCGCCGAGGCTTGACGACACATGAACGATCAAGCCCTACTTTTACTTCAACTTCGAGTCTGGGACTCGACTTTACTCTGGTAATCGGCTTGAAATCATCAACATTTGGGTATTTGTAGAATTTGTGAACTGTATCTTCTGGTTCTCTGATTCTGCCCATGCTGTGCATCTTTCGAAAACTTGATTTTGTTCTCAATCTGTTCCTCTTTCAGTTATACTCTCAACCCCCCATTTCCTTTTTCAACTATGGCCAATGATGCCGTGAAGACATGTACACCGAGCTGTGTAGCCTCAACTGTACCTCCAACTAACGTAGATCAACTCACTAAATCGGATGCTCCTTCGACTCGAGTTCCGGCGAGCGATGTGAATGCTCAAAGCTTCAAAAGTGCAGAATGGTGAGTTGGCATTGTTTCCTTTCCATAAGCGTCAGTACTGTCATCTTTATTGAGAGGACTTGACAGCCCTTAAGTTATGCTCGTTCTTAATCAGAAGACCGGCAGCAGTTGTCTTCCCTGGCTTCATCCTTGCTTTCAATTGGACTGACCTCAAAATGCCTTCCAGGACTGCAGATGGCACCACTCTTTTGACAGACTCTGCAGATCATCATATCCGATCATTTGTTCTGTCAGTAAACTGTTAATCCATCTCCTGGATTGGAATCGTCTTATCTGACACAACAAACAGGCCGCCAGACCTGCTTGACTCACCTTCCATTCATCATCTTTCTCCATATTCAACACTCCCTTCAGTAGAGCCAACATATGCTTCTGCTGCTTACCCTTTCTTCAATCTTCAAGACCCATCCACAACTCTCTTTCTTTCTTCCGTCAGAGATCACCCAATTCGGCTGGCTTCAGCCCTTGCCCCAGTATCAGTAGCAAGCTACTCACTGATTAATCCGACAACTGAAGCCTTCATAACTCCACACTCCATAATATATCCATCGTCACTTGGAGGAACTCACTTCCTTACTGGCTCTGATAGCCTCATTTGTCTCTTCGATGTTTCTCGACCTGGAAAGGATGGCCCTGTCTCATGGCTGCCAACCATTCCAAGTAAGCGCAAACAGATCGTTGGTGGGGGTATCGGTATGAAAGGCATTGTTTCAGCGATGGCTGTGAGTCCCACTGGTGATGGAATTCTGGCTGCCGGCACATTCACTAGACAGGTTGGCCTATATAACTCTAACGGCTCTGGTGAGCTTTTGGGGACATTCAGCATTGCAAAGACCGAAGCCAACCGTGTTATCGGAGGGAAGGGTATTACTCAGCTTGTCTGGAGTCCTTGTGGGCGTTACCTGTACATCGCAGAGCGAAAAAGTGACGGTGTGCTTGTCTATGACGTCCGCGTGACGGGGCAGATGCTCGGTTATCTGCGAGGACGCAAAGCTGTCACAAATCAGCGTATGGGCATTGATGTTGTTGCTGCTGGTGTAGATGGTGCTCATGAAGTCTGGGCTGGCGGGACTGATGGGTTCATGAGAGGATGGAAAAACCCGATGTACGCTGCAGGTGGGCAAGACCCTGAATGGGAGTTCAAGGTTCACAATGGTTAGTATTGCCCGAGGAGCATTCTATTCTTTGGGGGCTAACATGAGATAGATACTGTCAGCAGTACTGTATTCCACCCCATGGGCAGTGTTGTTGCTACTTCCTGTGGTCAGCGCCATAATTCAAGCAACCCGGATGACATCGATTCAAACGAGATAAACAATCAGAAAAATGGAGAAAACAATGTCAAAATCTGGACGTTGCCTTTTCTAGACTCTCGATCAGAAGAACAATAGGAAGCGTGAAGTTAGGCTCAACTTCGGTATTACAATTGTGAACCCTAATCGAAAGGAGATTTTCAATCATTCATTTGAGGGAGAAGACGCATGAATTGTTCCCACGGGACGCGAGTGAATTCTTTACTTCCAAATCGAGCGAAGGGGAGGGTGTCGTCCAGGAAGCCCTAACTTTCAAATGAATTCAATTTGCCTGCTCAGTTGCGCGCGTATGACTATTGTTGTCCCAATTTAGTGAAAGCACACAGCAATTTCCTGTGTTTTCATTGGCCCAATCAAAATTCCAAAGAGGGTTATTTCATTCACCATCCTAGGCTTGAGCTTCACTTCTTGCCTTTTTTTCTCAACCTTCTTCTTCCACCCCCATACTCACACCTCGCCTGTCTGCATTTTCGTTGACTTTTGTACTGCGTCCTTTTTTGCTCTTGCGTTCCTAGCATCTCCGGTGTTCGGTGTCCAGCTCTTCGAAGTCTTTACTCCATTCTCCTCTGCATCATGTCGAGTCAATTCAACTCTTCCGATTTTTCGACCAACGGCGCCACCAATACGGTCAAGACCGTTGCCATGGCTTTTCCTCTCTCCGAACCATTTTTTGTCTTACCTCAAAGCCCTCACGTTACTGATGAGGATTTTGAAAATTTCATGAATACTGAGACCCCCCATTCTGAAATTACCAATGCCGATATGATGAGAAACGATCCCCCTTATGCCCGGGATGATCTGCAGCCTCTCTCTGATGAGTACATGACCAGCGACTTTGATCTCGAGTTCAACTTCTTGAAATCCTTCTCCGATACCTCGGATATCATCCAGCCGGAACCCTACATTCAGCCAACAACCTTTTCGTCTGTTGATGAGGCTCATGAAGCCGTCCGCCGCCGGGGATCTACAGTAGAGGACCCAACATTTCCAACAACGACCGAGGACAAGTGCAACTTAGTTGCAGTTCTCAAGGTTGCCATGAAGTCCATTGCATATGCGAAGGACGGAGAAAAGACCATCAAGCCCTTCGCAGAGGGCCGGTACAAAGACCTGGCGGTCGAAGTCGCTTGCTGGGAGCTGTTGGTAAGTTCATCACCATCTTGTCTGTTTGGCACATGGATTAACATGGATCAGAGTACCATGATGACTCGACACATGAATGGTGCCTCGTTCACCGAGGCCCACGAAAAGAAGAAAACCGGGTCCTTCAGAGCTCACTTTAATGAAGTAATTCATGGTTTGCAGGTAGGTGTTCATGGAAGCATGGCTCGTTCAATATACTAATAATTCCTCCCTCAGGTGTCAAAGTCGATTTGTAAACACTTGCTTGATACGGTCTACGCGAAGGTGTTCGTTGACGACCCTCTTCACGCTGTGAAGAGAGTCTCGGCCAACAAAAAGGTCAACGATAACAAGAAAGACCTGCTTGAGAAGGGGAAGGAGGCTGCTGCCGGGGCTGCCAAAGCCCCCAGGGCCCCGGGCACTCCGGAGTCCAAGCGGATGAAGAAGATGCCACTCACCCCTCCGTCTACGGAGGGTCAAAAGAGGCGATCTCGGGGATGACGGCTAGAAACATGGGGCTGTTTTTAAGTTTGATTTGGGTTCGGTATTTTTTTCTTTCTTTTCTTTTTTTTTCTTTTCGTTTTTCTTGTCGGGTCAATTTTTCCCTTTTACAGCGGCTTACGAACCACCATTTAATCATAGCCTCCGGCGTTGAAGCATCGTTTCTCTCAGGTCATGTAGAACCTTTCTGTTCTTGAAGACTTCGTGCTTTTATCTTTATTTCACATTGAATTATTGTTCGTGCTCTTTCTATCATTTATTCAATTTCTATTCAATGATACATAAGAATGGAGGCTTCATGTCCCTCCAGGAATGAACAGACTGTCATAAATCCACAAATATTTCTGCTTGGGTTTATAAAAGTCCAAGCACAACGACCAGCAAAGCAGTCAGAGACCCAGCAGATGAAACAGCCATCGTAGAGGCAGCGCCAGTGCTCGTAGATGCAGCAGCTGTACCAGTACTTGTAGGGGCGGCAAGGTGGGCACTAACACCTGGGGTACTCGAAAACGTGTCATGGCCAGCAACTCCTGTAGTGTTGATACCAGACACATAAGTCGTGCCATTGCGGGAGTAGGGGATACCGACATCCATCCCATAAATGGTATCATAAGGAAAGGGAGCAGTGTAGTTGTATGTCGGAGCGCGGCCCTTGTACATGTCAATAACAGACTGGAGGATGCCGTTACCAGCTGAGCAGGAACCACTGGTGGTGGGTACGGGCCAATTGAACCGATAAGCTGTCAACCCCCATCTCATGAGCGGACCAGGTAGTGACTCGTTGATATACAGGTTTGTGTCGTCGATGGCCCAGTTGGTATAGCCGACTTTGTCAGCGACGAATTGGAATAGGTTAGCACCACAGTCCCATCGGCCCAGCGAGGGGAGACCCCAGTTGGCCTCCACGGTAGCGAGACTAGAATAGTGGGTGTAAACAGCGTCGTCCTTCGTGCCGATAAGATGCTTTGGGATGGCACCGCCTAGTAGGATACTAAAAACGCGGTTGCGCACACTATAGATCTCCGATTCAGGCACATTATAGACCTCCGACTCGTCGAAGGTGAGCAGCATGAGGGTATTATCCCAGGCGTAAGTGTCATTCATTAGCCTAGACACAAATCCGCGTAGCCAGTGCGAGCCGTATGTGACGTTGGTGTCGTGGGCATCATTGGTCATGTTAGGTGTGATGAAAGCCCACTGAGGAAGTTGTCTATTGTGCAGGTCATTCTCAAAGGAGGTAAAGTTCTTTATCAGACGTAAGGCGGTATCGTTGCTGGATATCTTGTTGAACATGACTAGAGGATTATGCTTGCGCATGTAGTCATCCGCATAAGTTTTTTGGTTGGAGTAGTTATACCCCTGGAAGCCAGGATATGGCATATCCTCCTGGTATTCGCCCCATGAAATGCCCTTTGTGTTCAATAGATCGGCCACAGTCGATACATTTGTCGGAATGTCGTGGAATAAATCTAAATGCTTATTAGCGAGATATCTCGGCTCGGAAAGAAACGTACTTACCATTGTCCATGCCATAATTGTCACCACTAGCAGCAGCGCAATAATTGGGCTGAGAGGTGTGGCCGACAGCATAATAGTTTGTCAATGTGATGCCCTGACTGGCCAGCCACTGTTGGTCAGCGTTCGCGGCGGCGTCGTTGTAATCCTGTGACCAAGTAAGCATCAATAAACCCTAATTCGTCAAATCCGTCAGCTAATACATACCACATTCTCCAGCCAAACTTGATAAAAGCGATCAAAAGCCTTTCCAGTGACATTCGAAGTCCAAGCTAGAGGCACTGTTGTTTGCTGGGCAGCTTCAATCGCTGCCAGAGCCGGCTCTGTTGTGGTGATTGTCGCACCGGCAGCAAGGCCGGCGACGGCAAGCACAGCAGCAATAGAAGCCATCGTAAAGGAGGATTGGAAAGATGACAGGAATATGCTCAAGCACAATGGTGATTCATGGAAAAGAGAAAGATCAATGGTTCGTCTTATATCGCGGTTCAGTCATGGATCCATGGAAATCTTGATCTATAATCGACGCGACCGTGGAGGGTGCTACCCCCAAATACGGAAGGGATCCGACACATCCGTGGAAGAGAAGAGCCCATAATAATGTAGAGTCCCCTCACGCTTATCGTCTTATTCCGGTTGAAGAATTGGGTGTCGATTGAGGAATGCCAAATTAGGAAACACAAGGTTGGGGGTTGGAAATGTATGCATCGCGATTGGCGAATATACGATAAACAAGCCTTGGATAAGCGCAATTCGCCACGTGAATATCGAAATGGGCCCATTAAAGGTTCCATCGGTGCTTTAAAGTTCATCAGGGTCCAGGGCGTAAACGGCCCCTGTGGCCAATACTCTCTAGCTCTTCCGCATTTACTCGTATACGCACTGTCGCTGCTTTTGTGGAGACTTTGCTTACTCTCCACCTCGAGACGCAAGTCATCATTGGACCAGTATCTGCCACATTATGTCCGAACTACGTACATCTTCGTCCACTTTTTTTTGTCCAGTTTCCTCTCTCCTTTCAATAATTCGCTCTCGGGTTGACACGGTCCACGCAATATTTCCTGAGGTCAACAATTACCACTCGGCTAGAAAGACGACGATCCCTGCCTTGGGCGTTGGGCTGGGCTATTCCATGGCTGTGACAAACTTCTCTTGCGATTATTAAATCTCTAAGGGGAAAGCGAAATCGGAAAACAATGCTGCGGAACTCCATGAAGTGCTCAATGTGATGCAAGTTTCGCTTAGACAACGAGCGCAATGTGTGGCTTTTAGCACCGGGCCATGCACAAGATAATGGTGGTACTGGATCAGGGATGCAGACTGGGATACCATTCGGTGATCCGGTATAAAGTTAAAGATGTCAGTCAAATGTCGTTAGAATTACATTCAATCAAAAATCCAAGTCTTATCCATGTTTATTGTTGGAGCGAGCCATAATCGTCTGATGGTACATGCCATTATTGCCTTGGAATGGTGCGTCGGGTTCACCATGGCCAATCTGTGCGGCCTTTGCCTGAATGGTAGACCATTTTTGATCACAGTGGTACATTTTAGTGGTCTGTTATTGATACGCAGATTCAACCAGTGCCTGCGAAGGGCCTCCTTACAGTGGGCAAGAGCGTCAAGAGATGAGCACTAAAACCGAATGAGAAAAATAATAATTGGCACAGATCACTCAACGATGGTGGCGAGCGTTTGGAATGCGCCCGTATATGATCCATCATCGTATTTATCAGAGCCAGGTTGAAGATCGGTAATATGACCCCGAAAATTGCTGTGTGGCGTAAACTTATGTCTAAATCGAGCAGATGAGGTCAGCTCGTTCCAGATCCATGTCATCTCGGATACAATTCTCGTGTTTAGTCTGTCGCCATTCCCGAAGAACGACCCGTGCTTAATTTCTTCACACTTTTGGGGTCTAAATAACTAGCGAATCGGGAGATTGTAGTTGTGCTAGCTCGGGATTAAGTCATAAGAAGAGTCAGAAAACCGAAGCAAGTCAAAATTGATCACTGAGGTATTTTGCTGTGTAGCTCATATCCATGGCCATTAGAGATTTTCCAGGGCCAGTGTCAGTAAGCTGAGCAATCAACCGTTGATCACTGTAAGTCTATAATCGCTGGAAGAAAGTTGAAACACGATTCAGCGGCCGCGTCCATTTGACGCCCCGAAATCGGATGACTAATTCAGCGTCTTCGCCCAAATTTGGAGGCAGAAAGGTTGAAATGCTGAAGAACTCAAGTCAAAATGAACTCGTTATAATTGAAATACGACTGACGCCATCCATCAATGACGCTATGTTATCCTTCATTATTCCCACAAATTCAATTCCCGGAAAAGCTTATTGGCTGGTTCGCAGGTATTGGCAATAATTTCTTTCCTAAAGATAGTACATGATCAACAATGATATGAAAGATAAGTCAAGCTGCATGGCGTGAAGACCGTGATGATGAATTTATCATCGAATTTTCGATCACGCATAGCCAGCCTTCCTGAGGGAGTTGGCCAGCCACTCGAGACCCTCGTAGATACCATCGCCAGAGGTGGCGCAGGTGGATTGTATGTACTTTGTAAAATGTCAGTTTTGGTACTAACGAGGTTCAACAAGCCAACATACCCAATTGTGTCTTAAGCTGTGGAGGCCGAGCTTATCAGTGACTTCGGCGGCATTCATTGCAGTCTACTCTGACGTTAGCTCACGACTCGCGCCGCATCTAGCGATTACTCACGCCCAAGTCCTGCTTGTTGGCCATAACTAGGAGCAATGCATCCCGTAATGCATCCTCATTTAACAATCTTTGAAGCTCCACGCGTGCCTCATTGATGCGGTCATGATCGTCAGAGTCCACCACGAAGATAATGGCCTTCGTGTCTTGATAAAAAATTCTCCACAACGGGCGATTATTGTCCGGCCCGCTAGTAGCCCACGATGTAAAATGAATACTCTTATATTCAACAATCTCCACGTTGAGTCCTGAACATAAATTTTAGTGTTCTTCGAGGGACAGTATGCGAAGGCAAGGGGATTCAAGGGGAAAATACCAGGGGCTGGAACAGACGTGACGATCTCAGAAAGCTTCAGCTTGTGAAGGATAGTAGTCTTTCCGGCGTCATGAAGCCCGACAATTATAATATTGGTTGTCTTCTTCCCCCATAGTTCGTCAAACAGCTTTGATATTGTGAGACCCATTATGATATGAATAGGCACGGCCTTGCTACCAGTATTGATAGTAATAGATGAATGCGAATTTGGGACCTTTAGAAACAGTGTACAATCCTAGGCGACGCCGACTAAATTTGCTTCTTTATAGGTGTTTATAAAATACGGCGAAAGCTGAAAGCGTAAGTACTTCGGACTTTGCCGGTAGATAGTATTACGGGAAATCACATGCGATAGGTTCTGGATCCATATTTTTCAATACTAAAATTAGGCTCAGCTATAGCGGGGTGGGATGAATCTGAGAGAAAAGTGCTAATATTCCGGGAGTTTTAGAGCGAGAAGAGCGGAGTCTGGGGAGTTTTGAAGCGAGAGGGAGCGGCACGTGCCGAGCTGTAGACCTAGTTCAACGTTGCAACGCTTTGCAGTTTGCAAAAGATCATAGACAGTACTAAAAAGTAATGTTTGCGCCCCAAGCACGGTATTTGTATCCTTTCACAAAATGGCCATCCTGTCGAATTGTGGCCTCAAATGAAGAATATCTTTCCCCTCCAATATGAATGGCGGTGTCAAACTGCGAAATGAACTTAAGAGCCGCATCTAAATTGCCGCGTTGGATGAGTATAATTATGACGTTCGCACTAACATTCTATACGTGAAGGGCATATCCTGCGTCAGATACGGTTCTCTGGCTTCATACACTCTCTAAGGAATATATTAACGTAGATTAAATGGGAATCGACCTCAGCACATCGAGCATGATGCATCCGTATTCAGCTAAGCCTGCGATAAACTCGCCGGGGATAGCGTTGGAGATGACAAACCCACAATTACAGATGTCGCTTGCAGCTTGAAAGAGCAAAACTGTAAAAAGGGATTCTAGATCATCATAGACGAAGACCAGTCCTCGAACCTGATTTTTGGCGAAGGTGACTACATCTATCTAGCGAATACCGATGAAAATCATGTGAGTGCTACTTGGGGACAATCGATGTCGATTCATAGAACGTCAACTTTGACGTGTTCGGGCGCATCTTGTCTACCCAGATAATAGCCTTTGGGTCTATGCCCTGGACCTCAATGAACACGAACCTCCAATGGTCCCATTTAATGAGCGAGTAGCGTAAGTCCACTCGCAATCTACTTACAATTTTCATTTTACTGATCTACTGCAATGGTATTATGGTCATTTTGAAAGACCAGCGAAACGAAATACTAAGCTTTGGGAATTTTCTTTATCCTCACTAGCAATTGGAACAATGAACTAGGTTACCCAATATTATGTAGAGCTTACAAGGGTCTACGGCTCTATGCTAACGCTACCTAATTGACAGAGAAAAAAATGTTCAACGGAGACAGAGTCTGAGAAGAGAGGGTTGCAAGGCATTCTGGGAGCGTCTCGGGGGTTGATTAGAGAGTCTGCCATTCTGTGCGCTTGATAAGTTTTCAGTAACTCGGGCGTTTAGGAGTAAACAAATTATTGTTTGGCTTCTGAATCATTTCCTTTTTTGGTCACACTGATTTTTAAGGCATCAATTCTGTAGCAAGTAATAGCAGGACACACAACAATAACTTGTTTCATATGCTTGGTTAAAATAATGCACAGGTAATTTTCTAGGTCAATGGATATTAGCAATTCAAATATCTACCCAGGTGTTTAGCCTTGGTCTGTCTTATAAAGAGGATGAGTAATAATCATCCGTTTCCGGTGATGCGTTCCAAGGTTGTGTAGACTACCCATCAGCAAATTCACCTCATGCCTAGAATGCCCAGAATACCCAGACTTCAAAGACCACCAGTATCCACATTTGCGAAAGTGTTATATATTTAAGGGCTGTTGTCCTCGCTGGTTTTTCAGTCGACTTGCAAGGTCAAAGGCAACGTTTGACTATGGCTGGTGGCTTTCTTCCATACCACGAACCTGGAAGTATGTACCCATTCACATCGCGATCACTCGACTTCCTGCTAACCAGTTGCAGTTGTTGAGATCCTCATCATCATCTCTTTCTTCTTTTTCCTTTCTCTTGCAAAATGGGTCTCCGCAAAGGTGATTCAAGCGGGCATAATAGGTCAAATCGCCGTCGGCATCATCTATGGCGTACCATTGGCCAATATTCTTGAACATACCTGGCAGGAGACTTTTCTTGCCTTGGGATATGTCGGTCTGATTCTGATCATTTTTGAAGGTGCGTGGTCAGCGTTTTCGTCTTGGCTCCTTGGCTCAGTCAATCCTGATGTCATCCATTCTAGGCGGCCTTGGCGCTCGTGTGGATCTCCTCAAACAAAACTTCGCATTGAGCATGGTCGGTGCAGCAACTGGGGTTTGTTTTCCAATTGGTCTATCGTACCTTTTGCTCTATCTTGGGTTTGGATATGGTTTGTATTACTATGATCGGTAGTTCAAGCGACTAAGCTAACGTGGGCTAGGAGCGGTGGAGACTTTCATTATCGGCGCAGCCCTTTCCGCTACTTCATTAGGTAAACCGGTTCCACCCTCCAACTCTTGGCTTCTCTGGGCGATTCAGTCGCTGACGAATGTTAGGAACAACATTTGCTGTGATTGGGTCTGCATCTAGTTCAATTAATCTCTCCCAGACTCGTGTAGGGTCTGTCCTGGTAAGCGCAGCTGTCATTGATGATGTAGTGGGACTTGTTATGTTGAGGTGAGTTCCTTGAAGTTAGATATCGCTGATACATCTTGCTAACTAACAGAAGTGTCATTGGCGACCTGGGCAAACTTTCCACAGAGGACCATGTCAACCTAGGATGGCTTATCGGACGTCCGATAGTAGCATCGATCGCCATGGCCATCGTGACTCCTATCGTCACCAAATGGCTTTTTGCACCTCTCTTCCGCAGATACATTGAACATCATTTCGCGCGCTTCGATCATATCTCAAACATCATCTTGATGACCCTTGTGCTTTCGGCTTTCATCACGATTGCAGGTTTCACTGGAACGTCGGTCCTGTTTGGTGCTTTCCTCGCGGGCGTGTTTCTAACTTATCTTCCGAGCAAGCGTCCTGAAGGTCCGTTTGTTGTCATGAGCCGCGAGGAAGGCGAGCGCGAGGCGGATAAGAGTCCCACCTTCGTTCATACCTTTGAGAAATACCTCCTTGGCCCTCAGGAGTATTTGATGGAGCCTTTGTTTTTTGCAAGTATTGGATTTGCGATACCGTTCGTACAATTGTGGACGGGGAAACGGATTTGGAGAGGTGTCGTGTACACTCTTCTCATGGCATTTGCAAAAGTATCCAGCTTCCTGTCCTTTCCTCTCCTCTCAGCCCAACGCGGGATTATCGGTGATCATGCTAACAATTTATCTAGTGTGTCGTCGGCATATGGATACCTGTATGGCAACTCTCTACCCGGCGGCGATCTCACAAGAATGCACCCGAAATGGAGAAAAGCCAAGCGCAGCCAGAGAGTGAAGAAACGAGCAAAGCCCGCGACGAAGGACGAGGCGAGAACACCAATGGGCACAGATGGAACCGCGCCTTGCTCGCCGCGGTACTTTTAGGATCAGCAATGGTAGCCCGGGGGGAGATTGGCCTATTGATTATTGAAATTGGACACAATGAGACTCCGTACGTTAGTGACGAGGGCTTTTACACTGGTGTTTGGGCTATTTTGTTGAATACCATCATTGGTCCGGTGACGGTAGGGCTTCTAGTTCGGTTTTACGCGGAAAGGATTGGCGAAGGAGAATGGGGCTTGCAGGAACCTGCTGAGCCCGTCTCAAGTCAGGCGACTATGAATGGAGCCGTATAAACTCCTTCAAGCGAAGATTTCGCGCAAAATTCATGGATATCACATGTGCATAGCAACAGAAGAAGAAGAACATAATGAATTGAATGGAAGTTGCTAGGTCATCGTGGTGGACAATACAATGTTCATGACTCCTTAAGAGTGACAGTGAATCTGTCATCGGATGAAAGGTCCACAGTCGAGTTTCCGCACATCTCGTAGAAGAGAAACGAACTCATCGTCTATAAGGTTTGACTTTCAACAAGGAAGAAAATGGAAGGATATGTAAAGTTGCTGAATCTTCTATTTTAAAAAAGGCAGGGTCAACTATAATCTCGGCTGCTGGTTCAGGGAAATCATTTTCTCAATACCAGACACCATCTCCTTCACTTCAACTGCGGAGCGAGGCAGGTTATGAATGACGCTATGCTGGTAGGAAATGCACAGCCTGGGATGGCAAAAAGACTCAACCAGCATTGCAGACTCCTGGAATACTGGCGGGTCATTTTTGCCCCAGCAGTGGAAAGTGGGAATTGCCAGACGCGCGTTATAAACATCAGGACGCAGTATGCAGGGAACATCAATCATGCTGCGGTCAAGAAAGTCGGAGAGCGGCCGACCATGAACAGCCTTCAAGAGATCAAAGCACCGAGCCGTTAGGCTAATCGAAGAGCGAATGGGCTCCGGGAGCTGAGAGATTTGTATATCATCACTGGAGCGAATGCGCTGCTGTTCTTCTGGTGATAATGATCCTAACACCATCTCTGTGTACGCCGAGTCCGCAGAAAGAGGCGGTATGGTAGAACAGAAAATGGCGAATTGCACCGGGAGCGGCTTTTCGGGGTATAGAGCCATTTTTTCAAGTAGGTAGGCCGCCAACAGAGCCGCCCCCGTGCTGAATCCAAGAACTCCATCGAAAGGCCCATGTTTCTCGAATTCTTGATCAAGTAAGCCGTGGGCAGCTCTCATGCCAGCAGTATCGAAATCCAGACTATAGCAGAGATATGGACCGGGAAAGGCAGCCGCGACGCCTGTCATGGACAAAGTTAGCATGATAGTGGAAAGAAGCTTCGCATATAATTGACCTGGATCAGGTGGACCTTCAAACTGTCCGGCGACAAAGTAAAACTGCCAGCTCGGGTCGCAATATTTTTGGAGCTTTGCGAGCTGGTGCTTCATGACCTCCGGGCCTGTCCCAAAGCCATGGCAACATAGAATTCTCATGATGCTGAGCTTAGATTATTCCCTGTGTCTCAATTTCAAAGTCGTAGCACGGGGAAAGTGGACTTGTATGTCAGGGTTGAAGCACTTGAAATGCCATTAGCAGGCACCGTGCCCTTTTAAAGAATGGCTGATATTTCGCTAGTGCGAGTGGAATAATTCTGTACTTCTCTGTAGCCAGTCATGTCTCTTAGATAGGATTTATCTAGAATCGGAGTTTATATGCGAGTGAGAATTAACCCTGACCGCTTCTGACAACTAGAATTAACGAATCACAGAAGCACGAAGTGGAGCCGTGCAGAGGTCGCAGGGCAAGAAGAGACGAGCTTCGGGTTTGCCCGAGATAGCATCACCATTGGTAAATAACATGGACTAAAAATTGCGATTCTTATGCACAGTACAAACGCAATCTCGCTCATCGCGAAGACGACCCAAAGCCAGAATTTTGACTATGAGATTAAAGACTCGACGTCGGCTATTTATAACTGTGCCCCATTCTTCACATGTGTGCAATGTATCCAAAATGGGTTGGGAAAATCAACAATTGGCTTTAGCCATGATAATGGCGCAAAGTACCCATCCACGGTCTTTGACGGTGCAGCAATATGTAGGGTGTGGTGCGGGCTTATAAAAGGAGGTGAGACCAGCTCGTTCCAGTCGCTTGTCAGCTTGGGTGGAAGTCTCGTGATGTCTTTGCGCCTTCCCGAATAGACCTTAGTGTTTACACCTTTGGGAGATCTGACAATTGCCGAATCGAGAGATTGAATGGTGGAACCGAAGAAAGCCCCAACGTGATATCTTGGGTATTGTTACGTAGCTCGTTTCTACAATCGATGAAAGGCCAGTGCGAGTTAGCCGAGCGATCTACTATTGATCACGACAATTGGATGAAACAGCTGTCATTCCTTAATTTCAGCGTTTCAGCGGCATATGACGGAGCGGGGAACCCCCTCATCCCGCCAATTTGTGGGGCGGAAAGGTGGACATGATTTCATCGCTTTGCCCCGCGTATTCAGAAACCAGAACATCCGTTTCATCACATCATGGCCATACTGAAATCCAGCAAGTTAGGCGAAATCCACGGGCGAGAAGTGGATGGGGTGAGTCAATATCTCGGCATTCAATATGCAACCCTGAAGAATCGTCTCGCCGATGCCGAATTGATTGAAGAGCGTACGGGTGTCTTGGATGCAACCAATGATGGGTGAGTTTACCCCCGAGCTGTCATGCACGAAGATTAACGGTCATAGGCCTTCAGCTTTATCTATACCAGTTGGATGCGATGATGAACTCGGGCACATTCAGCACACATTGCCCAAGAAGGAGCTTCGCCAGTCCGACGTCGACTGTCTCAATCTGAACATTGCTGTGCCATCCAATACGACCCCGGAATCAAAGCTCCCAGTTCTGTTCTTCATCCACGGCGGTGGTTTTTTTACTGGAGCAAATTCGTGGCCTCAATATGATCTTACTCGGCTGGTCAAGCTGTCGATTGAGAGGAAATTGCCTATGGTGGTGGTGACAGTAAAGTATGAGCGACCCTCTCGTTTTAGATCATTATCTGACTATTTGATAGTTATCGCTTAGGAGCTCCAGGTTTTTTGACATCTGAAGAGTTGCGTCAGGCGGGCTACCGCTCGAACAATGGACTTCGCGATCAACGGGTTGCGCTGGAATGGGTTCAGAAGCACATTCGAGATTTTGGTGGCGACCCAGACAATGTGACTGCAGCGGGTCAGAGTGCTGGAGGAGGTAATGTTTCTAGTCCTGAATGTCCCACTGGACATATGACTGATTCACAATAGTATCGGTGACCTACCACCTCCACTCGCAAAAACCCCTGTTCAAGAGAGCCATTTCCATGGCTGGCACATCGCTTCTTGTCCAGGCACTACCCAACATAGTCCACGAAGAGATCTATGAGAAAGCAATCGCTGCGCTGGGACTTTCCAACGCGTCGGCTGAAGAAAGGGTGAAAGCTCTTCTCGACATGCCGGGAGAGCAGCTGGTAGCTCAGCTTCCCCGGGTATTGTCGCACCTGCTCTAGATGGCGACTTGATTTTGCCTGGTACCACGTACGCTGAGATTGGAAAGCCTGGCTCCAGTTTCATTCCTGGAAAAGAATGGTGCCATGATTTGTTGATTGGCGATAATGAAATGGACGTACGTTGGAATTCAATCCCCTTTTGTGTGTAGACTGACTCAGGTGTTGGGTATAGGCAAGTATTTTCGAATTCCTTGCGCCACAACTCAAGACGCAGACCACTAAAAAGTTTCTTGCTGCAATTCACAAGGTTCTTGCGATACATCCAGCAGCGGCCCAGCGCATTTTGGAGACTTATGAGATTAATGAGGACACACCCGATGCGAAAGCCTTCGCATCTGCTCTGACCTATGCTAATGATATATCTTTCCATGCACCTGCGTTATCCTACGCCCTTGGATGGGCAGGAAATGCCTATGTATACTACTTCAACGAGGGTAATCCTTGGGATGGACCTTGGAAAGGGCGCGCCAATCACATCCTTGATGTGGCTTATCTCTTCCAGAACTTTAATGACTTTATGAGTCCCGAGCAAGCCGCGGTCGGCTCTGCATTTGCAGAGGATATTTTCAAGTTCTGTTATGGCGTGGCGCCATGGCCAGCCACTTCTAATCAGATTGACAGCGCCCCCTCGGCGCGCATTTACGGTCCTAGTGACCAAGGTACTATTACTGGTGTATCCCAGCAATTGTTTGGAGATAATACCCTCCGCAGACGGATTCTCTTCGATTGTGCCTCCGAAGTATCGCTGGATGATTTAGCCAAGGTACTTGGAGAGCTGATGTTTAGCTGATTTGGGGATACTACTACGGAGTACATAGCATCTTATCACAACACAATGCCACATATTTGTTTTCTTGTCCTGAAATTGGGCTTGACACGGTGTGCATATAAGGCACCGATTGTAAACCGAGCCGATACGGGCTGAAATCACAGCGCCGATCTGCCGCAATATTCCCACGCGTACCAGCCACACATTCAATAGTCGCGTGGTTGGGCGGGGGCCATGGCAACCAGGCTGGAAAGCCACATCCAATCGTTGGCGAAGATGGTCAGCAGCAGGAAACAATAAGAAAACAAGAAATAAAACTTTAATGATCGGCAGGAAAAGCTCTTCACACCCAGCCTCTCCATCTTGCGGGACTCGGCGAAACCTCGTCGTATGCCAGTCAAAGAGTGGTAGATCGTGATCGTTTTGATCGCTATTACGTTGGTGTTTCAAATTGACCCATAAAGACGGCCTATGAGAAAGGCGAAAGTGGGAATTCAGGAGAAATTAAGCATGAAAAGAAAATGCGTTGTTCCCCGATCCCATTGGCTCGATACCAGTCAGGTCGGACAGAGTGGAGATGCTGAGGGGCTTTGATAGGATCACAGCATTTGATTTGTACACAGCAAATCTTGGATCCCATCGACCCACGGCATCCACAAAGGTTCCAGCCCGTGTTGATTTGCGTAAGAATTGGGACAGAACAAGCTTTCCCAGGGTTCGCTGTTACTTTTTCAGGAACAAAAAGTTTGCCCTGACCCAAGTTCGTAGGCGTGTAGATATCTGCAACGTTTCCAATCTTTGTTCAGGAGTCAACTCTGCATCCTCCTGAGCAATGCGGTGTAATTTATCCCCCGGTCAGATCATCGGTGCGAGCCTCGCGATTGTGCCTGTCGTACACGCGTTGTCGCCGCGCACGGAGATCTCCGACTCGTACGATTTTGTGATCATTGGAGGAGGACAGGCTGGACTGACTGTTGGTGGCCGCCTTGCTGAAGACACAAATCACACCGTCTTAGTTCTAGAGGCGGGTGGCAATGGCGATGATTATCGTGAACGTATAGGTATGAATCGATATGGATATGGGGAGGGGAGAGCGAGCACAGAGAAAAACTAACATCCCTCTAGATACCCCAGCATACTCATATTTTGATTCTTTATGGACAACGCCTTTAAATTGGAAGTACTACACCGTTCCACAGTCCAATGCCGACGACCGAGAGATTTATTGGCCTCGAGGCAAGGTACTTGGAGGTAGGCATCTCTCATTCGTTCAGACTTGACAAAGTGCTTACCATCATCGTTATACAGGCAGTTCCGCGATCAATGGGTTATATTTGACCCGCCCAGGCGAGGGTGATATTACCGCCTGGAAAGATCTGTTGGGCGATATGGCTGGAGCAGAGAATTGGTCATGGGACTCTTTCTACGCTGCCATGAAAAAGAGTGAGAATTTCACGGCACCAAGTGACTCTATAGCCGAAGAGGCCGATATTCACTGGAACATATCGAATCATGGCACTGCAGGACCGATCCAGGCGTCCTACCCGGGATACACATTCCCCCAGGTGGGCTACTGGTCAGAATCTTTGGAAAACATCGGTATTTCCGTTTCTGCAGACATGTACGGTGGTGAGAACTGGGGTGCCGAGGTCTCAACATCATGTATCAACCCTTCCAACTGGACACGATCCTATAGTCGGACAGGCTATCTCGACCCACTTCCCGATCGAGGAAACTACGATGTTCTGGCCAATGCATATGTGACTCGCATTGTCTTTGACACCTCGAACTCGGATAATTTGACGGCCACTGCGGTCGAATACACAACTGACAATGGCACGACTACGTCGACGGTCAACATTACCAAAGAGGTCATTCTCTCTGCTGGCTCAATTGGCAGCCCAGCAATCCTAATGTACAGTGGTGTGGGTCCTAAAGACGTTCTCTCCGATGCGGGTATTGACCTGCTCTCTGAACTACCCGGTGTCGGCCAACATCTGCAAGATCATTTTGTAGGTCATTCGACTTCCCTATACTCAGGACCTTCAACTAACTAGCGGCAGAGTGCTACTGTGACTTGGGATAACGATGTGACCACCTCCGGCGACGTTTATTACGAGGATGAGTCCGACAAGGTAAGTCTCTTCAATTTAGGAAATAGAAACATATTCTAATTTACACAGGACAATGAACTCTACCTCTCATACATCGACGACGCCATCGCTTACGTCAATGCTACTGCGTTATATGGGAGTGACCTTTCCTCGATGGAATCAAGCATTCTCGCTTCCATTGACCAGTACGCACCAAACTCGACATACAGCGACGAGGTGATCGCGGGCTACAAAGCCATCTGCAATATTACAGCCAAGAATATCTTCAACAGTCCCACCGGTATTATCGAGCTTTTGTTTATGAACAGCGATGCGAATGGTGATATTGGTATCACTGCTGCTCTCCAGCATCCATACAGCCATGGTCGTATTTACATCAACTCCTCGAACCCACTGGACTACCCCGTCATCGACCCGAACTATCTATACAACCCCGCTGGTACGTAACATCGCGTCGTTGAAAGGTCGAATACAGCTAACCCGATGCAGATTACGAGATCCTCCGTGACGGCCTGAAAATGGCACGCAGTATTGGTGAAGCAAGCCCCCTGTGTAGCAACCTGACATCGGAAACAGCTCCCGGCACAAATGTCACGACCGATGATGAGTGGGTAACCTGGCTACGCGGCGCTGCCAGCACAGAATTCCACCCTTCTTCCACCTGCGCCATGCTACCCCGCGAATTAGGTGGTGTTGTCGATGCAAACCTCCTGGTATATGGCCTAGCGAATGTTCGGGTTGCAGACGCTAGTGTTCCCCCGATTTCATTGTCTACCCATCTTATGTCCTCGACATATGGAGTTGCTGAGCAAGCGGCGAACATTATTCGTGGATTTTATAATGGTGTGCCCATGACACAGTCTTCTGGTAGCAGCGGCGGCGGTAGCGGTAGTAGTGGTGGCTCTAATACCACCACTGCTGCGAAGAGCTCTCAATCTACAGGATCAGAAGTTGCGCCAAGTAACAGCGCTTCTGGTAAAGGGGGTGCCCTTTTGTACAGTTGGATGTCTATTTTCCTCTTTATTGGCTTGTCTCTGTAGACTGAGATGAGATTGGGCTTTGTTATGAACACTGTTGTACATAGTTAAGGGCAGTACATGTTATGATCCACAAGAATATACGCAGCATTTTTAATTACAGAACATGTCGAGTGCTGGAATCTGACTTGTAGAAGCGTGCATGGAAGTCTATGTTTAAATAAGCATTTCCCATGTGGTTTTATCCTGACTGCGTGCATACCAATGGTCCGCGCGACATGTAAGGCACCTGCAACCTTGGAACCATCTGCTTTCAGAGCTTGTGGTGTAGACCTGTCTTTCAAAGATCGAGTGACAAATCGCAACAGGGTCTCCAAGGTTCGTTATGTGGCAGCTGTACATTTCGAATGGCTATACGCAATGCACATAAAGGAGAGTCGATATTCAAGATTTTTTGAATGGCATTAAGACTCGAAGTTCATAGAGTATCCACCTGTCTTCGGGTCCTGAACGAACTTGAAATTATCCGTAGATAGACCAAATGGTTTCAAAAAGCCATTCCCGAGCTATTAGAAGATAGAATGTTAGACCTCATGAAGCGCAGCACTTGGAAAGCAATCGACTCACGTCCTTCATCTTCGACATCATCTCACCCATCTCCTTCTCTTTGGCAGCGTTGATGCGGCTTGGAAGGTCACGAAGAGCCCGTTGTACAATGCGTCTATCTTCAGGTGGAAGGTTGTTCATCCCATCCAAGATTTGATAGTCTTCTGCGGCACCCTGTAAGCTGGCCCAGCCGCCAGTTTGTGATTTGGCTTTGGCGCGCCGCATGAGAGCTTTGGCCCGAATCCGCAGGACATTGGTGCGGGTCTCATCTAACTTCTTCAAGCGCTCCAGCTCTTTTTCCTCCGCATCATCATCTTCCCCAGATATCTCAACCACTGCATCGCTGTCCTGTGTACCGCTGGTTGTGGGGTGCGAGCTTTTGGATTCGCTCTGTTCCGGTGTGGACGATTCGGACGGGACAATCTTTTCGAGACGATCGAGGGACATGGTGGCAGACTCAACCGCGGATTTCCAGTCTTCCATTTTCAGGTAGCACGCGGAGATGTTACACCGAAGGACGGCAACGTCATAATCCAGGTAGTTGGGACAGGAGGCGAGAGCCCGATCGTAGCAGGAGATAGCTTGGTCATAAGAGCCAGAACTAAATAATTGGTTCGCTTCTGTTTTGATTTCATGGGATTCTTTCAGGAGTTGCTGTCGTCATGCCGACAAAGGTTAGCGACTAGCCAGGAAATTTGGAGACAACCCGCAACTCACAGCTTCTTCCTCCGCGGGGAATCGCGCATCGTGGAATACATCGTCATCACTGTCGCCATCATCCTGCGCAGGAGCGACGCCTTTGTTACGCTCTTCGGCAGGAAAAGAATCACCGGTGGTCGTCATCGTGAAGTGGAATGCAACAATACAAGAAGGAAGGACGTCGGCGGAAGAATCACGGGACTGATAAGCGGCGTTCTCCCCCGCGCGGACCTTATCAGACACAAACCCTGTGTCCCGCTCAAATATATCACAACTCAACAACATACCCATCATGACGGAGCGCAATGAGTACGTATGGCTGGCCATTGACTACTTCAAATCCCGTTATAACATTCGTAATAGACTCCCCCGCATTCGTGCGTGTCTCTTCGACATGGACGGGTTATTGATCGACTCGGAGGACAAATACTCCCAGATCACAAACGAAGTCCTTGCCATGTACGGCAAGCCAATGCTTCCTTGGTCGATCAAAGCTCAGCTGCAGGGACGCCCACAGCCTGAGGTATGTTGAGAGGATCCTGCATATCCCCGATACCAAGAAACGTAGTGTAACCATTTCTACAGGCCAGTAAGATCTTCCATGACTGGGCTCAACTCCCAATTACTCCGGAAGAAACCCAAGCCAAGCAAGCATCTCTGCAGGCAAAGTATTTCCCAGAATCGCAGCCGCTGCCTGGAGTCCCCACTCTTCTCTCCAACCTTGTGTCAACCCAATCCACGGACCAGCCTGTACACATTGCTTTGGCAACTTCTTCGAATAGCAAGAACTTCAAGCTCAAGTCAGGCCACCTTACAGAGCTCTTCGCGGCCTTTCCGGAGATTCACCGAGTCCTGGGCGACGACCCTCGGATTGGCAAGGGGAGAGGCAAGCCGCTGCCTGACATCTACCTCCTGGCATTGGAGACTATCAACGAGAGCTTGCGCAGCAAGGGCGAATCTGAGATTAGACCTGAAGAATGTCTGGTTTTCGAGGATGCAGTTCCGGGTGTAGAGGCAGGTCGCCGCGCAGGCATGCAGGTTGTCTGGTGCCCGCACCCTGGTCTTCTGGAGGCCTATCGAGGCCGGGAGGATGAGGTCCTGGCGGGCCTGACAGGCTCGCATAAGGAGAGTGAAAAGACTGCAGCTGAAAGAGAAGCTGATGAATTACAGGCTGGCCGTGTGCAAGGCTCCGGGAAGACTGGAAAGCTTGGCGATGGATGGGGACAACTAGTTGCTACCCTGGAGGACTTTCCTTACGAGCGGTATGGCATTCGGATACCCTAACTTATTCCAAATAGATGTAGATTTCATGGAATAACAATGATATACATACAACTTCCTCCCGGCTTCTCTCAAGGCCTTCTTGGTGACATTTTCAAGGTCTTCTCCGTTGTTCGCCTTTTCATTCGTGAAGACCCTCTTCACGCTGTAACAGCCTTGGTCCTTGCAATGGCTTAATTTTTTGTACCCAAGAAGAAAGTTTTCCATCCTAAAAACAAGTCTTACATTCAATGGATTATTTAATCCGGAAATGCAAGATTGACCTTCTGGTTGGCCAAAACCCGCTTTGGTGCGGCAAACGAATCATCAATAAAGACATGAACATAATCAAGGTCCTGAAGGTGCTTTCAAATGAAATCCAATTACTGGGGGTACAGAGTGGAGGAAAGTGAGAGCAGAGTGATGGAGAAAGAAGAAAAAGAGAGGATCCTTTCATCGTTCATATTGCGTAGGTTACTGTCGCGCGGTATACTGGAGAATGGAAGAAAGGAAGATGAGCAAGATTGGTGGCATGGGCAGCACTGAGGTAGGTATCAAAGAATCAACCGATTCGATGTCGACTCTTTCATAATCTCGGATTAAATATCGTCGGAACACAGCCTCAAAATTTGGTTTCGTCGCTGCCTTGAATCTTCATGTCTTGTAGTGGTCCGTATTACGATCTTTGTGTAGTTTTGGGTTGCCAACTACTTAGTAGATTCACACACAGTACGTTTGGTCTTAACAAAGATCTCCCACTCCTCAAATATACATGAACCCATCACCTCATATTTCTGGATCCTTTATTCTCGAGCAGTCCGTGTCTTTCTTCTACGACTCACCACATCTGAACACGTCTTACTATTTGCTCCCACTTCTTCTCCTTATCGTCACCTGTCGTTGTGATTTTCAAGATGAATACTCCGGCATTCGACTCCGATATCCTCCAATATGCTCGGAACCGAGGCATTGCAATCCCATCTGAGATGAAAATCGCTTCTGAGCTCAGTATCGGCAAAATCATTCCCCTGCACTACAAGTACTCTGATGAGGTCGCAATCAGATTCGAAAAGTTCTATTCAACAGCAAGAAAGGATCTCGAATCACAAAAACTCAACCTGAGTCATGACTCTTCTCTATTTTTGATGCAAGAAAGGAATACGACTATGGAGTCGCAAGTTAATTGGGACAACTTGCTCCCTTCAATCAACGTAGTGGATACCCGTTCGAGTGATCCTCTGCAAAGTGAACGGGCAATTCGAACACTCCAGTCTGTTGTCTCTCGGAATGGGCCTGGCTTCCATTCTACATGCCTGGAATCGGACCATGGACAAAATGAATCCCAGTCCGTTGGTTTTGATAGTTACTTTGCGCCTCATATTCCACAGCGTCTGGGCTTTGGTACTGTGTGGGGTCCACCCAAGAATTATGATACGCCTCCAAGGCTCTCGGAGATTCTTGCTCAAGCTCAAGCTTTCGGCTCCATGAGACTAGATATCTGCAAAAAGGCATGTACTTTGATGTCCAAGGACTGGAGGCGGGACAGTGGACCATCGAGGAAGGTGGTAGATTCGATACGTTATGAAATGCTTCCCCAGCATAAGGTCGGTCTGTTTCTGTGATTTCAAGTTTGAGACGAGGCTGAAATCTGTAACAGAGCGCTACGCTGTTTAATGACATAATACTTGTCCCTGAGAAGCTGGAAGTGCACAGCGGTCAATTGCTTCAATTCAGATATCCAGCTCGTGCCCGGAAGATAGCTGCAATGCGCCAAAGGAAGCCCCAGCCAAACACTCTTCTGCCCAATTTCCAGGTTCCTGCAGAGCCAGCTTTCAAAGGGCTACGGGAAGACAGGCAAGCTCTCTCCTCTATCCCAGAAGATACAGAGGTAGACACTCAGAGTGAGAAGTCCCAAAACCCGCCTTGTCTTCCATCAAAATCACCGACCAGGAGTCCGGCTATTGCAGCGGGTTCAATGCTTCCCAAGGTAAATCATACCGGAGTATCTCCAAAGCCAATTAGCTTAGTTGGAGAATATCGATGCTGACACAAATTACTAGGATGTCGTTAATGCTGGAGCACTCGCCAGTGCCACTGCATCGCAACCAATTTCCGTTGAGGCATCTCCTGAGCTTCACACGAACGCATCATCTCTGGAAGAATCTGGCGGTGTTCCAGAATCTCTTCAATCGGCCAATTGTGATATACTTTCGAATGTTTCTGACACCTTCGTTCCTGTCGTCTCTGCCCCTCTGCTGAAAGCAGAGATCAGGTCTTCAAAAGGTCAAGTTGAAAATAGTGACGGTAAGTCGTTTCGAAGCACCGGTTTGACTGGCCCACCACATATGGAGAACGCTCCTACTGCGGTGCTTGAAACTTCATGCATATCCAGTATCGGGCCATTCAGCAAAGGACTCGGTTCTCTATCCACATTCATGGAATCGAGGGGCGTCGTCCCAGCAAACGGCTCTACAAGTAGCGCTTACTTTCCTCGTCATGATACTAACAAGGTCAACGAGCAGCAGCACCAAGAGAACCAACGCGTCCCTTCAGCTCTGGAAAAAGCCATCTTTGAACCCTCAACATACCCCAATGCAGTCATCACTCTCGACATAATCAAATCTCAGTTCGCAACCATGACTTCTGATCTCCTTCTCTTCCTTTCAATGGATCTTCTCAAGACTCATTTGCAAATAGTCCAATTCCTCGAGCAGCAACGCGACCCTCCCAGACTGATTTACCGGGAGTACAAACAGTCCTCGGCCCCTTCAAATCCAGGAAGCTTCCAATATCAACAAACGCCTCCAGAAGCAGACTTCATAATCGCTCCAGACGTGGGGATCATACTTTCGTCTTCCCACTCATTAACACAAGTCTTCCTGCCTGGCCACCGACCCGAAGACCCCTACATTCGAAGCAATCCAGATATCACGTCCCCTCTCAGAGAACGAATCTTCCGCCTGGCGCCTCGGTACGAAACTCTGTACTTGCTAATAAACCACCCATCACCCAAACTGGGAGCCCAGACAAACATCCTTCCAGCAGAAGAATTGCGAATGAATGACTCCACTCAAGAATGCCTTCAATCCCTCATTTTATTCTGCGATTCTCTTTCTCACTCAACAACCATAATCCCCGTTCATACTTCAATCTCTCCTGAGCAAACGGGAAACTGGATCCTCACCCTCACGGCCATACATGCTCATTCCCTTCCAAAATTCGCTATTCGGGCACCAGATCCTGATCCGATCATGAACTACGTCGGTTCCGCTCAACGGTTCACGCTGAATCAAATTATCAAGGACGACGAAACCAAATGGGAGGTTTTCCTCCGAGCCATTGGATTGAATCCCTTTGCGGCGAGAGCAGTTCTCGATATTATTGATGCGGAGGTTCATCCTACAACGGCGTCTGAGAATGTTGAGCTTGATTCTTTTCCAGTCAATATTTCAGAAAAAGAGTCTGCTTTGGCCACTTTTATTGAGATGAAGCCCGAGGAGAGGCTGCGTCGGTTTCAGGGTCTGATTGGGGAGCTTTTGTGGGCCAGGCTGCATGCTGTTATTGAGAGGGGTTGAGATTTTGCTTTCGGGCTTCCATGCGATTCAGATACGCAGGACTATGCTACTTCATGGAAACGTGGTTGCACTTGCTTGTTTCCCTCTTGTGGGCTCGGAATATGGATTGTACAAGCGTCCATTTATGGCATGATTCAAGCTATTCCAGCTAGCCCTGTATGGGAGGGTCGCTCATCACCAATTCATTAGTTTATCCCATATTCATTCCACGGTGATCCAAGATCCCATTAATACATTGCGCTCTGGAATTTCCCCAATGTCCAGTTGTATCTATAAGATAGGCATCTACCTACACAAATGGGTATCTACCATTTGATTTCTCGGGTGGTGGGTGAGTGTAGTTTCACAAGGGAACATGTACGTGTTATAATTGTCAGATTGAAACAGCCGGACATTACTGGTATGAGAGGAGATTATCATCAAATTACCAACTGCCTGCCATAGCACAAGCACAGACGCGACAAGTTGCGATTGGTTTTAAAAATACATTGGACAAAGACATGCAAGACCCAGGGCCAATCCAGCGCTTCAAAAACTCAGTATGCAAAGATGAAAGAGGCCAAAGCAGACCACGGGACAAAGCCTGACCCAAGGCACGTGCACCGGAACCCCGGAGATATAGTTTATTATTTTTGTAAGATTTGTTCTTGAGATCGTTGAGAGTGGTCGAGCTCGCGACTTCGCTTCGGTATGGTACACACTGGATGCATTCCTACACGAGTGTTCGAAGCTCGGGTGGCGAGGAAGACATTCAGATAAAAAGGATGCGAGAGACAAGAGTTAAGGTGACTTGTTAAGGCGCTTAGAGCTCGTTGATCTTGGCAAGGATCCTGTGGTATGTTAGTGGGGGACTCAAGACAATTGTATGCTGCAGTAGGTTTAGGTGGGTAGACATACTCAGAGTCACGGAACAGGTGGTACTCCTCCTCGCCGATCTTGATGGGGCTACCACCGAACTATAAAAAGAAGTCATATTAGCATATAAAGAACGGACGATGCCTCGGAGTTTGTGCCGAGTAGGAACAGCAATATAATGCGATGCGCGGAAGAGGTCGGAAAAGGGAACGTAGCGTCAACGTACCTGAGGAATCAAGACCTTGTCACCAGCGGCAACGCCCATAGGGAGGCGCTTGCCATCCTTGTCGAAGGCACCGGGGCCAACAGCGAGGACCTTGGCCTCGTTGAGCTCCTTAACACTGCTCTCAGGGAGGAAGATACCGGAGGCGGTCTTGGCCTCGGCCTTGACGCGCTGGATCAGGACGCGGTCCAGGAGGGGAGCAAGAGCCTTGATGTTGCGGATGGCAGACTATTGAAATTGGCTTTAGTACACAGTTTGACAGGTAGAGGGGTGTCGGTCCGGCTGAGTCTGGGGAAGGGAAAAAAATGCGCGGCCGGCCTCCGACGCCAGTCTAGCTTGCCAACAAGCTTGCAAATGGGCATAGAGTGGTTTTTCACAGAAATTGAACATTTTACGTACCATTGTGATGAAGAGAGAGGTCTTGAGGTCAAGGGGTGATGTTCGTGGGATGGAGAAGGGAAGAGGAAATGTCCGGGGGAGGAAGATCTGGACTTTCGCCGCGAGAAATTTCCAGAATGCCAAGACCACAGCTTTAGTCCCGAGGAACATGGAAGAACCCGAACAACTAGAGACCAATTAAAGCAGAAATGAATCCCCTTAAAGGCTTACGAAAGCTTCACAGACGAATGATTCTTTGACCATTAATCTTATTCTCAATTGCTCCATGGGATATACTACCAAGAAGACCTACGAAACGGAATCTCCTGCCAGCTTACCCCAATCTACAGTACAGCTCCGTTCTTCCGAAGCGGATCTTTGGGCCACGACCATTTAAGAGATATAGACCATAAAGTCATTGGAAAATCTCAATTATTTCATTTGCATAAAACGCCGCAACATCCAGCCCATCATCCGGAGGGCGAACCCAAAATGATCACATAGGAAGTACTAAAACTGACATTTAAACTACCATCTCCGCCCCCGTCCACGGCCTCCATAATTACCGCGTTGGTCGTAATTTCCATATCCCATCTGACCTTGTGGAGGCTGTCCGAAGCCTTGATTCGGTGCTTGGCCTCCAAAGTTCTGCTGGCCTGGCTGACCACCACCGCCAGGCTGGCCACCCATCATCGCTTGTGCGCTCTGCATAAAGGCCATTGGATCCATGTTAGAGGGGTCCATTCCCTGAGCCATCATGCCGGCCAACATCTGCTGCATCATATCTTGGGACATGTCAGGCATGCCGGGCATACCAGGCATGGCTGGCGGACCGCCGCCTGTAGGTCCGGGGACTGGAGGTGGTGCACCAGGCATCGGAGGCATTCCCATGCCCAAGAACGATGACATATCATCCATCTGTCGCTTCTGGTCGCCAACCTCCTTGCGTGTCTCCTGCTGCTTCAGACAATAGCTAACCCATGTGAATTCGTCAAAGCCGTAGTTGAAGAAGTCGGAGACATCAGAGCCCGGTCGCCGCCAAGGCTTATCATCAGCCGGGAAATCTGTGTCCATATCTGTAGCCATGATTGTCTTCCCAGTTGAAGGGTGCACGGGATTGCCATTCACATCTATGGTGGAGGTATGGATGGGTGGGTAGGAGGAGCCTGGTTTTTGATTTTGAGGCACGGTAGGTTTTGTGGGAGCAGCACTGCCGGTTCCAGGCAGTTGAGTTGGGGCATCAAGACGAGGAGTGGCAGACGGTGTCGCAGATTTGGAGACAGCCGATGAGTCTGCGGAGGACGGTCGTTGCGAGTCTTGTCGTAAGCTTGCATGGCGTGGATGGGAGCTTCGAGGGTTAGATAAATATGAACATGCGCTCAGATGGCTATGGCTTACAGCTCTGGAGGGGGCGCGTCGGCAGGGGCCTCTGTAATAATATTGAAATCATCCTGAGCTTGGTTAGTGAAAGGACCAAGGCGTAAAGCAATTGGTATCGAACCTCATCGGAGTCGACCTCTACTTCCTCCTCGTCATCCATGTCGTCCATCTGTTGGCCTGGGGCTGTGTCCTGGGCGTTATTCGGTGCGTGGGCCGGTGCCACCGTGTCGGCGGGATCGTAGAAATCATCCTCTTCGTCTTCCATGGTGATTTGCTTTCGGTCGCACGGATTCTGTTGTAGAAAAGATGTCGCGACTGGCTGGCGATCCTCCGCAGGTAAATGGGAGTTTGGACTGTTTGCACTTGAGCTGGCCTTCGATGTTTGTATGAAGTTGCACTTTCATTTGTGAGTAAGAATGATACTGCAATGCTATTGTTAAAGATAAAAAGGATCAATTTAAACTTTAAAGAGACTGTGAATGACACTGCTCTTATCTGCTAAATCGATTGGTGACTTTGGACAGTATATGTCGAGCATCTTCGTCGTTCTGCTTTGATGCCTGAATAATAAGGCTCCAGTATACTTCACTTTTCTAAAAAGCTTGCCAATGTGGTAATTTCATTCAATAAGCAAGAGAGAGCTGATCCATTCGTCTTTATCCAGATGTCTCGCTTTCAAATCAATCAATACTCCCAATCCATCTGCTGATTCATGATTTGCGGTACCTTTGAATTTAGTCACGTGCACTGCCCCAGACGTCAGTGATTCGGATATCCAACGTTTTTCGTTGAGCCAACTCCTCCCTGCGACTATCTTGCGACTGTGTGAATTAAATCGGTACACAAAATGGCGGATCAAGAGAGTGGCAACTCCACTCCACGGTCCTTCACGGGCCAAACTGCCTCCGCGGAGGACATGCTCAAGTCGCAAACCGTCGGTCTCGTGCATTTGTCCGACTTTCGCAAACGACGCGCCGAGGTCCTGGAGCAAAAAGAGCGCGAAGCGCATGACAAGTCCCTTGGACGATTGGCATCTGGTAATTCAAGAAGCGCAACTCCCTCTACAGGCGATGTGACTGACGGGTAAGTTCCAAGGGCTCGATTTCCCCACGACTGTCTCCACGGCGACCTGAGCTAACCCCTCCTATGATTGAATAGATCGTCAACGCCTCGAAGCGATGGTCCCCCCAAAAAGAAAAAGAAGAAGCCTCTTGCAAAGAGTAAGCTTTCATTTGGCGACGATGAGGATGGGACGGGTGAGGAGTCTGCAGCTACTCCACGCGACTCGAGTTTATCTCGGTCCGGCTCAAAGACACCGATAGAGGACGGTCCAACCTCGGGAGCCGTTCGCATGAAGGCTAACCCAAATGCACCGCCTCCTCCGAAAGCTCTAACCAAGGCCGCTTTGGAAGAACAAGCGCAAGCTCGTGATGCGCTTCGCAAGGAATTCTTAGCCATGCAAGAAGCTGTCAAGAACACGGAGATTTTGATCCCTTTTGTCTTCTTTGATGGCACAAGCACACCTGCTGGCTCAGTCAAAGTCAAGAAGGGGGATCATGTATGGCTATTTTTAGATCGGTGTCGCAAAGTTGGTGCAGAGTTGGGGGTCGGTGGTGCCAATGGAGCTTCCAAAGCACGGAAGGATACTCGTCGAGAATGGGCACGAGTTAGTGTTGATGACTTGATGCTTGTTAAAGGCAATATCATTGTTCCTCACGTGAGTAACTTGTAATTCATTGTTGCCGATCACTCAAGCTGACTGGATTTAGCATTACGAGTTCTACCACTTTATCGCCAACCGAGTGCCAAGTTTCTCCAAGACAGGAGGATTATTATTTGACTACACCAATAAGCCTCCTCCAGAGCGCTCAAATGATGGCCCTTTATATCGACCCAGTGATCATCCATTGGAGGGTGCTGACAAGGACTCGGCGGAAACCAAAGTAGTAGATCGTCGTTGGTATGAGAAGAACAAGCATATCTACCCGGCTAGTCTTTGGAATGAGTATGAGCCCGGCAAGGAATTTGAAGAAAAGATGAACTCGACACGTCGTGATGCACAGGGAAATACATTCTTCTTTTAGCGTGGTGTTTTTATGAATCCTATGGGGGCATATCTGTTTTTTTTTTGTTTGAATATATCCAGGCGCTGTGTGGCTCAAAACTAGATCAAATACCAAATTACGATGAACGTTTGGTCCTCGGAGATTGACTACCCACTCCCATTCTCTCTTTTTCCTCCCATCAGCCAATACTAAACAACGTCATGGATTTCCACCTACGATGCAATTCCCTCAAATGCCGTGCACGACTGAAGGAGAGAGCGGTGGTGACAACTTGCTCGTGAGTCGCATTGGGTGTGGCTGGTAATTGAGAAACTGACGGTTCAAGACACATATTTTGTGTAGGATGTGCAGATGGCCTCGGGCTTTCACATCCCACTGCCGATGACCGTCGTTGCCCTGCCTGTTCAACAGTTCTATCCCACCCCGATGATGCTGTTTCCACGATTTTGAATCCGACGGAAGACTACAAGACGAGTGTGCTGAGTGGTTTGGACCCCAATACTGTCATGGAGTGCGCTGGTCGTGCTTTGGGGTTTTGGGCATATCAGAGCACGCAAGAGATGTAAATTTGCTTCTCTCATGCTTCTTTGGTCCCGTCAGATCATTGAGAACAGGAACGGCTTACTTGACGTTCTAGATTTTATCAAGAATTCCTGGGCAAGAGTCTCACCGAAAAGTATACAAGCCTCAACATGCAGATGGACAGAGTCGTTCTCAACGCGAACTCGGAAATCTCAAATCTTCACAGCAGGCTTTCAGGTATATTGGCTGGAGTTCTCCAGTTATAATGCATAAAGCTAATTCCTCAATCTATAGATCTACAAGCAGTCCAAGAACAATTGCAAAAGAAAAATCAAGAGCTTGTGGATCTCTATCGTGAAAAGTCCACGAAATTGACACAGATGACGAATCTCTACAACATTCTCAAAGCACGCGCCATGCGATCCCGTATGGAGACTGCAGCTTCGGAAACAGTCTCTCATACTTTGAACACAGTCTCACGAAGTATACCTGTCGGATCGCTCGCCCCATCTGGGCCGTCCCAGATTCCTACTCGTTCTACGCCACTCCCTCCAAAGACGCCATCATTCCCTATGAGTCCCAGTGGAATTGAGCAATTGCATCGATATCAGCGAAGTGGTACTGGAAGTTCCAGACGGTTGGATTCGAAAATCTCAAAAACTACGGGAATGCTTCCTCCAAGTCGGCCTACCCTAAACTTGCACAATCGTATGTTTGTTTGTCTTAAGAAGAGAAAAATTGTCAAGGTGGGAGCTGACCGACCTTCTACTTCTAGCGCAGATTTCGCAAACCAATCCGCAGCATCGGACTCGTCTTCCACAAAGCAGTCGGCCTCCGACGGGCTTTTCGCAGCTCCCGCCCGACGACGTTATCATGGCCAGATTTAGGAATTAGCATGAGCATGAGACCTGTCATAGCTCATGGATTTACACGACTTTAGGTTGCCTATCTGTTTTGACGACCGCAATCATTCTATAATTTAGAGGCAACTACCCGCCAGTCAAAACCATAGGTGGATTTTGTCTCCTGTACTGTAAGCCTGTATAACTACTAATGACCCAAGTATGTAAGAAATATATTCACGAGTACTGACTTTGAAGCTTCCCTGGTTCTCTTCTTATATCTTAAAGACAAACTGCATTTACATCCGTTAACACTCCTACTAGAAGCACGGAGTTCATTGATGCTGCTTCGACCATGTGGTCTAATCTACTCTACGCGGGTATCGACATAACCGCCCGGCAAATACATACTTCGAACCCAATTCTAAGAACAAAAAAATCATGTCAGCATACCCTCCAAAACAAAAAGAACAACTCCAGTCGCCATTCCAATGTACGTGATCTAACAAATAAAGAACCTAACTATCCGTATATGGTTAGACAAGGCCTATATCTGCCCTGACACATCCCCAGCCTCCCGTTCGTCCGGGATCTAATCTCGGAGCAGCGGAACCTCACCCACCTCAGTCTATGCAACACAACCCACCACAAATGACAATTTGCCCCCAGCACGGTCCATAGCTTAACTTTATGGGTCGTTCCTGGGGATCCAGATCAGCGGGATCGATTTGGCCCCTGTTAAATCCGGGGAAAGCTCTGGTGGAGTCGTATGGCGCTGTAATTTATTACATAGATCGGTATTTTTTTTTTGGTAATGTGTATTATATTCTGAATGTTGCCCATTTACTCTAGCACACCTGTTTTTAACCACAGGACTAGCCTTAACTCAAAAGCTACGTGGATAATTTCTTAGGTAAACCGTGAATTACAGAGTATGTGCAAAAGATCTCGTATCATCACTGATATATTATCCGATGGGATATCACGATCTAAATCCCCCGGGGAAAGGTGAACATAAAAGGAAATCTAATCATGTACGTCGGCACCAAGCACGCGGTCTTTTCGTCCGGGCAAGGGAGAAACGCCAAACCCTCGACCAGCAAACCAGGAACAGACGCCGGGGGGACTGCATGGCACAGCCCAGCCCGCGGGGCGGCATCATCCCGCATATTTCATATCATGCCATGCATTATTCCACACACACACAAACCCATGCAACGGAGGGGGAGGTGCAACGCTGCAAGAAACAACAAACAAGAGAGACCCAAATTTTTCCAAAAGCAAGAATCACATTTATACGCCGAATTCCTTGACGTCAGTCTTCTTGCCCTGGAGGGCCAGAGGGACGATACCACTGACGTGCATCTCAGGACCGAACACGTGCATGTCGAGACCCAGCTCAATACCGGCGGCCTTGATGTTCTTGAGACCCTCCTGGTAGTTGGGACCGGCACGGCGGACCCAGATTTGGACCTTGTGCTCGATAAGGACAGGGGCGACATCACGGATGGCGCGGATGACACCCTTGAAGGTGCTCGCAACGTTGGTGAAGTTGGCAATACCACCACCGATGAAGAGAACCTTACCGTCGGGGTGCTGGGGAGCACGGAGCATCAGGTCCAGGACGGTGCGAGCGTACTGGAAGGTCTGGTTCTCGGTGGGGGCACCGGAGTACTCTCCGTAGTTGGCGAGCTCGGAGACAAAGCCAGCGGAGGCAATGGCGTCAGCGTAGACGACGGAAGCACCACCACCAGCAACGAGGGTCCAGACACGACCGCTAGCGTTAAGGACGGTCAGCTTAAGGGAGGCACCGGTCTTGGCGTCCATGTCGGAAATGAACTTCTCCTCCTTGCTCAGCTCACGACCGAAGGGGGCGGGGAACTCCATCGGCGGACCAGCGTCGATGTTGACCTTGCCGTCGGTGGAGGGGAGAGTGGGCAGACCCAGGGCAGCGGGGCTACGAGCAATGGCCCACTTGGTGCCGCACTCGAACTCGGCAGTCTGATCGATCTTGGCAGCCAGATCCAGGAAGTGAACGTCGGCGGAGGTGGCATCGGCGTTGGGAATGACAACGAGAGGGTTGATCTCGAGGTAGGTGAACTGGCAGTCGACGTAGACGGCGTACAGGCGGGAGATGAAGTCCACCAGGACGTTGTGGACACCCTTGGGCACCTTGCTCAAGAGGGAGGAGGCAATCTCCTCGTTGGAGGGGAAGTTCTTCAGGTTGACGGGGATAAGCAGCTTCTCAGCCTTAGCATCGACATCACCGACGTCAACACCACCCTCGTGGGTGAAGAGGATCCAGTCACCCTAGGGTTCAAATTAGCTTCTTTTTTGCTTGTTTTCATACCACGGTAGTCGGATTTAAGCTTACCTCACGAACAGAGTTGATGTTAATGTAGTACTCAGTCTCCTGGGGGTGGGGCACGAAGGGCTCAACAAGGAACTGACGCAGAACACCGGTGACGGTCTCAACGAGGACCTCCTTGGTGGCGCGGGCCTCAATCCACTCACGAGCCTCAGCCCAGGTCTTGTTCAGGGCGAGGAGACCGCTCTTGCCACGGCGCTTGATCAATTGGTCGGGCTTAGCAACGAACTTGGAGCCGGGGACCAACAGCCATGGGTAGGTAACCTCGGCCTGGTCGAGGACATCCTTGACGCTCTTGTCTTCGGGGAAGTGGAGGGAGGCGAGACGAGCGGGAGGGTTGTGTGTCGAGGAAGCAGGGAGAGGAGTAGGCTTGATCACCGGGGCGCGGGTGAGGTGGTAGTTGAGGATGGCCTTACCATCGGCCTCGAGAATAGACTTGGCGGACATGATTGTGATGTGTATGTGAAAGGGGAATTGATCAAGGATGAGAAAAAAAGAGGGAAAGTAGAGGGAGGATAACTTTTTGGAAAGCCGAAGCTAGGGGGAAAAAAGACTAAGACTGGAGAATACGGCGTAGAACAAGAAAAAAGATTGTGCTGGAGATTACAGCGTACAATTGAGGGGTGATCCACTGTATGTTGAGACTCTGAAAAAAAAAGAGTGGAAGGTGGGGGTTTGCCCTGTTGGGATTACACTCAGGTTACCGCTCCGTACTTGATGTCCGTATCCCTACTATGTAACCCCGAAGGAGTGTGGCCCCGACACCGCTCCTTTTAGCTTCCCCTGCAACTCCGAACTTGTCTGAACGCTTGAGTCTATTCTGTTGGGTTCACCCCAGAATTGGATCTACACAGTAGCCCCCAGCACTGTTTCGGGGTTGACCGCAGGGCGCCAACTACCGTCATCATCGTATTCGTGTTTATTTGGACTGACGAATGATAACACCTATCTGTACATACAGTACTCATCCTCGAGTCTATCTATAGAGAGTATGCGATATGCGACATGCGATGTACGATGTACGATGTACGGTTTACGACAGTGCCTGGATTGGATTTCCTATACAGTCGTAATAATACAGTGTATCGGAAACACGCGCTAACAGAGCGGATCTTCAAAGTGGATCCCACAAGTATCGGTGGTACCCGGTACTTTGGGGAACTGTTGAGCTCTAGCGTACGCTGGGAGGAGCTGTACACCGTATCTGCGAGTACTCGGCCCCGCGCTTTTTTTTCTTCACATTCTGACAACTCCTTTCTTCTTGATCTCCTTCTTTCCCCCCAATCTTTCCTCTTAAAAAAAACATAGCGGGTGTTTTGCACAAATAGGTACGTTTCCTGACTCCCATCATTGGCACAATTCTTCTTCTGTCTTTTCTTTCCTACGGCAAATGGCATTCCAGCTTGCCCCTCTATCGCTGTAATCACCGAACCACGTCTAACAGTTCAATCCGCCACAGATTCATCATGCCCTCTACTTCCTCCGCTGCCGGCAACGGCAACCAGTCTGCCAACGACAACATTACCCGCTTCGCCCCTCCCAGCCGTGTGCTCTCTCCCCAAAACCACGCTCTCTTCCACAACAAGACACGATGCTTCGTATAGTAAGTCCGCACGCGAGGCCCCCGAGGCCTCCGGTCTGGCCAAAAAAAAAGGGTACAGAAGAATTAACTGGCAATAGTGGCATGCAACCCCGAGCCGTGCAGGGCATGCTCGACTTTGACTTCATCTGCAAGCGCTCCACCCCCTCCGTCGCCGGTATCATCTACACTTTCGGTGGCCAATTCGTTAGCAAGATGTACTGGGGAACCAGCGAGACCCTCCTCCCCGTCTACCAGGACACTGAGAAGGCCTTCGCCAAGCACCCCGATGTCGACACCGTCGTCAACTTCGCCTCTTCCCGTTCCGTCTACCAGTCCACTATGGAGTTGATGGAGTTCCCCCAGATTCGCTCCATTGCCATCATTGCTGAGGGTGTCCCCGAGCGTGTAAGTCGATCTCCATTGTTCAATTGCACTTGCAGTCCAAGGTCTAACAAAAACCCGAAATTAGCGTGCTCGTGAGATCCTTGTTGCTGCCCAGGAGAAGGGTATCACCATCATCGGTCCCGCCACCGTCGGTGGTATCAAGCCTGGTGCTTTCAAGATCGGTAACACTGGTGGTATGATGGACAACATTGTTGCCTCCAAGCTCTACCGCAAGGGATCCGTCGGTTACGTCTCCAAGTCCGGCGGTATGTCTAACGAGTTGAACAACATTATCTCCCAGAACACCGACGGTGTCTACGAGGGTGTCGCCATTGGTGGTGACCGTTACCCCGGTACTACTTTCATTGACCACTTGCTCCGCTACCAGGCTGAGCCTGAGTGCAAGATCCTCGTCTTGCTCGGTGAGGTCGGTGGTGTTGAGGAGTACCGTGTGATCGAGGCTGTCAAGAACGGCACCATCACTAAGCCCATTGTCGCCTGGGCCATCGGTACTTGCGCCAGCATGTTCAAGACTGAGGTTCAGTTCGGTCACGCCGGTGCTTCCGCCAACTCTCAGCTCGAGACTGCTGTCTACAAGAACAAGGCCATGCGCGAGGCTGGCATTGTCGTCCCCGAGACCTTCGAGGACTTGCCCGAGGCCCTCAAGGCCGTTTACGAGGCTGAGGTGAGCAAGGGCAACATCGTCCCTGCCGCCGAGCCCGTTGTCCCCAAGATCCCCATTGACTACTCCTGGGCCCAGGAGCTGGGTCTCGTCCGTAAGCCCGCTGCTTTCATCTCCACTATCTCCGACGACCGTGGCCAGGAGCTTCTGTACGCCGGTATGCCCATCTCCGACGTCTTCCGGGAGGACATCGGTATCGGTGGTGTCATGTCTCTGCTGTGGTTCCGCCGCCGCCTGCCCACCTACGCCAGCAAGTTCCTGGAGATGGTTCTTATGCTCACTGCTGACCACGGTCCTGCCGTTTCTGGTGCCATGAACACCATCATTACAACCCGTGCTGGCAAGGATCTGATCAGTGCCCTCGTTTCCGGTCTGCTGACCATTGGTTCCCGCTTCGGTGGTGCGCTGGACGGTGCCGCTGAGGAGTTCACCAAGGCCTTTGACAAGGGTCTCAGCCCCCGTGACTTCGTTGACTCTTCTCGCAAGGCCAACAAGCTGATTCCCGGTATCGGCCACAAGGTCAAGTCCCGCAACAACCCTGATCTGCGTGTCGAGCTCGTCAAGGAGTTCGCCAAGAAGCACTTCCCCAGCACCAAGCTGCTCGACTACGCCATTGCTGTCGAGACTGTCACCACCTCCAAGAAGGACAACCTTATCCTGAACGTTGACGGTTGTGTTGCTGTCTGCTTCATTGACCTGCTCCGCAACTGCGGTGCCTTCACTCCCGAGGAAGCTGAGGACTACATCCGCATGGGTGTTCTCAACGGTCTGTTCGTTCTGGGTCGCAGCATCGGTCTGATTGCCCACTACCTCGACCAGAAGCGCCTGCGCACCGGTCTCTACCGTCACCCCTGGGACGACATCACCTACCTGCTGCCCACTCTCCAGAAGGGTGGTGCCGAGGGCCGTGTCGAGGTCAACCTGTGATTTTGTTCATGATTTGCAGCGCCGTCCGCTAGTGGCATACAGTCCATCCTCTGATTGGAGGATGGTGGAGTTTGGATGGTTGATCCATTTGTTTTATTTTTGTCTGAAGCAGTTTTTGTGTCTGCACAGCCTTTTCTAAGGGTACAAACCGGGCTTGAAGGCGATGCCATATATGAATAACCAAAAAGGCACGCCATGATGGAAATCGGTGCCCATGCCCGACTACGGATTCTTGATTTAATTTGTTTAGATGACTAGACCTCCGGGGACCTAATGAATGCCCTTGCATGATGAATATAAGCAAGCCATTGAGGTATAAAATTTTCATGTTGATCCATATCTCGTAGGGTACATCGAAATACAGTAGTTCCAACGCTAGATACTACGTTGGCGAACAGTGAATCAAATCCTGTGTTGGCGGTAACCAAAGCTACTCGAGAATCCTTATCTTATCGTACCCACCTCTTTTTCGCGCCCTCAATTTCCATTCCTATTCCATCCCACTCCATTACCCCCAGAAAAATACGCAAAATGGTCCGCCTCAAAAACCGTTATCTGCTTATAGATATCCTCTACCCTGATCCGGCAACATGGCCCTCTTCCACGCCCAAATCCACTAGCACATCCACCTCCGCACAACTAGCCATCCATTCGCCTACCTCTGACGCGCTGACACCAGGCCTCCTTGCAAAGATGATTCGTGAGGAGGTCAGCGAGCTATACGGGGACTGCGGTGTAGGGAAACTGGGCGGTGCTTCTGCAGGAGGAATCAATGGTAGGTTTTGGCTGCTCAATCTTCTTTGACTCATGACTCTCCATGGTTTTTTGGTTCTTTCTTTTCCCCAATGCTCTTCCGATTTGAGCCCTGCAAAGGGGAGCGAATAAAAGAACTAAGGCCGTGGATTCTCTGTTTTACATACACTAACCGCCCCAAGTCAAATACCTTTCTCCCGCAACATCGACCGCCATCCTCCGCTGCCCTCGCGCGTCCTTCCGTCTCGTCTGGTCCGCTCTTACACATATGTCGCATGTCCCCTCAACAGGCGGCGATGCATCCCAGAAGCGGCCCAACGGAGGCCGAGAACGGGGATGTGTATTTCGGGTTTTGAGAGTGTCGGGGACAATGAAGAAAGCCGAGGAGGAGGCCATTCGGCGGGCAAGGAGGGAGATTGTTCGGGTCAGAGGCGTCGAGGAAAAGGGTGTGTTGGGGGATTTGGTTTCCGGTGCTGGTGCAGGAAAGAACATGGTCATGCAGAGTGTTGTAGATGTGAGTGACGATGAGATGGAAGATGAGTGAGGACTTTCCTGTCATCGCCTGTATCTATCCATTGACTGGATCGATACTTCCCAGGGCTAGGCCCATGCTTTGACGGTTAGAGCTGGTCTGTACGATTAAATGATACCCCTACTAAGTGGCCACATTGTGGCATATATGCGATATTATACATTGAATCTTTTAGCCGCTGATAAGAATGAATTTATTCATCAATCATTCCTTTCGGCGCACTTTGATCCCGCTATCCGGCATTGAATTTTTCCAATTTGCCATTTCCTCGTCCTCGTCCATTTCATCCGGATCCCCATTGACAGCCTTGTTAGCCTCCTCGCGCATCCTCGCCTCCTCTTCCAACTCCTTCCTCTCCATATCATCATATTCATCCTTCGCATCCAACCATCGCTCCTGCACGTCTCTCACATCCGTAACACCCATTCCTTCTCGAACGGCAACCTGCCAGACGGAGTCGTTTGCACCCTCTGCGGGCCCAAATGCATACCCTGACGCACGATCAATAGCTCGCAGTAGATTCATCATGCTCTTTTTATCCTCGACGGCCAGCGTCTCGAAGCTGACGAGCCCAAATTCCTCCACAAGCGAGATGATGGCCTCATTCAGGGCGCTGAATTTGCTGTTTGTGAGACGGGAATTTTCGGCTTCAAGGTGAGGAAGAAGATATGAGAGGTCTTGGACCTCCGTGTAGAAGTCTAAGTTGAAAGGGAGGTCGTTGTAATTGGATAGATTGTCGATTTTAGTAAGAACGTTGAGGTGCGGGAGGTCGAGCTGAAGCATAGCGCGCAGAGAGAGAAGGAGAGCCGAGATGTACATTGAGGGGAGGGTTAGGGTGTAGGAGTCGATGAGGTGGATTACTATTAGCTGTTGTACATGGATGGTCAACGAGGTGCTCTTTCTTAATCTTAGGGCTGATACGAACTCGGTAGCCCAGTTTTTGGATCTGGAAAAAGATGTTTCGTAGAGATGAATGGTGTGTAAATAGCTCCACCTGCCCGGGGCAATCGAAAATAACATAATCCTCTGTACTCCAAAGTATCAGTTTATCAGATCAAATGAAGGATCATAAGTGGAGTGTGGCACGAACCTCCGAGCTCTTTCAATCCGCCCTCTAACCAAGAATAGTTCTCCTCAAGCTCTTCGAGAGCATATAAAGTAGCTCCGTTGGGTCCAAGATGATCTTCATCCATGATTTCTTCCAGAGTCACAAGATCGCGCACGTCCAGCGCGCACGGGTATGAGGTCTTGTCGTTGGCGGGGTCGAGATTAACGATGGAGCATTTCCGGCCGATGGCGCCTAGGAACTGGTGCATGCCATTGCAATAGGTGGATTTCCCAGCTCCGGGAGGTCCGATGACCAGCTGGGCAAATGGCATCTTGAAGGTCGAGAAAGAATTAGAATTGAAGTTGTCGACACGAGTGGTAGCTAGATCGAGATCTTTTTTCTTATCAAAAAGCGCGGGGGACATGGGCGGTCGGGAACGGCAGAAAAGCAACAGGTGTAAAGCTGCAGCTAAGCCGCCATCTTGCTTCCTTCTCCAACGTTTCCAACCCTTAACAATGGCGTCCAGTGAGTGTCCCAAAGCTTCGGTACAACCGATTGAATGATTTTCTGACTTCCTTGCAGATCAATTTACGCTGTCCTCGCCACCGAGCGACGCTATCTCTGCCTTGAAGTTCTCCCCCGAGCCCGATTCGACCCGGATTGTTGTATCATCATGGGATAAGAACGTCTATGTTTATGACCTGCGCGACGAGAATGGTGCAGTGGGAGAGGGAAAGCTTCTCCAGAAATTTGAGCACCGCGCTCCCGTGTTGGATGTATGCTTTGGCGAGAATGAGAACGAGATCTATACCGCTGGTTTGGATTGGGACGTGCGCAAGTAAGCAACCCTTCAATGGAGCTTTACATAAGCTTCTCGAACGATTAACCTTGAATTTGCTCACTAACTATCCTAGGATTGACCTGAATACCTCCCAACAAACCGTCATCAGCAGCCACGAAGCCGGTGTGCGCAATGTCGTCTACAGCCCAGAACATAAGGTCATCATCTCAGGCTCATGGGACTCTACACTCCATGTATCCCGCACAGATACCGGTACAACCACTGATTCCCTACCTGCCGTGATCCCGCTCCCTTCGAAACCCTTCTCCATCTCCCTCACAGCCACAAAGCTCGTTGTCGCTATGGCATCGCGTGCCCTCCACATCTACGACCTGAAGGCCCTGGCCCTCCTCACTGCACAGTCCGACAGCACTACGGCCAACGGTAACCGAGTGGAGATCGAGCCTTGGCAGCGGCGCGAAAGCAGTCTCAAGTTCATGACACGTTGTGTCGCTTGCATGCCAGGAGACACCGGGTATGCCTCATCCAGCATTGAGGGTCGTGTTGCCGTTGAGTGGTTCGATCCCTCGCCTGAGTCACAGGCGCGGAAATACGCTTTCAAGTGCCATCGTCAGACATCGGAAGATGGGGTCGACGTCGTGTACCCCGTTAATGCGCTCGCTTTCCATCCCGTTCATGGCTCATTTGCGTCAGGCGGTGGTGATGGTGTAGTCGCTCTGTGGGACGGTATTTCTAAACGCCGCATCCGTCAGTACCAGAAGTACCCATCTAGTGTCGCTGCTGTTGATTTCAGCGCCAGCGGTAAATACTTGGCTATCGCAGTGAGTCCCGGTTTTGAGGACGGCAAGGATGATCTTCCGGAAGGAGTGGTAAAGATTTATGTGCGTGAGTTGAGCGAGACAGAGGCTAAGGGCAAAGGCGCAAAATAAAGATCTTCGCCTTTCAACCTGAAAGTCAGCCATATACATCTGCCAAAACAAAGATTGTGCGGAGATGTATAAGTCGAGCTGAAAATATAAAGCAGTCTTTTTGATACCACCGAATCTAATGAGCCAATTGAACCAAAACCAAAACCAAAATCCTTTAAACATATCTTCATTTCTAGATCCCCTTTCTATCAAAATGGGATAAATATCTTGGTATCATCATGCTATATACGTAAACCGAATCCGAAAATTGAACAAGACCACAAGTGAAGGTCTTCAAGTAGAGGCCTTGCGCACTGCCACCGAGCCATCAGGCATACCGAAGTAAGCCGCAACAGGACGTTGGCCACCAATGCCACCAGCAGCAGCAGCCTGAGGACCGGTCAGACCAGAGAAGATGCCGACATCAAGAACTCCACCGATCTCCTTGATCTTCTTCGACAGCTCGTTAACCTCCCAGACGCCATTCTGGCCAGAGACCTTGCCCGCAGCAACATCAGCCTGGGTGAGCATAACAGGGAAAGGAGCATCAATCAGGAAGAAGTCCTGATCAGTCTTGCGAGGGCCCTCCTTCTCATCCAAGTTGATACGGATAACCGGGTCAATGCTACCAAGCTCCTTCAGCTTGTTCAGAACACGGTAAGCGGCAATAGGAGCGACCTCGACAGGAACGTATTTCCAGTTGGTAAGAAGACGAGACACAAGCTTGCGCGAATCTAAGCAGTGAAAAAAATCATCAGCATGAGTCACATGCAAAAAAAAAAAAACCACAGCACTGAAACTTACCAGCAACGCAGATGAACTCCTTCGCTTGCATAGCGACCAGCTTCTCCTGGAACAGACAAGCACCACCACCCTTGATGCAGTTAAGCTCGTCGTCGACCTCGTCCGCACCGTCAAATGCAACATCCAGCACCACGCCGGCGGGGATAGCATCGAACTCAACAGCCGTCAATCCGGCGCTGATGATTAGCTGGCGGGACTGGTAGCCTGTTGGCACGTAGCGGGTAGGGGTAGTGTCGACACCGAGGGCCTTGATAGCCTCGACAACGTAGACAATCGTCGTTCCGCTGCCGATACCAACCCAGCGAGCATCCTTGGGGTAGTGGTTCGCAACAGCGGTGTGTGCGGCAGCGCGCTTGGCAGATTCGACGTCGGCCATTGTGGAGTGAGATTGGGCTCGGAAGGTCGAGTGGAGGGGTAGGGCCAGGGAAGGAGGCGGAGAGAAAGGACGTTGTCGTGGGAAAGTTTGGTGGAGGCGGGGCAGAGATCGCGGAAGGGAGGGAAGTCGGGTGGAGAGGGAGAAAAGGGTGCAGATGTGGCGCGGACCCATAGGTATCGTAAATAAATCGCGCGTTTCTGGGGCTTTCACTGTACAATCGAGTGCCGGTCAAAGTTGGGTCTGCACTATAGCGTCATTGGCCAGAATGTGGGGGTTTTGATTGTTTGTGAGTGGTTTGGGAAAAGTTGGGGAAATCTAGAGTTCTACCAGTTACTTAAGCCGGCACACTTATACTTCAAGGTTTATGGTGCCGATTATGATCTGTTCGAATGATCCTGTGGTCTTTTTCTTGATCATTGATCTAGTCTTCTCGCTGCTTACGACATCCCAGTTGTTCGGGAAATGGTTTACTGTATGACGTTCCCAACACTCGGACCATGTCAACTGTGTTACATCTGATTTTCATCTGCATGGTTTCGTATGCGGAACAGGTACGGCCAAGGAGGTACCATCCTACGCAAATTGCATTTCTCAATATAGTGGAACGCCTATTTAGTACTGAATCTCCAGTAGTGTCGTAGACTCGTAGTATACCAATCAAAGTGCCATCTTGGAACTCCTGTAGTACAAAGACAGACTGGTGACAAAGACTATGTACCCAAGTATAGTCCAGGAGTCTCTCGCATGTCCCAGGCCGTGACACTCAGGAGGAATATACGCAACTGGTGGAAAGAGAATCCTTGAAGTGAAACTCTGAAGCTCAAATTAGTGACCCATTATCACAAAATCCTCGGTACATTAGGCATGTCGTTACTCACAGAACTCTACTCGAATGACCTCGAATATGTCGTCATCGCTCTTTTTCTTTGCATCGACAGTCGTGATTCCCTTCCCTTCCGTCGAGCGCAGCTTCCGATCATGAGCAAGGTCGAGGAATGTGTACTGGTAGGGACCCTGATCTTCCAGGTAGAAGGTTTGAGCAGTGGGCGACTCCAGGCAAGAACCCGATCCACAATTCAGGTATTGCTCGGTAGATTCACTTTGGATCTGCGTGGTATTGCCTCCCAGATCTTTGAACTTCCAGATTTGGCTTCCTTTCCCAACAGGAGCTTCGAAGGTCGGGGTAGTATTGTTTCCTTGTCCAGTTAAGACCAAATCCTCGCCATTGAACTTTTGTTGGATGCGATAGAGGCCGAACAGACTAGCACCAAATGCCTGGCTGTTGATCGCGAGGATGGTAGCAATTGATAGAGAGAGCTGCATTTTGTGGTGTGGGTGGGAGGTGAGATTGGTTGATGGTCGGAACTCGGAGTCAAGGGATGGACTTTGTAGAAAGGTGGGAGTTTGCTGCGCTTGTTTGTGGAATTTTGCACTTCCAGGAATTGAGATTAATTAATTTAGATCTCAGCTGAAAATTAAGACTTTTCCATTGCACGAGACTATTGGTCTTCGAAACAACCCTGTAGATCGGACTAATATGCAGGGGACATGCACGTTTTACTAATGTATTGGAGTTTTGCTTTTTCTCCACCGCGGGAAGAAGTTATTTCTGTCTAGATTTGGATCAAAAGAGCTCTTCCAAGCATAATAAAAGCTATCATTCAACCGGGTAGGTGTACCCAGCTACTCTGTTTAGTCTACTACAAGACTCCTGTCAGAAGATGACGTCTATGTAGCCCGTAGTTTAAGGATGCATTTGGGTATGTCTCCCCACCCATTGACACAATATAAAATACTGATCGCGACCGACTGCTGATACCTAATGAACTGGATCAATGTATTTGTTGGGTTAAATGCACTGGTCTCATGGCGTTGTGAGGTTAACGGGAAGGCCAGCGGGACAAGAGGATGGCAATTCCAACTCCAGTTCGAACGTTCAAAACGGAGGGTGGAATCTATGACAAACGTGGGAGAGCTTCTATCTTGTAGAGAAAGAAGTTGGATAATTCAAAAGGGATTGGCTAAAAAGAGACAAGAAAAAACACCTGCTCCACCGAGACCGCAAGAGATGTGCAATTCTATGCCTCCGGGTGTAGAGACCGCTGATACAAAGTGATGAATAGTAGCTACCATAAAAAATCAGTCAGTATATCATTCAATCTACAAGCTCAGTCTCATTCTTGTTAAGCTCTCTTGACGTACTTGATTGAACGTACTGTACAGGATATTCAGAGCTTCAGGCAATCATCTGCTCCTCCGGTTTCTCAAACGAGTTCAACTCATTTTTAGCAGCATCAAGGCCATCATTCTTACTGACTCCGCGTTCCATCAAGGCATCATCATACTGGAGAAATGCCTGCTCCATCTTCCAGAAGAAGGGACTTGAGGTGGAAAAGAGTGCTTCGATCGATTCCAGGGAACGATTGCGGGTTTCGGGGTAGACTATGAATATTATTAGCTGCAGTCATTTGGCGGTTCATGTCGGAATCCGAACGTACATAAGTATATGATGGGGATCCAAATCAAATTTAGGCCAGCGAAGAGGAAGTAAGTGCGGCTCTGGGAAACGGTGGTCAGCTTCATCCACAACAGGAGGACTTTGCTCTTACCTTCAGGGCTTCGAACATGATCGGATTGACCAGGGTGGTCATGCCCACACCAACAGCCCACCCAGTGATGCCGAAGCCATTGCCTTGGGCTCGCAAATCAGAGGGGAAAATCTCAGTGGGCACCAAGAACGCGACGGTACCCCATGTTGCGGCATAACTGTTAGAAGGTGTCAGAATATTGTTGGTGGATAGCTGAGGATTGAAAGGGGCCGACGAACGCGATATTGAACAAGAACAACATGGTAATAGCTGCGGGAGCAAACTGGGCAGCCTTGCTGGGATTCTGCAATGATCCCTCGTAGACAGATCCAGCCTGGAATTCAATTAGAGATAAGACACCGCAATTTTCGTGGAAGTAGAGACATACAATAATATTGACAGCAAATAGCATGGCTGCACCACCGATGAGACAGACACGACGACCTAGGCGATCGACGATCTGGGCACTTATTATAGTACCGAGAATACCAACCGTGTTAAGTCCCCCAGCCAAGCCGTTCTGCTTGATGGAACTGTACCCAGCCTGGGCCAAGAGAACTGGAGAATATGCCGTGACAGCCTTTATCGAGTCTTAATTAGAGAAGACCATAGAGTAATGTGGGTCAGGACGCCCTTACCGTGATACCTGTCCAAGAGGCCATGATCTGAAGCCAGATACAAAGCCAAGCTCGCCGACCCAAATTTGGATGCTGTCTTCCACCCATTCCAAGCAAGATCTTGACAAATTGGATAGGTGAGCTCAGTTGGCTTTTCTCTCCCGAAGTAACAATCTCGAAGTATTCCCGATCAATCTCCTCTGGACTGGCCTTGTGCTCGCGAAGGCGCTGCAACAGCTCACGCACCTCTTCTGTCCGACCGACTGAAGCAAGATACCGAGGACTATCCGGCAGCATCTTGATGCAGCAGACCAGAATCAGGGCTGGGACACATTGGAAGGCCAGTAAGAAGCGCCATCGCACGTCCGAGTATCCGTTGTCGATGAAGGCGAGGCCGAAGGATATCCAGTACGCGACTGATATCCCAAGGTCTAGAAGAATTAGCAATGCACCCCCAAGCAGGAAAGTCTCCGGATCTGCTTACAGTTGGCAATGAAGACGTATCCGAGAAATCCACCGCGGTGATCTGCAGAAGAGGTTTCCGACACCAAGACAGGGGTGATGCCAGTTAACGCTGCACCATCATATGTTAGAATAAGTTAAGAAAAGAACGGCCACCATATTAAAAGTTCACCTCCAGTACCAATGCCCGTCAACACTCGAGCGCAAATCATGAAATCTGAACTCTGAGCGGCAGCCTGTAATGCGCCGCCTACCAAGGCAAACAACGCACCCGCCAGCAAGCCATTGATTCGACCAATTCGGTCAGCCAACCACCCTCCAGCAAAGCAACCGAAGATGGCACCCAAGTAGTAGACACTGATGATGCCACCCTGGTGCTCGGTGTCCGTCACGGTGCCATCCGGCTTTCCGATGCCGACCTCGGTCACGTATTTGGGTGAGGCATTGACGCCGCCCATGACACCTTGGTCATAGCCTTCGAAGAATATGGATATAAGTGAAAACACCTGAATGGTGACATTGAGCTGCCCCGGCGAGAGCCGCTTCCAGAACGTTGTATAACCCATATTGCGTTATTGCCCTAGTTCCTACATCAAGGATACCGGGGGCTCGCGACTCCTTTATAAAGTGGAGCCTTTAGCCCCGGTCGATCGGAATAGATGTCATCCTGGAGAAGCGCGGGGCGAACAGGTTCCAACTTTCATTCAGGCGCGTAGCCGTGTTATTGAATATGCTAAAGTTTGAGTTCCTTTGGTTGATCTCGGTCTTTGCTCGGGCTTTAGTGGTAACGGCGTGTAGGCAACAAGCACGTTGCCGCTTTACCATTTAGCCGACCATTTAGCAATTTTAGCGCCAATTTAGCAGTTCCGGCGTTAGGGCTAATGGAGATCCGCTGTATAGTACTGGCGGGTGTTTTCCATCATTCGGTCATTGATGGGTCTCTGGCTTTCATTAAATAAGACGTAATCCTCGCTCGCGATTCTCGTCTCCGCGTATCCTCTTGACAGAGCCATTTAGCCCTTTGGTGTGAAAACATTCTGACTTCAGACATGGCGAACAACACTGGAGGTCAAGCCTTGGACCTGACCGTCCTCGGTCTTAACAGTGGGACATCAATGGTGAGTGCTCTTACCTGCTAATTATAGTAAAGGAAGATGAAACTCACGGTGAATGAAGGATGGTATCGATTGTGCCCTCTGCCGCTTCCGTCAGGATACTCCGGAATCGCCAATGCACTTTGAGCTGTTGAAGGTGAGTACTTCTTATCATTCTCACCGGACACGACTAATAATGACTGCAGTATGGAGAGATTCCGCTGGAGCCCGTGATAAAGAAGCGGGTGATGAACATGATCTTGCACAACCAGACCTCGCCGTCTGAGTTGTCCGAAGTAAACGTCATCCTGGGCGAGACGTTCGCGTCGGCAGTGCACCAGTTCTGCAAGGACTACAGCGTCGATATTAACTCGATTGACGTGCTCGGCTCCCACGGCCAGACGATCTGGCTACTCTCCATGCCCGAGCCAGGCGAGACCCGAAGCGCACTAACGATGGCTGAGGGCTCCTTCCTAGCCTCACGCACCGGTATCACCTCAGTGACAGACTTCCGCGTGAGCGACCAAGCTGCTGGTCGCCAGGGCGCTCCACTCATTGCCTTTTTCGACGCGCTAGTGCTACACCACCCGACCAAGTTACGTGCGTGCCAGAACATCGGCGGTATCGCCAACGTGTGCTTTATCCCACCGGATAGCCACGGCGGCGTTGACGAGTGCTACGACTTCGATACCGGTCCAGGCAATGTCTTCATCGATGCCGTGGTAAGACATTACACTAACGGTGAGCGTGAGTATGACCGAGATGGCGAGATGGGTGCCCGCGGTACAGTCGACCAGGAGCTCGTCGACGACTTCCTACGCCACCCATACTTTGCCCTAGACCCGCCTAAGACTACCGGCCGCGAGGTTTTCCGTGACACGATCGCGCACGAATTTATCACTAAGGCGGAGGCCAAGGGTCTTAGCCCCGACGATGTGGTCGCCTCGATCACCCGTGTTACGGCCCAGGCTATTGTGGACCACTACCGTCGTTATGCACCAAAAGACCTGGAGATCGCCGAGATCTTTATGTGCGGTGGCGGTGCATACAATCCTAATATTACGGCTTTTCTCCAGAAGGAATACCCCAACACTCGTATCATGATGCTAGATGAAGCCGGTATTCCCGGTGGGGCTAAGGAGGCCATCACCTTTGCCTGGCAGGGTATGGAGGCCGTGGTGGGCCGCTCTATTCCTGTTCCCACACGTGTGGAGACTCGTCAGGAATATGTTCTTGGAAAGGTGTCCCCGGGAAAGAATTACCGCAAGGTCATGCGGCAAGGTGTTCTCTTTGGTGCTGGTCGCGATCATCTTTCCCCAGTCAAGGAGCTGATCAACTATGTCGATGGCAAGGTTTATAACAACAAGTGGTAAACAAAGATCTCTTAGGGGGATGACCTATAATTGCTGCTGCATTTATTTGCGTGGTTTTGATTAGATGTACTATAGTTGGGGTTTCCATGTTTACGTATAACGTTAATGAGGACATGCAGCCGGCGAATGCTTATCCAAGCAGATCTCCGTCATATTACAGGATATTTTTCTGAATGACAATTCTGGACATTTTGATCAGTCCATATTCAAAATTCTATCTGCCCTAGCCAATCTGATCCAGTCCTTTGCATTATCAGCCCGTCCAGATATTTCCAAGTAATCGGGAGTCTCGCATTCAGCGCGGCGTATACTCCTTTCGATCAATTTCCATCACCACTCAGAGTGGCGGCCCGGCGGTAGCAATTTGCCAAGAACCAGAGTGCAGTGAGCGACATCGACTCTATAGTCGAAATATGGCAGCCCTGCCAGTTTGTTGCCCTCGTCGAAGAGGCCAAAATCTGAGCCCAGAGCATCCCGTGGTTTGCCTGTCTTATAACGTATTGCAATAAGAAGTGCATAGTAAATAGGCAAATTCTGCCGCATTCACGTCGAGCCTAGTCGTTGTATACATCATTTAAAGACATTCGTCCTCAAGAAACGAAGTTATTCAAATGAAAGAGGCAGAAGTCCGTCGGCATTGTGAGAATCCAGCGGCCATGGCCAATCCGAGAGAAGTTCTGGTGGCAGCTGAAATTGAGACATCTGGTCGAAACCAGCACCAGGCGAAGCTCCGACAGTGGAGGTCCCCTGTGCATACGCCGGCGTGGCAGCAAGCTCGGGATTCGCGTCGATCACATGCGTCGCGTTAGTTGGTGAATTTATATTGACGAGAAGTGAGGTACGCATATAGCCATCTATTCGATCAACCTGGGATCGCAATCGTTCACCGGCACCGGAGGCACGATGTAGGCCCACTTCGAGACGCTGTAAGAGATCTGCCATTTCAAGCCTGTAGACAAATACGTCAGCCGTACCTCTAGTGACTGCCAGTGGGTGATAACGTACAGTAATGTGCGAGCTCGTGTGTAGGATTCTTCAGACAAGCTCCCTTCCATGACAGAGCCAAGAATGTAGCCAATTCTGCCGAGGTGATGGAGCTAGGATTTATCAGTAATATTCCAGAAGAGCCTGGATACTACACATACCAAAGGGGAGCTGATAGCTTTCAAGTACTCAATGGGTACATTCGAAAAAACGCTCAGTAGTTCGCCTGCTACATCGCATTTTCGCTCCACCCCAATTTCCTCGGTAGACAAGAGCACCATCCGAAGAAGTTGTAGCGTCGCCTGAATGTTGGCTGATTGGAAACCGAATAAATCCTTAGAGATATCTCCTGTAGTGGGCGGCGTTTCTCGAAATTGTGATGGAAGAGCTGAGTACATAGTAAGGACTTGCTCCATGACCGCCGGCTCTGACATAGAAGTAGGATTGAACAGTGACCAAACTTGCGTCGTCCCGTTATTCGAAGAGATGCGGCGTTTATTTCCATCGACTATATGCTCAAGAATACGGTAAAGGTCCGTGGTGAAGTTCCAACCCCGCAGCCAGGGCGTAGGCTGGCGGGAGACGACAGTCACGTTGCCTGTTGGAAGCGAATGTGATCCCTCGGGTATAGACGGTACGCCATAGCCGTGGTGTGTGATAAATTCGTCGTCTACTTCGCTAGGATAGCGCACTAAGCAGTGGGCTTCACGATATCGAATAACGCCTCCCCATATAATGGTCGAATAGATATCAAACGTATAAATAGACCAAAACTGTTGCTAAAGTCAGTAAGACGATAACAGACAAAGGGTGTATTCCGTACAAGTCGCCGCCGTTCCTCTGTCTCAATTGGACTCAAATCATTTGGCCAGAGCTTTTCGTCATGAAGGCCATCCATCGAACTCAAGGTATGGTATAAGCCGATATACTTCTGCATATCTTTAATCTGGTAGTTTTGAATGCTGACAATAGCAAGTATGGCACATGCCCGCATATAATGAATGCCTTTAGCTGCGACAAGATCTCGAGGAATCGAGTCCCTAGCAGCTATAAAGAAAGTCTCGGAGGGTGGTTCTATAAGCTCGTCTCGATCCCACCGATTAGCGTACAACGCACCGTCACGTGCACGACCAGCGACCAAAGAACAAACAGCCATCGTGGAGGCAAAGAGCCCTTGGTTGCAAAGGTACTTCTTGCTGTTCACCTGCTCTATGAATGACGGCTTGTGAAACAAGGGGAATCTGGTGATGATGTGCTCAGTCAACGCAGTCAGCGAAGGGGACAGGGACTTATCATACATTGGATAGACGATCTCGAAATAAGCCTGTGCTAGATTCCTGATTTGCCGTTCGCAGGCAATAGCAAATGCTTTCCAAGAGTTGTGCAGCGCCCTGTCATCGTTATCCCCTTCGGCTGTTGACCAGCCATGGTTAAAGGTAGACCAGGGATCACCGCAGATCGATGTGCGGGACGGACTACGAGAAGTCAAGGAGCCAGAGGCTCTTCCGCCACCTGCAGTCTCTGTTGTAGGAATAGCATGATTGACTGATGATCTCACAAATTGAGGATCGCGAACACTCGGCCGAGTACCAGCCTTGACGCCCCGGCGTTTTGCGGGACGATCAAAAGTGCACGGCACATCGAAGTCAACACAATTTTGACAGCGTCCTAGAGAATCCCCGATCTGGCTGCATTTGATGCTGCGTCTGTGGCAAAAGTCGCCTGCATTAGATTGCGCGCTTAGTAAATGCAGGCCTCATGTCCGGGGTTTAGGCCGCCAAGCTAACGAGTGGAGAACTCCAGGACAAACAAAATGAACATTGGGGAACCTACAGGCCATAGAGACGCGCTGAAGCTTTCGCGGTTTTTCCGACATTCAGCCATTAGATAACTTCTGGTTGCGTAGAGCGTGGTGTTCAAGGCAAAGCGTAGAAGGTTTGGCGAGTTGCACGGAGCTTGACGTAAGCAAAGCAGGGAAAAGGCGGTACCGTTCAGCGATCGAGTGCCATCCAAGACTGAACCTAATTACCTCGGCGATGAATGTCAAAGAGAAGCCGTAATTCCGGGACGTTGGGGAACCACACCGAGACCTGATTCAGCGGGGTGTACTTGGCGTGATTCATAAGCGAATCGCATGAACTGTTAATCATCTGACTCACTCGGTTAAACCGGACTACTTGCTTCAGATCCCTGGGTCCAGTACAAATATTTAATGTTGCACCTGCTATTTCTTACCTACCTTCGTATGGATGGATAGCATTTGCCGTTTTGCATGCGACCGTACATCCTTGGGCGGTCAAAAGTACAAACTACACCTTTCAAAATTTCTGTCTTTGGAAGTTTTCATGCACTACTTACAGTGAATTAGGAATAAGCATACTGTACTATTAGTAGAGAAATTCAGCTTATGATGTTTCATGGTTAGGTACTTAATGTCCAAATGACGATATGATATTTGGTTGCGAGATATATATTGCCATACTAACCGACATCGAAATTTCGAAACTCTTTTAGACTCAATCATCATTTTCACTACAAACATATCTATTTCGATCCTTAACATTGTATATAGGATAAAACGCTTTGTTCGACATGATAATATCATAGTTTAGACCAATACTACTTTATGACTGTTCATAAAAAGTGTAGGAATGATGGGAATTAGACTTTAGATGTAGCCTTGGAGGTAGATTGGCCATTGCGGGGACCCCTTATTGGTCTCTAAGCTTTTGAAAGTACCCAGGGCACTAAGATATTATCTGATGATCGGAAATATTTTGAAAGCAGCGAGTACGTCCAAACGGAAAGGAAACCCTGTCCAGTGCCGGGTGATATTAGGTATACATGAAGATTGAAAAGGCATCGACCAATGATAACAAATACATTGCAGTCTTTCTAGCTATAATTTGACCGACATATATGAAAATAAGGACAAAAGAGTAGGAATCTGGCTGATTACATGATGATGGAGCGTTGTCATGTTCAACGTCTAAGAGGTAGAAGTGTAGCCATGCTCCTTGAGCGCATTGTATACCTGGTGCCATTCGTCGTCGGTCAAATCGCTGTACTGGATAGCGGCGGATCCCATGGGGGTGGGGACAGGACCGCCATCCTGGGTAGGGTCACCAGTAAGCACAGTAGCGAGGTCCATGCAAGCGGCGGGAAGGCCATCCAGGCGCACTGTAACGGTCAGTAATGTATCATCCGGTGCCTGCATAATCTGTGACTCACAGTTGGTGGTTCCCGAGAACTTGACATGAGCACCATCGAGCTCACCCTTGCACAGGTCCCAGGAATGCTGTGAGACTCCGGCAGGCAGATCAATGGGGGAACGGCGAGTGCTCGATGAGATTCCATGAGCGACACTAGCAGAAGCCGCACCGCCGAGGACAGCGCCACCAAGTGAGCCATCGGCGGCTGCAACGGCTCCTGCGGTCTCGACGGCGGCTTCGGTAAGGAGGAGGAACGGTGCTGGGGCGTACTGCACCATGGAAAGCATGGCGGTAGCGGAGACAGCAGCTAATCCGAGAAGTTGCATTGTGGCGTGTATGTGGTGAAAGTTGTTTTGAGAGCGAGAATAGAAGCTTTGGAGAGAGGAGTATTGAAATTTTGGATTCAGACGTTTTGTTGATGGGTTTGAGTTGAATGGAGGGAGAGAGGTTGATTTAAATGTGGTTGCCGACTCGGCAGAGTTGAAGTTGGTTGATTCCCGACTCGATCAAGAGGATCCTGGCTTTGGGGGCAGATTCTCGCGCCAGATTGCGACATATTCACTCAGTGAATCATTGGGATCGCCTCGTGACCTCTCACAAATGTCCCTTGGGGCTGTTTCATGGTCTGTGAAGTCATTGTGCCATCGCCCCCATCCCAAGGATTTGGACAGTGGGCCCGATCGAATGGGCCAGGGACCAGTTGCGCCACCAGTGGAGCTTAAATTGACTCCAAGATAGAAACGCTCCACACAAAAGGGTCTCAACATACCCTGTTCTGGCCCCATGTTAATTCATTGGTGGATTGAAGAAAGGATTTGATCATCAGGTACACACCCTGCATTAGGATGTTCCACTACGTACAGTAGGAATCATTGAATTGCTGAACAGATTGCTAATTTCTGTACGATGTCGAAGTAGAAAATTGCGGACAGTTATTTCTGAGAATTAAATTGCTTTTAAAGCCAGTATTAAAATTTCAGTTGAGCTTCCTTTGTTACGTGAACCACCCGACTCTTTGGAGTCGCAGACATCATGACACGCTCCAGACACTATTGATCGACAGTATGGATACCGAGAAGAATAATTTACTCCATCATTTGGCCCTTTTGGTTATTTTTGGAAGCTCTTTCCAAGTTCCTGCTCGATGCTATAGATTCAAGTTGTGTATGTCATAGATGAAAATCAAAATGCCTCATTTGGGGGCAGATTGGATTCTCCATTGCGAATCCTACGTCTCGAGGTCATATAGTACGACGGTGGGATGCATAAAGGATTCGCCCCAGATGATCCAGTGGCGTCGCATTGCTATGGGGTATAGTGGATATGACCCCTGAACGGTACCATTGTCGAGACAAGGAGGTTGAAGCATTGTGGGAAGGGTTCGTCAATCAATACTCCATGGGACTGGGGCTGGAAACACGATGGAGATGAGAACTTTGGGATTTTGCTAAGTTTAGAAAATACAGTATCTTCTTCAAGGATAAATAGAGGTCTTTCCCACCAGATCTAGTTCTCTTTTCCATCATCAGCTACTCAATTGTTCTGACTTCCATCCAAAAAAAACTTCCTTTCCGTTCACACTATTTCAACTACTTTCTATCATAATGCACCTCTCCAAGACCCTCTTCATCAGTGGTGGCCTCTTGGCCTTCTCCTCAGTCTGCCAGGCAGGAATTGAAGAGATCCTCATCGGTATCCTTGGCGGTGTTGTAGCTGGTGGAGTCTCCGGTGGCGTTGGCGCTGCGGAGAGCAGCAAGCGTGGTATCCAACAGGCCCATGCTCGCGACTTCCTTGCTCCATACTTGAACAACAGAGACGTGAAGAAGATCCGCAGCTTGCCAGCCGGAGTCTCCCAAGAATCGTTGGATCTGTGCACCAAGCAGATCAACGAGCAGAGTCAGCCCGTTCACGTCTACAGCGAGAGTGCCACTTGTAAGACTTTCTTTCCTTACTTAGATGTAGCAAATTGCTAACTCATTTTTACCTAGCCGCCCGGGCCGATAACGTGCCTGCTGCTTGCATGGACCTGGCTACTGTCATCCTCAACAACCCTACCCAGGATGGTGGCCCTGTTCCCACCCCGATGGGCAGCGCCAGTCTTGAATACACCGGTCTCAGTTCCCAGGACAAGACTGACCTGCAGAATGCTCTCTCCAAGACTGGCTCCCGCACCTAAGGATGAAGGCATCATCCGATCGAAGTTCTTTGGACTTCCTATTACCTGAGATTTGTTGTGTGCGTTCGGATATGATCTGAGATCAGTCGTGTACATTCAGTGGTCACCTTTAGTTACAATAAGATTGCATTCGAGTTTTTATCTGCTTCTTTTATCCTAAAAGGATCTCATTTTAGCCTTCATATGGAATTAAATCTGTTGATAAGGGACCAAGCGGTGGAATTCGAGAAATAAAGAGATCAAGACTTGATATCTAGCGTCAAAGCACACACAAGGATAGAACATGTTAAGGTTACGCACTCAAGGCTTACAAAAGCTTTGTCGTAAGGTTGCAAGGACTACAAGGCTGTGTGGGGGTCAGGGCTCCCAAAGGATGACCCACAATCCTGGGGGCGGTCTCCACTTACTCAGGAGAGGCCCCACCAGTAATTAACTGAACTACATCAAGTGCCCGATCCTTCTATGTCATCATCCAAAAGATCATCATATTTAGAAGGTAACCCTCTCCTACATGTATGTCGTCATTGTCATATTTTAGCTGATATACTTGGTCTGTAGGGTCAAATGCTGCAAAGCCTCGGCTTCTCCCTGCACCGAGCTACCGACCCACATAAGAGCTCTTAAAGTCTTTTAAGAATAAGGTATCCGATGTTTGATCTCAGGGATTTCTTTCTGTTATTTTTAGTAAGGGGACGCGTAGATCACAGTAAAGTATATTTCGGTTCGACTTTGGAAGATGCTGATAGATACAGGGTGGGCAATGGATCGCCTTATAGTCTATTAGCTGCACAATATATCTTGCCATAATGCCATTTGGGCACACTCCAAAACATGAAACCAAATACCCAGAGAAAGCCAATTGCTTTGTACACACCCCATTTCTCAGCCACACGACTCCACTCAATCAACATCTTATTTCTCTCAATATATGCTGTCCAACAACTAATGGCCACCATCTCCACCATGGCCGCAATAGCATTCATAAAAAACCACAGAGTATCCCTCCAAGCTTCACAACGGCCCATTTGCCAACTAATCAGTGAGTGCACTACTCCAGATAACAGGAAGACTAAGCTCAGCACTGTAATCTTTTCCCCAGTGCCACCCCGCGGCAAGTGAAACACTCTCCGAGACACCCATAGTCCATAGTTCTTGTATGGCCTGTACACGAGACGATGCCAGAACCGGGACCAGAAATACCGTATTGTATACGCCTCGGCGGGATTGCCGAATAGCAGCGGCCACTCCCAAGGCTCATCCCAGCGGAGGACGCAAGAAAATAGGATGGCAACAACTGTGTGAAACAGATGTAAAGCTGCATTGTTGGACCAGATCCAATGTACAGCGAGGACGCAGCGCAAAAGAGTCTCCCGGACTGTGATTTCTGATCCCATAATGACCCGTCGAATATATGACTGCTTGGTCACCGAGAAGTCAGTGACCGTCAACGGTTCAAATGCACCGGGTAACAAAGGTGCCATCATGTACCGAGCGACCAGGAATAAAACAAGTAGCCCGAATAGACGGCGGGTGAGGAATTCCGTTCGAGATGGTCTGGTTGGCATCATTCGAGCACCAGGGACCGCGCGATGGGTATGCAGTAGTTGTGGATTACTCCAAATTTTGTAAGCTGCATGGAGATCCCATGGCTTTGGATGCGTTGTGGGATGCAAAACCCATCGCTCAATGTAGAGGACTGAGATGATGTTTGTGACATGAATTGTTGTTGCGTGGCCCCAAACAATGCCCAGTCCAAGCCCAGGGAGTGCAAGGTTGATGTCGTTGATGGTGTGAAATGCAAGCGCCGCTGGGACAAGGATTGGGAGAAGAAAATGAATCCGATATGGCTGGGAGACATTCAAGGCCACGCAAGAGATGAATGATGACAGCAATAGGGCAGCGACAGACACTACAGCACGGAGGAGCGACATAGCCATCTCATTCACATTCACGGAAATACGAGGGCTCTGTCTTTGGTATGTCTTCTGTATGCCTTCATATCATTTTATTTGCTTGTTACGTGTATTCTATTTTAAGTGACGACTCAGTTCCTTGTCTATATCCCCAATCTTGAGCCTTTGGCCCCATTCCCTCGAAACGCTAGCATTAGGGGACATCTAGCAAGTCGGAAGGATTTGACCACACCGAAGTTGATGTGGGCCGTGTTGGGGGCGTTTTATAGTTGCAAACTCAATTTAACATGCTGACCCTGAGATCGGCGCGCCGCATTTAGTGTCACATAAGGGCTCCACCGGGGGCCAATCACCCTTCTGCGTCATTGCTTTTCCGATCTTTTTCCCCCTTTGAAGCAAAACAATGTGACGTCATACGAACTAGTCCGTGGGGGAAATTGTTTCAATGAAGTAGAAACAAGAGCCATGAGGCTGTAACCAAAAAGATGTCTTTTTTTCCCCGTTTCACTTGGTAATTATCGACTCTTCTAAAAAAAGAGAACCGGGACCTCGAACTTTGTCTGCACATTTGCTGCTTTACATCAAGATATACCAACGATTTACGCCAAATGCAAAGGATTTTCATCATCATCCGAAGCACAACATGAGGACCCGTTCATTCCTGAAATCTACTCTCATACTCTTTCTATTTCTGTCTGTGCCGTTGGTGATATGGAAAACCCTTTGTTGGGCCACTGCCAGTCCCTACCCTATCGTGGTAGTCATCTCCGAATCTATGGCACCGGCATTTCACCGAGGGGATATCCTCTTTCTCTCCAATCACCAACATAAAATCTCCGTCGGTGATATACCGGTGGTATGGTTTCCTGGGAATCCTCTACCTATGGTGCACCGTGCCATCCAGGTTTTAATGAACAACGATAGGTATTTATTCCAATGAATTCTTTCCCACACCGTGCACCATGTTAACCTCAGAAGTCAATATATTCTTACAAAGGGAGACAATAATCCTACTCATGACAGGTCATTATATCCGCTCGGTCAGGAATATGTGGCTCGGGAGGAAATTGTTGGATTGGTAAGATGGTATCTACCTTGCGTGGGGTGGGCAACAATAGCGCTCAGTGAATATCCATGGCTGAAAGGAGTAGCGATTGGTATTTTCGGAGTGATTGGAGTGCTTGGTTAGTGGCTTGAAGGGGGTGATACTGGCACTTGGCATCCAAGTAGCCATGCAATTTAATTTGGCCCCATCCCCTCTTGTGATGCGACCCGGTTGTTAAAGCTTAATTGCTATATATAGCGTACATAGATCGGTAATGATTAACAACGCAGATGTATGTGTGACGTCTTCAATTGCGGGGTGGAGTCTCATCCTGCCCCTGGACCATGGCCCTGGCCCCCAAAAGAGCACCCCACGAGACCCGCAATACCGAAACTTTGATCTTTGCTTTAAACAACAACCTTTCATGCCGATCGGTGATAAGGAGCGCCCTCCCGCCTCAAGCTCAAGGGGCCAAAGCTTGACATTGGTTAATTTGTCTTGCCACGAAGCACAGATACTCCACTAGACAAGCATGATGCATCCAATGGCGATGTATTCGGATTTTGCTGCGGGACATTCTGGTGACTAACATATATTGGGTAGGCTCCAACTTCCCACTGCTTCACTCACTCAGAAATCCTTTCAGCCCTTCGCAATCATCGCCCCAGGCTCGAGAGCAGAGAGAAACCTTTCCTGTGGAGGTGAGTCAACCAGGACCTGCTCTGTTATTCGACATGTAGGTTTTCAACGCTAACGCCAAATCTGAGACTGAAAAGACCACTTTCTCCGAAGTCGCAGCAAGCAAAAGCGCCTAAAGATGCCTCAATCTAAAGATTACTTTGACGACAGCGAGTCTTTGGAAATGGGCAATCAACCCCCGAAGCCAAAACGTAATGCCTTCCTTCGCATCTGTGGTACCCCATGGAGGGAACTTTCCACACTGGAGCTTTGCCTGAGGATTCTTGGCTGGTTGACCTTTTGGGTCGTGGTGGGTGTTATCATTGGTCTGATCATTCGGTACACAAAATAAGAAGCGAATGGAGAAATTCAGCGAGGAGATCAGTAAATAGCCTTTATCTTCAATCAACGACGATATTCGACTTTGCCCAGGGTCCACTGCTATAGGCTCCTCTTCATTCACAGACATTAGACTACACCTCTCGTAGCGACTGCCAATTCAGCAGTTAGCCTAGTGTTCTTGCTGTTTCTTGAGAACCCCATTCGGGGTACAGCACTAGGTGTCAACCAGATTAAGGATGATAGTCCAGAAGACTACGGGAAGTTAAGACTTCCAGGTAGAAACTCAACATCGAAAAGTCCATCATTTGAGTATAGTAACGTCAATGAAATAATTTCCACTCTCAATGCAAACCAGTCGGTTTTGGTCCCCGCTTCAACGATAACAGAGAATGCTGGAACAGCCGTCTCTTCAGCACGCCCAACACCAAATATTTGGACAAAGTGTATGCCACTCTTCAAAAATCGTCCGATCAAGGACCTGAAAGATATTCTGTTTAGCTCGCTCATACGCGATGACCAGCATATTGGTCTTGGAGAGGTAGAAGGAAGAGAGACAGTGATGCAGGTCGACGTTGATCATTTCAACGTGGATTCCTGGGTGGGTTTTTTTGGCGCAGAATTTTGGAATATTCATCCTTTGCAGGACTGAAAGACCGTGGCGATGGGTTAGTGTCGTCTAAACCCATCTGGAGTAAGTCGATTTCTTGATCGCCTCTTGGGTACCCATGCTTGCTTGCAGTGATGGCGTGGGTCATTGTGTTGGCGGGGAATTCGTGAAGGTTGAGAACACCATGAATTTGGCTCATAATGGGCCACAAGGCATTATCGAGTCGCTCAGAGTATTTGACAGATATGGGACAGGGTAGAGGGTCAACCATGCTACTGCTATGGAAAAGGTCATAGACAGGAATATACCTTTCAAGCGACATTTCCCCTTCGGCATCTGCAGAGTCACGAAGATGCCTTCTTTGCTTGCGTGGAGAGAGGGGATGACTCAGGAGCTCCCATGACTGATGTAAGTCTGGCGCTGGAAATGCCATCTTAGATGGCTCACGGCAAGCAGTTGTGCAGCTGAGAGTAAGAGTGAAAGTGAAAGTGAAAGTGAAAGTGAAAGATTGATTTATGCCGTTAAGTAACGTACATAGTAATTTCCTATTGTAATTTGAAGTTCAGTTTCTCAAAATCCCTGATTAGCTGTTCAGACCACGAAGGTTCCCTCGTCTGCTTGCCCTTTGCCTGATTCGCCTCTTACTTTGCTTTGACAATACGTTCAGGTGTTTCAAATCTCAGGAGTCATTTTTAGCGTGTTACGATGCTGTTATTTTAAGTTGCGGAAAGGAAAATGAATACAAGAATGGGTGCGATCTCTGATAAATATGAACAAGGTTGAGTGATTGGCGTAACCATCACTGTTACAGATCAAGCACCGGTAATCTGAGCTTCGTAGGAAGAATGAGGATCATCATCGCTCGAACCATGCGCTAACAGACCCGCGATGCTATCATTATCCTTCCACCAGTGAACTGCGTTATAGTCACCTGTGTCGCACAAAGTATCCGGACCTCCGAGCTCTTTGATGGCATTGGTAACACATACATTTGTACCATCTGCCATACCAATCTGGGTATTGAATGAAAAGGACGGACCATAGCCATCAACAAACTCCTTCCACTGGAAATTAGTGACACCGCAAGAATTGTCTCTCAATTTGTCCTTAAAGGCAGTGGCGAGGCTTTCAAACTCCTGTTCGTCCGAGGTCCAATCGAAAATGTCCCAAATGATATAGATAAAATAAACCCCGCCATTGACATACTTGCACTGTCCCTCCGCAGCGTGCGTGGAGATGATTGTCGGCTCGGCCGCGATGGTTGTTGTGGCGCTGTCCTCGTTCTCGATGGTTTTGGCGGGAATGAGTTCAACGTCCAAATTCGCGAGAGTGGAAGTGGCAGCCGGTTCATAAACCTCCGTAGGCTCGCTTATACCCCTTGTGACCGTGACCTCACCGACGCCATAATCAGTGGTCATTACCACACCTTCGGCATACATTGAGCTTCTCTCCATTGGGTCGACTTTAGTGTAGTCGGTGACAGTCGACGGAGGCGCCACGGTAGGGGTTGAGAATGAAATGGTACTGATTGCCTGACAGTTGCCCGCAAAGACCGTGGCTGTTCCCTGGACATGTGGGAGGGGTGCCCATTGAACAAGATTGTCCTTTTCACACTTGCAATAACCACGTTCGTGATCGTCGTCGGGGTTCAGGTTACTGCAAATCTGAGGCTCGGCAGGTCCGTCGGGCACATGAATCAGACCGGCGGTTGGGAATGTTTTCAGATCAGTGCACTTGGGTCCGTTGGTTGGAAGCGAGTAAGTGTTAACAATCGCATCAGAGGGCGGGCCTCCATTGCAGATACACAGGCTCTGTGTTGTGGATGCTCCAATAAAGGCATTTATATCACAGGAAGCGGACAGGGCTGAGCTTGGGGTTGTCTTTGGAGCAGAGGTTACACTCGGGGTCGTCTTTGGGGCAGAGGTCACACTCGGAGTTGTATTTGGAAGAGAAGTCAAACTCTCTGTTGAACGAACCTGGGAGAAGCTGGTCATAGGGAAGGTCTTGATATCACTGCAGTCCTTGTCGGTTGGTTTCATGATCCGGTGGGATAAAGTATGCTTGGCAGTCGTGGATTGGCAATTGCACAGAGAAGCACTGCTACCAACAATCTCGAGACTGCACATGGCAGACTTTGACGCTGAAAGAGGGGTTGAGCTTGAGCCCGAGGAGCCACTTGCTGCTGTGGCAGCGGTAGCTGCGGCACCTGCTACGGATAGGATGCCTGATGTTTCTTGAGCAACTTCCGCTGGCTCAGATGAATAAGCACTCTTCTTACATGCAGGCGCCCCTCTCCTGCGCAAGTCCATATTTTCATCACCAGAGCTCCCACCAGAGGAATTCATGTCCACATCACCAGATCCCAGCTGGTCCATTTCGGCTACCCACTCCTTTTCCAAGATCGGTTCCAAGACATTATCTCCTAAATAAACCTTCGCACCAGCGTACTGTATATCGCACCTCATGCCAGGCACGACTTCTTCCTCAGACATCCTGATCTTGTTGTCATACTCAACGAGGACTTTGCCCCAAGCATGCGCACCAGTTGTGTCCGTCACAGTTTGCTCATTTTGATTCGCAAGGTCGCGATGTCCGGCATTGGTATACATGCGGGTTTCCACATCTCCCTCCAGCTGAGGAATCAATTGACGGACTTTGGCGGCAATCTGATTGACCTGATCCGGATATCTTACCGCAGCATCTGGCAATTTGTACCCATCTGGATAGTTCATGTTCTCCTGGGACCTTAAGGTTTCAGGCCATGCTGGAGGACCGAACCCTTCCGTGGCCCCAACATTAGAGGGTGTCACGATAATAGCCCTCGTCTCGGCACCTGGCGCCGTGAAGGCTTCATCACCAATGCCGTTTATGTGTAGACCCCACATGTCCATATAAATACCTTTTTCCAAAGAGTCGAGGACATCTTTCTGGAAGTCACTGCTGATGCCTTCCTTCAGGCTTTTGATTGAGCCATCTGCATTGTACTCTTTGACCTCTTGGAAAGATGGTACTTGCCAAAAGTGTGACATATACAGGCCGTACTTGGACAATAAAATGAGGGAAGTACAGCCGTAAAGATCAAGCAAAGCGTAGTCTTGAGGCTTTCCTTCGAATTTGGTCAGGAGGGCTGTTGACCTAGTGTCACCCTTACCCTGAGGAAGCTTCAAAGAATCCCTGATCATGTCGTGGAACCACGATTGCCAATCTTCGTTTGTTGGCTCGGTAAATACTCGCTTCATGAAAGTCGAATTCCGATCTTCGCTTGTTAGTTCTCCGAACTGCCTCCTGATGAGAGTTGAGTTCCAATCAAGATCCGGAAACTTTGACTCAGCCCATGCTCTCTTCGAAGAGACTGATCTTCGTTTCAGGCCCCGCAACCCAGCAGGAAGGATATTGTCATTCGAGCATGCAGAGCATTTTGGTGAACATGGTTCAGATGTTGCCGTGGGGCTGCTTGTCGAGCTTGAAGTCTGCGTGGTTGCAGTAGATGTTCTCGAAGATGTCCCTGAAGATGTCCCTGAAGACGTTCCTGAAGACGTTCCTGAAGATGTCCCTGAAGATGTTTCCGAAGATGTTTCAGAAGAAGTGCTAGTTGCAGATGGAGATGTAGTTGGGTCATTGTCAGGGTCATTCGGTTCCTCTGGAATGAGATCTCCAAGTGAGTCCAAATCAGGCTTCAAATCATTCTTAAGCTGATTTTCGACATCTTTGACAAGGTCTTCGGGATTATCAGACTCAATGGACTTTGAAATGCTGCTCTCGATATTCTGAGCTGCACATGTGATGCTCTTGACCGCATCGAGAAGAGATCCGAAAAGACCTCTTTCTCCAACATCACTTCGTTTCTTTTTGCTGCAGCCGCCACTCGAGGACCCGCCCAGGCTTTTGCCAAGATTTGTTCCCTCCGGTGTTGTCTTTTTGATTGCATCAAGTGCGGCAGTGGCTTCCGGAGCTTCTGGGTGCTTGACCCAAGAGTTGATGAGAGGAATGAGAGCCCCAACTTGTGTTGAGTAAGAGTTGGCGCTGCTAGAAGCTTCACTGCCGCTTGGGTCTATGGTCATAACCAGAGCGTCGGTAGTGACCATCGAACCTGATATACTAGTTGTAAACATCATCGATTCTTCGATAACCGTTGAAGGTGGCACACTGGACGTGAAAATGGCACCTGATAGTGTCTCGGTAGTAACCGAGCCCGATTCGCTGGTAGTGTAAACGGAGCCGGGCAGGTGAGTAGATACAATGAATCCGGGGGCAACTGAAGTTATATGGCCCAGTGATGAGGACTCTTTTGTTTCGGTCGGCTTCCCAGATGAGTTGGACTCTCCCTGTGATGGACTGCCGCTAGCAAAGGGACTGGAGTCTGTATGTCTCTGCGACGAGGATGTTTTTGTTTCAGTCGGCTTCACAGGTGAGTTGGACTTTCCATGTGATACACTGCCGCTGGCAGAGGGACCGGAAGATGACGTGGATCTATACCCACTGCTTCGAGAGTTTCCGGACTCATATTTTGGGTCTCTGATACCACTAGAAGTCTGCTCCGGGTTTTGAGATGAAGGAGTTATCGAAGAGGGCTGATGAGCACCGCTTGAAGAGTGATGAGCCCCATTGGAGAAATGAGAATCTAAAGAGGCGCTGGATGAAGATGCCGTAGAGGAACCCGACGACTGAGTTGAAGAACGCACAATGCTTGGGGCTCCATTGGCATTCTGGAAGCTCTTAGAGTTGACTGAAGCATTCGACTTGGTTGGAGAATTTGAGTTGGCAGCAGTGTTTGAGCTAGCTGGAGCTCTGGAGCTAGTTGTAGCATTTGAGACCAGATCTTGAGACTTGAGTGGAGCTGTGTCGGTAGGGGAAGGAGAAAGAGGAGTGCTGGCTGAAACGGTCGGGGTAGCATATACAACAGTGACAGACGCCAGTTGAGAGGCTGACGAGGTCATTGGCTCAGAGAATTGACACATAGAGGGCACAGAACATGAAACAGGCAGTGTACAAGTAGCATGAGGCACACAAGAAGACAACGATTTTGAGCATGCTGGCAGCATTGAGCAAGCTGATGATGATGCACTCGCAGAGATTGCATTGGCATCAGCCACTGCAATCCCTGCAATGGTCATGCCCAAGCCCAGTAAGCCCTTGAGTGACATGTTGTACACCGAAGAATAATTTTGGAGTTGTGCAAAGCAAAAGAACTTACTGTTGCCAGTACCAGCGCCGCTCTTATAGAAGATGACGGACATTTGTACGGAAATTATGCCTCGAAGGATTATCTACGAAAACGAAGTTTCTCTTAGAGCCGCCCCAATTAGAAACACAATACATGCCTAGTTGAGTATATCTACAGTTGATCTTCTTTGTTGCAAGGCTGAATGGGGCCTTGTTTAAGGGACGCGGGACGCGGGACTAAGATCTGCGATCGGTAATCCTTCGTTTCGTCCTTTGGGAGACGAGTGATCCTGTAAAAACTTTAAAGTGCTGCTATATTTTATTCTATTTATAAAGAAATCTAGAAAGGATCTGAATTACTAGGAAGCAAGCAATGCCACATGTGCAAGCGGGTCAGGAGCTGCGCTGCCCCTGCGCTAGTGGCAACCGTTTTTTCAGGGACCTACGACTTGTACCTAATCTAAGTGGCCTACAAGCATTCAGAAATCTCTGTGAGCTTTGCTCATGAGTCACGTCTTCGCAATAAAACCTCGCATAGTAGACTCAATCAATTCTCAACAGATGCAGACCATGCTACGTATGTCCCAAGGTGCCATGAACGAAAGACCCGATTCATTTAGTGTAGTTTACAAAATCTACCTCAGTATAATTTAACGGGCTTCATGGATGAGTGCATTGTTGTAAAGGCTGAATCATTACGAGGTACACAAACAAGGCCTTTCAACTATGGATTCGACCAGTTGTTTGCATTGACTTGCCTACATTCTGAGGAAAGATAGTGAGAGCAAAGGTACTAATTATATACTAGATCCACTATTTGACGGGAGTAATGGTAGCCGAGTTTCAAACATATTAGGTGTTCTATGCCTTTGGCATGTAGTGGTTCTGGGCATCGCCTTGTCTTGGCCCCTCTGCTGCCCACCCCTACCCGCCCCCACGCGGCCCCCGAGGCTGAGACAGCAGATCCACATGGATGCGGGTTCCGCAGCCTCTGCCGTGTTGGCGTCATTCTACCATCTGCTCCGAGTCGCTTTTTAGGTCAACAGCTGTTTTCACACAATCACGACTTATACTACTCTCCTATATTCTTCTTCCCAAACATGTTAGATCATCTAAGTCCCAGGCTCCAGCGGTTTTCCGCAAATGACCCTGCACATGTGTTTTATAAGGAATTTCTGGAAAGTTGCCAGCGAGGAGATGTTGCCCAAGTTCAGCAGTGCCTTGCCCAACAAACTCAGCGCGGCCGTGAATGGGTAGATTCTGGTAGGGAAAGGAATGACTTTCAGAAGCAACGGAGGACATGGTGGTTGGCTTGTGGCCTTGATGAAGCCACCAGGAACGACCAGATCTCCGTCATGGAATATTTGCATTCGAAGGGGGCACCCATTAGATACCATACAGTGGAGGCGGCCAAGTCAAGAGAATCTTGGGAGTTTCTGTTGAACCATGGCTTAGATGTGAACAACCCCATGCCTGAAGCAAATGTACCACTTATGTGAGTCAATCCTACTGAGCATCGATTGTTTGGGTACTTACGGAACTAATGAATTCATTTTAGGCACATTGTACGCCTCAACAATCCAGATATCTTGCGTTGGTTCCTCTCGCTTGGTGCGGATCCTAATTACGGTCGAAACGAGAGCCGTTTGTATTTTGAAGAAGGCGCTATACAGCCATTTTCACGTCCCGAACACAACTCAGGTGCTGCGTTGGAATTGGCGGCTTGGAAGTGCGACATGGAGATTCTGGATATCCTGCTTGAGCATGGTGCCAAGCTAGAGAACAGTTTTGCACTGCATAGGGCCATGATGAGAAACCCCGATGAGCAAATTCACCTCGCGGAGCGTCTGCTCAGCTATGGAGCTGATGTCAATACTATCGGATACCTTGCTCCTCCAATATTACAGGGTGGAACTCCTCTCTCGGTGGCCGCCAGGGCCTGTGCGGTGGACCAGGTGCGGTGGTTGTTGGAGCACGGGGCAGATCCTTATGCCTGTGGCCCTCAGGGCATAAAGCCAATCGACTATGCTGCAATGGGCGGGATCACTCCAAGGGTTCAACAGGTCGCACAGCTCTTGAACCAGTGGAAAAAGCCACAGGTCTGAATAACTGGACATCACAGGCTTGGCAAACAGAGATTGCATTGGCATCAGCCACTGCAATCCCTGCAATGGTGAATTGGTCGGGAAAGCAGTTTCGGTCGTCTTTGCCTTTCAACCTTTAAATTGAGCTATTGCTTTCAATCAGAATAAATTGTTCAATCTCTTCCGGTCTAGATTACAGCCTGCCAAGTGAATAAACATGATCACTTTTACCAACTCTTCAGAAAGGGGCATCAAACTATAGACTAAATAAGCACTGATCAATTTTCCGATGTCTTAGTATGTTACAAGGAATTTAGGATCCCCGAAGATATGACTACGAAGGTTGGCGTTCGCGCTCTTCGTCGATCTCGTTATATATGAGAAGGAGTTCAAATTAGAAATACCGACCACCTAAAGCAAAAGGGGTATGTTGAAACGGGGGGTTTCAAAAGAAGGTCATGAGAGGAAACAATTCATGGCGCGAAATGCTCCTTCAGGTCTGGATTTAGCGTGGGCTGAGTGCTCGGTAGAGGCGCTGAATCCTGATCATTCAGGCTAAAAGTGCCTCAGGCTACAAAACCCCACCGCTTAGTCAAACCGATGTGCATCAACAAGAAAGCGACTTCATTCCTTACTTGACATCAAAGACTCAAAGACAGAGGACCACAGTAAAGGCTTAGTCAGTATAAAAGTAACGTGCAGAACTGTGTGGATGATTTGAATTTCATTTCAATTCTGCTCTTCTTCCCCACACACCTATCAGTTCAACGTTATCAGACCATGGCCGACTCCTTCCCCGCGACCATGTCGGGACCAACATCTAAGGAACGAAAGTATGATCGCCAACTGCGATTGTGGGCAGCAACCGGCCAACAAGCTCTTGAAGATGCGCGGGTATTGCTGGTGAACTCAGATGGCCCTCTCGGCTCCAGCAGTACCGGTGTCACGGGTGTTGCAGGCGTGGAAACACTCAAGAACCTGGTCCTACCCGGCATCGGTGGATTTACCATCGTGGATCCGGCGACAGTCACCGAGGCTGACTTGGGGGTGAACTTCTTCCTTGAGGAAGAGTCTCTCGGCAAATCGCGTGCTGATGAAACATGTCGGCTGCTGAGAGAATTGAATCCCGATGTGCAAGGGTATTCGTATTCCAAAGTACGTACCTATTGAGACTTTATACAGATATTTAACAGAACAAATACTGACCATTTACTCTAGCCTATCACCGATCTCCTCACTGATCCGGATTTTCTCCCCCGGCACAAGCTGGTCATTATTTCTGGTCCAACTAAGCGCTCCACTTTAGAACCACTCTGCCAAAAAGCGCAGGAATTAGAGATTCCAGTGTTGTATGTCCATTCTATCGGATTCTGCGCGACCTTCTCATTGCAATTGCCTACTGAGTTCCCCATTGTGGAAACTCACCCAGACCCTGAGTCAACACAAGATCTGCGTCTCTTGAACCCATGGCCTGAGCTCGCCGCAGCCGCCGAATCTTTAGGCGACCTAGAGCGCATGGATGACCACCAGCATGGCCACATACCTTACATCCTGCTTCTTCTCCGGTTTCTCGCGCAATGGAAACAAACACATGGAGCTATGCCAGACAACTATAAAGAAAAATCCGCATTCCGCGAATTCGTACGCTCAAATGCACGCACCAAGAACGCCGAAGGTGGCGAGGAGAATTTTGACGAAGCAGTCGCCGCCGTACTGAAAACCATCTCACCCTTCAGCCTGCGCAGCCCTATTCGCGAGATCTTTGAGATGCAACAATGCCAGCAGTTGACTACACAATCCGCCGATTTCTGGGTTATCGCCTCTGCCATTCGCACATTTTACAATACGCACGGTGTTCTACCTCTGCCGGGCTCACTTCCAGATATGAAAGCCCAGTCGGCCGACTATGTCGCTTTGCAGAATATCTACAAAACCAAAGCACGAAAAGACGTGGAGGAAGTAGCTGCAACAATCCGTCAACTTGAATCGCAACTCGGGCGCACAACTCCTATCCTCGATAGGGAGGTTGAGGTCTTCTGCAAGAATGCGGCGCATATCAAGGTCGTCCGCGGACGGGGCATCGCCCAAATAAACGAGGGCACCGATGCTGATACATTGAAGGCGTTGCGAAGTGGACTCGCTATGCCTGAATCCCTGGCATCTATTTTCATCGCGTGCCAGATCATTGATGCGGTCGTGGATGAAATCCAGAGTAATCCGGCCCAAAACCAACTTTCTGTCGATGACGACGGTCTTTGGATTGCGCATAAAGAGCGTATCCTCGCCCTCTTGACCCGTGATGACTCAACACCTCTTGACGAGGAAGCACAGGATAGCATCGACAAGGCTATTCAGGAGATTCGCCGTGCTGATGGTGGTGAGCTACACAATATCGCGTCGCTGGCTGGTGGTTTGGTCGCACAGGAGTCGCTTAAGGTGCTGACGAGACAGTATGTCCCTCTGGACAATACTTGCGTTTTCGATGGCGCTCGAAGTCGGAGCGAGATGTACCGCTTCTAGCAACAGCTACTGAGATTATTCCCACGGTCATTATATGATTTATGAGGCGTGGTCGCCTGGTAGCCTAGCACAGCGCATGACGAGAAATGAAATGCATAGTCTAAATAAAAAATGCCATAGGCTTTAGAAATTCATATCTATTTACAGTAGGTGGCGAAGATCAGCCGGAGGTATTTCGATGCAACGATGTTGTACATTCGCCACAGCTCAAATTGAGGGGCTTTGGCACTAGGTCTGACTGACGCCGCCAGCCACTGATCGAGTAGCTTGGTGTTTCAAGACACAGCATAAGAGTTCAGAGCAGAATGCTCTAACAAGCCCAGAATCGATCACCGAAGCAGGCCAACACCAGAACATGGCGTTGACAGGCAGCCCAATGTGAGTCCAACTTTTCAAGATTGATGAATTTGACAAGAAAATCAATCACCGCCTTCTCTGCTTGGAAAATCCATGCTTCTTACCACCGGATGGAACATGTTTAGCATCAAATAACTTCTCCTTCCCAAATGCAGCATCTCCAATACGTATAAAGCTAGTGACGCCTTGATCCACAACCGCCAAAACGACATTGCGATATCCATGACGCAAACGCATGTACATCAAGCGCTCCATTTTCTCACCAGATGGCGGGTCTAAAGGCGTGCTTTCTAACAATGCGCCAAGTTGAGGAAGTGTTGGGATTGATGTTTGTTCACGAGTATTCACGACGGCGATCCTGAAGTCCGGCGCCGGAAGAGCGGTCTTCTTAATCAGGTTTGTAGGCTTGTAGACGTGGAACACGACTCTGAAGGGAGCTATTGTGTCTAGAGGGTCCCGCTGAGGCGCAAGAACGGGGTCGTACCATGGAATCAGTTCCATTTTGCGGTATACATCGCCTAAAAATCAATGTTAGCTATAGAGTAAGGCATGCGATAGTTGAGGATAGGCGCACTGTAGCTGCGATGAACGCCGCATCCAATGACAGGACCAGCTGCCGTGGATGCTGTGGACATGGGATCATGAATCCAATCCGAAATGGAGGCCAGGATGCCTGCGAGCCCTGGACCGCGGTGTCTCAATTGTCTCAGTTGTGCGTATGCATCCTTCTTCTCATTATTAAAATCATCGGCCTTGGCAGAATCGTCCCACCCAGGTGCCCGGAAAACTGTATATCCCAACCGCTTCAGTCCTGTGAAGACCGAGTATCGCTCGAGAGTCAAACCGCCCTGCCCCATGAAACACGCGTATGCTGCTTGCAAGCTCATCGGAATCGAAAGCTCGTCCTCGCTATCGTCACCACCCCCTGCCGTGGTCCCTGTCAACGAGGTCGGCCACCTAATATCCAAGCTTCCTCTTTCAATCATATACAGGGCTTCTTCGGGTAATAGCCACACGCGATTCCACCGATCCGTCTGCCCAGTATTTTGGAAGAATTTGCCCTTGGGATTTGGAATACAGACACAGGCATCCGGCGAGATGTTCATAGCCTTTCCTTTATCCTTAGGAGTTTCGACATATTGTGGTGGCGGTGCGGGACCATCAGGCGCATAGAAACCTATGACTCGGTTTTTGGGATTGTGAATGCGCGGGTGAGAGAGCGCATTATGCATCGCCTGTCGGGAAGCGGAGAGAACATCAGCCTGGAACTCGGTCGGGTTGGGCTCGAAGTCTTTTTCGCCACGCTTGGGTAAACTCGAAGAGGCTGTGTCGCCCAGGCTGTCCGAATTTCTTAGTAAACCAAAATTAGCATTGGTAGGCGGCGCACGTACAAGCTTAGGTGGTTTAGCAGGCGAAAGTCCTGGGTCTCGTCTGACAGATCAACCTCGATCTGAGGCGCCTCAGTCGAGGTAGAATTAATGACTTCCTCATCTGCATCAGCCATTGTGGTGGGGTGTGGGGTGAAAGGAAGATGAGTTGAGTCGCGAGACTGAAGTCCAGAAAATCGGGCTTATCGATAAGCCCACGATAACGATAGTACCTCCGCTCCAGAGAATCAATCACACATGCTAGATCATATAGATGAGCATCTACTCCTTCCCTTGAATACTCTTCAAAGTCCACCTGATTGAAAATTGCCGCCATATCATACATCTTCTGATTTGCAAAGAGTTTTTTTTGGACCGAGTAGGCGGGAGAGAAAGCATGAACAAAAAGGCGATATATAAGCGCTACAGCTATCATGCCAACAAGAGTTATGTACTTTGCTAGTAGGACCAATCCAGGCAATGAGGCCTCTGAGGATAAATCGTATGATGGGCCTCCAATTCCCAAAATTCTTCAAGCAGAACGCCGATTACGAGAGATTACTCAGGGAGTACGAAATGCCAACCCCAGAAAGATCACAAGATTAAAGAGATAGAGTAGGAGCTCTTCGATCTAAAATAGGAATATCTCATAATCGAATCAAAGAGGTGTCAATTCCTTGAGGAGTTACACCATGGAACGCTCATCAGTGTCTTTGGTCTATAGCGATCTAATCCTCAATACCTACATCAACGCTCTCAATGCATTGTGCTGATAGAGACGGATGCTGCGGTCGAGGCTGTGGATGCTGCCGAGCTCGTAAGCTCGAAATTCTACGCCAGTTTGAAGCTGGGCACTGTGCCGTGGATGTTGCAAGAAGACTTGTGGGTTCGTGCTTACTGATCAAGCAAAAAAACCTTGCAATATTTATGTCAGCTGAATGTCGATTCTCAATCGCCAATACTACGGAAAGGTCATGTTAACTTCAATATACGATCTTGGTGAAAGTCGTACTGAGAACTCCTTTTGGAATCCAAAAACCTTCGAATGATGAGCAGAGTGAGTCAAAGAATGTTCCAAGGATCCAGCATCAACACTAGCTACCGACATTCGAGGATGAGGTGACGAGGCTTTTGTGGCAAGATGCATCACATATGTGTTACAGTGTTCCTATAGCTCCGACTTGCTCTTGAACCTTTTGTTTCCATGTCACGTGAAAGTGAGCTGGAATAGGAAATGCCTACCCGTCAAATCCAGTAAAGCTACCTACCTCCTCTCTTTTTCATCTGTATATATCAATTTCAATGGAATCACACTCGAGACAGGCGGATTATAATGAGACGTTGCGCAAAGTCAGTTGGCTAAATATATGATTGACGTCAAATTAATAGGTTGCAGGTTTCCAACAGTCTAGAAAATACGCTCAACACCTTTGGGCCCTCCTCGATGCAGTACCATGCTGTTCTTGAGATCCTAAAAGAATGCCTGCGAGATATCGAGAATGAGAAGGGAAAGCGCATTGAGCAGGTGGTCGATCCGGATATGTTGAGCGTTGCAATGGGCTTTCTGGCGATCAAAGAATGATGGCGGGGCTGGAGTTGTTTTCTGATACCCATACTTGTTACGGCGAAATCGCTGCGATTAAACATTTACATTTCGATCCGCTTAGCGGGATATTATAATAGATGAAAGGTGGAAGCGTCTCTCCACATACCCTGGGATCAAACACTAAGGTATCTTGTAGACTAGGATATCTCGCAACACAACGCTTCCGAGACAGTCATCAACACCCCGTTTCCGACGCTAAGAATGAACAAGTTTCCGTTGCCATGCAACAAACTCCAAGCTCTATGCAATCATAAGACATGACAATGATGTGGGCTTCTGGATCAGGACCAGGGCCTCAAAAGATGACTGCCGGGGGCTAGTCTCCTCTGGCCTTGAGCTGTGGCGGAGCTGGCCACAGGGTGTTTCTTCCGTGTCAACACGGAGAACCAATTAGAGAATACTCCTGTATTTGAGAGTATTTGAAGAATCAGGATTCATATCTCGTCGATGGCGTTTCAGTCGATCAGCAGTTTCTTCTGGTTTGCAACCATGGCGACGCCAATATGGCTGAGGGCATTGGGGTCATTGGGTCGCACAATCGACGGAAGTGGCAGCATCGGGTTGTCCGGATTGACATGTGCAGCGTCTCGGGCAGCTTGCTCAATTGCCTCCATTTCTTCTTTACAACCAGCATGATCAAGCGGACAGACCACGATTGGCTGTCGGATGGTGATGTCTCGTGCAGATGTCAAGTGAGCCTGGGTAATGGTTAGATTAGAGTTGCTTGTGATCTCACCAAGAGACTTACGCGAACAGTGAGGTAATACTCAATTTTATACAACGAGCCAGTGGTCGTGAACCCACTGACGCCATACATGGGAAATGCTGTGCGATTCCGCGGTAAGATCCCCTCCGAGTCTCGCATGTCCTTTGCAGGGAACACAAGTCCCATATTCGTCAGGTATCCTGATTGGGGTAGCCGTACACCCACGGGGTCAGTTTTTTTAGCCAAGGTTTTGACCTTGCGCTGAGGCTCGTCACCCTCATGGTTGTAGATAATCTCCTCATCAATGCCGATTGTGATCTTGTTAATCGTGACCTTGCGGGCTTTCCCCATCCAATCCTGATTTGGTGACAGCTTTACATAGACACTGACCGGGTCTAGGGGTCCGTAGGACCATCGCGGGAGTGAGATGGCCAGTGTCACCAAATGGTCTGATACTCGCTCTGCTGACTCGGGCCGGTTATACATGCCAAAGGTAGACAGAGTGTCGTAGCGGGCAATCGGGACTGGGAACGTATATTTCCTTTGTTCGGAGTGACCCTGCTGGACCATCACCATCATTTCGTAGAATGTCTCGGCAGTGCGGCTGGGCAGCTGTAAGCTCGCTGGCGGTACCCGTCGTGAGGAATCGCGGCCCCCACGTCCAAACGGGATAAATAGTACAAACGGCAGATCCATAGCGATGACCTCTTCATGTTCCTTGCCAGCAGGACATCGAAAAAGCAGCATTTCCTTGCCAACGATCTCTGTGATTTCTTTGCGAGGCGGAGCAAGGCGCTTCTTCGTGACGGAGTCGGCGGATGGGTGGATGGTCTCGCGGCGGAGGAGGGCAATGGTGACGAGGGAAACATTGACCGGTGCAGATATACCAACGCTCGGGCGGATCTCAACTTTGCCTTCAATCCGAGGCTAGATAGGATGAGTGGTTAGATCTGTTGGCCGCCAAGGGAGCTCGAGTTTCACTCCCCGCAGCAAAGCTGGTCGTGTTTGTGGGGGCGCTTACCATGGTCGCAGATATGCCCGGGTAGCCGATCAGAAAATTACCATTCGCTGGGCCTGAAACGCGCACAAAGGCGGCCATCTCGATAGCGGTGTTCGCGCACCACCATGGGCACGCGGAGGGGGCGCGAGGAAGTTGTGGGGAACCTGCGAGCGAGACCGGGGCCGTGTCGCACGGTTCATATGGGTCGTTGCAGCTGCTCTTTGGGCTCGATGTTCTTTTGTCTCTGCTCAAGGGATGACAGGAAAATCCCTTGAGAATCAGGGTTGGGACAGGAGAGGTGTGGAGAGCGGTCGGGAATCGCAGATTAGCTTAAATGGTTCATGTGGGGGGGGAAAGAATGGTAAGAAAGACGATCAAAAGGGCAAATCCCAGCCCCATTTGACCGCCGCTAGTTTGAGCCTCGATTGCATCATTGTTCATTGAGATCAATACAATGTCATTCAACCGCGGACCGATTTTAAAACTATCTGTGTTGACATTGATTTCGGGAGGTTTTTTTTCTTCTCAGGAACCCTGGCACGTCATAGTCTAGCAAACTAGATCCACCAGCTATCTCATGTTGCCAAGACTGGAAAAAGAAACCAAACCAACTGCAAGATAAATTCCCGGACTCAAAAACAAACAATTTGAGTTTGATTCTGTGTATACATTTGCATAGATCTGGGCCCGGAAACTGTACCATGGACGCTTTGGCCAACTTGACTTTTCGCTGGTTGCGGTTGCCAGGCGACAACTCCACTTCCCAACCTCATCTACACCCCACCGTCACATCATCGCAGATCAGCCACATATCATCACTTAATCCTGCCACTTCAACAAACCGCTATGCCACCTCGTCGCCGTGCAGCTGCCAATGCGCAGTCCCGTATTACCTTCGGTACCCAGTCCCGGGTGACCAAACCGTCAACCACCCCAACTACACTGCACAAGGGGAAGGACCTTGATTCCAAAGCCCCACGAACGACCGATGAATCCGCATCTGCCACTCCTGAGCCCGCACAGGTTGTGGCCCCCGAGCTATCCAAACCTCACATTACCGAATTAGCAGTGCGCCAGCCTGAGCCCAAACAGATTCGAACCCCAGAAGAGGAACAAGCGTTGAAGCTATCCTTGAAAGACCTGCGGAAATATTGGAATGAGAAAGAGCCGGAGAAAGATAGAGATCGGCCATTCCGATGTGAGTTCTGTTGGACCTGCCCAGAGATGCCAGGGACTCCACTGACGGTGCGACGTTACTACAGGGCATCAAGGAGGCGTGAACCTAGAGGAGAAGATTCTCCGGAATTTCGATCAGTCTAGTCAATACGGGGTATGTGGTTGAATCGTGACCATTTTCACTGGGCGTACTAACGAGTTTCTAGCCATGTATTGGTATGAATCGGACCCAGCGGTGGCGGCGTGCGCAAAAACTAGGCCTGAACCCGCCGATCGAGGTTTTAACCGTCCTTCTGAAGGGTGAGGATATAGATGAGATGTCCCATATGGAGGCCTTGATCTCTCGGTGAACACAAGCCCAAGCGTCATGTCTTGCATGGTTTTTGAATTGTACGATTAGAAACGAGATACCAAGGGGATTTCCCCAATAGAGATCACTACGGGTCTGAGATATCTCAACTGTCAAGTCTTGACGGACTATTTGATAGTCAAAAGCTAGACCTGGGGGACCCCCTTTAAGTCCAAAGTATTACTCGAAAGATCTGGCAAAGGGAATTTCACGAATATAAATGTTCAAGCAAGTAGTGTAGCAGTACCAATACTCCCCATATCTATCCCTCCTACCCACCCCTAAAACGACCGTCACCTATCGGCTATCTATTCATCACATTCCCATATACCCCCCAGCTTCTGTAACTTAACCAACCTCTCCGCATTCCATAATTCTCTAGAACAACGTGCCCACTCAACCGGCGCAGTCCGAGAGGCAAAGGCTCCGAATGTCATCTTGGAACAAGAGGAGCGACTGCGGGAGCTTTTGTACCTTTACAAACCTGTACAACAACAACACCAGGCAGCGACGGACAGTCCTGAGGAAATGGGGATTATCCTTACCCAGATCCATGGTGCTATCAATACTGAACCAGATTTCTCGGTCGCGCTGTCTGAAGAAGGCAGTTGGGCTGCCTTCATCGCATCCGAAATTACTCAAGACGTAGCCGCGGTGGCAGCCGCAGTGGCAGCCACGCTTTCGATCATCAAGGAGAACATTTTGATGGACATGGCTGGCGATGGCGATAACTATTTTAGCTTATGGTAATCCTGGGTACTGCTTGCCGGGCCAGATTCGAGGCGTTATTTAGGCAATTGTGATTTGATCGATTGGCGCAGTTATGTGGAAATTTGGACAAGAACTCTGGGCGAACTAGCAATTGAATTATCACTTAATATGCCTCAATTCCAATTTGTAAACAAGATGACTGTGAGAGAATATTCACCATAACTTTGAATTGATAGGAGCAATGGGTCTTTGGTAGGTAGGGAAATTAGTCCCAAGACCGTGTTGGATAGTGGATCCCCTCATCTGTCACATCCCCGGATTCCCCGCCATCCATCACCAAGTATCCACAAACTTGGAATGCAATGAAAGGATCAACCCTGTGAGAAGGCGAAATGAATCTGATTGCACAATTACGCATGTCACAGAGGCTGACTTTGCCTCCACCCTTGCTTCCCTGTCGCCGAGTGACCGTTTACCGATGCCTTCATGTGATTGCTGATTTTGTCCCTGACGCCCTGCGACGCCAGTAGCTAGCGTATTTGACGTTGTGTCCACCGACTCAATCCCCAAGGGTCTGTCGCTCCCTAAGGGTCCTGGAGCCGAGACTGCGGAGCACAGCGCCACAATGTCTCACCTGTGAACTCGGTGGCCTGATCCCAATTGAGATTCAAACCACCAACACGTTTCGCCCAAGCTTTCATGATATTAGACACAACCCACAGAAAAGCGGACCACGGACCCTTTCTACATGCAGGTACAATGTCGCTGTATCGAAGTTCTCATCTGGGGGGGCACACAATATATCGCCAATGAGACTGGTGGGGTCCACGCGGGGTATCCCGAGACCAAGATCCACGGATCCAGATGCTCGGGGGAGTTCATGCCCCCGCAAGTTCTACTCTTACAGTGAATAAAAAATACACCATGGAATTCTGCTGAGGAAATTCCTTTGAGAATGGGTATTCTGCATCTCCCCTGAGTTTGGACCGCATTGTTTATCTCTCAGTGCAAGATCTTTGAAATTGACAATAAACACCTCATGCAACCCTGAAAATCAAATATATTGATGACACAGGTGGGCCGGAAGCATCGGATCAAGTCCTAATTTGGGATAGTCAGATGCTACGTTGCTGCAAGTCAGGGCCTAGTGCCTTTCCCCAGATTTACCGGCCCTACGTTTCCGTGTTACTCAATTACCGTTTCTCCAAAGGTCCAAAGGAATTTCTCCAGTTTTTGGATGACAGCAGCCAAGGATCACTGCAGGTTTGTCTGGAAACCTGTTTGAATATCCCAGGATTCACCCTTAGGTGGCTCATTCTACGTACTTGGGGTGTTGCCTACCTGTGCCATGCATGCCAAGGGCCTAACTACGTACCCTGCTCAACTTTTGTTCCACGGTCAAAATGATCCTTGCATAATATACCACGAGTTTAATTACGTACAAGGTGCTCAAAAGAGTGGCAAACTGCAGCTTCGATGCAGCGTGTGCTACATCTATACCGTTCGGGCTTAACGCGGTCTATACTACCATGCTTTGATAGGCTTTCCAGAGACTGTGGAAATTAAAACAAGGCACCCCGGTCCCGCTGTGCAACTAGCCATGGAGGAAGATTGCATGACACAGCTGATTGGTAGCACTGGACAGGCTATTTCGAGGGAACAAGGCTCTTACGCAGGTCTCACTCAACCCCGACTTTGTAGAGCCAATGACCCGTGGCGGTTACCTACCCCGAATCATCTTTTAATTAATTTTCGACTCGAGCTCCCGGGACCAATCCAGGATCCTGCATCAGCCATAGCCTTGGCTTTGCAGTGGGGGTTCAGAGATTCTGGCTGACAGCCACAAAAAACCTAAGTCAACCGCGGCCCTGTTCCATTCTAGGTGCCCATTTCCCTATTCCGAAGGAAACATGTGACAAGAGGCATCAGTACGACCCTAGAAATGTATTGCCAAGTGGGAGTATAACACTAAAAGCAAAGCTTATAAAAGGCCATTGTATCCTCTGTCCGACCCTAGATCCTCTTTTATTCTAGACCATCGCCTCCACTCGTTAAAGAGCCTTGACAGTCGCTTCCGACATTTTAAACCTGTTTTATCGAAAGTTCATCAGCAAACATGCAGTTCTCTCACGCTTTGATTGCCCTCGTTGCTGCCGGCCTGGCCAACGCTCAGCTTCCTGACGTTCCCGCTTGCTCGGTATGAACGTTCCTTCCATTCCATACTCCATTCACTAACAATAGCCAGCTCAACTGCTTCGTCTCTGCCCTGACCAGCGATGGTTGCTCGACTCTGACCGATTTCGCCTGCCACTGCGCGAAGACCCAGCTGATCTCCGACATCACCCCTTGCGTTGAGAAGGCCTGCAAAATCGCCGACCAAGCATGTATGTATACAATATCTTCCAATCATATCACATACTAATGTACCTAGCTGTTTCCAACATCGTCGTCTCCCAATGCTCAGCTGCTGGCGTCCCTATCTCGGTCGCCCCAATCCTGACCTCCGAAAGTAGCAGCGCTACTACCACCAGCTCCAGCTCCAGCTCCGGTCCCGCCTCGACCTCTGCTAGCGAGACTGCCAGCGAGACCGCCTCCAGCAGCGCCGGTACCACTGAGTCCTCCGCTTCTGCTTCCACCGGTACCCCCTCGGTGCCCACTGGTTCCACCACTCCCAGCTCTGGCGCTGTTTCTGGCTCTACCCCTGCTGGCACCTCCACCCCGCTGGTTTCCAAGACTAGCGGTAGCACTGCGGCTACTACCTCCCCTGCCTACAACGCCGGTGCCAATGTCAAGGGTAACCTTGCTGGTGCTGCTGTCATGGCCGCTGCCGCCGCTTACATCCTGTAAATTATTTAGCTTAATGTGTTTTCATTGATGTGCTCGAGTTATGGATTGAGCACCCTTGAAATGACACCGATTGTCTGCTACGGCCGATTTGGGGTTAATATGTCGAGAATGTTGCGGTGTTGATATTGTATATTTGAGTTGTCTAATGCAATTGACTTTGGAGGATGTTTGTACGTAATAATTTACTAAGGTAGTTAATTAAATGTTGAAGCAGCTTCATTGAATCTCAAGGTGTGGTTTGATCAGTGCATTGAAATACAAATAACGTCAGAAAACAACAACAATTAGCCAGCATCATGGTAAGCTAGGGAAAGCAGGTCCCGGATCCTCGCCTAGGAAGATACCCTTCTTTCTACAAAGCATTCAGACTCTACAGCAGGAATTTAACAGAAGGCAAACTGTGGGGAGCTAAGCTCGGGACCTATTGATGCACTGGATACTTCATAGGTTCATTGTAAATAGCCTTACCACCATCGGCCTAAGTTAGTCAAAACTTCTTTCCCGCATCACAAACCACATACAAAAAATGAAAAAAATGAAAGGGACTATTTTCATTTTTGGATTCAGCTGACTATATCTAGCTAGCTAAACATCCTTTAAGCAATTATCCATTTCAGAGGCACTCCCAAGATCGCAGTTTTTTCTGCTGTGTTTTGGTGGTCCCCTTGGTCCTATCTTTCCTGGTCTACATATGTATATACAGTATTCAGGTCCCAGAGGGCCAACCAAATGCACTCCAACTGACTATAGAAGGGTTTAGCCGACTCGACCGCGTATTGAATGAAATCTTTCGGGACCTGGAGGTACAGTGCGTCTCCAAACTCTTGCGACTATCTTCACTGAGGTCTTCAATTGATTTTTTTACCCCAAGTCTATATCTGTTAGGAGTTCTTCCGGAGTACCCCTACTAGTTGCATGTGTATTTCCCGTACGTCAATTACATATCAACCTTGGGTACCTAAGTATCGGATTTCTGCTGATGGGTTTTGCTTTCCCGTTCCGTATTAGTGCTCATACCTCTCGCCGCTTTTGCTCACTACGTAGATCTGAGCATGTAACGTATTTCACAAGCGAGCGGGACACCCGGTCGGCCGGGACACCCCAACCAAAACGCGTCAATTAATCACACCTTTCTTATTCAACCACCCACCATGCCACCAATTCGCTCTCAAAATTGTCAGAATTTAATACATCAAGAGGGCCGGATTTTGCTTGCTATCTAGGCTCTTAAAAAGCAAGATAACCTATCAATTCGCGAGGCAGCACGTATATATGACGTTCCAAAATCAACACTTCATGCCCGTCTTGTTGGACGCGAAAACCGCGTCGAATCCCGCCCGAATTCGTTTAAATTAACCGAAATCGAGGAGAATTCACTAGAGAAATGGGTGCTTTCTATGGATAACCGAGGAGCGGCATCGCGACCTAAAATAGTATAAGAAATGGCTAATCTCTTACTCGCGACACGCGGAACGACCCCGATTTAAACCGTCAATAAGAATTGGGTAACAAATTATGTTAAACGATACCTAGAGCTAAATATACGGTTCTCGAGACGCTATAATTACGCACGCGTAAAATATGAAGATCCAAAAATCATAAGAGAATAGTTAAATCTCGTTTAAAAGACAATTCATGATTACGGGATTGATCTAGATGATATACACCCACACCACTACCTTCTCGAGGGAGCGAAAGTAGCGCGTGGGAGCCAAAAACACTATTAAATTATAAATAACTCCAGAAGTAAGCTTCTTTAATCAAAAGGCTCTTTAAAAAACGCTCTAAGAGCCCACCATGCCCGTTGAATTCTACTATCAATTAAGTGCTAAAAGCTTACCAAATCACAATGTAATCCACCACTTTTCTTGCTCAAGAAAACGAGCTTTTACGTGCTGGAAACGAAAAAAAGAAGCAGAAAAAGGCAAGATCAAAGCAACAGATAGCTCTTCTAGAAGGTGTTTCTGTCGCTGAGCTCAAAGAATTAGCTAAAGATCAGCATATTCAACCTCCAGATGGTGAGCCAACCGGTCAAATGAAGCACAAGAACCACGACGTCGGGCTCCACCAAGGTGCTCGGAATGTAATATCCAGGGGCATAAAAGAACGCATTGTCCAAAATTGGTTAAATAGCTTATATATTCAATATCATAAGGGTGTGCTTAGATTATTCTATTTGAATTGTAAGAATTCGGTTGGGGTGTCCCGGCCGACCGGGTGTCCCGCTCGCTTGTGAAATACGTTAGCTAGCTTACATCATCTAATATGCTGACAGGAAGTTAGAAACCTAACTCAAGATACGCTCGGTACGGATACATGAGACTCAGTGTAGGTCAATATATATTAGTCTAGCCAGGATTGTTGCTAAGTATAGAGTGAGATATCTAGACTAGAAATAATTTGGGTGGGTCCAAAAACATTCCAAGGCTTTACCAGACTTTTCTTCTACTGAATCTTGACTCCTTCTTGACTCCTTCGTCTCCTCTGGTAAAACCGGGAACATTTTATCATGTCGCAACACTCTCGGAGAGACGTTTTAATCAACAATATGGGAGACTCGAGGATCCTTGTCTGGGATGAGCTCCAAGTACCTCCTAATATGGAGTCCGATACCGATCAATGGGTTAGAGATTTCCAGCCATTGGTCCAAATTGCAGGCCCTTTTAAATGCCACTGGGCAAGGTCTCGCGAGCGGCCTGATACGGTTCTTCTATTGACATGTGAGTCCAGACTGAAGAAGGATAGAAAATTTGTCAGATTTAAATTGCTGATCCATCTACTATAGTGTGGCGCTGCATGTTAAAACTAAGGGAATTCGAGGACTCCCCGGACGCCCAGCTTTTCTGGGAGAATCTTGCCAGTAAAGGGATTTTACGCCTAGCATCCCACGAGACTGTTTACCGCAGTAACTGGGCCAATTACTTGGATAAATCCTTTATTCAGTTATTCTGGGTCTATTTCCCCGCGTCTTTGGATGAAGACCAGCTGGCCGAAATCACAGAGTCTAAAGGTATCAATCCACCACCAATGGGCTTTTCAGTCCCCCGGAAAGATTTGCTTGTGGCACGTGCCCCTGCAAAAATATGGGCAAATAAAACGAAAATTGTGAATGGACAGGAAACGCAGTTAATGATGTGGCCACATTTCTGGAGGAATGAAGAAAAGGCCGAGTATCGGAATATCCAACGGGGTGGTAATATTAGCTCCTGGACCGTGAGGGATAGGTTCATTTCAGAGTTGGAAGATTTGAAGCCAGTGACGTGGAAGGAGGAGTTTTTTACTTTTACCTGCTTTCGTTTCGTTTCCGAGAATCGTTAGATGAAATTGTATACTAGGTTTCACGTTTAACTACCTCTTCATAAGTGAAGTTTGGGAATTTTTGAATTTACATATTGCTCATATTATAATGATCATTTTAAATCCCCCCCCCCCCTATACCCCTTTCTTCTACTCCCCTACCGATATAGACACCTATTATTATCATCGAGCCTAGGGCTATATTAATATTATTAGTTCTATAACTACGGAACTTAAATAGATCTCCCTAATTCATTTTCTAGCTACCTATATGACATATCTATATAGAAACCTTCGCACCGACGCCCGATTTAAAGGTCTATCTAGCGTCCCACGATGTCTGTTGAAAGTACCAATATCCCACACAGAACCAGACATAGGTTTCAGGGTTTCTCTGGTAAATCTGCTCCCAACTCATAGTACTATCCTTTACCGTTTCCCCTAAAGCGTACCCTGGGGCTGTTGGTTTCTTGAGATCTTTTGCCTGTTTTTTCCATTCGTCTTCGAGTTGTTAGAGCCTTGGTCTAAGCAGGAAGGCGTGGTAACTTACATGAAACATCAGGAGTATCCTCGTTTCCGAGGGCGAGATGAAACAGCTCGTGGTAAAGGGTAGCACTCTTAGGCTGAACTTTCTGAATCGACAGGAATCGTGAGGGCACTAAGGCTCCGAGAGTGTCTGGAGAGTTGCCGTTAAATGAAAGAGGACATAAAGTGATCGTCATAGCTTCTGTTTGATCTTGTGTGGCCCCTAGGTGTTCATCAGTAGCGGCAGCAGTGGGGGCAGCGATGGTAGCTCTGCTGACGACGATGATGAGGATGATTATAGCACTGAGACAGCGGAAATCTGCTCGACGGCTTGTGTCGGGTCTGACTGTGACTTTGAATGCAGCACGACAACGGGATGCTCTGTAACACCATCTTCGACGACCATGGTGGGCACACCCGCGCCAGCTATCGCGGTCACATAGCAGATAATACCAGCATATGTTACGATCGATAGCGACTACGAGTCCAGCATCGCTATCTCACTAGAGTTGGTCTATTCGTCATTGTTCGGTCCATTATCTATCATCGCCGGACCTGGAGCCGCAGCGGCGACACCCACACCCACCGGCCCAGTTCCCGGAGGCTCTGAAGATCCTACTTCAGATTCGGCCTGGAGTGTGAGTATTTATTACTGGCAAGACGAACATAGTGGCGATGGCCAGTGGGAGCTGTATCAGATTGAAGGAGGGCTGGTAGACGGCGGGTGTCCCGAGGTCGTACCGCCTGATGAGATCATAACGGATGGTTCGTACAAAAGATTGGGAGATGGATATTCAGGCTTCAAGGCATTCGGTTCAAGTTGTATCTATAATGGAAAGAACCTGCCTACTGGTGATGTTAATGCGGAAGTTGGAACCCTTTCGTGTGATGGGTATCGGGATGCGATTTGTTATACTGGCGCTGGTGATGAAGGATCGTGTGTTGAGTCATATTAGTCTGTATTTTATATCGTTAAATGTCTGTGGTAGTATTTATGATATGAATGAATATTTCTACTAGTTATAGCTATGGTACCTGTACTGGTTTAAGCTAAGCGTAAGTAAATCCGTTTTCGAGGATTTTCTAGTTTACTCTGTTTCTTGGCAGACTAATATAATCAGCCATAATCCTGTGTTGTCCTTAAATTAGCACCTAGATTTCTAGAATAATGTTAGAATAGAAGTGCTATTCTAGTAGTGATATAAACAAGAGTAGTAGTGTAAAGGTACCATAGTGATTGTGTCTAATTGTAAAGGGTATATGACCTTGGCGGAACAGTAATTCGACGAAGTTACCCCGCCGAATCACGGTGTGTTCGTGGTCGGACCCCTGGAGATTCAACACAAAAAGGGCCGCCCGAATTAAGTCTTTACCGATGACTGTGTCAAAGCCCATCGCATCTCCTAACAAAGCCAATGTAAGCAAGACATACAACCTTTGAGGAAGCGAAGGCTAATGCTGTGGCCGCGAGACCCTAACTAAACGGATCTTTCGGGGGCTATGGTCGGCTATACGTTCAGATGATGCCAACACTACACGCGCAATAATCCAAAAGAATGAGTCTCTAGTCAATCACCAAAACCGCTCGTACGGAAGTGCTCTTTGTGTTGCGGCCCGATATGGGACTCCGGAAATGATCAATTTGCTGACAAGCCTGGGTGCTGATCCTAATCTTCTCATAAAGTATGGACCGTGCGGAAGTGCCCTCGTTGCAGCCTGCTCGACTGTCCAAGGATTTTTTAATTTGTCGGCCCTTCTTCAAAGTGGAGCAGATGTGAACCTGAAAGTCACTCGTGGAAAATATGGCAGCGCACTGGCTGCTGCCGCTTCTCATCACAGTTTGAGCGCGGTGAAATTTTTGATTCATTCTCGGGCAGATGTTAACTTGTAGTTGACATCCGGAGACTACGCAAGTGCTCTTGCCGCTGCTGTCAGCCACAAACAAAGCCAAAACGTCGAGGCACTTCTCTAAGCAGGTGCAGATCCTGGTATTGCTCTTCTACATGGAAAATATGGGGATGTCATCTCAATAGCTATACAGAACAGTGACTCTCGCTCCCTCCGTATATTACAGGAGGCTGGGGTCACGCTCGGCCCTTTGGCAGTAGCAAAGCTCTGCGAACTAGACAATCAAGAAACCAGCACGCTCTTCAACCTTCGAGAATTCGAATTTGGTTTACGAGATATACAGCGTACCGAGATTGAGTGTGAGCTTGCTCTACTAGCCAGAAGTCGAAAGGACCTATCTTCCTGGCTCCCTGATATGGAGGTCCTCGTGAGAAAGGAGAGTACAATAGAGCTTGCTCAAGTCGATGGATTTCTTCTGGCTAGATACGGTACATTGTGGATCAATTTCTTGCGGAGCCTAACAAGGGCTCTGCAGTGCCCGGAGGCATGCTATGGTAAGCCTCCTATTCTTCAAGCCATTGTGGACTACTCTCTGAGGCTCAGTCGCAGTGAATCGAAACATGGAACTGCTGGTCGGTTTGCGCTCAATTGAGCTGAAAACTGTCGCCAGACATGAAACCAACAGCTTCACGATATATTGAAATGGATTTGCCTCACGATCAGAAGTAATATTTCGGGAACGACTTATCTGTCCACCTTAGTCATCGCAAGGGCAATGACTTGCTTTCAACCCTTTTGGTGCCACTTCCCAGATCGTCCGACAGCAGTGATTGCTGGCAAGAGTTATTTGAATTCGCAATAGTTGCTCGCGGGCCAGGGGTCAAGCAAATTGAAGAATGTCGAGGATTGGAGCTGGACTGCTACAGAATGATACAGCTAGCAGCCGTTGAATATCCAGTCTCGGTTGGAGCCGGTATCGTACTGGTCGGCTACTCAACTGCTCTGATTCCGGTTCGAGAGACCGAAGAAGGGACAATTCAGTGGCATTTGGAAGTTGCGAACCATGGTCGGCAAATCAAACCTTCTGATTTACAAGCAGTACAATCAGAATGGTTTCAAACAGAAGATTTGAACTATATGCTCTCAAAGAGAGCGCTCCTAGGGTGGTGCTCTCAAGCAAAACTTCGATTGGGCACTAGCACCAACGATCTCAATGTGACGTGGTCTGGTTCGAAATCTAAGCCTTTTTCATCGGAACTCGCCAATATCAACCTTCAAGCTCTTGCACAGTCTGCAGCGCCAGCTCAACTTGGCATTCAGGCGGGGGCGTCTTGGCGGCGGGTCAGCAATATAATTAGGTTTACTCCTTCGGGTGAATACCTGAAGTGCTTGAACGACAGTAGGTCGCAACAAGTTGTTCTCTATGATGTCAGTGCCACGAGAGCGTGGCTGGTTCCTTTGATCTCGGTTTTTCACCACATGCTGTTAGTCTATTGGAAAAGGATTCCGGAGCAATTCCGAGAGAGAGATGTTCCTTTAGCCGACACTTCCTCTCTCCATCAGAATGCATCATATGAGGCTTTGGTAGACAAGGGAGATATGGTGATTCAAAATTCGGAGGGAAGCCGACAATCCCTGATTGTTCGCAACCTTATCATAGGATTTTCGATCAATTTGGCGAGGATCTCGTTGCAAAAACCAAAGGCAAGGAAGTCTATCTTTGGATATGAGTTCATGGACTGTGTGAACCTCAAACGACCGTTCTTAAGAAGACAACACTTGAAAAGGATGGCCTGGCATGGTTGCCGCTGCTTAATGAAGTCAACTGTCTATTTTGCTCCAACCTCGGAGATGTAATCGTTGCTCAACGCACATCAGAGACTTCTTCGCATTGCAACACCTTGCCAGAAGGCTACGACCTACTGGCTGCCTTAATCCGGAGTATCGATGACTTGTCAGAGACGAAAGGTGGCTGCCATGAGGGACATGCCCGTCTGTTATCTCATGATAGTGCCTGGAGACTCACGGGCTCGCCTTTCGAGGCATGTCAGCATGACAGCCACGAATCATGTTGGAATCGACCAAAGTTTCTACAACATATTGCACCTCTACGACCGGCCGTGAAGAGTTGCACTTTTTCTCTTCGGGACCATGCTAACGGTGCCGTTGTCTTTGGTGGACAATTGAAAGCTCGATGGTTTACATCTTCCACTCAAGTCTCGGGGCAGTATCAAATTCGACAAGACACAATTCGTGTGCCTGTTAAGCAGGAGCAATTGGAGAGCAACACTCAGATGCTCGTACGCTTAGACTGAAAAATTCTCATTCCACTCGATAAGTCGGGCTTTCATGTCTTGCCATGCTGTTCTCAAGTTATCTGTCATCTGTGGTGCCCGCTCGTTAACACTCGTAATTACACAAAATTATCATTGTTTTTGTCTCATTCTTTTTTCTCAAGTAGACTTCATATTCCCATTTGACTCAGTTTCCCACACACCCACATATGTGAAAACGGCAACATAACTCAAAATTTCCACATAACGAGTCCGCAAGTCGAACCACGCAATCTGAAGCTACAAAAAAGAGGGAAGTAAATTATAGGGATGCGCCAATGAGATGAATAAGAGGTCTGAATTGCCATCAGGCCGCTAAGCAGCAATCTAGATGGGCTCTAATATACAACTTATCTAATTATGGAGATAGTATTTTCTGCCGCCGGGCATCCACCTATCTTTGTTGTGTTCCAACACAAGTCCTCGCTAATATAGTTGCGAGACAAAGCATCGTATTATTTCAAGTCACGGTATCCAGGGTGATTCAGAAATATGATATTCCGTATTCATTCCTATTATAGGCCAATGTCTCCTGGCGGTGGGGCGAGAGAATCTTCCAAAAGAGTGGAAGAGGGTGCACCTGTTTCGGGGGGTACGGTAATACTCAAGGGAACATCGCTAATCTCCCACTTTTTGCTTCAGGACTACTCCATACAAGAACTTAACCGGTCATTGCTTAGACACATGCACCAAGACCTTGCCCCTAGCTCTTCCTGAACGCAACTTCTCAAATGCCTTCACAGCATCCTCAAACTCATACTCACTATCCACTTGCACCTTCAAAGTCCCTTTCTTCAACATCTCTCCAATAGCAACAACATGCGCCTGCGTATTAGCAAAAAAGAAAATCTTGTACTTTCTCCTCCCACCACCAAGGAAAGATGGCCACCCAACTCTCGCCACATGAGTATCCATGATATTATTACCACCAACCTGCAAAAAGGCTCCTCCAGGCCGCAAAAAGTGATGACACTGGAAGTAAAGATCATAAGGCAAACCAATATGATCCAAAATATGATCAAAGACCGCACCTCGTTCCCGGAGCGTCGCACTCAAATTCTTCTCAGCAGTATAATCAATAACCTCATCAGCACCTAGCCCACGACAGAGCTCAATGTTCCTCGTCGAACAGGTAGCAGTAACATGGCAGCCCATCCCCTTCGCGATCTGAATTGCGAACAGGCCACAACCACCCGAACCTCCATTAACGAATACCTTGTCACCAGCCTTCACGTACCCATCTAACGACTGCAACGCCGTCTGTCCCGCAATCCCGATCCCAGCAGCCTGCTCGGCCGAGACACTTTCTGGAACTGCCGCAATCAAATCCGCAGAAACGGACAAACACTCTGCCAGCGACCCGAACTTCACCGGGCGACTCAAACACCCGAAGACGAGCTGGCCGGCTATGAAGCGCGTTACGGATGATCCTGTGGCGATTACCCGTCCACAGAAGTCCATGCCTGGTGACGCTGGTGTGCCGATTACAAGCTTTGCGGCTAGGCCGAAAAACATCTCGGGGACCTTATAGTCTGCTGGGTTTAGGGATGCGACGAGGACTTGGACGAGGACTTCGTTGGGTTTTGGGGGCGGGGGCGTGCGTGCTGATGGGTCCAGGTGCATGTTCTTTTCTAGACCGCCACTTGTGCGGCTGTATAGCCATGCTTTCATTGTGGGTGCTGAGGCGGTCATTTTGATTGGGTATAGAGCGCGAGGCGTGGGTTCTGGTCTGTGTTTTCAGGGGTGCGCGATTGGGGCCGAATTCTGCGTATGTAGGGTGATGTGGTGACAGGATTTTTTGTCGGGGTGTTAAGAATGGAAAGTGATCGGCTGGTGGGACAGTCGTACAATTGCTGTGGAGCCTGGATATTTTTGGCCGTGCTGCTGTGAACTCCCTGTCAGATCTCTAACGATTTTGGGAAGCTGCTGCGAGGTGAGATCATCGTAAGGTTTGGCGGTTGAGGTGGTCATAGCTCCCGATGTGGGGACAAACAAAAACATTCGATGAATTAGTTGGTTTCGATGATTTAATTGGTTGAGATTTTGTCCATAGCTCTATGATGCTTGGTATTGCTTATCTGTTAAAAAAACCTCTACCTTGGCGATACCTGTTGTATCGCGTAAAAAACGCAGCATAGCCCCAAACCACATGGTGCGGTGCATATGTACATTTTTCTCCAGTAGGCCACTCTGGTAGCAGACGAAACATGTAAATGTGGACCATAAAATTGAGTATGCGAACATGCCGGGGATATCCTCTGGAGATTTTGGATCCGTTGAGCCATCCAGGGAAAGAGTAATTGAGTAAGGTATTGTCTCGGCGATCTCACCCGTCAATGTGCCAAGTATGTCGAGACCTCGCTCCTCGAGCGCTGGGACATTGATCACAGATTGATTTCGACGTACAAGTTTTAAGATCTGAATCCAAAGTCGGATGCGGGTGGCGCGATACATGTTCCAGTCACTTGCTGCTAAGGGTGTTGAGTAAACGTGCATATGATCAGGCGAGCCGGGCATCGTCAGTAGTTTTCTGGCCCAATCCGCACGTTTTGTGTGAGTCATTGGGCTTCTTCCAGCATATTTCCGTTCCATTGGTAAGTCTAAGGTCCATTGTTGAAGCTTGTGGTCGATTTCCAGAGCTTCTTGGAGGTCTGAGTTAAACTGGTGCCCAAAGCTTTCTTCTGTACCGCACTGCTCCTTTAGCCTGGCACAAATGGCCGCAGTGGTGGATATTAAGCATGTCAGTCGCTTTTTGGGGGCCGAATCGAAAGGGATCTGTTGTACCCAGCTAGCCAGGAGCAAGGGTGGAGATTTGAGATCTGTCAAGTACCATACTATCTGCAACAAACTTAGCCACAGCTGTTAACCTGATGAAATCAAAAAGAGCTACCATATGTGTACATAGCAGTGCAAGATGATTATTGCCGTCCTGGAGAGTAGAACCGTCTCGGTGTGCAATAACGGACTGAGCGCCATGCATATGAGCCAGATACGACCCATCGCGCGTGGATGAAGTGAGCATCTAGACCCACGTTAGCTTCAAGCATAAGGAAACCTCAAGGAATTGATTCACATACTTCATACATGCTCATAAGGAAGATTACCATCAGATTATCTTTTCGTTGTATTTCCACCGGGTCAGCCATCATAGCCGCAAATTTTTGCAATGTTTTCCCATAGTAGACAGCAGCCGGCTCCCTAGCTTCTTCGGATTTACATCTGCTGCGGAAATTGGCGTATGCCACCGCAGCCACCGCAGAGCATAGACACGAGTCAGGCGTGCTCTCAAACAGCAGCTGAGGTAGCCTGCTCAAAGCTCCCGGGAACGGGGTGACAAAATCGTAACAAAACCGACGATATGCTTGCTCGTAAAGCGAGAAGCCCGAGCTTGGTGAAGATTCCGCCGATGGATCTTGTGGTGAGTATTTCTTTATCGGATCAGCACGCTGACGCCATTTCATTTCCACGGCTTCTTTAGCATGACTCGATTGGTCCCGATGAAGCCTATCAAATTCATCCTGATATCTGCATTCTTTCTGCGCCTTGCGACAGCGTTGGCAAGATATTTTATTTTGGTCACACTGGACCTGTTAGCATTGTACCCCGCATGCCGAACAATTGGGGGCAAAACCTTCACTTTCAGTTCTCGGCATCTAAAACAGCCTTTGCTAGGGCCGTGGTAGTTGGGCATGGGGAGGCAATAATTCTGATTGGCTCAGGCGTATCCAGATGAAACTGGGGATTTGCGCAAATTCCGCAACAAGGGTAATTGGGATGTTGTGGTTAAGCTTCACAGCCCCGATCGGCGGTCTTGGCGGGCCTAAAATGGCGACGAACAGATTACCATAGATGTATTAGCCCAGGCCCCCAATAGTGACGGTCACTACGCAGTTTGCTGGTGTGTTTGAGGTAGGTTATTGGTTCTGCGGTTTTCTTTGATTAGGGTAGGGCTGAGTCCGCGTTAGGGCGTTATGCGACTCAGCCGTGAGATCAGTACATTGCGAAGGATCGACAAGCAATTGGGCCCCAACAGCTTCCAATTTCCTTTATTTTGGCTTAAAATAAAGCAAAAACTCCGACCTCCTGTAATATAAAGATCCCCGAGATTCCTAGGCCCGGCAAACGTTTTTTAAATCACGATCACTCTACACGAGAACCTTGGCTCTCCCGAGGCTTGGCTTTTGCTTAGCATATACCTTGTTTTTGACATTGAAACGGGATCTTTCTTCCATCATGGGTCTACCCACCGCTTCTCTCTTCCCTCGGGGGTCGATATCGGATTATTTGAAAAACAAGACATGTCCCATGCCGGCTCATCTCACCGAAGGTGTGTGCCAAAAGTATGAAACCGACAATGATTCCTCCAGCTAATGATAGCAGTCGAGGAGCCCTTTTTGGGGAATATGACTTTCTACCATTTCAACATGATTGTCTCTGGTGCATGCACATTCATCACCTGTGTATTAATATTTAGTCTCATGGCAGAACATGCCTGTCGCTGCAGCGTTCCCAGTGAACAAGTCAAGTATGCACAGATATACCTAGCCTTAGGTAGTATCCGAGTCTGTACGCTAATAGATCCAGGATTATGAGAATCATCCACATGCTACCCGCCTTCTCAGTCCTCTCCTTTTTAGCGATCGCCTTTCCCAACTCATACGTCTACCTAGAAGGATGGACAGAAGTATTCCAGGCCGTTGCGCTGTACGCGTTTCATATGCTTCTGATTGATTTCGTCGCGCCGACCGAGCGAAAACGAGACGAATTCTTTCAGAAACTGAAGGTGAAGAAGATCTTCAGAAAGAATCAATACAGGGAGGGTATTTCCTGGTTGAAGGTAGGCGATATTCATCTTCTTGAGATACAATGCTGACAACCGTGGTAGCTTAGCTACTATTCCACACTACAATACCCCATTGTTGTCTTCTGGGTCGCTGTGGCTCAGAGCGTTGCCGCGGCCTTGGACCGTTATTGTCTTGACTCTAATAAGCCGGCTTTTGCCCACCTTTGGGTACGTGAAATTGATTTGATGATAGAGACTAGATGACTGATGGGTCCACAGCTCGAAATTATTCAAGAAGTCTCCGTCACAATCGCGATCAATGCCGTAATTCGATTCTACCTAAATACAAAGGATTATATGAAGGAGCACAAACCAATGTTGAAGCTGTTGTCTTTCAAGCTCATGGTCGGTCTCATTTTCCTCGAACAGGTTGGTCATTCGTCCCCGTCGATTAGGCCAGCAGTGGACACTAATTCGATTCAGATCGCCTTCATGATCCTCGAATCCTCAAAAGTCTTCAAAGAAACCGCAAAACTCAGCTACGCAGACGTCCACATGGGGATTCCTACAATGGTAATCTGCGTCCAAATGGTCCCCTTCGCAATCTTCATGCGGTATGCATTCAGCACAGATGTCTACCGCGTGAAGAAATCCGGCGACTCTGAAGAAAAGCTCACAGAGGTCAATGAGCATGGACGACCAGTGCCACGGTGCTACCAGGGTGGTCCATTCGGGTTCCACGCCTGGCTTGCATACTATAATCCGATGGAGTTTGTTCACGAGGTACAGTCTATGTACAGGACTCTGCATCATGTTCATGTGCGGGACCAGAAACGCATTTACAAAGAGGAAGTTGAGGGAGAAAGTGAACCGAATTCTGTTGATCAGAGTTCATCTGGGTTAGAGCTGGTTGCCAATCGGCAAAGTCCGGGGCAGAGTGGCTATGGGCATAGTGAGCCTTTCGAGCAGATTCAGCTTGCGCAATCCGAGCCTCTTATTAATCAGGTGCAATACCCAGCTCTGTCGCATTATGGACAGGAGAGATCTGAGTACGCCCACGGGAGTACGGGAGGGGATGCGCAGTGGGGTCAGGATCGGGAGTATAGGCGAGTGTAGAGATTAAGAGCATTGACGTCGGAAACAGTGATTCAGAAAAGGAGAGAGAGAGAGTCACTGCCGAATTTTGAGCCCCCGAACTTTGCGTTTTTAGAAATTTTTGAAGGTAGTTGAGGTACCTGGGCGAGTTTCATAGATATTTCCTTCGCAACCGCATTAGAATCTCAAGGCCTTCACTCTTACCAAGTGGCGGTAATTGAACAAAATTATTTTTACAAAATTATTTTTAATCAGAGAATGATAAGCAGAAAAGAAAAGAAGACCTACCTCGATCTTTACCCCAGCTGTTGTCGAATCCCGTCCACCCAGCCGTAGCATGAGCCGCTGAAACTAGGCCCGGAACCATCCTAGCCAACGAGCATGTCCCAACCCAATTTGCTCAAGCACCGCTGGAGTAGAAACCACTACGCCAATAGGGCTCATATTTGAAAATCTTTCCAGGACGTACATTTCAAGGTTTATTCATTAAATTTCCGAACTGCACTCTGTAACCACACTGTGCACCTACACCTTACACATTACAGTCTGCACGTTCTCTATTCCCAATTGGTGTTTCTGCTCTAATAGTTTGCATTGGAAGTATGTGATAATCTTCAAATGCAAGATGAACTGATCGCACATTTATACTCTTGATCGTAGACCCGGTCTCACAGAGCAGAGTGTTTCCCCGGCTGATCTGACAACGGCGAAGAGTAATCTTCGTCATCCAAATCCATCATCTGAATCCGATGGTTAGTCATATGATCCTGAGTCTGCGTCTCCACCTGCTTCTGCATCCGCGCCTCCTCCCCAAACCCATCCTGACTATTGAGGGTTTCGCGTGCAACGGATGATTCGCGGTCTGTCACGCCTGCCTCACGCTCGTTATTGGCACGCTCTTCTTCTTGCTTCTTGTCTTCAGCCGCCAGTGCAGCTTCTTCACGTTCCACTTCGTCTATATCGATGTCTTGCAGTCCAATGGATGAAATAATCTTGCCAAGCAAAAACTGATACCGGAAATGGCCGCTGATCATTTCGCTGACGTCGAGATTCTCGACGCCGGGGACATTTTCGACCTTTTGGAGTCCAGCGATTCCAAGTTGGAGACTGCTGGTACGGTAAAGGAAAGCTAGGACAGAGTCATTCTCTGAGTAGACGTTGACTACCCGACCGCTGACCACACTACGGATGCGGCGCCAGTACTCTGCATCCGAGGGTGTGGGCGATCCCATTAGAATAACCGATTCGACAATTCCGTAAGCTCCTCGCTTGGCCAGGTGCTGGAGACAGGAAAAGATAAGACGGGATCCCAGGGAATAGCCAATCAGAGTCACAGGGCGCTCTCCCTGGACTTTGTTGATCAATGCATCTGCTAGAACCTCACCTGCCTTGTCGGCTCGAGACTTTGCAACGCTGAATGGGTTATCAACCACCCGGGCAACCTTCATAAGACCAAGAGGCAACATGACTGCGCTCATTATCGCTGAGAAAAAGGTCCGAGACAGAACTTCCCTTCCAGCAACCGACCACGCCGCACTCGTTACCAATGAGGAGATGGCATTTCCGAGATTCATCAAAGACTCCATCTCCCAACGTAAGGCAAACACTTCAGAATCAGCCCCGATAACCCGCCAGGGAATCACAAAGTTAGATTCTTCAGTCACCCAGCCAGTGACACCAATAGTGACTCGTAAACGATGATCCTGTCGAGCAGCATCACTCTCCTTCGCCGTTCGCTTGCGCGAGCCTCGAGCAGGGATGAAAGCAAAGTCTTCAATCTCCCGCGCATACTTGTCCATCATCCGACCCGTCATCCGTCCTCCATACGCGCCGAAAAGTCCACCAACTACCACGCCGCTACTGGCCAGAACACCGAGATATCCAGCAGCAGCGGTCGCACCCAGTCCAAGACCACCCATCATGGTACCGATACCTGCAGCTACCAACGGAGCAGCCAGACCACCGGTAATGCCTATCAGAGCAGCACCAGCTACCGATGCAATACCGACTTTCCATTTGCGGGAATCATTGCTTTTCTTCGGCGGCTGTTGGGCTTCTGGATCTGATAGTGCAAGCGCAGTATCGAGGAGTCCACGTGCAACCTTGACTTCGTCTTCGTTCAGCACTTTGATGTCTATACCGAGGCTCGATGCGGCATGGAGCATCAGAACACGTGAATAGGCATTGTAATGCTCAAGGCTAAGCAATAATAAGAGAAGAGAGTGCAGAATAAGTAGCCTCGTCGCTTTGGGCAGTTGCGCCAATGGGGATTCGATGGGGTGATATATATCCGCAAGTTTTTCCATCCGCTTGCTATCCTCGCCCAACGGGAGATCGTCTGATTGAGTCGCTGCGTCTTTATCTGGCTGCTGTACTTGGCTGTCATCATCCTTATTGACAACCTCGCCGATCCGCAGCAGAACAGCATCTCTCCAGTCTTCGTAGTGCGAGAGTGCCCTTTTTTTGGCCCGCAATTTCGACGCATTCTTTCTCAAATCGGCTCTGGGAGCTTGTGGGCTCTTGCTCTCCACTGGAGAGGAACCATCCGGCCTCTGGGGCAGCGGTGGTCCTGCATCGTCGTGCTCCTCCTCCTCCTCCGCCTCCTCTTTCGGTGTGGGAGGGGTTGAACTTTTATTCAAGCTTGCTTCGGTATTCTCGAAGATCTCGAGAATGCTAATTCTCATTGACTCGGCTATTTCTGCGACAAGTACAGTGAGGTCGGCGCGTTGCGACCGGTCCAGTATTGACGTCAGATCTTGACCGCGTTCGCTAGGCGGAGTGGATGCATTGGGCTCTTTTGGCTCGAAAAAGTGGCCATGTTTTTCTTTGAGATTCTTGAACATTGCCGGTAAAAAGCAAAGCCCAATCTAAACTGCAGATATTCGAAATAGCGAAAGGGGAGGGAGTGATGGAAGTTGGCAGAGATGAGGGGCCAACATATGCTTGGCTTTCGGTTAGTTGCCTGAGGCATGAACTAACCAGAAATTACGAAAACGTCGATGAACTCGTATACATTCCGCTCAAATTTGCGAATTGGAATAGATGTATATGGTTAAGTATATGAATCTATTACATATGTGTAGATCTATTGGTGTTCTGGCGAGATCATGGTCTCATGAACGTTGGAATCGAGACCCTGCGGCTCTGCGGGGGTCGCGTGTCCTTGTATCCACATGCCCTTGATGGGGCACGGCTATTTCCGCCGAACCTTGGTTTCTAACACAGACTCATTTCCGCGGGGAGAGGTCCAGATTTTGACAAGTTCCAGGCCCACCGTATCGAACAGGCTCTTCCATTGAGAGACTGTTCTCTCCAGCCCCGCTGTGTGAAGCCACATGAGAATATCCATTTCCGCAGCTCGGAGCTCAGCCCCGGTATCAGGAAGAACATAATCATCGATAATCAGAGTTGAGTACTCTGGATCCATAGCCTCAACGATTCGAGATAGGATCTGGGCACTCTTGGTATCCGACCAGTTGTGCAGTACATCTCGGAGGAAGTACAACCGGGAGCCTACAAAACCCAACGTGAGCACAAACCAAATGCAAAATTGCGGAACCATCGTATACATACCTTTGACAGGCTGCGGAGTGAAAAAGTCATACTCCATGGCGTCAATCCCTTCTGGTAGCTTCTCAATGCGGCTCAATGTAATTGGAAGATCCTGAAGGACAAATCGACCCGGAAGATTGGGGTACCGCTCCTTGAATCTTGCCAGTTCTTGTCCAGGGCCTCCACCGACATCAACCATCAAAGCTGCACTCGGGTATTCCCGAAGCGGGCCCACTTCCTCTGCTGCTGGGTAGATTTCGAACCACTGTGGCATGTCATCTGCGCGACGTGCAGCCATGTAATCGTCGAAAGCTTGTTTCTGCTCCGGGTTCTGCTCCAAAAGACCGAAGATGACATCGGTACCATGGGCATATTTAAAGAGTGTGATAGCATCGGGTTGGTCGGCGAATTGTTGAATTCCAGGTCCGCGCATGTAGTCTACTAGTCGCCCGCCCTGTTATACAGATCTGGTTAGAAGCAGTTTTGGCTCGAGTGGCGAGTTCTTACCATTCCGAAATCGAGATCGAAGCTTTTGGAATGTCAGTCGCTTGCACCAGGGTAATCAACAAACCTTTGAAAAGAAGCCACTTACTGATGTTTCTCGGCTGCAACTGATCCTGGAAGGATCTTGAAGCGCGTCTTATCGTTAGCAGCATATAGTTGATAGCCGACTTCATCGCAGAAACCAATGGCCGTCAACATGCGCATTACTCGGACTGTCCATTTGTCAACGACTTTGAGCTCAGATTCAAGGAGTTGTCACCAACCGATCAACAAAACATCCACCCCCGTCTCCTGAGCCAGTTCCGTAGCGGAAACGTGCTTATCAAGGGCAACGAGGATATGCAGGAATCGATGCTCGATAGCGACTCGAATAGAGATATTTTGCAGCATCTGCCAGTGGAAAACTAGAAGTTAGAAAATTGATACCACGCTGTTTTCCTTGCGCTCACCTGAAAGTTCACTCGAGAGGTAGTCTCCAACGGCGTTTCGACGGCAAGCTGCAGCTCCCGAATTGCCCTGAGAAGGTCTGCGTGAGCATCTTTGTTTCCTGATGCCTCCTCTGAAATGAGATTCTGGACCTTCGCGAGGGCCTCTGACACAGGCATGGTGGGTGGATTGATGATTCTGAAATTGGTGTTCCATGGATCCTTTGAACAGGGCAGAGGTAAGCGGCCTTGGTGTGTTTGCTCTGATGTCAGCGCTAGAAATGGGCAATCATGCACGTTGCCGAGCACCTCCGCCATGCAAGGAGTGTTTCGCGGGGCAATCAATCGCTCACATGGCCAGTCGGGCCCTTGCTTCGTGTTTGTGAGATTTTACTGTGTCTAAAATCTTACACGTCAACATGGATTGTGGATTACTGCTAGACTCTCTAGAAACCTTCAAGGGTCAACCTTCTCGATCAAGTTCTCGATCAAGTAACTCATTATTGATTGGAAGCATTTAGCTATAGTCGTGATCTCGAGACATGTGTTTCAAAATGTTCATATTATACAGGTCAATTCAACCTCCGACGTCACGGTCTCACTTGATACTCTTCAGAGACAACTGTGTTTTTTGTGACCAATATCTGCTGGTCATTCGGTTCGTTTTCCTCTGTTCTCTGGGCATCCTCGCTATCGTGGGTTGCACTTGTGACGGCGGTTACATGTGGATTCCAGGAGCCTGGTGCGCGGTCATTCAATTCAACCCATGACTGGCGAGGTTCCCTGTCGCTCATATAGCCCCCGGTGGATCGCTTTCCAGAACTCCGCGACGAGAACCCGGTGGCGCTCTTCAGATCCTGGGTGAATTTGATAAAGAAAAGACGGAGCGTAGGGATAGAGCCAAAGATAATGATAAACCACATTTCGGTCAAGACCCAAGTATTCAGTTTGTAGATGGCGTAAGTCAAGTCGTCAGTTTTGGTGATAGAGGCGATCGCGATGGTTTTGTTGATTCCAGCGATTCCTGCTCTATTGCTGGGTTAACGGGTTATGTTAATTTAGGGTCAGCGCGCTTACATTAGTCCACCTCCCATGATTAGACAAAGTCCGATTTTCGTCGATAATTTCATCACTTGAAGTCTTCCAATGACGTAGACCGGATATCCGGCCAAGAAAAAGTCAGAAAAGGCTCCAATGCCTGCAATTGTTAGTATTGTGATCATTAAGTGGATGTAGCTCACGTACTTCCTTGAGCAAATCCCACCTGGGAACAAATGACTATCCCATCGCATGTTCCTGGTCGGTTGCTATCCCACAGCTTCTCCGTTGGAGTGCATTGTTTGAAGATCAAGCCAACCTCGATCACATTGATGATGGCTTGCGTTGCGCCCACGGCGTAAAGAAGGTATCTGCCCTTGCTTCTCGTGCCGCTTTGTATGGTGAGTAGAAAAGCGATAACCGCGATGCGTGCGATAACCAAATCCAAAATGGCGATCACCTGCGCAATCCAGCTCCACAGATTTGTGTTGACAATTTGATCGGGTGGAAGTAGACTCTGGTGAGTGCCGAGTCCGTAATGGACACTCACTGTCATGGTTATCTGGGCAGCCAGAGCAACAGTCTGTAGTGATGCAGTCAGAATTGAAATCACGAGATCAAACAACACAAATCACATACAAAGGCAATAATCACCCACACGAAATCCCATCGTAACCCATACAAACCCGACGATAGCTGACGTGAGGGACAAACCGAGGCTGTTTTAGCCCGAAGGATAATCAGAATAAAGGCCAATCCCATTTCCGCCCAGGTGACACCCAGAACCACCGGGCCTTTTCCTCCATTGGACATGGACAGGCCATCCGTCATGGTTTGGACGAGGAGAGCTGGAGGAAATAGGAATTGCCTTGGGGGTCTATGGCCGTTTACATATAAGACCAACATTCCCCGTCACAACCCCAACACGAAACATCCTCCGCCTGTGTTACAATGTGACCGATTTGCCCTCAGCCCAAGCCGATGCAGGGGGACCCACTCGAAACTTAATACCCGGATGATCATCCGATCTACCTTATTTATACATATGGACCCTACGAGCTTCGTGTCGGTCAGATTCAACGGATTTCTAAACGAACCTGGTCCACGTCGGACTCGGGTCATCATGTCAATGCCATTGAGATGTACCTGTTCGTGGGCATTTCGTCCAGCTTTTGAATATTTATTGGTGCAAAAGTACCGGGCTTCGGATCCTTACTGAGAATTGAGACCTATCACACGCCGTTAGCACTTGGATTGCCCCGGCCATGGACACCTGTGGCGTAGGACGCGGTTAATGAGGTCGCTCAACCACTTGCCTGTTCAACCCCTAGAATGAATACGGACTGCAACCACCCATGGAATACGTCCAAACGGGATGTTGCCAATTTGTTGATGATATCGTTTGAGTGTGGATAGAAATAGCTCCAATTTACAGGTAAGCAACAAGTCAACAGGAAAGTTCCAAATCGACTTGTCCAACGCGTCCTCACCCGCCAACATGGACAGGTGAAGTGAGTTTTCAAATAGCTGAGCTCCTATTCCTTGCCTGTACCACCTCTGACAATCCACATCCTCTCTCCAATTCCTCTTTGCTTTTGTTTCTCTCGTCACCCATGTCTTGATCCTCTTGCTCCTTTCAGAATGTCTTCGACTGACCCCAGAAAATCCCTTGAGGGTCTTGGCGTCGACGAAGAGGTCGAGGCTCTGGAGGGTTACGTCGTTGATCCCAGTCATTATGCAAGCAATGCAGCCAGACTCAAGACTACCTCCGATGGCCGTTTCGTTCTCATTCCCCAGCCGCTGGATTCCCCCTCCGACCCGTTGAACTGGTCCGAACGCAAGAAGCTATGGATCGTGGCTGTTATTGCTTTCATCGCTCTGTTGGCGGACTACACTGGTGGAACAGCCATCATTACTGTTCTGCCGCAGTCGGTGTAAGTGGGATTTTTTTTACCAGACCCCAGGGTAAACATGCCCCTTGCAGGTCCTTGGCTGATAACATGCAGGCAATGGGGTCTCACCCAGGCGACCGTTCAAAAGGCCGTTGTGGGGAACCTTTTTACGATTGGCGCGTGTGGCTTATTTGTCGTTCCACTTACGAGCTACTTTGGTCGTTGGCCAGTGCTACTGGTTTTCCAATGCTTTATGCTCGGAACGTGTGCATGGTCTGCTGCCGCCACCAGTTTCCCGTCTTATCTCGCTGCACGTATCATCAATGGCTTTTTTTGCAGTGTCGGCCAGGGAGGTGCGTTGATGTGGATCAAGGATTTGTTCTTCTTCCATCAGTATCCACAGATCATCAACTATGTGGAGTTTTCGATCATCCTCAGTCCATATTTGGGTCCCTTGATCGCCTGTTTCATCGTTTCGGCAGTGAGCTGGCGATGGGCTTTTTGGGTTTGCACGATCCTTTCAGGCATTAGTCTGGCTCTTGTGTTTTCTCTTGATGAGACGCTGTTTGATCGAAAGGCGCCGCCTAGTTCTCGTGGTTCTTATCTTTCTCGTCTTGTCGGCGTTCAAGAGGCTCGAGCTTCACGACACAAAAGCTTCATTGGGTGCATGTCCCTCCCAGTGGTGGCTATTACCAAGATACCTGTGCTGACGATCTTGATCTACTATTTCCTCAATTTCGCCTGGGTTATCGGAGTAAACACGACCCTTAGCATTTGGCTGAGCAACAAGTATGGGTTTTCAATTCAAAGCATCGGTAAGTCCTCGGCCTCACACATTTGATATCGGGTTAGACTAACTCATCAAGGCTATTTTTACTTTTTCGGCATAGTCGGTGTTCTTGTCGGCTGGTTCAGCGGCCACTTTCTTCACGATGCAGTTGCGCGATACTATGCCAAAAGACACGCCGGCCGTTTTCATCCAGAAGCCCGACTGCTTCTCACATACCCAGCCACTTTACTTTGCGCCGTGAGTCTAGTATTGCTCGGGCTCGCCCTTGAAAAACACTGGCACTACATGGTAATTGCCGTTTTTGCTGCAAGCCAATGTGTCGGTGTCATGATCGTCACTACTGCCATCAATGCTTATCTGCTTGATTGCTATCCCGAAGGTTCGGGAGAGGTCGGTGCATGGGTTACAGCGAGTCGCAACTGGGCGGGGTTCATGGCGACATTTATCCAGATTGAATGGGTGGATCGTCTTGGACCTGCGAAGACGTTAGGTATCCAGGCCGGCATCACTGTTGCATCGCTGTTTTTGATCGCGTTCTTGCAGACTCATGGAAAGCGGCTGAGACAGTGGCAGGGAAAAATGATCTTTAAGAAATTTTGATGAGGCACGGATGATGATGATGATGATTACGAGAAAGTTATGAAACATCCATAGATGGCTTTGATGATGTTTATGAGAAACTTATGATGCATCCATAGATGGCTTTGATGATGGTTATGAGAGACTTATGATGCATCCATAGATGGTTTAATGAATACATAGGGAATGCTTCGCTTCGATCCCCGCGTATAGTGTGAACGTATGTAGATAGACTGTACATGTTTATAGATGTTTTGATGTTCAGAGTATAGGCTCATGATCATCATTGATTCAAAAAGGGGGGAAAACGAATAGAAAGCAGAATAGCTGCTTGAAGGGGTATAAGTATAGTACATCACCAGATTTTATACAATCAAAAAGGCAAGCTTCAGCTACTGCCAGTCTCAACAACAAAGTACTTCCCCTTCGTTTTGGATGCGTATCCAAGAGCATCGCCATCCCAAGCTGATCCATCCGGATGACTATTCCTCTCACCCTGGATACGCTGGATCCTCCGCCGCCGTCCACTAACCTGCTCCTTGGCCAGTGCATCACGGAGTTGGTCAAGTCCAATGGCTGTTTCCTGTGCAGCTGCAGCAGTTTCGTCTCGAATGCTGCGCAATGGCTCTATGCCTGTAGTATCAACAGTCTGCATCTCCTTCACGAAATGAATTTGTGATTCCAATGTTCGCAACATGGACTGCTCTTCTTCCGCGCTCGCCGGTTGTGGTAAGGCTGATAGCCGGAGGAGGTGATGAAGTTGTTTCGGCGTGATGGATGGCGTAGATGGCTCCGAGCTTTCATCGGGAAGCAATGACCGTACGGACCAGCTTGGTTTGGCAAGGATTGACTCGAGCTGAGCTGTTTGGGAGCTGGAGTAACCGCGGAGAACCTTTGCGTTGTATCGAATGGACTGGGAGAGTCGCGAGCCTGCGCGGAAGGATGCCATTTTTAAATAGTGATTTGGGAAACTAAGGGATGAATGTTTTGTTCTTCTTCTTCAGCTCCAACAGGCATGAAACGAGCCTTAAAGATTAGCAGTGGAAGGTGAACGTGGAATACAAAATGCGGGCAAAGGCGGTGGGTGTCCCGATCGACGCTTCATGCGATAAACCGATTGTACTCCAACCACGACACTTTTGTCCAACAACTCCAATCCATATCTAATCAGGGCGGAATAGAAATATTCTTTCCAAGATCACCATGGCCCAAGATCCCAGAGTTCTTCTACAGAAAGTGAGCTCATTCACCCTCTTTTCGCCCCCTTCCCTACCTGAAGCTAGGCAATGACGAAAGCCGATAACTGATCATGTCTGCCGGGTATTTAGGCCGACAAAGCGCTCTCTGGCGCCTCGGGTGGCTTTAGCTGGTTCGGAGGACGCACTGAGAAATACGAAGCTGCTGCCGATCTGTATACTCAGGCTGGAAATGCTTTTCGAGTACAGAAGTTGAGTGAGTTGCCCCCCGCATCGTCACCTCGTGCTGTGGCCACCTCGTGCTGGTCGCTAACGGTCGGTATTTTAAATAGATAAGGAAGCTGGACAAGCTTTCGAGCGTGCCGCCTCTATTCAGACTCAGAACCTTAACGAGCCCGATGACGCTGCCAATACTCTCCAGGAAGCCTTTAAGGTCTACCGCAAGTCTGACCCGGAGGATGCGGTCCGTGTGCTTTCCAGCGCTATTCAACACTACGTACTAAAGGGGAACCTGCGTCGCGCTGCTACTCAGCAGCAATACCTGGCTGAGGTCTACGAGGTTGAGTTGGGAGATATGAAGAAGGCGCTGGAGGCGTACGAGAAGGCCGCGGAGTGGTTTGAGAGTGATAATGCTGAGGCGTAAGTGCCCTCCTAGTCTATGACGGATTGTATTTGAAGGTCACCTACTAACAGCTCCTGGCATGATCTAGTCTCGCAAACAAGCACTTCCTCAAGGTTGCCGACCTCGCTGCTTTGGAAGGCGATTACTACACATCCATCAAGTACTACGAGCGCATTGCCCGGCAATCCATGAACAACCATCTCATGAAATGGTCGGTGAAGGACTACCTCTTGAAGGCTGGAATCTGCCACCTTGCTACCAATGTATGTGAAATAAACACTCTCACCCTCTCGTCTCATCAAGTTTGCTGATCATTCTTCACAGGACCTCGTTGAGACCAACCGAGCCTTCGAATCCTACCGTGAACTTAATCCTGCCTTCGTCTCAGAGCGCGAGCATCAGCTCCTTGTGGACCTGCTTCAATCTATTGAAGCGAAAGACCAGGACATGTTCGCGGATAAACTGTTTTCGTTCGATCAGCTCAGCAAGCTGGACAAGTGGAAGACAACCCTGCTTTTGCGCATCAAGAGCAATATCGAGGAGGAAGAGGAGGACTTCTCCTAGATGGCGATTGCGTTAATTTTGTTATTGATTCTGATTCCCCCGCCTTCATTGAGCCAGGAAGTTTTACGTGGGATTTCCCTTGGGTGACTGTTTCTTGCCTCTCATTAGCTCTCATTTGTCTGGCTTGGAAATGAACACAAGCCTTTTGATGTTGTCGAGTTGATAAATTCTGAAATCAAGCACTGAAATAGATAGTGCATTTGAAATGAATGTTTAGACGATCTTTATATACCGTTTCATATACTTCCAGTGTCTACGGTAACGGAAATGGACATAAAAATGGAAATGCAAGGAAAAATCGTAATTCATTATGAAATGTCTCAAGCCTATCTACTTTTGGGGGTCTTTTCATGACACTAGTTCCCTGGTTGGAAACCAGTTTTCATCATCTCATGTACTTCAAATCACAGATCACGTCCATCTTATACGCCAGAAGAATTGCATATTTACGCACACACCTGCTCCAAAGCCCGTGCCTTGCGAGGGAAAACACGCTTGTACAGACTGATACCAACGGAGTCTTGCGGGTTGATCTTGGCGTCGAAGGTAGCCTTGAAGTAACCGTGCGTACCGAGACTCTCCTTGATGTATCCACTGCGTCCACGACGGGTCCAGAGCTGCAGAGCCTTGAACCAGGCAACATCCTCGGAGTTGAAGAACATGTAACGAACAGTGACGACGTTCTTGTGAATCTTGTAAGGGTGACCAGCAAGGATGGCACGCTTGGCAACAACACGGGCTGGGTCGGGTGGAATGACTGTGCCGGTACCGATGAGCTCGAGACGGTCCAGGGACAGAGGCTCCTGCTTGTCGTCTGCGGAATCGAGGACCTCGGGGTCTTCTTCGGCCTGCTGGGCCTTGAAGACAAGCACCGGAACGGCTCCCCAAGTCATAGGTCCGATCCAGGTGGCGATAGCACTGCGGCCGGGGTGCATGAAGCGGTCGAACTTGTGCACGTTGTTTGGGGTGTTGTCCGCAGACGAGAAAATGGGGTTCACTACCATGCGGCGGGGACCACACTGGATGATAAGCTCCTCCTTGGCCTTGATGGGCTCCTCGAGTCTTCCGCTCAAAGTCATGTTGATATTGACCACAGTGTGCTTGTGCTCATGACGTAGCAGCGAGAAGAGTGAGACGGGCTGGGGCTTGTTGCGAAGGTAGGATGGTACAGCGCGGAGGTGGACATCCACGCGGATACCAGGGTTGACGCCGCCGATCAGAGCCTCTCGCAAGATGCGGTTCTTGGTACCCTTGAAGTCGCCAAACTGCAAGAGCCTGCGCCAATCCTCGGGCTCAAAGGGGCGATCTTCGGATGTCTCCCAAGGGCTGATCTTGAGGTTCTTCAGACCACGGAAACGGGCCAGGCGCTCTCTGGCCAGCACGTTAGGGTGAAGTTCGATCTCGTCGGGGAACTCGAGGTCCTCCTGGGCCTCGTTGCGTCGGCTGGCGCGGTAGTCTGCGAGTTCTTGTGACTCATCCTCCGGGGATGGGTCAAGGAACATCTCTGACTGGGGGTACTCGGAAGGTCCACCCTCAGTCATAGCATCGGCGTGATCGGGGAAAACGCCATCCTCTGGCGCGCCACCAGTGTCCATGTCCATATCCTCATCCTCCTCTCCATCATCAATGTCAGATCCAGAGTCGGAAACGTCCGCAAGATACCAGGCAGACTGGTACTCGGAGGTACCCTTGGGCAACCGCGTAGGCTTCGCGGGAATGTGAGAATCGTCATCGGAAAAGTAGTGGTGGTCATCGAGCAAGACACCCTTGCGCTCAGTCTCGGCAATAGAGACCATATCGTCGTCCTCCATTTCGATCTCTTCGGGGGCTACAATGGCCATGTCATCCTGGTCTGCAGTAGGGGTATCCAGTATTTGAGTGGTTTCGTTGGTGTCGACATTCATGGAATCGTCTCTCTTGTTCTTCGTGGTAGCCAGAGGAGCCGCAGTGATCGAGGCGATCTGGAAATCACCCCAACCAGGAATGTGGGTGATCCGGTCGGCCTTCAAGCCCTTTCCACGGACAACACCGGTGATAACAACGTCGTCAACCACCTCGGTGTCAACATCCGGCCACTGAACATTCTCAATGAACATCCAGCTGCGCTCGTCACGCCAGCGGATACCCTTCGGGGTAGCAGTGCAAAGGGAACGGATGGCATTGGAGCATTCCTGTCGCGAATCCAGAGACATGACCTTCTCAACGGCCGGGAAGAAATGGTTGATGTAGGATTTCAACGAAGAGGCCACCTGCGGGCGCCTCTTGGGCGGGCTGATCTTATCAAGACCCTGAACAACAGTCATGACATTGGAAATACCCTGGCTCTCAATGGAGCGCAGCAAGAGCTCGCCCTCCTCCTCCACCTCCACCTCGGGGGACATGACCAGGATCACAAAGTCGGCCATGCGGCAAACATCCAGAGCACTCAAAAGATCGTATTTGGAAGGAACGTAAAGCAAGCTCTGGCGGAATCGGTCGATTCGCACGCGGGTGATGCTGTCGGCGGAAACCTCGGTGGAAACATCGACACTTTCGTTCAATGAGCTGATAGCGGAAGCGATATCGATGTCAGTGGACAGCGGGACGACGGCGACATGGCGGGGAGCACCATTTTGACCGGTGAAAATGCTATTTGCCTGGGCCTTCTCCTGATGCTTCAATGCTTGTCTTTGGCGGGCTGTGTTGCGGCGATCGAGTTTCGACTTCAATTGTTGGTGGGGGGTTTTGCGAGAGCCCCGCTCCACCTCAACTTTGCCTGGAAAGGTGTGAGCAATTTAAACGAAAATCAAAACGGCAATCCGTCTTGAGTGTTTCCATACCCTTTGCCTGCTCCTTCAGAGCACCCTTGGACGCATGCTTGGTCTTGAAAGGCTTGTTGGCGCTCTTAGTGGTGGAGCGGTGGTGGTGCACCTGGGTGGGCGCCATATTGGCACTGGACCCTTTGAAACGATATGGGAGGGAGTCCAGATTGAAGAAAGAGATGAATCTCTCTAGAGTTATTCGACAAGTATATCAAGATGAACGTGCACTTAGAGAAAAAAAAAATCGCGATAACAAAAATTCGATAGTGGATAGTGGAGAGTTTATGTAAGCGAGGACCGTGACAGCGAAAATTGATTCGCGAATCGCAACATCTATACGGAAATCCACATGATTCTTATCTTTTCGGGACCGATGGGATACTTGCGTCTAACCGTATTATTCATTGCTATCCATACAGGGAATCCGATGAATGAAACATGGAGAGGCGCTGGGAGAGAGGACATTTGTTATCTCAAAACTAGGGCTGGATGAGTCTCCCGAAAAACCAGCATTCTTGACGTACCAAAACAGTACGCTTGGATGCAAGCTAAAACTAATCTGCGTCAATCCTGGTATCAGGCCAGATTATCTTCAGTCTCCTTGATAGCTGCAGTGAGATCAGCCATTTCCTTAATGACCTCGTCATAGGGCTGAGTCTTCTCCCTTTCACGCAGTCCAATCTCGAAAGGTGAAATCAAACCTGCGCGTTCCTTGGCCTTTTCGATCTCGATGTGTCGGCGGGCATCAACGAGGTTGTCGATACCGAATCCCCGCGGCAGGATAATGCTTTGTTCTTTGTGTATCCATTCATTTTCGAGAAGAGCCAATTCCCATTTACGGCGCTGACACCGCCAAACACACATATGATCGCTCCATTCCTCCACGCGTTTGTCAAAGAGCTCTTTGCGTTGCTTCAGTAGCGAGAGCACAGCTCTGGTCAGACCCTTGGGACCAGCGTAACCCGGATAGAAGTTCAATCTTTCCCGTTTGACGCTGTCTGGGTCCAAGACAAACCCATCGGCAAAGAATTCAAAGAATGGTTTGGTCAACCGAGGACGAATATACAGGTCAGTACCAAAAGGTACTGTCTCCGGCTCCTCATCTAGTGCATGATTTCTGTGGCGTTTCATTGAGGTGGGAATGTCCTGATGAAGCATACCGACCATCTCATGGGGTCCCACAATGTCCTCCCATACTGGCAAAGTCCTGAAGTGAGGGTAATAGTCAGGGACGGAAGAAGGTCTTCTAGGATCGACAAGAACTTGGCAGTGTGCAGGCAGTAAACGAATGGCGTCTCCAAGGACGAAGTGTTCGGTCCCTTCGCGTCGCTCCGGTTGCAGTTGCCCAAGGCTAATAACGGTAATAGCCCGTGTCATAATATCATCTTTGTAACGCAGCGAGACATCATCAAGAAACTTTTGACTAATATCAAGGCCTTCCAGCACCATGTTGGCGGGGCATGAAGTGGTCAATAGTCAAGCAAAGGATGAAACTGAGGAAATTGATGACAGTGATGGGAAATGTGGGGTAGAAGGACAGTCACCGTAATGGTTGACTGAAAAAGGGTGAGGAAGTTCATATTCACGAGGGGCTGTCAAAAAGGAACATTAGATGGTGATATTGACGCCGAAGGAACGTGTATCAAGGTCACACTTGGTTGGCCTTGGAGCCTGGAGGGGGTTCATGTTTGTTTTGCGCCTAACAGCCATGATGCTCTACCACTAGTTAGTCACTTGTATCATGTGTTTCATTTATAGGTGTTTAGATTTAGCTTAATCTACCATGTGGCTGATATCCACAACACATTCGCTCATGCTAGTATGTACTTAGCTGACTAACCTAAGTTGATTATTTTCCTATGATGTAAGCAAATGCCCATTTTGCCGGTATGACCATACAAAATGGTCATAATTTTTCAGAATATGGCACCCTAAGGTTTTAAATGAAACACCGTGTGAGTTTTTACAAGTTCTTCTCATGAGTTTTCCAGATGATGGGTAGTCGTGGACTGGTGGACTAAGTATAAGTGGCCAACAGCTCACCGCTTAAGCGGACCGCCTTCCCATGTACCAGCATGAGGCGGGAATTTTTTTTTCTGCCACGGATAACCAACAGCACGAGTTATACGAATTTTTCCCCAAAACCAACATTCAAATAAAAGACAATGGCTGATCCAGCCTCCAAGGCCATCGTTACGGCCGATGACCGCGCAGCGAAGTTGAGATTCGCTGAAGCCGAAAGAACTTACGGACGTGGCAAGGCAGCCTCGACAAAGAATGTCCGCGACAAGAAGCTCCGTGCCACACTCAAGGCCCAGGAAGCCAAGCAGAAGCAGGCCATCTTGCAGGCAAAGGATGCAGAGATCTTGCTAGAGCACGAGGCAGGATTCCTCGAGCCCGAGGGTGAACTCGAAAAGACATACAAAGTACGACAGGATGAGATCCAGCAAAGCGTTGGAATCGAGACAGCGAAGAAGGGCTTTGAGCTCCGGCTCAATGACTTTGGTCCCTACCGCATGGACTACAGTCGAAATGGCCGCAATCTGCTATTGGCAGGCCGGAAGGGTCATGTTGCGACAATGGACTGGCGTGACGGCACACTGGGCTGTGAGCTGAACCTGAATGAGACTGTTCGGGATGCGCGGTGGCTACACAATAACCAGTTTTTTGCGGTTGCGCAGAAGAAATATGTTTACATTTATGATCACCAAGGTGTCGAGTTGCATTGCTTGAGTAAACATTTGGAGCCGCTCTTCCTCGAATTCCTGCCTTACCACTTCTTACTTGCCAGTGCTGTAGGTTTCCCATGGCCTTGTACCAACCTTATTTACCTTTGGCATAAATCTGACATCTTTTCTCTACCATAGCAAATCAGCGGTTACCTCAAATACACCGATACCTCGACCGGTCAGACTGTTGCTGAGCTCCCCACTCGCCTTGGAAGGCCAACCGCCCTTTGCCAGAACCCATCCAACGCTATCCTCCATACCGGGCACCAGAACGGAACTGTGACTTTATGGTCTCCCAACTCCCAGACCGCCCTTGTCAAGGCGCTTGTGCACCGTGGACCTGTCCGATCCATGGCCATCGACCGCCTGGGTCGCTACATGGTCTCCACCGGCCAAGACCAGAAAATGAACATTTGGGATATCCGTATGTTCCGCGAGGTTCACTCATACTCCTGCTACCAGCCTGGTGCATCCGTGTCCATCAGTGACCGCAACCTCGTAGCCGTTGGCTGGGGTACACAGGCCAGCGTGTGGCGGGGTCTTTTCGACGCCGCCCAAGCAGACCAGGGCAAGGTGAACAGTCCCTACATGGCCTGGGGTGGTGACGGCCAACGCATCGAGAACCTGCGCTGGTGCCCATATGAAGATGTCCTTGGTGTAGGACACGATCAAGGCTTCGCCAGTCTCCTCGTCCCCGGTGCCGGAGAACCCAACTTCGACTCACTGGAGGCCAATCCCTACGAGAACGTTAAGCAGCGACAGGAGGCCGAGGTGCACGCGCTGCTCACAAAGTTGCAGCCGGATATGATCTCTCTCGACCCCAATGTCATTGGTCGCCTCGACACTATCAACGACAAGAAGGTGCAAGAGGCGAAGAACACCGATGTCCGGCCCGAGGATCATATGGAGAAACTCAAGAACCGTGGTCGTGGTCGCAACAGTGCGCTGCGGAAGTACCTTCGCAAGAAGGGTCGTACCAATGTTATCGACGAGAAGCGGGTCAAGGCCGAGACTTTACGCAAGGAACATGCCGAGCGCCGGAAGGAGAAGCTCAAGCAAGAGCGCGACGATCTGGGACCTGCTCTGGCTCGATTTGCCAAGAGGGATTGATCGTGTTTCTTTTGCTGCTTACATCTGTTGTCGAGCTGAGAAATATGTTATATCACGGACAACCACCAGATACCCAGCCGTGACATTCTATGGGAACTTGGAATGGGCTTATAGAATACTCGGGGACCCCCTGCATTTCAGGCGTTGGGACGGAACGAATCATATGTATGTATAAAACTTTATGGAAGGTCAAAAAAGCAAGTTTCTTCGTATGAACCGATTCCAGTATAAAGCCCAAGCTAGTTTCAACCTTGATAGCAGTTATAGAACCTTGTCGGATATATGGGTCCGTATATAGTAACCCTCGGTAGTAGTAATCTACTCTTCTATACTCCCCGAACCACGGGGCGCACCCTCCTTCCACCGCTGCAAACTAAGCTCATAAGCTCCACTTCCCTTCCAAGCACTAATAATCAAGTTCACAATATGATCCAAGCCCTTTCCTTCCTTAACAACGGCAAAAACGGTGGGACCACCCTCCCGCATTTTAGCCGCATCCCGCTCCATTACCTTCAAATCAGCACCAACAGCCTCCGCAAGATCAATCTTATTCACAACCAGCAAATCACTGCCAGTGATACCAGGTCCACCCTTCCGGGGCACCTTATCACCACCAGCAACATCAATCACGTAAATGATGAAATCAGCCAGCTCGCGACTGTAATTCGCAGCGAGGTTATCACCGCCGGACTCAATCAGCAAAAGATCGGTGGAGAATTGCTTCTGAAGTGTTTGGAGAGCGAGCAGGTTTGCGCTGATGTCCTCACGGACAGCAGCGTGGGGGCAACCGCCAGTTTCGATAGCGCGGATACGGTTGGGAGCAAGGGCTTTGTGGCGGGTGAGGAATTCAGCGTCTTCACGGGTGAAGATATCATTTGTTACGGCTGCAATGTTGTATTCGTCACGGAGAGCACGGGAGAGAGCGAGCATGAGAGCTGTCTTGCCGGAGCCGACGGGTCTATATAGGTTCCCAGGTTAGTATGGATGTTTGTATGTTCATGTATAGGTCCACAAAGTCCCGGGAAAGAAAGCCGAGTGCTTAGGCGGGGAGAATGGGCTATTTTCGACTGCAAGTGCGACATACCCTCCAATACCAATGGTGAAGGCGCGGTCCTTCCAGTCTCGGCCCTCAATCAGCGGCATCTCGCGGTTGACGTATGAGCCTGGGCCATCCAGAATGTCATGGGAGTGACCGTGGCCGTTGAAAGGGTCGTCATGGGAGTGGCCGAGGCCGCCATCGTGAGAGTGAGCCATTATGTCGTGAAAATGGGAGAAACGTGGAAAATCTGGAGAAATTGCGGTTTGCGTGGGTTGGAGGGGCATTTAATGCAAGAAGTGGGGAACTGATAACCAGAAAAAAAAAGATGCCGAGTTCCCCATATGCTGCATGGCGGAGTTCCCCGAGACAACTTGCCATTGACCTGTTACTTATCAGCTGAACATGAGTAGGCATGACTCTACAGTCTACAGATAAATGGGATATCTAACGTCCAAATTTCCAAAGTTGTTCACGCAAATTGCTGGGATATGTATGGATTCGTCAAATAACGGCAAAACGATGAGCCCCGAAGGGAAAAAGAGTCATTAAGATTCTCAAGAACCAAAATAGAACCCCCACATAAATGCACGTAGACATATTTCCAGGAAACACAAAAAGCCTGACGCCAGGTACGATCGCCAACACGGATATCAAGATTTGGGCCATTCATCCAGGAGGCCAGAAGCAAAGGGCAAACGCCCATATAAACACACCAATCCAGAAATCATCAACCCCCGGGGCAAAGAACATCCCAAAGAAAGCACGTGTAAAAAATCAAGCAATGATTTCCGGGCCAACTAAAAGAAACGCTGAAAAGGGAGATAGAGTACATTAGTCGGAGCAGAGGTCAGAATCGATGGGGCATAGGTGCCATCACTCGAGGACAATTGAAAATGTCGTCGATGGGATAGGCAATCGATTAAGCCTCATCGGAGGTAGCAGATTTGTTCGTCAGAGTACCGAAAGTGAATAAGAGCAGATAGGACCTTCTGATAGAACACCAAATAGGCCGGGGGAAAATAAGATGGACAGGAAAGACAAAAAATGGGGCGAATAGAAAATGCCTCGCCCTGGTATCCAATCGTGCGCCGATTTCCCTAATTCTTGGAAATGATGAAACGTTAAAAACAAAATGATGAGCTTGTCAACGCGAAATGCTATTTCGGCTGCTTAGGCTGCTGCCCCTTCTGCCGTTTAGGCACCCGGGAATTCTTGACCTTGCCTGATCCTGGCGCATTGCCATTCACTTCAACCGAGCCATTGTCGTCGTTTTCTTGCTTGACAGTGCTGGCTCGTCGGCGCTTGTTGCCACCAACGTTCGGACTGTTGTTCACACCGACTGGGGATGACTGAACTTGCATCCCAGGGGGGCCAGCAAGCTGACTCTGAGCGGGGCTTGCATGAGCTGACCCAGTCAGATGAGGCGAGCCTTGAACTCCCGGTAGGCCAAGGTGGGCCATTGCAGGAGAAGCAAATTGCGAAGGAGGGCCCATATTAGGGCCACGAGGCATAGGCTGCATGCCAGGGTTCATTGGGGCAGCAAAGCCAACACTGGGGTTCGAATTTTGGTTGAAGTTACCGACAAGACCTCGGAGCGCGTCTGTCGCCGACAGCTGCGAGTGTTGGGCGGAAAAGTTGAAAAGCATTTGCATCTGTGACATCGTCTCGGCGACCTCTAGGAATTGAATGACCGGCGTAGGAAGGCCATTAGGAGTGACCATAGATTCGGGGAGTGTTATTGACTGTGCCTGTTTCTGCGCCCTCTTGGCAGCACTTTTAGCTAGCTTGGGGCTCTGCTTTTGCTCCATGGCTTCCAGGAGCTGATTGCGGGGAATGAATTCGTTGTGACTGGTGACAGTTATGTCCAGCATCTCAATCTTATTGTTGACGTCGAAGTGGGCGCGTAGATGTCCCTTGTGGAAAACCTATAGATTATCATAAGTAGCATGCCCATGGTTTTCGATGAAGAGAGAGACTCATACCTGGCTTTCATTCGTGTACCAATATATGAAAGATGCGCGTTGACAATCAACAATATGCGCGCCATTGGCACCGGGGGGTTCGCGCTCCCGGGGTCCATCCAGTACCATTTGTATATGATCGATGCCACTGGTGAATTGGGTAAGGTAGTAACGTGCCAGGGCCGGGGTCGAAATTTCGAACTGTTTTGATCCAGTCTGACTGCTCCAGACTCCTTGACGTAACACACCGATTGGTGAATAGAATCGGTCAACAAAAGCCGACCAATACGCGTAGTCGGTAGTCTCATCACGACTCTGCAGAATGATTAGAATTAATGCCCGATGAGCCGCCCGAGCATGAAGTTATTACATACCTTGAATCCGCTCAAATTTTCGGCGTAGCTAGTAAGAATCATGACTGGAGTGTTCTGCTGCCGTTGCTGGTTCATTCTTTGTAACATGATGGCGTTCTGTTGTGCTTTAATTTGAGCTTCCTGGGTAGCCATTGCCTGTTGGGTTTGCTGAGGAGGTTGCTGGCCCGGGGTACCTTGCTGGGGCTGTTGCTGAGACGGTGGCAACTGCTGTGGCTGAGGATTGGGGGTCACCTGGGACTGACCACCGCCCTGCGACTGAGGAGGTTGAGTTGAGGGCGGTTGGGATGTTTGATTGGGCTGAGGAGTTCCGCTCTGTGGTGGACCATGCTGGGACTGTGGAGTCCCTACTGGCGCTTCGTGCATGTTTGGTGGTTGTGCCGAGGAGCGTTGAGGGGTATGCTGGCCCGGCTGGCCATTGTTCGCTTGCGCTTGCTGCTGCGCTTGTTGCTGCGCTTGCTGTGCTTGTTGTGCTTGGACCTGTTGGGCCTGCTGGATCGCAAACATCTGCTGCTGTTGAATATTTTGTGCCTGGCCATGCGAAACCTGTTGTCCCATGTGCATTCCCATGTTTACGGGCCGCATGCCTGGATTTGCTTGCTGCATGGCAGCCAGTTGCGCAGGGTTTAGCCCCTGAGTACCATTGGGTAATGATACCGGTAGACCCCCATGCTGTTGTTGTTGTTGCTGCTGCTGCTGCTGTTGTTGTTGCTGCTGCTGCTGTTGCTGTTGGTGTTGATGTTGTTGTTGTTGCTGCTGTTGGATCAGCATTCGCTGCCGCATGAACTGATGTTGCTGCTGTTGTTGTTGCTGTTGCTGTACATTGAATTGAGGGTTGTTCACGACTGGATTTTGGGTAACAGAATTAGCATGCGCATTGAGGAGACATTAACCCATCGGGGTACGGCTTTAGGGGCTATCGATCCGATGTCGGGGGGTATTGCGCGCGTCCTGGAAGAATCGCGATCGGCTTTTTATCAGGGGCAGCGACTCACAATTTTGTGGGAACCCCTGTTGCTGGAATAGATGCGCCTGCGCAGGGTTCAAATGGGAAAGAGCATGAGCATTCGGCATTCCGGGGCCACCCTGACCACCGTTGGCGCCCGGGGGCATTGCACCCATCATAGGCCCTGCCTGGCTCACCTGAGGACCACCAGGTCCTGACACCCCAGGATGCATTTGCTGGACCATGCCACCGGGATGTCCAGCGCTAGGGTGCTGGCTGGCCATTGGGTGGTGAACGGGGGGCATACCATGCTGCGGAATGCCTTGGGCGGGAAACGGTTGCGCCATCATCATTGCTAGCAGGCGGAAGTCACCGCCAACAGAGTAACTCCAACAAAGAAGCGCGATGAGGAGGCGGCTGGAGGCTGGATTTGGGGGACTGGGGTCGCGCCTGAGATATGGGACGAGCCGGTCTTAGCGCTTCGGAGGAGGCCCAGGCGACTTTTGCAGATGAGGGAAAAGGCCGAAGCATGAGTCGGAGGCCTCTTTTGTCACCTGCCCTCAATGCAGGCCGGGTTCTCCTAGAGGCCAGGTTAGTTGGGAGTTGGGCGGTTGGAGGTGATAAGAGGGTAGAGTTCTCTTTGGGGGGGGAAGAGGCGGGAGGAAAGAGAACGGGGCAGGTGGTAATAGCGTATGGTACAGTAATAGGGAGGCGTTGGAGGGGCTGGGGGCAAAAGATATCGGATAAACTCACTATCCTCACTGATCCCAAGACCTCAGTGCTCTTCTCTGTGCGATTAACACAAACAGCAGAAACCAGGGTCTTGTCTCGATCGCCCATATAATGAGTTGAGGATGATCGCCCGGTTGGGAGCGAAGAGAGAACTGGGGACGGAGGAACCGGCTCCGAAGAGTGGAGGATGTAACCGAGCAAGAACAACGCGATGCGATAGATAGGTCAAAGAGATCACCACGAGATCGGCATGAAAAGGATAGAGTAGATGATAGGGCTCATTTAGTTCCTGTTTTTTATCTGAAGAAATTATTTCATTATTCTCACACTTTTCTCCCATCTTCTCTGTGCAGTTTTCTTTTTCCGTCTCAATTTCAATGGGGGACCACGCTAACCCTGATCAGGCAGTCACGTGCAGATGTGTATTTCAGCGTTTTTTTTTTTTTTCTCTTGCCTTCAGTTTCTTCTTCGTGCTTCAGCTTCGCTCTTCTCTTTCTTCTCTATTCACAATCAAAACCTTGCCTCGGGAGCACCATGCTGTTCATCGGCTGTCTCTCATAGACCGGTAGCACCATAATAATGTCTTATGATGCTCCGGTCTTGCCACTAACACAGGTCATCTCATCCTTGCAGGTTGAGCAAAAAGACCAACCAAAAATCTCTACAGGGTGAGTTCTACTGCTTGTTTCTATGCGTTTTGCTTTTCGTTCAAGGATGTCAAACACTTTTTCACTTCTTTACCTTCCAAATCGACCATGACGAGATAATTCGGATCTTCCTTTCCCGGTTGGTCTGCTACTTGCCAGTATTTTTTGTCTGAGAACACTTCAATATATGCGATTGCATCAACATGAATTGCAAGAGACATGGGCTGATTGCATTTCCACTAGGTCACAACATATACGCTCTCGGAAATTACCGACGTCGATAGTGATAGTCTTAGGTAGTGGCAAATGCATATATTATTCTGTTCAATATCTGAGTTTTGTTTTCAAAAAAAAAAAAAAAAATACCGAAGTACACCGTACTAGCTACTGTACGGTACCTATCGTGGCGTAACTTTGATCCACCAAACTTTGTAATCCTGGCCGAAGATCAGTCTTGAGTAGCAAATCAGCTAGATCTATGGGCCTAGAGCCAGTTCCAAGTGGTCCTCAGGTCTGTCTTGGGGTCATGAATGTCAATACTGTACATACAGTACCTTGCCATGACAGCTGGGAGAATAGAGAAGCGCAATAAAATATACCTGGCCTGGATGGTCGTATCACGTGAGTCTATATTTCTCCCGGAGGCTCATCAAGGTTGCGTCTGTACTTCTTGATCATCGATGCGCCATACTGTTCCCCGCGACTTTGCGCTTTGAGTTCTAGTGGCATATCGTGCCCTGGATGTTTCCGTCAATGCAACAAGCCCGGCTGTTCGTCGTACGCCCGTGTCGTTTGATCGCTCGTCGCCGCTATCCGGCGCATTCGTCCACGCGCCGATTTCATTTGTCGCAACGATGGCGGTCGGCTCCATCACAAGACCCTCATGATGGCTCATCGCCGCCATCAGATGCGCTCGATAATTGCCAACCCCCGAAGTTCGAAGATGTCGTCCCGAACAAAAGCTCATTGCCTGCCGATGACCAGAAACCTGCCACAAAGCCATATGGATCTGCGTTGCGGAGAGCCATGAGGAGCCGCCAATTGGAACAGGACAAACTGAAGGAACCGGTGGCTGCAATTCCTAGCTGGTTCTCTGACCAGAACATAGTCACTCGGGGTTCGGAGGATGTCGTCCAGGCCCAACAAGTCGAAATTACAATGTCGAAACCGGCGCCCTGCCCAAACATCGCGGAAAAGAAAGAATCTCTGGCTGGAGGTGGTGGAAACAACCCTGCTTCATCTAGCGATCCTATTGAGCCCGATGAAGAAAGCAGCTATGCTGTGCCTGAGGAACTTTGGGGTGAACTGCGAGCGTCAGTCAAAGCGGGCCTGAGACTGCCACCGGTGCAGTATGCCAAAGAACCGGCAGCAAAGAAGTCACACCTCATTCTTCAATACCCCGGAAATGATGGTATTCCGTTCTTGGACACCGTGGTACGACAGTTGTCAAATGACCTCAACACCGACCTGATCACCCTCAATGCACAAGATATTGCCCAGCTATTCAGCGAGCAAGACCTTGCTGAAACCGGCGCAACCACTTCCATTCGATCGCTCGGCTACGATGTTCACCGGCCTCCGGTTATTACTTGGCCAGAGCCTATTGATGGAGAAGGTGAAGGCGAGGACGATATGACTGACATTGCTGGGCCCCCAGGCGTGCGTACTGAAGTCAGCACCCCCAGATTCATCACTATCGAGCCCAGCAAAGATTCAGGTGATGTGCCGCTCCCGAACTGGCTTGGTCTGAAGTCAATTGTGGCTTCGATAAATGGCCAGGGGGATCAAGAATCGGGGTCATCACGGCTCTTTGGCCCTCGTATAGAGCAGCGCTGGACCCGTCTATTGAATGAAATAATAACTTCACTTGGTCGACCAGCAAAGCCCGCGCCCAAGGAAACAGAGGATTCAGCTGAGCCGGACGTCGCTATTCCTGTGCTTCCTCACGACACTATTGTCCACGTCCAGGATTATCGTGAAATTCAAGGCCAGAGAGAGGGCTCCAGGGTCATTTCATTGCTGCAAAAGGTCATTCAAGAACGGCGAAAAGCTGGTTCCAGAATTATCCTCATTGGTAGTGTTTCCCAGGAGCTTCGTCATGCTCCATCACACGATGGTTCCAAAATTCTTCAAAACGTTTTCGATGACGGTTTCTCTAAAACATTGGTTATCACACCTTCCATGGAATTGACGGCTGCCGAAAAGAAGTTTGCTCAAGACCAGAAGAAACGAACCATGGATATCAACATACGCCATCTTCAAACTATGTTGAAGTTCCGACTCAATGAGACTGCTTCGGCCGTCAAGGATGATATTTTCGGCAACCGTGCCTGGCCCCTTGACCCAACAACAATCAAAAAATCTGGTATCAAAGAAAAGTTCTGGTCCTACAACCAAGTTCACTGGGTTACAACACTGGCACTGGGCAGTACAGAAGCTGGTGAATCATTTGGCTTTGAACACATTCGACGTGGGATTGAGCTTATGGACAAGGGAGACCAAGTAACCAATGATTGGTTGCAGGCAAAGTCTCCCAAGGCGACAGACGCTAGCAGTGGTCAGACCAGAGAGCAGTTGTTGAGCTCTTTGCGCAAGACATGCACTTCTCACGAGAAGAAATTGCTCAATGGTGTGGTAGACGCAAAAAGTATACGAACAACTTTCAACGATGTTCAGGTTCCGCCTGAGACTATTGATGCATTGAAAACCCTAACTTCTCTCTCGCTGGTTCGGCCTGAGGCTTTCACTTACGGTGTGTTGGCAACGGATAAGATTCCTGGTCTTTTACTGTACGGGCCTCCCGGCACAGGAAAAACACTTCTCGCTAAGGCAGTTGCGCGCGAGAGTGGGGCAACTGTTCTAGAAGTGAGCGGTTCTGAGGTGTATGATATGTACGTGGGCGAGGGTGAAAAGAACGTGAAAGCCATCTTCACACTCGCCAAGAAACTAAGCCCATGCGTCGTATTCATTGACGAAGCAGATGCCATCTTCTGCTCTCGCACAGGCTCCAGCAGTCGGACCTCCCACCGTGAACTGATCAACCAGTTCCTCCGCGAGTGGGATGGAATGAACGACCTCTCCGCATTCATCATGGTCGCCACCAACCGCCCCTTCGACCTCGATGACGCAGTCCTGCGCCGGCTACCCCGACGACTCCTCGTAGATCTGCCAACCGAGGCAGACCGCCTCGCAATTCTGAAGATCCATCTCAAAGAGGAACAACTAGATCCAGCGGTCGACCTGGCCGACCTCGCTAAGCGCACAGAGCTGTACTCCGGCTCCGACTTGAAGAACCTTTCAGTTGCCGCAGCCCTAGCCTGCGTGCGGGAGGAAAACGACGCTGCAGCAAAACACCAAGGCGACGAGCCCTACGAATACCCGGCACGACGAATCCTTAACAGTGCCCACTTTGACCGCGGAATGGAAGAGATCAGTGCCTCGATCAGTGAAGACATGTCTTCGCTCACTGCGATTCGGAAATTCGACGAACAATATGGTGATCGCAGAAGTCGGCGCCCTAAATCTAAGGGATGGGGCTTTGGACCTGCTGCCGATGCACCTACTACTGAATCCGTACGCGTCCGGACTTGATCTTAGCCGAGTGTTCTTTTGAATTTCAATTGGGCTCAACCTCTTTTCTTCTGTACTTTTAGTGATACGATAGACATGTACCAATAGTTTGTTTGAGATTATAGATACACACACTTATGCCCTGTGCAAATTTATCATGCCGCCGCAGTTGGTCTTTTCTCCCCTTACAGAATAGATGGGATTACATATCTTACAAAGAGGGAATCAGGGTTGCTCTATCACTGGGCTTTTCGCTTCCCCGATACTGTTGAATATCAAACTTGACTCTCGTATCTTTCTTCTTTCATCTCTTTGCAACTACAATACTATATTTGCCCGTCGGAATCAACGGCTCTGTCGATTTTGAGTCCGTCTAAGGATCTAGTATTAATACCTAGTCACAACAATAACTCCGCAACAACAACACATCATTCAAAGCTAAATTCGTATTCATAATATTTTCTCCCCATCCATACTAAATCCCTCTCACCTTCTATAATGGATTGATGTTTTACAGGTACCCACGGAAGCGCCGCTCAGAGAGGTTGGATCGGTATTACCATGACTATCGTTCCACTATTTTTCAGAATGATTTTCCTCTAGTATTGCCTGTTAAACACTTATCGATGCAGTATGTCGTAACCAAGTGTTCCTAAGGTCGTGGATTGCATCTCTCAGTTTTTGAAGATCCACAGTATATATATTGCACTCACTCAAACCTTGGAACCACATTCGACGTCAGAATTGAGTTTGGCTGCTAAGTATCATCGCAGCACAGGTGCTAGACATGTGGGTGCCTTGTATTGTCTACATAATATACACATACATTATTGAAAGCAGGAAATACCGCTTGTTTTCTGCATTAGCCCTAGGTGGTGATCTCTGGGAGGGCACGTGCCCGATGACATCGGATCCGTTCTCCACCCGCCACTTTCAAGCTCAATTTCTCAAAACCCCGCGTGTGGATTTAGGTGGAGGATTCTTGCGCCTCGTCCCTTTTCTACCACCTGGGCACCGGGTGAAATCCCCGTTCCTCGATCTTCGAGTCATCCCTTCCGTTAAATTTCGATATCCCTCCACCATGGCTGACTCTCGTGACATAGCCATCCGCGACGCCAAACTCTTCGTTCGCGAGGTCGTTCGTAACGACTGGGAATTCACCGCCGATCCGAATGGACCAAGCTACATCTCACTACCCTATGTGGACGTGGACTTGGTCGGCACCCTCCTAGACAACCGCCAAGTCTCAGAATGGCGCTGCCGAGAATTCGACAGCTCAGGCTCAGAGCTCGAACCACCATCATCCGATGACGACTCTGAAAGCGATGCCCCAAAGGCGAATGGCGACCCCGCGATAGAGTTGCGGCGCAAACGCCGTCGTCAGATGGATGAAGAAATGACCTGGAATGAAGGGCTGCAGATGTGGATGGCCAGACGCGACGTGTGGTCTGGAGCCAGGACACGGCGACAAATTCGCGCCAAAGAGAAGAAAGACAATCTTGTGAAAAGCCAGACGGACACACCAAATCAAATTACGGACAGTCGTGCGGATTCTGGGGTTGACGCGGGCGCTGCATCGCTGCAGCCGGGGTCAGCTTCCCCGCATTCGGATCGCCAAAGTCAAAATGACGCGGCCGAGGCCCCTGCCTTGGCAGCAAAGATGGACACATCACTGTCAATTGCGGAGCGGGAGAAAATTGAAGAGACCACACGTCGACAGGAGCAGGAAGAAGAGCAGTCTACTGCCCCGGAGGACGAAACGAAGCGCAAGGAGTCTACCGACACCAGCATCACCGAGCCCGAGGCGTCTGCCAACGCACCTGGCTTTACCACATTCCCCGCCATAGACGATGACAATGATGATACCGAGGAAGAGCTCGATGAACCTCTTATTCCTGTCGCTCCGCCGTTCCTTTCACCCGAAAATCCCATCCGCGCAACCATCAACTCATCCATCTACCCCTCTATCTATACCAAAGTGGTCGTACAAGGGATGACCCCTACTGTGCCAGTCAATTTAGCTCATCTGACTAAAGCGATGGTTCAGGGCTGGAAAGCCGATGGACAGTGGCCGCCCAAGCCAGCAGTGTCGAACATTGTCCTCGCTGACACTGCGTCGGTACCAAAGAGCTCCGATACTACTGACACCCCCCAGTCAAGGCGAAAGAACAGTATCACAAATGCTATGCGCAAGGTGTTTCACATGGGCTCTCACCCCTTTCACCGACGCGGATCGAGCCAAGATGGTGGGAATGGTGCAGGTCCCGTCATTTAAAATACATCATGGCCTCGACACATCTTTGCGATAGGCTCATACCGGACGAGTTTTTTTCATCAATGATCAATGATTACACGGTCATGTCTCCAACGTATGGGGACTCTTTCCCTGCGAATTGCATCTGGTGTTTATCCAGGAGGTTCTTTGGATTTTGTTTTTTTTTTTTAGTTAATATTGTTGGGTGTATGGAGGGTTTGTATTGAAGTATTCCAAGGTTATCATGATTGATTCCCATAATTCATGTGCGTGGGCTACTTGCACATACTGAGAGTATTCTTTTCGACCAAACAAGCAGGCCTTGATGATTCTTGTTAATTTGATCATATCTGATTCTTCAATTTCCCAACCTTTCTCTTGACTTAGTGCTCATAGACATGAACTGATCATGTGTTTTCATCCATGAGCCAACTTTCTTTGAATGATCATTTTGGCCCCCAGTCGCATCCTTCAGTCCCAGTGCCGCTATAAGAAAGTGCTGACCTATCAGCGATGCTCACCTAAGCCCCCTCAAATGCATCTTCTTAACATCCTTTACAATAGCCGCCTCATTTCCAACATATCCTCAATTGAAAATGGTCTCTGGTGAAGGAGAGATGCCAACTCCAGGACCGAAACGGCCTCGGGCCCGAGTAGCCTGCGACGAGTGCCGACGCCGCAAATTACGGTGCGACGGTCGGCAGCCAAGTTGCAGTCTCTGTCATGAGTCGGGGTTAGTCTGCGAAACCACCGAGCGCGGGTCTCGCGGTCCAAAAAAGGGCTACATTAAAGCCCTGAAAGATCGAGTTGTATACCTAGAGAACTTGTTGGAGAATCGCTTGGATGTCCAACAGGGACAAAGTCAGCATCATGATAGCACAGAAAGCCGAGATGACGAGTTACCCACGCCGCCTGTTGATATTTCAGATCCGATAATCACGACCGATGCTCAGGACTGGATGTCAGCGGCCGTTGCGTCCATTTCGGAGCCCGATATGCTCTTACCAAATGATCTCCCTGATCTCAGGCTACTTTCCGCTTCGTTGGCTCCTTCTGTTTCATTCAGCATTACCAGCGCTATACAATCGGAATTGTAAAGATTCCCTTGAGTACAGATTTACGCTAGGTTATAGCTAACGCTGTCACCAGGGACCAGCTCTATTTTGATCGCGTGCATGCTTCAATCCCAATTTTGCATCAGCGAAGGTACCTGTCATGGGCCACATCTCCTATCAAAAATGCCTGCTGCAAATGTCTTCAGCAGGTCATGTGGACCATAGTCACACTTATGTCGGTACAATTCAGAGATTTGACCGAACCTCTTTACCAAGAGGCCAAATTGACTTTGAAAACGCTCGATACTGGTGATGTTGATGGACATGAGACAGAGCTGGTACAAGCATGGGTTCTTATTGCAATGTGTGAGTCCATGCGGACTCAGCACCATCAAGCATGGATGAGTGCTGGTCAAGCATTTCGGATACTGCAGGGCAAACACTTTCACGAAATTGATAGCCCGAAGACAATCAGACAATCCACTGATGATCCGATAGAGATGGAAGAGAAGAGGCGAGTGTTTTGGTTGGCCTATTTTCTGGATCATCTTCTTAGCATACGCAATGACTGGCCTATCACGCTAAATGAGCATGTGGTAAGTTCTCACTCCAGTGCTTGCACACAGGGAAGACATGAATTGAATCCCATGGAACGCAGATATGTACCCGATTGCCATCCCCTGACCAGGAATTCCAAAACGGTCAGCCCGTTCTAGGCGGATTCCTATCCGAAGTCATGACAGAACCTAGCATAACAGTGCAATCGCCTTTCAACGAATGTCTCATTCTACTAACCATCTGCGGCCGCAGTCTCCTCCAAGGTCAGCAGCTGAAAATATCCGAAGTATACGGTCACACAGCATCTGGCGATCTAAAACAATGTCACTGGCTTGAAAAGCTTCTCAAAGCTCGACTCCAAATTCTAGCACAGCTCTACCCGTCCCCAAATAAGGGTTACGATCCGCTGCTGTGGTTTGCCAACATACTAAGTCACTCAGCAGTGGTATACTGCTGCAAAAGCCTAATGCAATCGCTAGGGGCACCCGGCGGAATAGAAGACAATGCAGCTTATACGGAGTATCAGAGCCGGGCGTTGACTGCTGTTGAGGCTATTGTCGGCCTTGCGCAAATTTTGCCTACTTTTCATTTCTCGAAGGTGGGCTGGGTCATCTTTTTCATATTGTTTTAACTGATAGCGGAAATACTAATGATTATGTGGGTTTTTTGTCTAGGTTCATCCGCTTATGCCGCTTCCGTTGTTCCTGGTAGCGGAGTTTCTGTATGATAATGTGGGGGAGAACCAGGCTTTTGGGTTATATTTACAGGAGCTGGTTACCGTCGCTCAGAAGCTCAAGAACGTCAATAACCTTGAGCAGAGTTATATGGATCTAATGCCACAGTCGTGTATATCCAAGACAACGGAGTTGCTGAATAGCCATGCTGGAGTTGACTGATATGGAAATGACGAAATATTATGACACACCGAGTGTCAAAGACTTTACTATTTTGGAGAGTGCTATTAGGTCTTTGAGAAAATCTCAAAATAGTTGCCAGGAATTGGAATTGACTTGCTGTAAAAAGATTCTATGTTACGCACATCTCCCCTGCATAATGTCAGCCATTATTCAGAAAATGACTGTCCCGCGTGTCCAGAAGCTAGATTGGTTCAGAAAACTTAAACTGTCTGTTTGATATTATGGGTACTTAAGGCTAATCTCCAGGCTAATTAGCAACAGGAGGTGAAACGGCTATCCCTTCTGCGATCTCACATTTGGAATTGCTTGATGTTGTTGGATGGGACTCGGAAAAAGTTGAGAGGTGTGATTATAGTGGAGCGCATTTGGACTCATGGCTTTTGGCTTTTGATTACTCAGTGCAATGTCAATTAATCATCTATTTCAATATAGAAAATTTGTGAAAAAGTTTGTAATAGTAGCTGATGCTCATGTTCACGGTAAAACGTCTCGGAGAAAGGTTTCGCTGACTAACACCAGTCGCCCGGAACCCTAACCTTGAAGGTCAACTAGTAAAGACCAGCTAGTGTATGCACGGTAACCTGTTTTGAATTTGACGATTCTTGGCTTCCTCCATTTGAGTATTCGCCTGGCCGCTTTTGCTCGACTGATAAGTGCCTTTCAAGGTTGCACCGATCATCGAGCCTTACATAAGCTCCTAGCTTTGCATACTCGACCAAGAACTTTCTTGTTTCACTGAAATCTTAGGAGGGGTCGACGTCATATTTCATGTACGAAATTATTTAGTTGCATTCATTAACTAACGAGGCTCAGGTCTGATATCAAGTCAACTGGATACTGTGGCACAAGAGCCTCATCATGGGCAGATATGGAGTCCAACTAATCCAGCGGTCTTTTCTAAACTGTTTTCTATCCAAAATGAAAGCATGATCACTGCCAATGCAGAAATTGTAACTTTTTCGCTTTGAAGAAACATAGTCACAGAATAGGAAACATTAAAACAATAGCCGAAAATAAATTTAAATTTGACCCATCTTTCACATTGTTTGCCCGGAGCATTTATGGATCTCCGCCTTCGCCATGCCATACCCACGGTTGAAATCTAGACGACGGGCATCCCCGGCCGGGATCTCCTGAAGACATATCTGCAAGCACTGGTACTGCCTCCGAACCAACGATGCAAGGCGCTCACTGCTCTTTGAACAAAGCAAGCCGGAATTTGAAAATTCTGATACCATCTCCTGTAATTCAAGAAATGCCATGGACATTCCCAAAAGCACACCGAAGTTTTGAATGGGACTGGAAGCTAATTTGAGCATTGTCGTGGCAAACTCGGACGGCCATCGGGAGAGGAGATCATGGAGGCCTTGAGGGGCGGGAAGGGAGGCTCGTCGGATCATTTCCAGACCAAACTCAATGATACCTCCATTCTCTGCTGCGCGAGGCTCGTCTGCTCCTGTCACAATCAAGTCCTCCGCTTCGAAGCCGGACTGAGCCCGCAAGAAACGTACCACAGCGCAGCCGATCTTATCGCTCGTCCTTCCTGGGGCATACAAAAATGATTCCAAGAGGCAGCACTGGGTAAACCAGAGCGGAAATAGTAAGGGCAAATTGAGTGCATCCTTCCCCAGCTGGTCATTAAAGAGGAGGCTTGCTGTTTCAGTCTCACCAACGGCGAGGATAGAATTATCAGTCTTGTCGGTCTGTGGTTCATTGGATGTTTGGCTCAGTGAGGGAGCTGTTGGCTCGATGAAAGAGTAGTAAAAGGGGTTTCGGTCATAACCAAGGGTATTGATCCAGAGCTCAAGCGTCTCGAGCTCGCTCTTTGTAAAAGAGCCGTACATTTTGCCTCCCCATTGAAGCTCTTGTATCAATTTGCTCTTTTTGCTGTCACCTGGATATACCCATGGTTTGCACGTGCTCAGACTTCGAAGGAACTCCAACTGCCATTCCTCAGCCGAGAACGCTTCGGGATCCAGCCAATCAGCCAGCGAGCGCTTTCCAATCCTCACCCGGCTACCACAGTGCAGTCTGTGAGCAGCCTGAATTTTCGAGCCGAATATCGCAAGAACCTTGGACTCCAATCGATCACAAGAGTCGTCATTGAGCTGTGCAATAAGATTTGTTGGTTGATTTCCTTGTTGAGCTTGCCATTCGCTGAAAATATACCCTGCCTGAATTCTTTTCCACGCTACCTCAGCAGCAACCTGCCCCTCACTCTCAGCAACATGCTGAATATAGTCTGCGGCACTTTCCATGGCCATGGCAGCGTGCCCCGAGTGGCTATTGTCAATCGAAATATGAAGCAGGAAATAATATGCGCTGAGTCGCACTTCGGGTAATTCCTTCGACGCTTGCATGGTATCCAGTTGCAGCGCTTCAAAATGCATATTAAACCCGAGAATCTCAGGCAGAAACTCTTGCGGGAACAGAGCCACTAGTAGTTGCGCCACAGCTGCTCTCCAATATTTGAGACTGCCTAGCTTGTATCGAGGATGCAGGATAGCTTTTGTTGTTGGTGAGGGTAAGTCTGGTTCAAATTCCCCCAGAAGGTCTTCGAAGACCTTGACATGATGTTGGTCACGGTTCCCATTCCCTAGCTCTTCTGTAAACACTTGCCATGTCTGCTTCACTATTTGTCTCAACGAGAAAGGCATTGTGATCTTGTTTAAATGCCCTAGCCAGGCGCCGTCTACCAATTTTAGCGGTGCAATTTCCCTCAGCCAATTTCCAGCCGCCTGGTGATCTTGAAAAAGCTCACGCGGACCCCCCGACTGTCGACGACTGATATACTGATGGTATCGACTTGTGACATCATCCTGATGGCTCTGGAGAAAGCGGGCAAGCTCCTCTTTGTCAAAGCTTTTGATAGACAGTATGTTGGTGTCGGGTGTTTTGACGTAATCCTCCAGTGCCTGCGAAAGTAGAGCTAGTAAAGCTTGTCGTGCGATCGGTATTGTATCGGAGTGCTCCTCCAGATTTTGAAGCTTGAAATAGAGCTCTTTGTAGAATTCTAATTCCCTCGACGATGTCCATTCTGAATCTGCCTTGACTGTACGTGGCGGTCTCAACTGTTTCCGCCCTTGCGCGAACGGAGCATCGGATCTCTCAAGCTTCGGATGACTTTTGAAACCTTTTAAATAGAAGAAAGGAATGATGCAAGTGCAGATGAGAATGAAGATACCAGAGAAGGCGACATGATGACTCTCAATGACCTCGAATTCCAGAGACATTGTTGGTATGAGAAGTTTTTACAAGGGTAGTTTGAGTTTGTTCGGATTGCTCTGGAAGTCTCCATGAATACGGGTAATATACTAGCGGTGGCACAGGCTGAAGCACCACGCTGCATATATTGATTTGCTGTTATTCTTGTTTTGGCTGCGCACATCTACTCAGGTCAGGTACAATACTGAAAAAAATACACGTATCTGTTAGGTCATCTGGAAGATTCCAAGTAAAAGAAGGAAAAAGTCAAATCGGATTGAGTAAGGCAGTGATTTGATTTTCCATGCTTCTCAGCTTGTAGGCTCCACTTTTGGGACACCACACCCCCGTCCGGATACATCTGCTCGGATGGAGCTGGTACTCTGCATTTTACACCAATTCGTCATTCCTGCAAGTTCAAAGGTCCACAGCTTCAAGTTCGGTGTGTCCGGGTGGCTGGCTGAAATTGAATCCACGTGCGACAATAGGCGGTGTGGTTAAGTTGCAGATGTGATGAATGCAGATCACGGTGTAACCTGTATTACATCGTGATGCAGCTCCCGCATACATATATCATATGTTGAATCGAGGAATCAACGGCGGGGCTGCTTGGCCGCCGGTCTTGCAGGTTGAGGTGCAGCCCTGGCGGCACCAATTGTGTATGACTCGTGATTGGATGGACGTGGTGCTTTATACTTCGTATAGAACCGAGTAATCCCACAACTACACCGACTAGAAAGCGTGAATTTGATCTACATCTTTTAAGTTCCAATAGTATAGTATATTACTGAAGAGCAATGACAGCTCACACCTGCATTGTCTACCTATTATCGACCAATTGAGCGTCCTGAGCCGAATGTCGCCGGGAAACAGGTACGTCCCTTTGGATTCTTGCATCGAAAAGATCTGTGCAACACTGATTAGCCTGAATAGCCCCAATAATATGCAGCTTGTCTGACAAACACCCGACACATATCATTTGTAGATGTCTGCCTCAAATTGGTACGGTCGGAAAATGCATTCGGTAAATCTATTACGGACATGTGATAGTGAAGAGGCGTCCTCCAAAACTGCTTTGTCGGAGGGCGATATCTCCTGATCCCCTGGAAAACTATCTAGATAGGGAATCCTGGGTCGTGAGAGACCCATACTGGCGATAATTTTCAATTGGGTTGTATATGAGAATGATGTTCCGCATCAATAAGGGTTTCCCGCTAGATACACCCGATTCGTTCACAAGATAATGGACGCCAAGGATCTTCCCTAGAACTGGTGCGACGGTCTCAAGAAATAAGACACAAAGTATCGGTCCTCTACACCATCAGTAACCTGAGTTACGCGATGGACTGGGGAGTGCAGGCGACCACCGGTCCGGTTTTGTAGATAATTTGCAAGGTTGACCACAACACAGTCGGGTTTAGGATCAATCCATAGCCATTCTTTCGTCTCTCGGGTCTGCATTTGACTGGCCCATTTCTCACACCAGAGCAAGGTGATTGAACCGCCATCCGTGTGGGTGGTGTCGGGTACATCAGCAAGGTTCGCCTGGGTTGGACCAGAGACGAACTTAATTCCTGTATCGCTCGGGGCATTAGGGCGATGAGCCTCTTCCAGATCAAGACCAAGGCTATCAGAGAGACTGCGGAGGCAGGCGTTAACCAAGTTGTCGCAGATATTGGCAAGATCGAGGATTTCGTTTGTGTGCTCTGCGAAGGGGCTTGGTAAAGTGATGTTGGCGTGTTCGTCTCGAGCGATCTGGCAGGAATTAGCCACTGTGTCATCGTTGTTATATGGAAAGACCTACCTCGAATGATTCAATCCCTTTGCGTTTGTAACTATCGCCGTGTTAACGTCTGCATGATTGGGCAGTAGGAGCTGACATACCCGCGATCCACATCCTCTCTGAACGCCTTCATCTTCTCCTCCTCAGGCTTGGCGAAGTACTCATGGCTATCTTGGTAACAAATTTGAAGGTAGCTTGAGATCTTCGCGGCGAGTTCGTCGTCAAAAGTGAGATAGAAAAACCCCTCGGTCTCGGCGGCCTTCAAAAGTTTCGCCGTCTCTGCTGGGTCTTTTGCAGCAAGTCTTTCCAATTTGATTATCTCAAGGTCGGCGATGTCCAAAGATCGCTCTCCCACGATCCTGGTGGTCTTTGAAAGAGGGGCTGTCATAGTTTGAGACATGGTGAGCTGGGATATAATATTGAGGATAAGTCAATCGTGCTTTCAAGTTCCACGTCAATGAGAAGTGTGTATGAGAAATAAGTACTTCGTCATGAGTCTTCTCCATGACACACCAGTCTCTCCAAGCATAGCGCATGGAAGGACATTCTTGGGTATTGATCGGCAGCAAAGGTCCAAACTGACCGCCATATTGGTCTCAACGCGACTTTGCCCGTGCTAGAACTCTCGAGAAAATGCATTCGGGATTCACGTTGATCTAGATTTGCCTCCTACTGTACGAGCCCCGAGGAGGGCCGAGGGAAACGCAATGTGATCAGTCGTATGCAAGCCACGGTGTCAAATGCAGGCTTCATCCAAATCTTACCGGGGCAATCACCACTTATGCAGTGATGAGGAGATTTATTACATTTGCCAAGATCATGAGCTGAAAGTGGGTCCTTTGTACTACGTAGAGCCCCCACGGGTCAGCTCGGGGCGGGGAGCAGCCTAGCGGTTTCCGATCGGTCACATCGGACAATATATTACAGGGTATTGCCTTGGCGATCTGGCCCCACATGTACAAGCGCCCAGGGACAAAACAATCGGGATGCGCCAGGTGCGGGGATATCGATATAGTTGCAGGTTGTGATCAGTCAATGCCTTCACACATGTACCCGGGTCCCAGTTGCCAACTGTAGATATGCACCTGTAGTACTTCGTCACTTGCATTGTACAGGATGTATTTACAAAAATAAACTTAACCTGGTTGCTCCAGCCCCAATTGTAACCAACCGTTAGTTTCAATTTGTCGCACGTTTCAAGAAAGAGAACTCCCATCAACTGTGAATCAATCATCCATCATGATGCCCCCCAGCGAACTACGTGGACCTCCCCTTCCAGATTCGGGTGCGACCCTCCACGATGTGTTTTATCAGAATGTCGCCAAGTACCCCGATGCTGTGGCTCTCGTCTCTACCCAGCAAGCCCCTACTCTTTACGGAATCCCGAGTGTGCCCCGCGACAGCGACAAGCGTGAGGCGGACTATCTACGATGGACCTACCGGGACCTGGATCGCGCTGTACAGCGACTCGTCACTGGTTTGCAGAGTCAAGGGCTGAAAAGAGGTGATCCATTAGTGATTTTCATGCCGAATACCGCTGAATACGTTATTGCTACCTGGGCTGCCTACCAAATGGACTGCGCCTACGTTCCTATCAATCCCAAAGGTCTATCCAACGCCAGAGAGATGCGGCATATGTTACAGACTGCGATGAAAGGATGCAATTCAGATCTGATGGGCATCATTGCTGGAACACCTGACATGTGTGCGCGGATTGAAGAATACACGACTGGAATAAACAGTGCAAAAATATTGGTAGAAGGAGAGATGGATGGCTGGACACCGTTTAAGGAGTTGATGGAGAAACCGGCGAATGTTCAGCAGAATCTATGCAGAGATCATGTTTTAGGACTTGCCGATCGGTCGATCTTCTTCACGAGTGGAACGACATCTCTCCCGAAAGGTTGTGTTATGCCTCCTGCGTATGGGTTCTCGGCTGCCTTGTGCTGGCGCCAAAGCAGTGTTCCTATGCTGCCTGGGGATCGCGTATTATTCACGTTGCCGAATAATCATGGGTTTGGCTGGCTTTGTATCATGTCGGGCTTCCTGAACGGAGCCACAGTTGTGCTGCCGGGTCCAAGGTTCATTCCAGAGGCCGTAATTAAGGCTATCCGGGAGGAACAAGTCAGCCACGCTGGATTGGTGCCAACCATGCTGCATGCTTTGAGCAATATGCCACTCGTATCTGGGAAGCTGAGCTCTCTTCGGCGGATTGTGATGGGAGGTTCTCCTCCAACCGAAGAGGTCATTAAAATTTGCCTTGACACTCTCGGTGCATCTGGGGTAGAGAATCTATACGGTATGACGGAGGGCATTCTTGTCTCCTCTGGAGTGGTAAGCCAAGCCAGCGATATTGTCAAAGGCAGAGACGTTTCCATTGGAACGCCACTTCCTGGCATGACTGTCCGTATATACGCCAAGGATAGCAAAGCGACGGTTGGGGCTGGAGATGCTGGCGAGATCCATTTCGCAGGTCCAAGTCTAATTGATGGATATGTTGGAGGAGCTGATAATAACTTTTATAATGGAGATGATGGCCGTCGTTGGTTCCGCTCTGGTGATAAAGCTTTCATTGGCACCGACAACCGTCTCTACCTGATTGGCAGGTACAAAGATACCATTATCCGTGGAGGCGAGAACATTGAACCATCAGCTATTGAAGCGGTTCTGGGCCAAATTCCCGATATCAACGTTCTTCAGCCCCAGGTGGTACGCGCACCTGACAATATCGCCGGGGAAGTTCCTATTGTCGTGGTGAATCAGGAAGTCGATGAGTCTACGTCAAATAACATCAAAGACGCCGTCTTGGCGCAGATGGGAGCTCTCTATGCTCCGGCAGATGTGATATCGATACAGGCTCTGGGAAGTCAAGAATACCCCAAGACCATGGCAGGAAAAGTTCAAAAGACTAAATTGGAAGAGCTGGTCAGGACATACTGGGAACAGCAAGTGTCCACAGGCTCAAACGGTCACCGTATCGAGGGACCTATTTCAGGCCCTCAAGTTATGGAATCATTGTGCACGGCCATCGAAAAAGAGAAGGGAAATCCGATAGACCTCTCTGTTCGGATGATTGAGCTAGGAGTCGATTCAATCTCGTCTATCGCAATACTCAAGCGCGTTCAGATGGAAACAGGAGTATCACTGCCATCATCTCTATTCTTCACCCAGGCAACAGTTGGTGCAATCTGCCAGCAGATCAGTTCTGTTTCCGACACCGCAGAATTTCTTACTTTCATACCAATCATGGAGGACGCACCTACAGACACATTCTCTGCAGTCTTGCTTCAAGGAACCCCTCGGGCAGGCGTTCCATCCCTCTTCTGTACTCCTCCAGGCTCTGGAAATGCTTTCGTGTTCAAGACGCTGCCCAAGTTCGCCAACGACCGTGCAGTCTATAGCTTTGGCTCTCCATTCCTCATGACCAAGTCAGAATCCACTTGGACGGTAGAGGATACTGCCGCCATCTACGCAAAAACCATTCGCAGCATTGATCCCGAGGGGCCCTATATCCTATGCGGCTGGTCAATGGGAACAGCTACAGCATATGAAACGGCATACCTGCTCCACGAACAAGGCAAGAAGGTTTTGGGAATAATCATGCTTGACTTGGCATTGGCGCGACCACCTCCCAATATCCCGGAGGCATCTGTCGAGCTGTTTGAAATGATGGGCTTATTCCCTCCGATTCGTCGTGAAGGCAAGCCTGACGTGGAGATTCCCGCGTTTCGGAAGAAGCATCGAGTCGCAGCTTATTACGCGAAGAATAGATATGTGCCCCGTCCTTTCAATATGAACGATGCAAGCCGACCGCAGATATTTGTTATCTGGGCTGGGCACGGCGACCATGATCGCATGATAGGCGCGGTTCTCGAAGCCCAGGATCTATTGCAGAAATATGGACCGGGGACAGACCGGAAGATCAACCTAGACTGGCTCCATGTTCCGCGTGAATCTTTTGATGCTGGTGGCTGGGATGAAATGGTTGGACCAGAAAAGGTTGAGTGGGATATTGTTGAAGATGCAGATCATGACACGCTCATCGAGTCAGAAGAATTGGTAAGTAATGTCACTTACCACTTGAGCTCCAGCTTCATCTGCTGACCATTGATAGGTAATAATAACCCAGGGTTTGATGGAAGCGAAAATAGATAAATGGTTGCGAGGGGAGGACAAGGCGAATGGTTCAGCTTGAGGCGTCATGCCAGGGGTGGCGGTCAAGAATCAGAGGCTGGTCACGCCTACACCTACAGACTACAGATTACACCCCGATCAAACTACCGGTTTTCAGAAATCAGATCGATACTTTGGGACCTTCGAAACAATATCACTAATGTTCAACTTTCCGGGCCTCAGCGGCGAATCTTTCTAGTTGTTTATTCAAATAACAAAACACCCCGTCTTGTCCGTAATGCCCATGGCCTATGTACCAAGTGGAACTTATCACCTGAGCAAGCCTGACCAGGTTTGTCTTCGGTTAATTTGCCTCTTCCAAGATTATAGTTGTTCCTATATCAGCGTCATACATGTACGGGGATATAGGATTGGCTGAAAACAGGACGAACGGCACTCTGTACTTTCTGCCCAGACTCAAGGTTGTGTCTGTGAGCACGCGCCAAGTTGACCAATTGCACGGCGCATACGCGACGGATCGGCCGAACATTGATACGTAATGAACCATGAACTATGCTCCGTCGAACTCCGTAACACCCGATCATTCCAACCCCCGGACAAGGGTAGGCAATGGCATTTTGAACCCAACGCAAATGAACATACTTTAGGCTCATTTCCAATGCTGGGAACGTCGTCGGGACGGAGACATCCGATCGAGAAAGTACAGTCCAAAGCGGCCACGGAAGGCTATCCCTTGCATATCGAACAGATCAATTACGCTTTGCGGAACCTCCTCTTTGCTTTTTATTCGGCCTTCACCGCAGATCAGCTGTGAATAGTGTGCTGCATTTGAACGCCTCAGTGGGCCCTTCAGCTGAAAAATCTTTTAAGAAAAACGCAAGGGTGTCGCACAAATGATCTACTCGGCATGAACTATTGATTGTCGCAGCCAGATCCTCCATCCTTGAATGTCGCTTACTTTCTCCTTGGTTCCTATTTCAGAGACATAGCTTCTGACCAAAACCCTCACTCCTTCCTCCCAAAAGACTTGAATTCATGCAGGTCACCATGCCCGATGAGCGGACTCCTTTGGTGAAGGATGCAGAGTCCCAGAAGTCCAAGCCACTTGGCATTTCAAAACTTCTTGCTGGGCTGGTTGGTGCGTAATCCCTTCGTTCTTTTGACGCGGTTACTCGGCTGACTTTCCATTCAGGCGTTTTCCTAGCCAGTGCAGATAAATCTATTCTGCTAACGACACAAACCCAAATTGCATCTTCACTACATTCTCCTTCTAATGCGGCATTGTTGTTGGTGTCATACAATCTTGGGTTTTGTGTTGCGCTACCCGTGGTAAGTATCGTGCTTGACTATTTCTTCCAGGTTAGCGCCCACTAATCATCAATCTTAGTATGGTTTCCTGAGTGATATATATGGCTCTCGGAACTTTCTTTTAATCTCATATGTTTTGTTCTCGGTGGGATGTGCTATATCGTGAGTCTAAACGAAGCTTTAGAACGAACTCTACATTATCTTCGTACTGACATCGAATTCTAGCGGCGCTGTCGATACATTATGGCCATTTGCTTTTGGTCGATTTGTGGCGGGTATAGGAGGTGCTGGTATGACGGACTTACTTTCTGTACTCGTTAATGGTATGATTCACCTTTGGTTCGACTGGAGAGAGAAGGAAGACTCAACTAAACCCATGACCAGAGGTTTTCGACGTCTCAGAGATCGCCTATGTGCGAAGCTATATCATTGCTGCCGACATCTTTGGCCAGGGGTGTGGAGGACCACTGGGGGGCGTTATTACTGACAGGGTCGGCTGGAGATGGTAAGTAATCCTCAAATATTTTTGGGTTCTGAGAGTAGCTTCCATTGACTTGAGAAATTCTAGGGCTTTGCTCGGCCAATCGCCAATTGGAATGCTTTGTTTGGTCCTAGCATATTTCCAACTTCCGAAAATTCCCAAGAATCATCATAAGGAGTCTAAGCTGAGCTTATGGAACTTTGACTATTGGGGGCTTGGAGCATTCACCATTTCAGCTACCACATTTGTTCTGGGGACCACTGATGGGAATTCAGCCTTGGATGATAATAAACCAGCTTTATTTGCCACTTCGGCTATCTTTCTGGTGCTCTTGATCGTCATTGAAAAAATGTCGTCTAGACCGATTATTCCTCCTTCCATTATTGCTGCACCCAGCGTACGAGGCATTTTCCTGGGACAGTTTTTGTTCTTCATAAATGTCAGCACAGTGAGTGGAATTTCCTGCCTCGCACCCCGAGATGACTTGGATATGGCTAATAAATCACAGTTTATGAATAATCTTCCACCCTACTTAGCCCACATAGACCACCTCACTAATACAGAGATTGCCCTGCGAATATGGCCAACAGGACTCGGTTTGATTCTTGGCTCTATGATAGCTGGAAAGGTTCTGAGAACGTGAGTTACGAGACAGTCGAGCATTCAGCATTTACTAACGATTTCAGGTCTGCAAGATATCGCAGGGAGTCCCTCATTGGGGTAGGAATTTGTTCTATATCCCTTATTATTATGGTCATTCGCTGGGCAAATGGCATCAAAGGATTCGAGATCTATTATTCCTTCCCCTGGACTGTAGGAGGTGGAATCTTACTCTCGGCGCAGTTTGTTGCGCTGGCCGTACGGTGTCCTGACCAAATGGCCAATGCTACCGCAATTTATTGCCTAGTGCAGCAAGTTGGCCAGATAGTCGGAACCAGCGCTAGCACCACAGTCCTACAACAGCTCTTCGGCCTCCGGCTAGGCGTCAATTTGAGTGACGCTTTACCCGAAAAGACTCAGGTATGTTTCACGTCCAATTCTTGTACTTTGGTGTACTCACAGGATCTATAGATCATTCAAAAACTTCTCCAAAACTACGGCTCTATTACAGATTTGCCTCAAGTCCTGCAAAACGTCGTTCAATCTAGCTATATCGAGGCTTTTCGTTTAATTCCAGGTAAGTCGAGTCCTTGATCTTACGAATTTGAAACAACAGACATTGACGGTTGTAGCTTTGTCGGCGATCTTGACCATTACCTGCGGCGTCCTTATTCTCTTCTCATAGAAGAAAGTGTATACTAGGAATCATGAGTTTGTGATATCCAACTCTCAAATCCAAAATTCAATGTTTATCAATTTCAGGTTCGGGCTACAAGATGGACATATGAATTATTAAGACAGAGCATTTAAAGAATAGATCATCGCATGTCAAAGTTTCAGAAAAAGCCTGTCCCTCAATTACCAAACATCAAGTCCTGTCGCGTGTTTCCGTGGTTCTATCTTAAATACTGTAGTGGAGAAATTTCCACAAATCTTATTAAATAGTCCTCTAGCCACGCTCAACCAAGTGTGTACTAGTCCGTTCGTAGTCATTCGAGCCTCCAAATCTTGAATCTTGACCGGTGTGGCTAGCGCGCGGAAGAGATAAATTGCCATATGTGTGCCACACATGTGCATGAAGCCCACGAGGATATGAATCATTTCAATTTGACCTGGAAATATTCTGCGGGTCTCTGTTAACACACCCTGCAGGTTGCAGCCTGCAAGACAATTGGAGACAAGTTGGAGTTCCCTTTGTGTACATCACGTGCATCCCCTAATAGTCTGGCACCCCCACGGCTCTACTGGACATGAAGGAAACATTCCAACCTCCGCATCCGTCGCATTTTTGGCGCCTTATTTAGTATCCACTCAAACCAGAATTGGGGTCGGGCCCGAGCCAGGAGACCCCAGCCCCATAATTCGGGTCGAGGCACATAACTCTTGCGCCCAGGAATGTCGTTGATATGTCAAGTGAGAAAGGAGTGTTCAGCCAGACTGAAATATACTCGGCAAATCTGAGCCCACCCTTACTAAAGCGGCGGCCTACTACAACCGACCTAAATTTGCCTTAACTTTAAATCATCAACGTTGTTCCGCCGGAATAAAGTTAATCTACATTTTTTATATCAAGCATTAACTAAACGTTTACTATCACGTCTGCATCGGCTAAGAGTGAAGCCGCAAAATGTTGACGCGATGGATTTCGGGATTGGGAGATGGTTCCGATTCCCGATCACCATAGATTGAGAAACTTGAAGTCTTCTGTTATTAAGGATCGATTTCCTACGTTGTATCGACGTCTACGTCAAGGCCCTCTTTGGATCGACATAGCCTCCTCGACAGCACAACATTGTCTCCAGCATTCAAATAGTGAAACTTGTTTATTAGCTTCGTTGCATCTTTTTGATATACAATCACCCGTCGACGCCAGTGACCGAAGCTATAATGGGCATCCTAGCACGAGCAAACGATGCTCTAAGCGTCAACCCTCCAACGGGAGTAGCTGAAGCGCTATCCGAAAATGGGTCCGACTGGTTATGGGCAGTAACAGCCATTTACGCTATTGCCTTCGTACGACCTCACTTCCACATTCAAATGAACACAAACTAAACTTATCTTCCAAAGTTCGCTGCTCTAGTCCCTTGCTTCACCACACCCCCAAACAAAAGAGTCTTCCACTATATCTTCGCCTTTGCCCTCCTAGCTGGAACGACTACTTACTTTGCCCAAGCTTCTGACCTGGGCTGGAGCGCCATTTCCCAAGCCGAGAACCTCGACAATGGCATCACCCGCCAAATTTTCTACGCGCGCTACATAAACTGGGTGATCGGGTTCCCGGCCCTGGTGTTATCCCTCGGTCTTCTAGCAGGTGTGTCTTGGACGACGATCTGCAGCAATATCTTCTGTGCGTGGTTTTGGGTTCTGGCATACCTTGCTGCTGCGTATACAACTACGGTGTATAAATGGGGATTCTTTGCTTTTGGGACGTTTGCTTGGATTATTTTGGCTATGAGTACGCTGAATGAGAGTCATGAGTCTGCGGTTAGGGTTGGAGTTGGAAAGGATTATCTTATTTTGTCTGGTATTGTGAATGCGGTTTGGTTTTTGTATCCGATTGCGTTTGGGCTAAGTGATGGAGGGAATGTCATTGGGGTTACGGGTGGGTTTGTTTTTTTGGGGATTTTGGATGTATTTATTTTGCCGGTTGTTAGCGTGGTCTTCTTATTGTTTACTGGGAAGTGGGACTACGAGAAGTTGAATCTGGCTTTTAGTGAGGTTCGAGGAGTGTGAACAATTTCGTGACTTTCTGGTATTGGGGTGGGAATGGTGATGGTAGGGGGATATAATCGTGAACAGAGGCAGAGAGGCATGGAGTCATCGATAGATAGTATCATTTAATGTCTCACATAGGTGAGCAAGTATAATGCAGTGTCTATTTATCCTGAATCCAAACCACAACCGAACGCCAAAGCTACATGCAACGAACACAAATTACCAATAACAAATCTCATTCCTCATTTTTCGTTCTTCGTCCCTCTCTCAGAAAGAAAAGAACCCATAATGCTCGACCAAAGCTGAAAACTCGGCGCTTGCATCTTCTAATGCCTTCTTCGCTGCAGCCTCGTTTTGAATGACCGCAACTACCCCAGGATCCAGAGACACCTCCTTAGCGTCATGGCCCTGACGAGTGTAATAGTATTTGTCATTATGGAGTGTCCAGATTTTGAGATAAGATTTATGGTCTTCGAAAGCGAGGCGTCGGCCCGTCACAAGATGTTGCGGGACCGCAGCCGCAGATTTGTCCGAGGCTTGTTCTGGCGCTGGGATGGCAGCAATACTTGCGTCAGACGCTGTCCCTGGTTCCGAATTGTCTAATTCGGATGATACAGCGGTGGAGAGATCGCTAAACCATCGGATGTAAGAAATGACATCCCCTGCGTTATCGGTGACGCGGTCGATATAGTCAACAACAACAAGTGAAGAAGCAATCATCTCAAGAAATTCGGCAAACATTGACAAGACAGCAGGATCCTTGAACCGTCGCGGGCATGTAGACAAGGGCCGAAGTGCACGATATGATGCCTGGAAGACCGCATCGAATATTCTCAACATAGACAATACGCAAGCTGAGTCATTGATGTCAAGGCTGAATAACAGATCCCTGAACACGAGCGAGATGCTCAAGATGATCGGGCGGCTCAAAATCCAAGCGGCGGGGGCACTGAAAGCCAATTCAACATATGCTGGGAACACACATTGCAAGAGGACAGCACGAAGAGTAGGCTTGTCAGGTCGCCCGGCTTCATAAGTATTTTTCATAGCAGTGTGCAGTTGATCGACCAGGTTACTTTGCTGACACTCCACAGTCGCTCTTTCGACGATACTTTGGATGAACATCGTCAAGGTCTGAACCTCCTTGTTGGATCCGAGCTTAGGCTCGTAGCGTTTCAACTTTGCAACAATGTATCGCGGGTCTGTGGGTGGCAGAGGGAACATGGTAGGGTCTGTAAAGAATGGGTCGACGGGTTTGATGTCGCTGGTGAGTTCCTGCAGGAATCGAATGATACGGTGCACGAATTCGACATAGGCACCCTGCGCAGACTCCGCTGTTCCATTGCCAAGTTCACAGTAATTGTCTTTCATGGCTGTCATTAAGCGTTGAAGCAGTTCTGAGTAATCCTGCTTGGTGACGGACAAGTTTCGACTCCCCGAAGCTTCTAATTGCAGGACATGCTCGCGCATGTTGGACAAAAGACTCGAGAGAAGCGATACTCGACGTTGACCGAGTTCTTCCAGAGGTATGTGGTACTTGTCGTCTTTCTTATCCGTCGTGAATGGGAGATTCTGCAGCAACGGGTCCTGAGGTCTTCCATTGAGTACTGCTGTTGTGAGACGATGCTGGAACTTGAGCATTGATGACCGCTCAACCAAAGATGATATCCATGTGCCCATCACAAGGTTTCTGCTTTCGACGAGGATCTGCGGGTCTTTCTCGATGCAGGCAGCCAGAAAATGACCTGTATACTTTCGGGTCTGCATTGTCTGTCGAAGCTGCGACCATGATTGATTCCCGTACGGACTCAAGTAATCGTCCCAACGTTGCAGCCCATGGCGAACAAGGACATAAGCAACTGAGGCCCAGCAATCAACAACGTCCATGAGAATCGGATCCTCGGGACAATTTTCTTGGCCAAAGCAGTTGGAAACTAGACGAAAAACGGTGGCGCGAAGATTAGTCTGCACGTACTCTATTTCTTTCGGTGCTGTGTCTTGTTGGACCAGAGCGGCATCAATATCAGTCCAGTCATCGAATCCCTCGAATTCCTGACTGTCTTCGTCAAACGAGGTCGTGGCCACAGGAGCAGGAGCAACGGCAGTTGTAGCAGGTGAGACAGGATCCTTCTGGACATAAGCTACTATCACATGTAGAGCCTCGGAAATAACGTTGTTCACTCGTGCACGCTTTGCATCGAACAGGCTAATGATGGCATCAAATGGGGTTTTTGAGATCAACCTGTGGGCATGTTCCAAGGACGGAGCAAGCGCCACGGCAGTACATAGTCCCGAAAGAGCCACATCCAACGAGGTTTCGATCTGTCGCTGATTCTGAGAGATGGTGCTCTCAACGAGCTCCTTGGAGGCGAATTTGTCATTTTTACTCTGCGCCTCGATTTCGTTCCGAGTATTTGTATGCTGCTGCGCAAGCTCTGTCAAGAAATGGCTGTGCCAATCGGCGAATGGTTCCAGACCTGACACATCCTCATCTGTAGACAGCTTAAATCGAATAAGTCTTGTCCACGACTTCAAATTGATATTGCATGTTTCTCGGTGAGAACTTGCAGGGTGCACAAGGTTTCGAATTGCCTCTAATCGAGGTCGACAGCCATCTGGAACAGCCCAGTACAATGTACATAGCAGATCATGGTGGTTCCTTAGCGCATCCAGGTCCTCATGGCGCAATGGCATTTCCTTGGGGTAAACGCGACCGTGGTTCGGAAGAAGGCGCCAAGCAAAGTTCCGAATTTTCTTCTTCTCATACCTCGAGGACAGGAAGCGCAGGCCACTTGCAATGATCTTGAGCAGTGTGTGAAAGCATGGCTCCCCAGTTAGAATGTCCAACGACGGCGTTCTGTCGAGTTCGTCAAGGAAAGTAGGGGATCCACGACTTTGCTCGAGCTTCAAGTTATGAAAAAGTTTGCGAGCAAAAAAATCATAGAGAGTGTCGAGAATTGGCTTGCAGTCCCTCCAACCCCACGCGTTGATAAGCAGATAGCATCTCTGAAATAGCGTACGACAATATGAATTGTACGATATGGGCTGGATAGCAGAGTTGGTGTCGCAACTATCCAACGCAGGGGAGAGAAATTGTTTGACCAGGTTCCAGTCGTCATTCTTCGTCTTGTACCGGAACTCACGTCGTGAGATACCTCTATCATCGATCTCATTTAGTGGTAAGGTTGTGAACAAGCCACGCCATGCAAATTCCAAGATGGTGATATCTTTTTGGTTCCGAAGAAGACATTTTGTGTACACCTCACTGTGCAGATCGGCAAGCAGTCCATTAAATGATTCAGAGCTGCGCAAGAGTTGCACAGTGATGACCAAAGCAGTTGCCGATGGGAAGTCTTCACGAATGCCTATGTCTTGCAGCGTCGAGTTCTTGGACTCTTCTAACAGATGATGAAGCTCTGCAATTCCGGCTTCGCTTAAGACCAGTGCAGTAGCATCTTTAGCACAAGCTTTGACGAGATCTAAGACATCACTGGCAAGATCGTTGCTGACAAGCGGGTGAGAGGAAATCTGGTGTATTTGGTTTGCAAAAACCAGGTTATAGTACGCTAGTCTTACTAAACCACTTTTATTGAATTCCCCGTTGGTTATGAACGCAGTCACTGATTCTCGGAGCCGAGACACCAGTCCCATTGTTCGCATAGCAAAGCTGTTCCGGTCAACTGGGTCAATAAAAGATAAGCCATCAGTCACATAGGCAATTAATGAACGATATGCGAGAGATGTCGAGGATAACGAAGGGTCTGTCGTCATTTCTGGAGAGGGAGAAATGCATTGCTCGGATTCAATGGTGATCATGTCAAAGACAGATCCCATCTGCGAGGATACTGTGTCATCCCAAGCGCCCCAACGGTATGTCTTGTCCTTGAAATTGATTGAAGATGACTTTGTTTCGTGATCTAGGTCTCGTTTTTTAAGTTGTAGCGACTTGGAGAAATCTCCGCTTCCTATAAACGTAGATTCATGGAAGAAAGTTCCATCCGGCAAGGGCATTATACCAAAGTCGAGCGAGTACGAGGGTTGCCAGTTGAATAACCCTCCTACGCTGAAGTTCGAATGGCGCATCGGCGCGGCAGGGCCAATGGGAAGAGAATCCAGCTCATCAACTGGCTCTTGAATTTGACGGAACTCGTCTGCGTCGACATTGATTCGATGAGGCATGGACTTTTTCAACCGACGCCGCTGGATTTGATGTTGGGAGATTGGTGGCTGGTGGCTGGGGTTGGCTTGTGTTTCTGCTGTTGGGAACGAGTTCGGTAGCGCCGAAGATGATATGCCCACTGGTCCAGTGCTGGAAAGGTATCGGTTCAGTGTAAGACTGTGGTTGAGCTTGTTTTTTTGCCGATAATCCCTGTTGAGTAAAGTCAAGGATCGGCTGAAGTTATCTTTAGATGCCGCTTGGCTCCCATCAGGCTGTACCAAGCTTGTTGCAGCAGGGCGATGGGCGCTTCGTCTGAGAGATGAAATCGCGACGTTTCTGCGAACAATCCACTGATGTCCCTGCCTTTCTGGCTGCTTCGGTTGCACGGCCGCTGTGTTGTGATGTGCCGATAATGTATTCGGCAATGCAGCTGTCCCTGTTGATGCATTTTCTTCGCCATTTGATGCTTCATCATCCAACATAATGACATCAGGCCGTGTAGCAGCAGCGTGTTTTGAATATTGAGTCCTTGGGACAGATGGTGCCGCTCGATGTCCGTTTGGAAGGGTCGCAAGTGGTTGTCGCTTGCGAGACTTGGATTGACGTCCAACCACCCTGGACTGCTGAATCTTTCCTTTTTTCCATTCTCGCAATGACTGGTTGGCATCTGCCGTGTCAAGCTTTGAGCTCAACTGGACAAACTTGCGAGTTGGGCTTCGTCTTCCCGCATCTCGACGCGAGCGAGTAACCCTTGCAGCAACTCTGAGAAACTGCGGTTGTTCCTGACGGGGCCGAGAAGCGACATCAGGTGCATCGAGAATGCCCAATCTGGGTGCTGGTGTTGGTGCTGGTCTCGATGCTGATCTCGATTTTTGTCTTGGCGCTATCCTATTTGATGCCTGTTTTGTTCGTCGGCCTCCATATGATGCATCTGTGAGTCTGGTTTGCCTTTTCAAGCGAGCTCTTTTTGCTTCTCTTTCGCTCCGGCTTATACTTTGTCCCGACTTTGGCCGTTTCAGACCCGTTTGGCCATGTGAGCTTGAAGTTTTGCGTGGGACAGTTGGGAGCATATAGTCGATGCGATTATCCTCCATGATATCTTGGTCGTCGTTAAACAAATTATCGGGCGCACGAACAGTTTCCTTGTCGGTTGCATCTTGCTCGGCACTTTCATGATTTTCATTCTTGTTCCCGTCATCACTATCGTCAGAGTCTCCAAAATCCATCCAAGAGGTTGTTCTCCCAAGCTGTCCGCGTTTTCGAACAATCTTCTGCGCGATACCTTTACCATCTATCCGCTGGGAGCCATGGCTGTGATTGCCTTGGATTCCTTTTTGTTTTTCTAACCGATTCTGGGTAAGCCGAATATAAGAAGCAGGAAGGACTCCACGGGTTTGTCGTTGTATTCTTCGTATCTCACGGTCTTCGGCGGTTTCCTCCGGTTCTCCGGATGACGCTTGAGACGTGTCCGAGTCTTCTTCATCATCAGAACTGGTATCAGAATCTGGTCCTTCAACATTAGGTTCATCTACTCGCAGAATGGCTGGTTTTGATTGGACAACTGTGGTCGTAGTTGAAGGTGGTGTGAACCCTGGAGGAAATCGGAACCCATCTGAGGCGCGCGGTGTTTGCATAGCTGATGAAGCACCTCCTGGATCTGGTGGACTGGATGGGAGATCGAAAATTGAATTGGCTGGCCATGTGTCGGGACGTGGAGTGGGAGGGGTCCTTTGGATCACTACTTGAGGCCTTTGGTGCTCATTCGGACCAGCACCGTGCCAAACACCAGATGTCGACTTTTTTCTTCGTTTGGTTGAATGAGTTCTTTGGATTGGAGAGCGGTTCTTCTTATGGTTCGGATGTCTATCTCCATTTGTATCTTCGTCTTGGCGACGTTCAGGTCTCGCGGGAGGAAGAAACTCTTCTGGGGGAGGGCTTGAGCGAAATGAATCGGGATTGAAATCATCCTGCTCCTGGCTGTCATCTGTTGTTGGCGGAGCTCGTTTCCTCTGTTCTTCAACGGGCATTCGCACTGGTCTAATGCCTCCTTGCTTCATTAAATTTTGATACTTGGCCATTTCAAGAGCATAAGGATGGAGCTGGATGGCGTTGCGCTCGCGGAAACTTCTTTGCATAGGTCGGGCCTCTACTTGGTCCAAAACTTCCGGGGGTATCTCAATTTCAGAAGGGATTTGCAGGACGACTGGTTGGGGTTCCATGACGGCCATACCAAGCCCTTGTTCCGCCTCAATGGCAGGAGAATGAATGGACGACGGCGGCGATGATAACGGTGAATCATTTTCGGAGCTGTCCGGCTGCGGTATATCTTCATTTCGAGGTTGATTGACACTGGTAGTTTTCACGCCAGGCAGTTCGACCAGATTTAACTCGTCGGGTGAAGTACTCCGAGATCTGGTAATACCGCCCAGTTGCTGCAATTCTTTCACTTTGGGCCTTCGCGCAACAGAAGATTGAGAAAGCTCTGTGGGAGTTGAAGCTTTGGGTGTCGACTCGCGATCCTGGCGTCGTGATTTGCGTGCAGACCAATCGTGTGTAGCTGGCGAACTAGGGATATCCCATATCCCATCATCTTGCTTCTGGGAGATATAATTAAGATTTTTCTCATAGTTCTGGTGTGACTTCGTTGATTTCGTAGCTGAGGATCGTTTCCCATATGTTTTGAGTCCTCCCCGGCGTGGCTTGGGTGTTTGTTCGTCGATAGAAGAGCTGCTTGGATGATCCTTTGGACTTTCCACTGACCCTCTGGTTTGCGAACCCGATTTTCTCATATACCGTTGTCTAAGCTTAGGATTCGTCACAAGTTCCACTGAGCCTGCTCGTGACTTCTCGCTATCAGAAAGGGCTACCGAACCGACCTCCGGGTCTGCATCGTGGTTCGCTGGGGCTGGTGACGTGACAACTGCTGTTGATGTCGGAACGGGTAGGTATTCGAGGTCGACATCCTTATCGCTGGTACCAACGTCAATGCCCTCTTTTGATTCGAGGCTATCGAGTTCGTCCTCTTCGTCCGAGTCTGGGACAAACCCTCGTTTCCGCCATGGTTCCATTTGCATTCTCGGCGGTGCTCGCCCATATCTTCAGCGAGTCATCGAAATAGGATAATTTTGCGTATCGCGAGAGACACGTCGTCCAGAGTCGTGTTCCACAAGAATTAAAGGTCGTGACCGGCAGAGTGGTTTTCCTGCAGGGACGCGTCGATAAGCAGAATCAATTTGGCGACGCGCCGTAATCAGCTCGATAACGGATAGACCCGCATTCTCCGACCTCCAACTCCGATCATTCTCAATTGCCTTACTTTCACTCAATTGTTGCTATAACTTATTCTCTCCGCCAATATGAGTCGTAACTTCATTACTGCTGCTCTCACAATCGGCGTTGGTGTCTTTACAGGTACCTAGGCTCTTAAGCGCAGCTCAAATTCAACCCCCGGGCTACAGTGCTAACACCAAATTTCTCCAAGGCTACTACACCTTCCAACCGGCTTTACAAGAGCTTGCAGTCCAGAAAGCTCATGGTCAAGTGCCTGGTTCCTCCCCCGATGAGTCTGATACCAAGAAGGATACCAGCATTCCCGTCAACCCTCCGGCCGCCATTTCCAACCCTGCCGCCCCAGGGTCCGAGTCAAGCAAGTAGAATGCACCTACAACATCATGATGGAGACAACGACTACTCGAATGTGCAAGGCGTACTTTCGGAGGATAATTATCTCTGATCGGAATTGGCGCAGGGTGCGCATTCAGCATCGGCGGTACTTTTCAGACGCCTGACGCCGGCTCCACAGCAGCGGAGCATCCCAAGAATCTCATATATCTTTATGTGGCTCACAACCAACCTGCCAGGTGGGCCACATATAGTGAATATATCATTTCGAACAGTCTGTGATGAGGTGTGGCTCAGTACCTGCTCATGAGTGATAGCCATCATGGCACAGTCATCGGGGATCAAACAGTCAACTGGATGGTATACAATGCCTGTCATGTGACCAAGTGCGTGTATATAAGTCTCATGCAGCGTGTATTCACTAGATAACCAGGCAGTTTTTCCAAGCCTCCTTACATCCCTGTAGCCCCACTACCCCACGATCTCATTCCCGTCTTCAATCTGTAGCTTTCTTACTAGACTTTCTTTTGGCTGGCATGTCATTCACATTCAAGATGCTGGTTTTCGGAGGATGCTTATAAGCTTGGGAGTATTTCTAAAAGGCAAATTATCCTCTACTCTCGCCCTAATGGCAAATAGAAGATCTGCGCCTTGGGGCTGCATTCCAGGTACATGTCTCGTGCATACCTACTCCATCTTCGTGCATATTCTTCACCGACCTGGGTCACATCCCTGGTCTCAGCTCCTACACATTGACACATATGTACACGTACACGCCATGATCCTCCCTCACCTCAGTAGCTTTCCTACTTCGGGTGTATTTCTTTTCTGTGTGCTGAATATTCATATAATATATTTTTTCCATCGGGTGCAGCCATTATCATACAGACCAGCGTTTCTTCCGCTTGATCTAATCAAAGCTCGCCCAGCAGCAGTCTCGACTCCATTAGAGAACACGTCGACAAATACCCCTGCTGAAGAAACTATAATCACAAGATTTGTGAAGCAATATGATGCGGATTTTTATACCAAACTTGCAGCAACAGTTGCAGACCTATGCCAGCAAGCCCTTTTGCAAGAAGGCGTAGTGCACTCCGTTGCCAGTCGAGGCAAAGAGCCCGAAAGCCTACGAAAGAAGCTTGAGGAGCGCGAGCCAAAAAGAGCCCATCCATACAGGACTAGCCAAGAGATAAAAGACGACATAATCGATTTTGCTGGTGTTCGAATTATCATTGATCACTGGGCAGACCGAGGGACGGTCAAGAATGCCATACATAAGATTTTCGACGGCAAAACGGACTCCGGTAACCATATAAAGGAGAGGTGTCATGACCATACACTAGGCTATCGAGCTGATCATTACCTTGTCTACTTAGAAAGTAGCGAACTCCCCGGTCACGAGGATGATTTACCTGGGAGAGAGATGGTTGAGATACAAGTTCAATCTACTCTGCTCGCTCGATGGGCGGAAAGTGATCATGACTCACAGTACAAGCCAAGTCGGAAACCGAGTGACGTCCAGATCATCGGTCTCAAGGCAGCTCGTCGGCTGGTGGACGTCTTAGAAGACAACTACCCGTGTTTGGAAGACGATATGGTTCTTGAATCAGGGCAGGCCAAATCACTAATCAGTATTCCCGAAGTTGGGCGTGGAGAACTACTGTCATGGATCGAATATGATATTGAGGCTTGGGCCGGCAGCGAGAATCGAAGGTCCTCTTGTGTCTTAACGGAATATATGAACTCCCAATATTCGAGAAGTGACGAAAGTCTTCATAAGTTCCTGCAAGATATGATTGGAAATACATCAGAAGTTGAATACTCGGCAATCGCAAATGAATACAGCGCGATCCGGCTGGACCTAGTCATTTACATCATGGATTGCGAGCTCGTGAAGAAAATGGATTATAATATGCCAGATCTCCTATCTCGTACTTGTCAACGGGAACATCTAGACAAGATCCATGTGATTATGAGCACTAATATCTGGATGAATGGGCTGTTTTTCCCAACAAGGGGCTGGTATCGGCTGTTCGTGAGTCATGAAGACCGGACAATTCTCCAGAAAGACTTTTCTTCGCTTGCAAGAAACACTCGGCAGAAGTACATGGAAGATTTCAAAGACGGATATCTACTGAGTGGAGATAAAGTTGGGGATCTGAATGCGCTTTCGGGTTGGTTCGAGAGGCGTTGTGAGCGACCGATCAGATTAGTCTTCACAATATCCAGGCAAGGGGTGATTAAATACATGTCATTGGGAAGTAAAGAGCTTTTTAGTGCCCTGGAGCTACTCATCGTTGCACTGACTGCGCCTGTATGACAATGAATTCGGAGTTCAGTTGCTTCAAAATATAAATTTTATGCCATAGTTAAACTGCCTACTTCAGGTTATTTTACCAAAGACTTGTAGGTCTGGTCTTGGAAAAGCGACAATTCAAAATCATAGTGACACCTGAACAATATAAAGCACATCGCTGTCTAAATTATCAGAATGTATTCTTTGGCCTCGATAACAAAGATGCAACGCCATGCCTTAAGACTGATGAAACAAACGTAGGCTTCATTAAATTACCCTGGTCAAGCCCAATTGCTCGGTCCCAAATAAATACCCCATACGCCCCGTTTCATAAAAAGCTCATAATACACAGCTATAGTTCTTCCACAAGCTTCCCGCTTCCGTTGGCGGGCGTTCCGAACAGCCGACCTGCTTGTGTACCAAGCCATTCCTCTGGTACGCCAACTTTGCAGCCATTGGCATTGCTGACCCATCGAACCATGAGAGGGTCTGCTTTTTCGGCTTCCGGGGCCTCTCCATCGGCTGGTGTGGATTCGGCACCCTCGGCAGCCGCTCGGCCACGGCGCTTTGGGGGTTGCTTGCGCAACAGACGATTGATGGTATCCATCTAGAAAACGTCAAGGTTCCATTTCGTTTCTTTCATCGGTCTTTCAGATCTAGTGTTTCTTGCTTACTTTTTCTTCCTCGTTGCGCTTCTCGCTCAGATTCTTCCTGCGTCGAGCCATTTCAGCTCTTCGCATGGCACGCTCCTCGGCCGTTAGATGCTTCTTGACTTGGGGTTCTGCTCATGCGTAAGTTCGAGCCATTTTAAATCGAACAAGAGAGAACCAGTATCATCGACTTACCCATTGGGAGTTGAAGAAAATCATTGCCCAGATTCCCACGCTGCCGTTTGGTCTGTTTGCCCTCCATGGCAAGCGCATCGCTGTCCATGTCGTCATCCAGTTCGTCCTCCTCGTCTTCCTCGTCTAGATCATCGACATTGACGTCGGGAACGGCACTCTCATCCTGATCATCGGGCTCGCCTTCGGCATCCGAATCGGTGTCCGAGACGTTTTCGTCATCTTCCTCTTCCTCCTCCTCTTCATCCTCTTCCATTTCCATTTCCTTTTCTTCCACGCTCTTAGCAGCCTTGCCCCGTGTAGATGTGGCCTGCTTAGCGTTCCGCCTTACCGGCGGTTGCGGGGGTGCGTCGTCCATATCGAGATCGCCGTCAGCATCGGCATCTTCATCATCCTCGCCGGGAGCGTCTTCATCGTCGACCTCGTCTTCTTCTTGGTCTTCGATTTCCTCGTCTGATGTAGCAATTTCCACGAGTTTCTTTCTATTGCGGCTAGTCCGTGGCCCAGAAACAATGGGGTTGTTTTGGAAGACATTGACGGAGCGCCGGCCGGAGCGGCCTCCAGTAGCCTCTCGCAATTTCCCAGCAGGCATTTTTAATGTGAGACGGAGAGATCTACGTCGATCTCCGGATGAACTAGATGGGGATGGAGATGCTGATACTGATTCAGGAGCAGCAGTGGCGCGAGTTTGTCTCGTGGACCTGGTGCTGATGTTAGCATCGGGATCTGAAAGGTCATCCTGAGCTCGTCGCGATCGACCGGAGCGCCGAAGAGGCGCCATGTTGGCGGTGATGTAGAGATGGTAGCAGTTCACAGTGGGATTGAGAAGCGTGTTAAGACGATTGAAATGGGGAAAGCAAATTAAAGACCCGAGGAGAAAGCGGGGTGGTAATAGATTCACGGGGACACGGTGTGTGGCAGTACAAGGTAATCAATCCACTGGGGAGGAGAAGGAAGATATTGAAGCCAGTGGCAGACGCCAATCGTCTCCGGGTAGGATTCAGAAAGGTGAATCAAGCCGGGAAGGCACAGATCGAGCTTGTCTTTGACGCCACGTAGGGCCATTCACAACCAGTGCGAACAAAGCGCAAGTGCAGGGGATCTGGAGTGCCAGCCGTGTTCCCCGGGGTTCGGCCATTGGGAAGGGAAATAAAGGGGGTCCGAACTGCATGGCAAAGGAGGACAAGAGACTGGGACTAGGGGAGTCACTTACAGGTACCTTTACTCCCAAAATTTTTCCAAATTTCCTCTTGTCGCTAACTTCGGATGAACGAATGAAGTCACTCTCATAGCGATTCTCCCGTTTTGTGGGCGGTGAGGCTCATTCTCCAGAGTGGGTCCTTATATACTCTGTTTCTAGATACCATTTTACCACTTACTGTACGTTTCATAGAATTATGTACAATAGCATCTACCCTTACTGCAGCTATATCTACTGATCATAGACTATCCAGAGTATGCTTGGCCTGAAATGTACGCTTCAAACAGTCCCAGGCCAATGGGGCGAGGGCATCAGGTTGTCCGCTTTCGTTTGCTCTATTTTTCGAGATAAATTTGGGGCTGGCTGAACATAAAAAGTAAGACGGCTAGCACGATAATGTGAAAGACCAAACACCGGTCACATCGGTACTGAAAGTGCTTCGAAATCCCTGGAAAGTTGGCCGATAATACTATTACACGGAGTTAAATTGCCCGATGTAAGCGTGGGGGGCCTCAATGCTTTAGCTAGTCGGAGTATGTAGAAATTGTATTTAAAGACAGCTTGCATTGGTAACAAACATGGAGGGGATATTGGACTGGTGCAACGACTAGTTTAAAGGAAGTTAAGGCGAAGTACATACGGAGAGCGTAATCAAGTCTGAAGTTCACTAGTTGATAGATCGGCCGCAACCGAGCGAAACAGCCGAGGTCGGGCTCACATGGCGAGTCCGGGGAAGTTCTGCTCCAACCTTCTCCCTCCACCTAACTGATAACCACATTGTCAAACCTACCTTAGACACAATGTCGGACTCAAAGAAGCCACCATCCATTCCAGCTTGGCAGCGACAGGCTGCCTCGCCACCAGATCAATCTCCACCCCAGTCATCCCCATCGCCGAGCTCCGACGATGCGCCCGCACCCACCTCACGCGAGGACCTCATCAATCAAGCATCTCGATTTCTAGAAGATGAGTCGATCCGCGATTCCTCTACAGATCGCAAAGTAGCCTTTCTGGAATCTAAAGGGCTCAACTCCGACGAAATCCAACAACTCCTCGGCGTTTCCCGAAACCTAGAGGCGACCAGCAACGCGAGCACCGATGACAACGCACAGGACACGCCCCAGACCTCCCCTGCTTCTAGTGAAATTGAAGTCGCACCTTCGCCTGACACAGCACAATCTTCATCCCCATCCCCATCGCCATCTACCACCATGTCTCAACAGCGCACACCCACCGCCACCACCCCCTCGCCAACGAAGCGCGATGAACCCCCAATAATCACCTACCCTGAATTCCTCTTCGAGCCTACCAAGCCCCCTCCTCTGGTAACAATGCAAAGCGTTTTGTATACTTTATACGGCGCCGCCGGTCTCGGCGCCAGCATCTACGGTGCAAGCGAGTACATCGTGAAACCAATGCTAGCAACTCTTACCAGCGCACGTCAAGAACTAGCAGAAACTGCCCAAGAGAACCTACAAAAGCTAAACGAGAAACTTGAAAAAACTGTCTCTGTTATCCCACCTCATCTTAAAGCCCGCAAGGACAACGACGACGAGGAAGACGAGGAATCTGACAGTGTCACCTCCGACCCGACGGAGCTATTTCACCGAGACATGGGGACGCAGACTACGCCCGACGTCTCGTCATCTCATTCGCTCGCGTCTACGAAAGAAGGCGAAGAGAAGCTTGCCGATGCGCCCTCTATCGCGGTCTCGAATCATATGAGCCGATTGGAATCTATTCAGTCGCAGCTGAAGGAGGTTGATGGTCTTGAGAAGGAATCCAGTACGTTGGATGATAATTTGCGTTCGAAGATGAGTGATTTGCATCATTATCTCGATGGGTTGATCTATGCGGCTCCCGCCTATACTGCTGCTGGGGGCTCGTATGGTTTGTATGGGAATACTAGCTCTGGGACGGACGGAAGCTCGTCTGGTGTGCGTAAGGCGGAGGATGAGGCGATTGCGAGCTTCAAGGCTGATATACGCGGTGTTAAAGGTGCATTGTTGAGTGCAAGGAACTTCCCTGCTAGTCGGAGTGGTAGACTTGGAGGGTACGCTGCTGGTGCGCGATGATGCTTTTTCTCTTATACTTTTATTCCTTAGAACAGCAAACTGTTTGTATCTTATGGTGTTAGTGTAAATATGTATATAGTGGAATGAATATGAAACTTTCCGATACATCCTATACAAACATAGGTCCTTGCCTAGGTACACCTGCGTCGCAAGTTCCCCTAGCCAATAATCTATTCTAGGCATGAAACCTATCTATCCTAACCTAATCGCCAACACATAGCCTAGAAACCTTAAAAAATTTCATCTCACAACACGGGTGATTTATCAAACTAGACCCGCAAGGAGCAGAGGAAGCAAAAAATACGCATCAATAATAAGAACAAAGAAAAATTCACATGAGTCCAAACGCTCTATATCAAGGATCCTAACCAGCCAATATCCGGCCAGGAGTACATATTACCATGCCTTAAATAATCTGCGACTGGGAGGGAGCCTCAGGTCGCCAAGTAGCCGAGCACATCTGGATCAGGTACTTCACACCAATCTGTATGGCAAATTGTTAGCTTGAGGAAGGCGCACTAGATTCATCAATGAATGCCTACCTGCAAGGAGCTGAACTCATCGCTATTGTTGACCAGGAGATCTTGGTGGAACTTGAGAGCAACGTCGTATGTGCGCGCCTCGACCGCTTGCGCCAGACCAACGAGCTTCTGCACAGTTTCAGGCTTGAAGGTCTCGTTGTTCAGGCGATCGAAGATCTCATTCAAAGAGGTTGCGGATCTTTGGGTTTGCTTCTTGAACTTCTCGGGGGCGCGAGGCTCAAGGAACTGAATCTTAGGGTTGAGGATCTCGTAGATGGGCAAGGCGTGGGCAGGAATGTGAGAACGATCTCCCGCAGCTTCAATATGTTAATGAAAATCCATAATACGAAGGGAGTTTTACGTACGGTATTTGAGTGCCGCAGGCGCGGGAGGGGGAGTGGCTGCCTGAGACTGAGCGGTACCCGGACGAGAACCTTGGGGCGGGGGAGGAACCGCAGCGCGAGGTGGAGGAGGAACAGCAGCAGCTGGCGGCGGAGGGGCAGATGCATATTGGTTTGGCGGCGGGACGGATGCATATGGGTTAGGCGGCGGGGCCTGAGCTGCCGCGGGGGCATATGGCGAAGCGCCAGACTGGGGAGGAGGCATCGGGCCACGGTTCTGCATTTGAGGGCTTGCAGCCTGAGCAGCTGGGCTGGGGGCGTACCGGTTCGTCGGTGGTGGCATGCTTGGCGGAGCATTGTAAGGCGAAGGTCCTCGGGGAATTGACCCAGGCGGAGGAGCCATATGACCTACAGGCGGAGAGGTGGGAAGAGCGGCGTAGGGATTGACTGGCGGTGGAGGAGAGGGGCCAGGAGCCACGTTCGAGGTCAAAGGCGACGACACGCGCGGCGGAAGAGTACCGGCCTTAGGTGGAGGAGGAACAGATGGCGCACGCTGGCCAGCCACCGGTGGAGGGCCCTGAGCGAGAGGAGGTGACTGGTTGGGGAATGGGGAGCTGATAGCAGCAGGGGCAGCAGCGGGAGTACCACGACGCGACACCGAAGGCTTAGAAAAGCCCTCTGGAAGATCATTCCATGCAGGGAGTCCGGTGGCAGTTGTGTAGGTGGTGATGGTGTTGGCGGGTGATTGGTTATTCGCGCGAGGTGGAGGAGGCACGCCGGTGACCGCAGGCTGTGCGCCAAACTGGGATGGCGGAGCGTACGATGTAGGCTTTACACTTTGAGCTGGCTGGTATCCAGCAGGGGTGTATCCACTGCTGCCGGAGAGCGAAGCGTATGGGTTGGCGGGTGCAGCAGCTGGGGGAGCATAGGGGTTCACTGGTGGCTGCTGCGGCGGCGGCGGCTGCTGCTGCTGCGCTCCGAATGCTGCCGTTGATGTTGGAGGAGCATAGGGATTGCTGACAGGCGATTGAGTGGGAGCGTAAGGGTTCTGCGGCACAGCAACTGCAGGGGCTGCAGGGGTGAAAGTTTGCTGTGGCGAGTAGACGTTCGGCTGCTGGGGCAGAGGCTTGAAGCCGCCGCGTGCTGTGGTGGCAGCAGCCTGTGCCTTTTGCGGAACCTGTCTCGTGGCGAGTCTGATGCGGTTGCGAGCCACCTCAGCTTCGGGGTGCTTCTCTGGTACAAGGTCAAGGTACTTTTGAGCAATTTGGAGACGACCATGGGTAGCGACAACGTCCGCATACTCAATATACTTCTCGTACAAGTTGCCAAGACGCCAATCCGAGTCCTTGGTTCGCTCCGTATCTTGGAAGTTGGTGACCTGTCGGAAAATGGTAACCTTTTCGATCAGACCCTGCAAAGCGCGGACGTGGATAGAGAAAGTGGAATTTTCCGCATCATTCTCAATGCCCTTCTGCTCGTTCTCCCGCAACTCCTCGACCCAGATAGCGACAACCTTCTCGAGCTTGGAACCAGCAAGGTAGCAGAATGAGGCATCCTTACGGGCACTCTTGTCGTCGCTGCTCTTGACCAACTCCTCAAGACGGTCTCCGAGGGCATCACAGAGGTCAGGGAATTCCTTCTGGTCAGCGAAAGTGCACAATGCAGCCATAACCTCTTTCCAGTTAGAAAGGTCGGCATTGTACACAACATCCCAGAGGTTCTTGCCTACGATGGAAGCAAGGAGACGCATGTAGTTGGGTCCACCGGTCTGCTTGCTGAAGTAGTACTCCTGGGCCTTTGCGATGCATTTTTGACCACCACAGATAGCAATCATGAAGGCATCCGACATGCGGTCCTCTTGAAGAGCAATATCAAGGGCCTTCTCGAACTCTCCGAGGAGCAAAGATCGAGTGATCTTCTGCTCTGCCTCACTTTCAGAGCCACTGAAGATTTGGAATGGATTGTTGGTCTGGGCACCCTTTGATGCAGCAAGCTCCGACAGGAAGTTATCAGTATCGGGGGTACCTTCAAACATAGATTGAAGACGCTTGTGTTTCTTCACTGCAGCCTTGGGCTTCTCGGTGGTGCCGTTAGTCTCCTCGTCTTCCTTCTTGCCCAAGCCAAGCTTGGACAAGCTATCGGCGGCTTCGTCAGCGGATTGATCCTGGAAGCCCAAGTACTCGACTAAACCCTTTCTAGGGTTCTCGGAGAGCAGAGCTTCAATAACTGTCCAGTCAGCCTTCTCCTCCTCAGTTGAAGCACCCGCGATACGAGTTTCACAGAGGCTCCGGAGGTCACCCTCCTTCAGAGCAGCCTCGAAGGTTTCCGTAGCATTGCCAACGCTCTCGTCGACCTCGAAAGGAGTTATCTTGATCTTAGAAGCACGCGATCCACTTTCGGAAACGCCAATGGAGACGACGCGACCGCCAAAGCCAAATGAAGCACCACAGGGACGCTCAAGCCAGCGAGGGGGCTTCGGGAGGGAAAACTTGGAGACTTGAGGTTGGGTCTGGGCTTTGGCAAAGAAGTCCTCGCCATCCAGCGCCTTGTTCTGGTCATCAATGGCCTGTGACATATCGGTGCGAGTGTTCTGGAGAGTTTGGACCGAGATCTTGCCGTCGAATGACGCAGTAGCGAAGAAATTGGGGTTGTGGGGGTTCCAGCGGGTCTGGAAAGTCCAGTTGGTGACAACGGGGAATTCGCCGTAGGCTACGCCAGTTTGCGGGTTCCAGCAGATGTTGCGATTATCTGCGCCGGAGGAGAGGAGGAGATCCGGGTCATGAGCACACCAAGAAAGTGAAAGCACTCCAAGTTCATGGCCCTTCAGGGTCCGCTCGGGAGCATGCGAGTTACGCAGATCCCAGACATAGATCATGGGATCTGTCTCGGAGGGAGTCGAAGTAACAAGCTTAGTAGGCTTCTCGGGATCCCAAGCAACGGCGCTAACAGCCTTGCGTCCCATGTTGTTGAGGGTCAAGCTCTCCTTCTTCGTCTTGACATCCCACACGGTCACAAAACCGGCACTGCTACCAGTAACCAGAATGTGAGCGACCTTCTTATTCCAGTCCAAACATTCAATATCGTCTGTGCGGGCGGCATTGTTACCCAATCGAAAGGGGTTCTCGACATTGTTCAGATCGGAAAGGAAGAGCTCTCCTTTTGCGCCACCGGTGGCCAGGAGGTTCGAGTGCTTAGGGTTGAATTGAAGGGCCTTGATGGCACCGGAGTGTTTTGTGGTTCGGGACATCAAAGAATCGCTGCAATCTGTCAGCCAAATACTCAAAATATCCATGCACAGAGGCCACCCACCTCGATCCAGCAAGCAGCTTATCGGCGCTCCACAGATCCAATGCACCATTCTCAAGACCACCCGCAATAACACCACGTTTGGTATCGTCATAATCGGTCCATGCTAGATCGTAGAAACTAAACAATTATTCCCGTTAGCAAACTTAATCCTTCTTGAGCTTTACAACACCGTCATACCCAGCATCGGTATCGATCTTAGCCAGCGGTTGTAGCTCCTCGCTAGCGTCCTCGCGGTCCAAACCAAGATCCCAGAGCTCAAGGCAAGTCTTGTTGGAGAAATCGACATCAACAGCACCTGCCCGGGTTCCGGTGGCAATCAATGGAGATGCAGCACCAGGTGACCAGGCAAAGGTGGCCGTCCTTGGGATTTCCCTTAGACGGACCATGATGACGGTAGATGGATGATGGTAGTGGGGGGGGAGGGAGATAATTAAATTTTGGAAAAAGAAACAAGATCGTAGACAGTCATTCAACGAAGATCAACAAGTCCAGATCCCACCCCTGTACATAAATTAGGACAACGGGGGTGCGATGCTCTACTAGTCAATACCAAGTGGCCTCCTGGACTCTTTGGAGGGACCGGGGAACACACGCTAAACTCAATCGGGCACTCGCCAAAACACCCCCGATGGTCGCACGTGATTGATATCAGTTGCTCTTTCATTGCGACCCCAGGACTGAACCAGCTTTATCCGCTAGACCAAGCACTTGGACGCCAATTCAACAAGCTGCAATCTCGCTAGCTGCACCTTATACATTGAGCAGTCCGACATATTTGCCCGACCTAGGCCAAGTTTAGAAAATCTCCTCGGCATCATGAGTGAAACCACCCGGCTTAAGAGCACCATTTATGTCGGTGGCCTCGATCAGGCCGTCACGGCTCATACACTAGCGGAGGCATTCGTGCCTTTTGGTGAGGTTGTCGATATCTCTCTCCCAAAGCCAGACCAACCGAACACGGATGACGTCCACCGAGGCTTCGGATATGTGGAATTCGACCTCCCGCAAGATGCCAAAGAGGCAATCGACAATATGGATGGCAGTGAGCTCTACGGGCGAACAATCAAGGTCGCTGCAGCAAAGCCACAGAAGGACGCCAACGAAGGCCTAGGCAGCAAAACCGCAATTTGGGAGCAGGTACGTGGCGTTCTACATCTGAATGCATTGTTGGTGTCGGATCCGTCGCATTGATACTAATTGAAAATTGTTTTACAGGAGGGATATCTGGCCAAATACGCAGTCAGCGAAGAAGACAGACAAGCAGCCGAAGAAGCCCGAGAGGCAGGCAACCGGCCCCAGGACCCCATGCAAGGATTGGAACAACTTGATGTCGCGGGGCCAAAGCCCGAATGATATGCGCAATCTTGATGATGGCCATGACGATTATGAACCACGAACGACAATAATATTGCCGAAAAACACACCAAATTTCACCGCGAAGCTGGACTATGTACACATGCTCCGGATCCGAGCACGTCTTGATTTTCTCTCCACTATGTTTTCTGGGCTTCAAATTGTTTCAAACAATACAAGCGACAATAATTTAAAAGGAAACTGGGATCGCATTCGCGGAGCTCAAATAGAGGATGGTACATTTAGTGCTCGCGGCTCTCAGGGCTGTTGCGGTAGAGACGCAGAGTCTTGTCGGTCATGAGCTTCTTGGTGCTCGCGTAGAAGGCGGCGCCAAGGGCAACACTGCATTGATTTGGTTAGCCAGGGGCAGAAAGAGTTGGGGCGATAGCGAAAGACGGTTGCGGGCGAAGGAAAAGCGAGGGGAGGGGGACATGAAAAGATATGTAGGCTTCGCGGGAGAGACCGGGCAAGTCATGTAAGAGAACATACCCAAGAACGATACCTAAGTGGCAAATAATTGTTAGCACATTGGCCCTCTATCATGTAGACTCATGTCTTCGCAAAAACGTACCGAGAGGGATCAACTCTGGGGGACACTTCTTAATCATGCGGAGGCGCTGGGAGATGGTGTGGGCTAGTAAAATCCAATCAGTACGACAGTTCTTTCTCAAGAACCCTCCATGCGCCGACACGAATCATTGACTCGTGACTCCATGAGGTCACGGTGATGCATACCGCTGTGAGCCTCCTTCTGCAGACAGGAGTTAGTACTAGCTGAAAACCGATCGTATGATCCTGAGGTAGGGGTATTCGACTTACGGGCGCCGGGTTGAAGAAAGCCCGCGAGGGCTGCATACGCAGAACCTGAGAGGGGTACATGTTGTAAAAGGTGGTGGTGGTGGAGTATAGAGGATGAGAAGTGGGAGAAGATGAGGTTGGAGTCGAGCTTTCCAAGAGCGTCGTTCTGAGTGGCTCGGGTGTGTTGGGAAAAGCGAGACTCTCAGTGGCCCTCGCTTGACCGCCCGCGGTCATACCCGGCACTTCACAGCTTCGATCACCCAACGTCCACTCGTCCTTTGCCCTCTCCCACCCTCGCTCTCCTCTCCCCACTCCCAATTCACCTTTGATCTTTCCGTGGTCTTCGCTCGAAGCTACAAATCGCCAAAAATGGGTGCTATTCCTGAGTACGATCCCGAGGAGCCTCAAGAGACCAAGCCCTTCAAGTTCGTGACTGGTACGTTCAAACCCCCTCTCCCGCGATAACGGGAGGCCAATAGTCGAAATTGGGAGTCAATGGCTAATGTATTTGCAGCTGGTACGTATATCATCGATTTTCTTGCGTTGGAAACCGTTTCCGGGATGCTTCGCGATGAGTGTCTCCGATCGGCCGGGGTATCATACGATTGACATTTTTCGATGCGACTACAGGTTACGATGCTCGTTTCCCCCAGATGAACCAGTACGTCACCTATCAACACACATATTCGCCTTGAATTTTTTCCTCTAATCTCCACCTCCAGGACCAAGCACTGCTGGCAGAACTATGTCGACTACTACAAGTGTGTCAACGCCAAGGGCGAGGACTTCCGTCCCTGCCGTCAGGTACTTTCGCTCTCTAAACTGTTCAGCAATATAAGCAGCTCTAACTTGACTATCAGTTCTACCACGCCTTCCGTGCTCTGTGCCCCAAGGCCTGGACCGACCGCTGGGACGGTCAGCGTGGTACGTCTTGACAACGCCCCTGGAAATTTTTGCTTTGCGCATACTAACCACACATGAGCAGAGGCTGGCAACTTCCCCGCCCACCTTGACCGGTAAACAACCAACAGCTGTTATGTGTTGGTTGCTTCGGCTTTGAATTTTCTGTGTATCGACAACTATCAATGTACTCTACCTGGTCATGCGGGGATACATTTCCTTTCTTCCTGATGTAAACCTTCTGGCTATCCAAGAAGGGGTGTCTATAAATCGCCGTTTCGCAAAGAGAAATTAGTTTGATTATTTGCTGTGCCGACGTAATCTCGTTGTTGCCTTCCTAGGCTATCTCGAGTCCTTTTTTCATGTTTCCTGACTAATTCGTTAGATAGCCCGATATGAAGCTTTTATTCTGTAGGACTGAGTTGCTATTTCAGAAATTTGATAGTTGATTCAAATGATTCCTCGCGGGAGATAGTCTAGATGCAATTCTGGCTTGTCTAAGTCTATGGCGTTTCAATCTCCAAAAACAGCATGCAACAAACCCTGTACACGGGAGATCCAAGCTCCAAGATCAACAGACCATGGCTTTGTTCCATGGCCTGTGGCGGTAAGAAAAAAGCATTCCTGTCTGAATGCAAGATATGTACAAGCGCAATCGCTCGTGTGGGAGAGCTGTTCCCGCCCAGTATAGTCATAAGACGGTGAAAACAAAAACAAAATGGCGTATATGCGAGACACAGTGGGTGAAAATCAGGTAGTAAAAACTCCCCAGTGAAGAAAAGAAGAAGGCAGAATAAACAAAAACAAAAAATCGCAAACCTCTATAAATCGCATTCTAATTCCACTTTTTAAATGCCCTTCAATTTCCTGTAGAGCTTCTTGTGCTCCTCCAGGAAAATGAATGTAGCGATAGTATGAGGACCCAGACGAATGAAGCTAGGCACCCAACCACGGAAAGTCCAAGCGAGACCCTCTTTGCGACAGATATCACGCAGTAGGCCAGCAATGCTGTGGCCACGACTCTCGGCCGGCGATGCACTCATGATACGAGTCTTGATGACATCCACCGGGCTACAAACAGTTGTCGCGACAAATCCAGCCATGAATGAGGCCGTGAAGTGGGTGCCCACGTTATCCTTCATACCGACCTTTTCAATGCACAGTTTCTTAAAGGTATCGTAGGAGGCGAGCTGCGAAGCGGTCATGAGCACAGCGCGAGTGGAGTTCGGCCAGACGCCGCGGAAAAGGGAGCCGAAGCCTTCTTGTTTGGTCATCTGAATCAGTCCGTGGAAGGCATTGCGGTAGTTCCGGCGCTGCTCAATTGGCAGGGCGGCGTCGGACTGCATGCGCACGTTCATCACGTCAGCGGGATTACCGGCGACACCACCGATGAAGCCTGAAACGGTAGAAATTCCAAGTAGGGTGAGGAGACCTGGTGGAGCAGGTGGTGTAGAGGAAGTTGGGTCGGGTTTTGTGAGGCGGTTTTTGAGTTCTTCGTAGATACCGAAACGGGTGGTGGAATAGGTTATCTGGCGCAAAAGGGCAGCAGAAAGCTGTTATTTCCAATCAATTGACGTCTGGTCAGCTTTTGTGTCTTCTCAACTCGATGTAACTGGTAAGTTCCCCAATTTCAAGGGTACGTACACCACTGTATAAGCCTGTCACGCCATTATGCCTGACGATATGTCCAAAGGTTCCCAGCATAGACTTGGGAGCATCTGGCGCACGTGTTTGTAACCGGACCTAGAATGCGACAAAACTCCATGATCAGCGATGTGAGTCTGGGGGTGGCGATTCAGGGTCTGGGCCTGAACTGTGAGGAAGCTGGGATACCTTGACTAGAAAAGGTTAGCACACAAGGAATGGGTCAAGGATACGACGGCACTTACCAAGATCTAACGGGTGTGTCACAGCGGCCGCAAAACATGAGGCCGAGCCTCCAAACCAGAAAGGGTAGTGGACTTTTTGCGACTTGGACGGCGTCGACAGAGGCGCCACCCGCGAGTGAGCCGGAGCCTGTAATAACTTGCTGTCTGCCATATCCTGCTTCTAATTCTCAAGAAACAAGACTCCCGTGTAGGGCAGTGAAGAGCAAGGGAATAACGAATACAAGGAGGGGAGAGTGAGGTTTCAGAAGCTCAATAATTTTGCGAGAAAATCGCCATTTTCGACCGTGACCTTTTTTGACGTAATTTTGGATCGCCAATACCGACGGACACAAATCAGGTCGCCGAATCCATGGCTATCCACGGCGTATCGTGGCCAATCAGGGGTTGTGCCTGTGAAGATCCTGGCGCTCCGCACCAATCAGAGGCTCGGTTTTGTTTCTACCCCGGTGAACCGCCTTCCTGTAAGGAACATACACCACGGTCAGTTTAAGCATGAACAGGCATCGGAGGTAAAAAGTAGTCCCCGAAGGTCTATCGTCATTCGGAAAAAGGCACATTTATGCTTATCGGCTTAAAGTAACTCAGATGTCATGTAGCCTGTATACGGCTTTATTCGGTGGAATTGCGGATGTTTCGCGGGCGCAAGGATCGATAGTCGGATTACCGAGGGACGAGGGGTTCTCAAAGTTTCACCCCTCCAAGCGATTATCGGAGGTGGAGAACTAGATTAGAATTGGGTAATGAGTGAGCTCTTAGGTTTTAATAGCCCACTATTTCGTCCTGCGGTGTACTTCCGAGCCTTTTCATGGGACAGGTCGCAGACCATGTAGCCTATTGTATGCAGAGAGCTGCCATGTAACAAGCGGCAAATCTATATCATAATACCGAACCTATAGGATTAAACTGAATACCAAATCCATGAAACTGATAAGCAAGGATTTAACAATAATCAATCAATGTTCTAAAACGCCAAGCCATATAAAAGAGAGCGTAAACTCATGTACCTCCGAAGTGCATATGCGCTAGTCTCAGCGAAGTATAACATCGAAAGTCACGGAGATTAATCCATAGCTGAAAAGGTCAAGGGAAGCAAACAACAAGTGATCCTTTCAGAAGCATGGATTGCTGGGGGTTTTTAGCCGATTTAGATTTTAATGGCAGTAGGATGTGGTTACGCACAGCTTCTGCATATGTGGTCGATTATGCCCTATATTGTCCAAGTTGGTAAAAAATACACTACCGGTGTGGAGAATCTAGGAATCTAACATTTCCACTTCATGCTTGATTGCCAAGACACACATCAATATGGACAAAATCCTTACCTAGTTAAATCATCTATCTTTACAGATCGGTCAGTCTGGAAATTTACTCTGTTAGTTGGCTTTCGGAAACACATACCAAATTCGTGAGAGAGCCGTGGCGAATCACGGACGTTCCCAGTATCTTTGGCTTCCATGTACTTCGTCTAAAAAGGCTTCACAATGTTTCTGGGCAGCTGACCAGATAAATGAGAATTGGGTGAAGGAATATGTCAGCCATCGAAGAGTCGTAAATTGTTTCTTTGGCCATTGTTAGCTGCCAATGTACTAGTCAATTCCCTGAAGGCGCAATTCCAGCAAGGAATTGTCATGCTTTCCAAAATTCCCGCATTAGCCTAGTAGGTTTCGGAGCCTTTAAAAGTCACAAAACTCATAATTTCTAGTAGCTATCAAATTGTGTCTTGCTATTAGAACACAGCCTTGGATCTACCAAAATGAGGGTTTAGGTACGATGGATACACGAATATATGTTTTTGCCCACCACGGACAAAATTATTGTTAGCCCGGGAGGTTTCAATGTTAAGGTAAGTACGGCTTGACAGTAATAATTGATCCAGAACAGCTAGCAGTTACCCAATGTAATTGAAAAGGTCAACGGAGAGCCTTCAATATCCTCGCAGGAAGTATAGTACGGAGCAAAGGCCCACAGCGGAGATGGTGATACTTCGGCGACTCATTTCCCCGGCCCCGGGATGTTTTTGAGATTCCAACGGTCCATACAACTCGACGCAGCAAGAACCAACCAAGTTCCAGCCATGCGATTGTTTGCCACAGGACGAGCCCTGCGCGCCAGCAGCGGCCGTTGGTCTATCGCTGCAACTCGCCCACGAATTCCAATTCGTATCTCCCCACTCGAAACCATCCCAGCTATCAAGCGAGACTGGAGCTCCACGACAGCTCTCCGAGCAACAGACAACAAAGCCAATGCCCAAGCATCCGCTCAGACTCCGCAAACAAAAAAGCCCAGCCAGACAATTGAAGGCACAACCTACCCCACCGATGAATGGACCAACACCCCAGACCAAATTCTCTCCCATGTCGGCCGCCGCCTCTACCTCGACGAGAACCACCCTCTAGCAATCACCCGCAAGCTAATCGAAAGCCAATTCCCCGCCCCAGTATTCGGCAATCACTTTGAGAAGAGCCCCGTCGTATCAACGAGACAAAACTTTGATGTCCTGGGTTTCCCACCGGATCACCCGGGCCGTAGTCGCACGGATACATACTATATCAACGACAAGACGGTTTTGCGCACCCATACGAGTGCCCACCAGCAGGCGTATTTCCAGCAGCTCAATCGGAATGAGCAGACGCGCCCGAAAGAGGTGGGATATACTGTTATTGCAGATGTATACCGCCGTGATGCGATTGATCGTAGTCATTACCCGGTTTTTCATCAGATGGAGGGCGCCATGCTGTGGAAGCGGCCGGATAGTGATCCATTAAAGCACTCGGCGGAAACTGCTGCGAAGATCTGGGCTGATGTGGAATTGATTCCGCGTCATGATGTTGTTGTCGAGGATCCGAATCCTACCATCCATGCCCAGCGAAATCCGTTGCAGGCCGAATATCACAGTGAAGAGGAGGTTGAGGCTATTGCGGCGCACCTTAAGCGGTCTTTGGAGCGGATGGTCATCAAGATCTTTACGGAAGGCAGCAAGGCAGCAGCAGCTAGCTCTGGTGGTGCCCCTACGGAGCCGTTGAAGGTGCGCTGGGTTGAAGCTTACTTCCCCTTTACTAGTCCTTCGTGGGAGATGGAGGTGTTCTGGCAGGGCGAGTGGCTTGAAATTCTTGGATGCGGTGTCATCAAGCAGGATCTCTTGATCAACTCTGATGTTCCTAACAGAGTTGGCTGGGCGTTTGGATTGGGCATTGAGCGTATCGCTATGCTCCTGTTCAACATTCCTGATATCCGTCTCTTTTGGTCTCGGGATGAGCGCTTCCTCTCGCAGTTCCGGGCTGAAACGATTACTCGTTTTGAGCCCTTCTCTAAGCACCCCGCTTGCTACAAGGATGTTGCTTTCTGGTTACCTCCTGCCGCTGTTACTGGTGGAAGCAGTGCTGCTGGCGGGGGAGTCCCTTTCCATGAGAACGATGTTATGGAGATTGTTCGTAGTATCGGAGGTGATCTTGTTGAGGATGTTACTTGCATTGACGAGTTTACGCACCCCAAGACTGGGCGCAAGAGCATGTGCTATCGCATTAACTATCGCAGTCTGGAGCGGACTTTGACGAACGAGGAGGCCAATGAGATGCATGACAAGGTTCGGGCTAAGCTGGTTGGTGACCATGGTGTGGAGTTGAGATAATTGGAGACGTTTTAACTTGTACTATATCATCCTATATACCTCTCTTTGTATCATGTCTAACAATGTACAACTTCTCATCTTGGAATATTTGCTATACCTACCACCCTTTACAGTGTCAATTATTTCTGCCGTCACCTGGGCGTACGATATCCCTACAAAGATCACCAAAACTTGAGCCAATTGAGATCGATCTGAGGCAAATATACGCCTCTAAATATCCATGGATGGTAGTTTATTATACAAGAGATGAGGAGAGAGTTATGAGAGACACAGATTGTGCGAAAACAAGGGGCAAACACCCTAACACGAGACAATCCAGACGCCTCCAGTCACATGCAACAAAGGGTGTATCATACAGATCCAAGCGACAAGCAGATATAAGGAAGAAACGTTTTCCGGACCCAACAGCCAGCAGAATCATGCCAATCCCCATCGTGATCATGACGTATGATATATGGTACAGAGAGAAGGAAAAAGGGAGAAATAAGGGAGATTATGGAGGAATGAGATTTTAGGCGTTCTTGACGACACCAACCTTGGCGGCCTAAAAAGAAAGATATGCTGTTAGCCAACGTCTTGCATCTGCGTACAATACGGGGGGAATAAAAACCTACCCGAAGAACCCGTCCGTTCAGGCGGAAGCCCTTGCTTTGAGTGTACATAACGTCACCGTCTTCGAGATCCTTAGACGGGGCCATGAAGGTAGCCTCGTGCAGGTTGGGGTCGAATTTCTGGGCCTTGCCGTCAACCTGCTCGCCGGGGTCGAAGCGCTCCAGACCGTGCTTCTGGAGGGTGCTCATGAGGATGTTCTCGGTCATCTTAAGACCGGTGACGAGGTCAAGAAGGGCCTTGTTCTCCTCAGTAGGGGCAGCAGAGAGCTTCTCCGCGGGCACGGCCAGCAGCGCGCGGTCGAGGTTGTCAATGCTGTCGAGGAGATCCTTAGCAAAGCGCTGGATAGCAAAGTTGCGGGCACCGTCCATATCGCGCTTAGTGCGGTCCTGGAGGTTACGGAAGTCGGCGACAGAGCGCAAGTATTTATCCTAGCACAAGAGACATTAGCGACTGAAACAGCGCCTCGATGGGGTGAAAGAGAAAAGTCAAGTTAGCAGATGGAAGTAAATACCTTCAACTCAACAATCTCCTTCTCCTTCGCCTCGAGCTGCTTCTTGACGGGATCCTCAGCCTCTGCATTTTCGGAAGCTTCGGCCTCCTTGTTCTCGGTAGAGTAGGAACGGGTGAAGGGCTGAGGAGCGAATGGCCGCATGGCAGCGGGCAGACGTGTTTGCAACTGTGATGTTCGGCGGAGAGCGAACGGCGCGGAGGATGTGGAGGAGGAAGCCAGAACCGACCGAGCAGCCTGGGCTTGTCTGATGAGAGTCCGTTGGAACATTATGAAGGTAGAATTGCAATTGAGTAATATGCAAGATTATGGACAAGAAGGTGTTCGGATACTGCAATCATCGGGCAAAATTGGATCCATCATCACCTGACCGCGGGAAAATTAAAATGCTGAGCCGACCTCCTGATTGGGTTTAAGATTATGGATATACTTGGATGCTCATGGAATACAGTGGCCACGAGATGTACATAATGACTATCCCGCCTCGCATTGTTCTAGTTGGAGTCTAAAGCATCTCTTTCCATATTTTGAATTCCTATTTCTTGATTATTCTCATGATATGGAAACGAAAGCAGGGTACTCACCCTTCAGGTACCTACTTTACGGTCTTTACCCAGGGCTACTGCGCCTTAATTCACAATTCATGACCAAGAAATGTACTTGAAACTTGCTAAAGCTCATCATGTTTTGAGTCAAACTGCATGTCGGCTTTTCCATCGCACTCCAACGCATCATACAGAAAGAAAACCTGACGAGCTCCACCTTTTGCTGCCAACGCATTATCTAGTTCCGAGTTACCCCCAATGATCTTGACATGCTCACCAACGCTTTTCTTGATCGCCTTCTTCACAAGTGGACGATCACAGAAGTTCCCGAGTACAATAATTCGATGAATAGGGTTAGAGCGCACCCCATCTTCGTTCCCTCGTCCTGTACAGTCACGATCAGCATTGCTTTTGCCAAAGGAAAAGGCAGACGCATTTGACTTCTCACCCTGTATACAGTCCAAAGTTTCTATCAAGATATCCGACAATTTATCGATATACTCTTCTTCAGCTGCTTGCACATCCTCCCAGCGAAGAACTGCTCCCTCATCCTCTCCAACCCACCAGTCCTGTAGATCAAGTGGCCACTCTTCGTAATGATCCTGGTCTTCATCTGTCTCGGTTGCTTGTTTCATGGCGAACCTGGCTCGCCAAACAGCTTCATGCAGATCATCCCTCGACGCGCCATTTTCAATCTGCCTGCTCAGCGGCCCATCGACCGAAATAACCCTGTGGTAAAGATTGTACGGAACGCGAGAGCAGCTCATTGAATCCAATGCACGTTTCATTCTGCACCTGCCGCTTTGGGTGTGAATATGAAGATACCGTAATCCATAGTCAATTATAATATGGTTTTGCTGCTCCGGTCGTGCATCGAGCCCCAAGGGCTTAATGACTTCATCTAGAATCCCGTTATACGACTTGATCATCTCCTGCGGGCTTTGGATCCCAATGGCGTGAATTCCAGCTTCGAGGGCCGCATCTAACACGAGATCTCGAATTCGATCTTTGAAAAAGTCTGGGACAAGAATGTGTGCACCCGAAATTTCAATTTCGCTGTGCTCCCTTGACACGTCCTTAATGTATTCAAATGCCTTCACAAACCCAATCTTCATATACTCATCCGAAGGAAGATTCAGCTCCATTGCAGATTGCGAAAAGGACTGGAAATAAATCCAGATCGGAGACAGGGTGTTGCGAACTGATTCTTGAATCATCTCACATCGCAACAAGAAATACTTGGCTCTGGTCGAGCCAGAAAGCTCAATCAGTAAGCTCATTATATTCGCCACAGACGTCTTCATCGTCGCCATAGCATCAATCACCGGTGAAACAAATGGAATGCGCGAAGAGGAAGCCTCCATCATTCTATTCAGGTTTTGTACCCAGAATGCATGACGAAGCTGTTGTGTGGTTTGTCTGTACTCTTCCAAAGATTCGTTCGCATGAGGCACTGGGATTCCTGCTAGAATGCTAATATTATTTAGGGAATATGCATAGGCCGCTGTTCTAGACACATAAACAACCCGTTAGTAATTCTGCAGTGAGAAGCGACTAGACTAACAAACATGGAGTCAAGCCCAAAATGAATGCCAATAGGCTGCATAATTGAGCATGGCGAATCGTAATCGAAAGCGTGCAACGGTCTGTATAATACCGATAGTAGGAGAAGCCTCCGAAAGAAGGAAAACAAACGCAGTTTCATTTTTTCTCCCCCTAGGGTGGTCTCTGCTGTTGAAATGTGGTTTATATGGGTCCTAGAGTCCCAGGGTCCAGGATTTCAACGAGGCTAAATTAGCGCCGAGCCTCACCGGCTCCGAACCTCATTGGACTAACAGTGGGGCCCGTTTACACCGTCGCAGCAAGTAAATAGCTCCAGGGAGAGTCAGTAGGAGGGTTCTGAAAGGTCAGTAAGTAGATGGAGAAGTAATAGTGCATAGGAAGTACTAAAGAACTTGGAAATATTCCTCTCAATCGTAACTATAGCTTATAGGCTACAGTTCTAGGATGAATCATGTTGAGCTGTCCAATAATTTGGCGCATACCTCGGTCATTGAAGAAGTCCCAAATCTATAGTTCAGCATGACCTAAATCTCTGCTTGTCATTTTAATTCGCTTCGTCATCCGTTCCCCGACATTCGTCAGCTAATGTGTGAGGTGGGGAAGAAACCCATGTACAGCATCGGGATGTGGGGTTGAAGTGCCCACGGATAGATGCCCGCACCTTCACCTATTCAGCAAATACTATTAATCAAGATTCCCCCGGATGTTTTAACCACATAATTCATTGACAATTGATACCTTCATTGACCGAATACTGAGCTTGATACGCTCAAAAGCATAGAACTTACGAGGGCTATAAATATCCAGCGCATCATTATCATCAGACATCCTGGATTCTATAGCAACAAAGCGCCTTCTCCAGCTCAAACAGACACTCGCAATGTCAACTCAGACTCTATCCGGAAAGGTGGCCATCGTCACAGGGTCAAGCTCAGGCATTGGTGCCGCCATTGTCCGCGAGCTATCCTCCCGCGGAGCGAGCACAGTAGTCAACTACCCCTTTGCCGGCCTGAAGAACGAAGCCAATATAGTGGTATCATCACTCTCATCTCCTGCAATTGCTGTGGAAGCCGACATGTCCCAGATTGCCTCGCCCCAGAAACTGGTAGATGCAGCAATGGCAGAATGGAATCGCATTGATATCCTGGTCAACTGTGTTGCATTGGCTGTGAATAAGCCATTGGAAGAACAGACTCTTGAGGACTGGGATCTCCTGGTCAATATCAATGGACGTGGCACTTTCCTCTTGACCAAGGCTGTTCTGCCCCATCTCACCAAGGGCAGTGGACGGATTGTGAACATTGCTAGTATCTCGGCCCGGGGTCCACCGCCCAACCAGACGATCTATGCTGGAACTAAGGGCATGGTGGACTCGTTTACGAAGTGTTGGTAAGTGCTATTTAAACCTTTAGGCAAATTTGAGATTCTGACTTGGAATTTAGGGCAAAGGAGCTTCCTCCGAAATATGGGTGCACGGTTAACGCTGTCAGCCCTGGCCCGACTATGACGGAAGGGTTTGCTGCCGCTGGTGAGGAACAGATGAAGATTCTTCAGCCTATTATTGATCAGACGCCTGTGGGACCTCGGATGGGACAGCCCGATGAAATCGCGTATGCTATTGCATTTCTATGCGAGGAGCGAGCGCGGTGGATCAATGGAACACATATCATTGCTTCAGGAGGCTTGTTCATTGATTAGACATAGATTGTTTAGAAATATCTGAATATAAGGTCCAATTCTATAAATACTTTGTCGAAATGTATTCCATGAGGGATCTAGAGTCAGAAATATCTAAATGGCGGTGATGGCCCGTGACCATGGCTTCTCTCGGGTTATACGTGGCAAAGTAGATATAGACTCAGCTATTCCATGCTGAGTGATCGAACACATGCCTACAAAAATTTCTTCGAGACCCGCTCCTCAGGGATAGGAAACACGGGACGGTCAGCTTACCCAGAGGCGTACTATGGCCCCTATCACGCAACGCGTGTCAAGGCTAACTCATGCTTACCTGCAAACTGAAAACCCTGATAATTTGCGGAAAGATACATGGTACTACCCGGCACCTCACGCCTTGTTGAGGCAGGACTATGACATGGACACGTGTCTTGACGATGCATTGTCACGAAGTCTCCACATAGCGCACGAGCGCGACTTTAGGCGGAATATTGGAAAACGAGCACTGTAATTGGCAGCGGAAGCGCAAAGTGAACAGTGCAGCCTTGCGTTAGGCATAGCGGAATTATGCTCCCAGTAGGTTAGGTACCTGTCGAAGCGAGTGTACCTTGATCAGTCTCCGCAGCGGCACTGCCCGTAGCAACCAAGCCCCGCGATGTGTATTCAGGCAGAACAATAAACGGGGTCATAGTCCCTTGGAGGCTGGGGCGGAGCGCGGATTTGCCCCAGATATTTGCGCGGTAGAGTACCTGCTGGGCGGAGTTTGGGTGGAGGCGGCAAACCCGACAAAACAAAGCCCATAATAAAGGCTGTGGCGTATAAGGTGTGGCGCACGCAGGTGAAATTTCGCAAATGCATTTCCTAAAAAAGTTTAGGCTGGTGGAAGGGGCTCAGCCAGTACGCGGTGATGTGGACGTGGAGTGTGGATCTTTCCAGGAACGGCGAGTCGGTTTCGTGCGGATCGGGCTGTGCAGGTGTAGAACTACGCAAACATGGCGATTAACACACTAGCTGCGCCTCGGCGCGTGAAAACCAAGGGTGAAACGTTGTTTAAGGGATCAAGATAAATACTTCCTTTCGCCAAATGATTCTTAGTTTGTCCCAAAATCTAGACTTTTCCTCTACTCTACTCCGGTGGCAAACCTTCGCCTTCCCCTTTATCAAAGGCCTTATCCACCCACCGCTTTTCTCTCCCACTTGAACAACCATCAACACCACACTGTTCTACACACCTACAACAGAATGGCGCAACCAGTATCTATTCCCGCTTGCTCTCTAGAACCTGTCTTTGAGCCAACTCATTCCCGCTCTCGGCCCTCTCTATCTATCGACCTGGACAGCGTCCCCCCGCTTTCCCAGCCATCGCCTCCCTCAAACACACTTTTGATCACCGACCTCAACGATCTCGTCATCTTCCAACCCTCCTCTCTCGATGAAATTCGCAACAAGATCATTGCAGCTGTACCTCTCTACTCCTTCTCCCCGCTCCCATCATTCCGCCGCATCGTCTGCTCCTTCTACTCCGACAAAGATGCGATCACCGTCCGCAAGATGCTGGAGGGCAACCTGCTCCGCCACACTACACCCCGCATCTACTTCGGCGAGCCAACGCCCATCTTAACCGAAGAAGAAATGCAGCGCACAAAGCTGCTTGCCGCGCCTCAGAGCGACAAGCTCTTCTTTATCTCCCCGCCGCCGAGCCCCCCGCACGGATGGATGATGCGCAACGAGGACCCCCCAAACAAAGAAGTACATGCTCAAGATCTCGCTTATGCGCTGGCAATGCTGAAGACCGATCAGCCGGAGCCGGAGCCTATGAGCGTTGATCCTGCTACGCCTGTATCTATCTCGTCAGACCAGAGAACGCCTAGCTGGCCACTTGCGGGATCGCAGCAGCGTAGCCGCAGCAGCACTATTATCTACAACCCTGAGGATCATGGCCATAGTCCGAACCTGCCGGCTGTTATGGTTGAGGATGTGAGCTTGCCGGCTGATGAGGACATCGACATGGACGACGTTATGACATTGCAGAAGATGCCGCCCAAGACTTCCCGGCCGCCTGTCGAATTGATGGAGTAATGGGATTGAAAATTTGTTTCTGCATTTGTCATTAGCGGTGGTTCTTCATGCATAGATTATATTGGTGACTATCGTCTGGCGTTGGGGTATGGATTCTGCATTGCCTGGATCTGGGATTTGACATCTTTCATTGTTTGAGATATTTCTACATAATACAGCTGCATCTTATTTTCAGAATTCTTACATGGTAAATGTTTGGTCTGTAAACTCTGTAAATTACGGCCATGGTTGGCATTGATTGAAAACACAAAGTTTTATTTGGAGGTTCCAGAAAGCCTTACCGTGATCAACATCCTCATGGCACATATCCATCATCCAAATTCAGCAGCCCCATTGGCCTATCAAACACCCCAGATTGTAAATATTTAGTCTTCAAAGCCGGTCTTGATGATAGTGCTCCTCAACCTCCACCGTAACATCCACCGTCCTTAGCACACCCCCTTTCCCTTGATGTTCTTGCGTCAAATGCCGCGTGCTCTCCGCTCCCTCGCTCGAATCGGACTGCCTACCACCCTCATAATTTTGATTTGGAACCTGACCCGATGAAACCTCAGTGATAACCCCGGTCTCACTCTTCAACCACCCACGCGACTGCAACCGTGAATGGGACTGGTTTGCCCCTGAGGAGGACTGTTTTGCCCCCGAGGAGGATTGGTTGATATAGCCGCTGAGCTTAGTCTGCGGGAGCTCGATCCCAATCCCCTCAGGTATCTGGGTTGTGGTCAGGCCAGAGTGCAGACCGGCAAATATGTGATAAAGGGTTGGAACACAGGCTATTACGACGGTCGTGAGCATCATTGCCTGACCGACTGTTTCCCAGTCCACTATGTCCCCTACATAGTTGTCAGATCAATTGCATGAGGCGTTGAAAGGAGTTAGATCGGAAATGGGGTATCACGGACAGGAGACGTTGGTTGAGTGAACGAACGAAGGTGTGAGGGCGAGATGGGCAATTCCGAGGCCGACGATGCTATCATGGGTCAGTCAGTGGAATAGCCCTGGATTTGATGCTCAAATACCTTAGGCGCGAAGAGAAGGAGCATAGGATCTTCACCCGCTTGTGCCAGTTCATTTGGACATTCCGCATCATCATGAACGGTAGGACAACAATGATTATCTCCGTGAGGACGTTGAAGACTGCGATCAGGTAGAAGAAGACTCCCTGCTCTGGATTAGATGTATTCAGTCAACTGGCCCGGTGTCTTGGTGTATACTGACCTCTCCAGCACATTGCTTGGGGGAGTATAGCCACGGATCCGGCAATCCACACTGAAAAGCTATACTCGACACTGCGAATATTGACCATGCGACAACTATACCAGCGGTGAACGCACAGCTGCGACGCAGGCTCTGACTTGGCGTTAGCTTCCAAACCAGCAAAATGGTTGACATTTTTGAAAGCGCCAGAACAACGATGAACAGAATGTGAGCAGCGAAGGCGAACTTGCTCCAGGCTTGGATATTGCCTTCGCTCAGCTGGCTCTGATGTCTTCCCAGTCCATGGTCAACTGCCTTCTGTAAGGCAACGACCTGGACAATTGCAAGGACTAAAGCGACCCAGATGGGAGTATTGACCGCTGTCCGTCGCTGCTTGAAATAAATCGCCGAACAGAACTTGGCGAGCACAAAGATGATGGCCACAATCAGAAGGGATACCGATGTCAAGGTGATTATAGCACCGCGGTCATCGCTTGATAGGGTTTCGAAGGCATTCTTTTGGTCAACCATCGCACCATGACATCGTCTTCAACAGTCTGAGAGCTTGTGGCGATGACTGCCACCATATAAGAAAAGCCGGCCTTTGCACATCCCTGATCCTACAGTTAATTTCCATTGGAAATTGACAAACCTTGTTGTTTCTCTGCGCACTGCCAAGCATTACACGAGGTGGCGGTTGGTTTGTGGTGGTGGCACCACTGAGTCTCCGTCGGTGCAAGGATACGAATTCTGTGGATCCTCTACAAAATCCCCAGACTCCGGGGCCGAATGGGCCAAGGGTTGTTTGACCGCGTGGAGTACATTTCTCCGGGAGAGTCCAGATCCCGCACTAAACGGCACTAGACGGCACTAAACTACGCTAAACAGCACTAAACAGAACCGGTCTCGTTACTAGATTGCGAAAGACAAGGGTTTGTGCCGAAGCGAACTGTACCGTTGCAGCGCGGCGCAATAACTCGCATGCGAGGTGTTGGCTTTCTCGTTTCGCATTCATTGCGCAATCAGGACCCCTGTCTAGCCCTTGTTGACGGAGATGAGGCAGAGGATGCCAAGATAGGTCTGTGTAAGTACTTCTTGCCGTCTTCAGAAGGGTCTTTTCCTGTCGACTTGTTTTCTCCGACTTCTCTGGCCTCAATAGTTTTTCAATATGCAGGAAGAGATGGAACTGAAGAGCGAGAGCGCTGTGCGGTCAGTGCCCGCAGGTAATTGGAACGGTGCCTATGAGAGCGCGACAATGCGACAGAAACAACAACTGGAGGTAAATTTCATGATTAGATTGACCCGCGGAGATACTGATCGTACACTAGAGATATCTCAACTTCTTCTCATCCGTCGCATTCTCCGCGTGTCTACTTGCCACATGGGAGTCTGCCGGTGGTAGTTTGCTCGCGGGGCTATACAATGGCGGCCCTGCAGCGATTGTTTATGGGATTATCTTGAGTACCCTGGGCAATCTGGCTATCGCGTGCTCTCTAGCCGAGCTGGCCTCTCTGTACGTCCATAAATTATGGGTGCAATGTGGCAGTGCTGATAAGATTGATAGACACCCAACTGCAGGTGCTCAATATCACTGGAGCTATTTCCTCGCACCTCGCGGTCGTCGATTCATCAGTTTCTTTCAAGGTGAGCGCATTCCCAATTTCTTTTCGGTTCTAGTATCACGCTCAACATAATAAGGTTGGGTCACTGTCTTCTCCTGGTCCGCTCTCGTCTGTATCGCACCATACTTCATTGGTACCCAAATCCAAGGTCTGGTTGTACTGGCGGACCCTGGCTACGAGCTTCAGAGATGGCGAGGTACGCTGCTCATGTGGGCAGTTGCAATCATCCCGATTGTCATCAATATATTTGCGCGTCGTGTTCTGGGAGCCATTGAGGTTGCTGCGGGTATCATGCATGTCGTCTTCCTACCTGTCACCATCGCCGTCTTCGTTACTCTCGCCCCTCGAAACCCGGACTCATTTGTCTGGGACACATTTGTTGGCGGCTTAAGTGGTTGGAAAGATTCTGGAGTTGTATTTTCCATCGGTCTCCTTGGTGTCATTACTCCTCTGGCTGGTACGTCCCTCTAGTCTCTACCATCAGAATGTTCCACAATCTAATCCACACAGGCGTCGATGGCGTAATCCACATGGCCGAAGAAATCAAAAATGCCAAAGTTGTCGTCCCTCGCTCCATGATCTATGGGACTTTGATCAATGGGACTCTCGCATTCGCCTACCTGATCACAGTCCTCTACTGTATGGGCGACTACACAGAAGCCCTCACTAGCGCAACAGGCTACCCTATCATCACAATCGCCTACCAAGCAACTGGATCTAAGGCAGCCACCTACGTCCTCATGGCATTGGGTATGCTCCCCGGCTGGATTGCCCTCTTCAACGGCCTTGCCTCTGTCACGCGTCTCACCTGGGCTTTCGCTCGAGACAACGGACTCCCCTTCTCCGAGTTCTTTGCCTTCGTCGACCCAACCTACAAAATCCCCCTCCGTGCTCTGCTTCTAGTTGCATCATGCATCTTCGTGCTCTCGTTCATCCAGATTGGGTCTACGGCTGCGTTCAACGCTATTCTCTCGCTTAGCACGCTCGGCCTCTATATATCATATCTTATCCCTCTCGTCCTCCTTGTCCTAAAGCGCTTCATGGCGCCCCAGGATATACCAAGGGGAACATTTAGTCTAGGGAAATTTGGCCTCCCCATGAATCTTCTCGCCATTCTCTTCGCTACTTATTTTGTCATCTTCCTTCCCTTTCCGGCAACGGTCCCGGTTACCGCGGAGAACATGAATTATGCTGGACCTGTTCTTGGGTTTGTTATGTTGTTTGCCTGTGGAGATTGGATTGTTCGCGGACGGCATAAATGGGAAGGTCCAGCAATGAGGCCTTATGCTAGAAACGAGTAAAAAGCGGAAGGAGTGAAATGAAGATGGAAGAGAAATTGGAAGTAATGGAGCAGCCAGTATTTGCTGAAAGCTTTTACATTAGCAGGGATTACTGGATTTTAATATACATCTCCTGACTAGTTACCCCGAATATACGAGCTTTCGACTCCAAAAGCCTTCAATAGAGATTACATAGAATGGTTTGGCATACGAAGAAATGTGAAGTATTCATGCCTCTCGAAATTGAGGAGGAAGAAAAGGTATACTATGCATGATCTACTGTGTGGGACAGTCCGGTGGACCTTCATCTGTCTCGTTCTCATCCGGATCTATCCCATCTCGTTGTTGCCGCTGTCGCCTCTCCAAATCAGCATTCATTCGCTGTCCCAGTCGAGAAATATCGACGGTACCACCAGGCGGAAGATCTAACATTTCATCAACTATGACTGCCTCCCGATCTGCACCATTTTGGCGCAGATAGCGCCGAAAGTCCCGGAGCATGAATTGACGAAGTTCCGCATTGATCGGATTTGACTCCGAGGATGGGGCAGGCATGGAGTTTTCCGCTGCTTGTGATCTCAAGGCTGGCTGTGGTGCTTCCGTCGGGGCAGTTGAAGATGAAGCATTCCCAGTTGCAGATTCAAATGTTGATGATGTAGTCATCCCCATCTTACGCTTTGCATACTCCACCACTTCTCGCAGAATAATCCAACGCGCCGCATTCTGCTTCCTCCATAAGTAGCCCTCTAGTGGGGTCATTGAGCCAACGTATACTTGGTTTGGATGGTCCATTGCCAAGGGCCAAAGGTCGTCTAGTGATACTGACTGGGACGCAAAAAGAGCGTAGAGGTCGCCCCAGATGAGACTTCCAAGGATGCGCATCTGGCCAGTGTAGCCAGGAGATTCGTCCGGTCGCTCAATTCCCTCTTTGGGGTCAAATTCGGGATCAATTGCAAGAACGAAGCCACTGAAATCACCAGGCAGAACTAGCGATGTTGCAGCTCGGTAAGAGTTCGTGGTATAAGAAGCGAATGAGACTGGGTCGATGGCGATGAAGACATTATCTTGCACCTGCAGATTTCCACTCTCACCAGATTCCTCCCTACTTTCATTTGCCTTGTTGAAGTGTCTATGCGAATCATTAGGTGTGTGTAAGCGTAGAAAGGGACCGATACCGACCGTTTAGCTGCTTCAATATCGCCTTCCGCAATATCAATTTCCTTCCCGTCAACCCAGCAAAGTTTCAAATGTGGTTTGAGAAGATGACAGCCCGTCTGCCCATCTCCCCAGTTCGAAATATGCGCTTCAAGCTTCTCAACAAACCCGGTCCACTCAGCCTCCGACTGCCCATACGTCAACCGATAAATCGTCAGCCCATACTCAACCTTCTCACCTGCTGGGGAGTTTTCCCTAGCTGAAAGACAATTACTGATCCAAGGCTCCTTTGGCAAAGGCCCAGGAACCCCTCGCATCACCTCCCGAGTCTCATTTTGAGCCTGGATCTGATGCATAGCCAACCGCCGATAGTGCTCTCCAGACGACCTCCCCGACTCCCCAGTGCCATCATCATTCCACGGCATCGCATTATTAAACATAATCTGATGACTTCGCGCCTTCAAACGCTCCGCATACGCTTTCCCCCGCCTCTGATAATCACCAACGCCCAACTGACCCAGAGCTGCAGCTGCAGCGATTCGCTCCGGATAAAGCTCCGCATACCCCTTGTACCCCTTCATCGGAATCATAATCATGTAATCAGCCATAACTCCAAGCTCCAACAATACATGCAAGTGATCCATAGACCTCCACTGCAACCGATCCGGACCAGTCAATCCAGCCGGCAGACGATGATCTCGTAAGCCCTGTAACTGCTGAGCCCGAAGCGCATCCACATGTCTCGTAACCCAGGCATGCGCTCGGTGCGTCATAACCTCGAAATGAGTCGACATGTACAACGTCCATAATTTTGTGATGCTTACACGTGGCAGACCATTTTGGACTCTACCCGCGTTGAGTAGGGTATCTGCGCTGGCCCAGTGATCGTGAATAAGGTTGTAGGTGTCGCGGAGATATTCCCGGACGATTGGTGTATTTAGGTACTCGAATACAGCGACCACTGATGTAAGATGTTGGCATGCGTAATCGAAGTTCTTTGGGTCATCTAATTGCTTCTCTTTCCAGCGTGTATCGCTTATTGGGAGGATTCCCTCCCATAATCGGGATTTCAGGGCATGGATGTTCTTCCCGACGAGGCAGAGACGTGCATTGTCTTCTTCGGAGCCGATGCGGGTTGACACGCGGTCTAGGATTGATTTGCCGGTTGAGTTCGGGGGGAAGTTTGCCTGAAGTTGGGGGAGTTCAGAGGTTTCTAAGCGGATTATGGATGCGTCTGGTTGGGTGCCGTTTGGGAGAGGGTTGCCGAGGGCGAAGCCGAGAAAGTTGGCAATCGTTTGGGGCTCTAGGAGGCGATCGACTTTTTTTTTCTCTTTGAATTAGCCGAGGTTCTTTCATTTAATTCCAGTGGTGATGCGAACCAATTGGTAGGTCTTCTTGGGCTTTGCAGTGGGCTGCTGTCACCGTGCTACCGCGATCTTCGATATGTGAATACATCTCCAATAACCAGAACTATTATTGCGTGAAACAACAAAGGGACATGGAATGAAGCAGGGAAAGGGGGCTATATGATTTTTAAGAGCCTTGGGCTTGAAAGTCTTGGAGGCTCATTAGTGGACTTTTGGTTGGTGGTGTTTTACCAAGTAGCGTGGATTATAATTAGATCTAACAAATTTGACTAGATTGGCTAATTGGAGTTTGGCTTCACTTGGAATTCAGGGCCAAGAGACCCTGACAGGGTCTTTGGTGATCCACTCAGCGCCTCCGGGCGATTTAGCGATGCTCTAGTGCCTGAATGGCTCCGCAAGCCACTCAGTTGACCAATTGGATAGCCCGGGATCAAGGCAACCCCGAGAGTTGCCTTGACTTGGTTACCTACTCGTGGCTGCATACTTTTCTTTGGCTATGGTGTTTTTGGCTTGATTTAGGTTGATACGCAGAAGCGACTTGTTTATAGGAAAGATTGAGCATCTGGCAGATGATCTAGGGTAGAATCCTACATGTTTTCCTATATACATAGAGCGGCATCATTTGCTACATCATGTCAATATTGAAATTTATAGGAGCAGACATGGTTTTCTCGACTTAGAAACATTCTTATCTGTAAACCAAGAGAGATCCCCTGGAAACTGAAGGAATCCAATCTGCTATTCAGCTGAGTCATGGGAGTCGCCATCACCGCAGAACCTCAGGCCCCAACGGTGACAAAGTGCGTCATTGATCTGTTTCCCCAGAGTCTCAGCAACCTCTGCGAGTGCTCCAATGAAATGAGAGATGGCTTTCTCGAATCTCGTGTTAACTGGAGAACTCTTTGGCAAATTAGCCAATCCACGGATAGCGATCGGATCCACCGGCCTAGATTAATCCCGATGATTATCAATGATGACGCCGATTAGAAACCTCGCGACTTCGGTCAAAAATTAGAAATCTACGAAAAGATTTCATCCAATTTATAACCAACATATATCAAGAAGGATAACATCTATCTTTAAATCACCTTTACTCTCAGTAACAGTTCTTTTACCAACGGCTTCCGACGCGAATATGTCCAAAACAGTTCTGATCACCGGCGCCACCGGTAAACAAGGCGGCAGCGTCATCAGCGCACTCCTCAACCAAAACGCAGATATGGAGATTTTAGCCGTCACTCGCGATGCCAACTCTGCTGGAGCGCAGAAACTCAAGAACAAATCGTCCCAAATCCAACTGGTCGAAGGCAATCTCGACGACCCCGAAGGAATCTTTGCGAATGCCCAGAAGATCACGTCGCAGCCCATCTGGGGTGTTTATAGTGTGCAGGTAAAGTAAAGCAATATGCTGAACTATATGCGTTAGCTAATGCATGGATATGTATAGGTCCCGATCCCGGGCTCCTCGGATCAGGGAGCCGAAGAACGGCAGGGCAAAGGGCTTATCGATGCGTCGTTGAAGCATGACGTCAAATTCTTCGTCTATTCATCTGTGGATCGAGGTGGTGACGCTTCGTATGATACTGAGACTGAAATCCCTCATTTCATTAGCAAGCACCATATTGAACATCATCTGGTGGAGCAAACAAAGGGTACGGAGATGGCGTGGACGATCTTGCGCCCCGTTGCATTCCTCGATAACCTCACCCCCGATTTCTTTGGGAAGGTCTTCGCTACGTCCTGGAAGGACGTGGTCAAGGAAAAGCCCTTACAGGTCATCGCTGTTGCCGATATTGGATTTTTTGCAGCTCAGGCTTTCCTTCACCCAGAGGAATGGGCGAACAAATCGCTTTCCTTGGCTGGTGACGACCTCACGTTTGAGGAGATGGCTAAGATATTCAAGGCGAAGACCGGTCGGGACGTGCCTCTGACTTTCAGCTTTGTTTGTTCCTCTCTGTTGTGGATGATGAAGGATTTTGGATACATGTTTCGGTGGTTCCATGATTCGGGCTATGGGGCCGATATCTCCACTTTGAAGAAGATGCATCCCGAGTTAAAAGACTTTGAGACATGGCTAGTGACCGAAAGTGGATTCGTGTCCTGATCCTATCGTTTCATGTGCTTCTTTATCTTTGGGAATTTGTAGTAATATTATGGGGTAATGGCATGAACTTTTGCACCTCTCGACATCTTTTCATGTCGGTCACACGTATTAGGTTTGCGCGAAATTGAACAAAACCTGTATTGAAAACAACATCGTAACATCGTGCTATCCATTGAACATGCCATTGAGAAGAATAATGACAATTCAGATTGGAAACCTTCCTATCTTCCATTTTTACGAGGCTGACGAGGCCTTTAGGTAATGCCATAGAGTAACTGGGGCAAGCTACTCCGGTATCATCTTTCAGATAGGAAAAAATGGACCGATCAAGACAGAATCAATCAACATGCATAGGTTGCGCGATTTCCATTCTGGAAGGTGGTTTTTGAAACAATCTTGGCAGATGACTTGCAGACCAAATAAAGCCCAGCAAGCCTCCTGTTCAGGGGTTCATCGACCCGACGCCCGATAATTGGCTACAGGTAAGTGACCCCAACCGGGTCGGACGCCCGGTTGCTTAGAGCCACACCGGGAACCTAACCCGGTCACGGGCACTGGCCATTATAAGGACCGTTCGCCCATAGATTTGGAGGCGTGGCCTGTTGGATTCCAACCTGCATCAGTGGGAGTATGCCCGGAGTTCAGCTCGGAGTGACGGGGCGCTTGATCATGAGGTCATCGTCGGTATCTTTCCGTATTCTATCTCGGCCGTTGCGACCCAACCTTCACCACGCCACATTTTCTTAAAGGGATGTTGGAGTCATTCGTATATATTGTAGCCGAGAAGGTACAAGCAGAAGAGGCAGTTCTCTCCTTTAGGCAAGCCACCGCGCTTATGTAGGGCAAGATCCGAGGGTTGGCTGATAAGGCGAAGCTTCTTCTGATCAATCAACCGGAAAGGGTAAACCATAAGGCCGTGCATGGATGCGGCGCAGTATCGTAGACGGTGGAAACTAGCCGTTGCTTTGCGGGATTTAGGAGGAAACGACGTAATTTGCATTTCCCCGCACTCAAAAAAGTGGGTTTTTTACGTACTCAGAGCGGTCCATTTGCGGGGAGTGAAAGCGATCTGCCAAGTGAAAATCTGGGGTTGTATCCTCCCGTACAGACTCCACGTTACATGTAGAATTGAAAGAATCTAGAGAAGAAAAATAGACCAAAAATAGTAGAAACCAATGTATTATCAGATCAAAACTCATAGATAAAGGAACTTCTATCTCTTATCTCTGGTGTGGAGACTCTTGCAGATCTAGATGCGATCACCCCTGAAGCCTTGGCCCCGAGATAACGCCTCCCGTGGCAACTGGTATCTGTGGTATGGTATTGGTACCTCCGGTATTAGCCGTGACACCTTGAAAAGGTTTAAATATTGCCCTTGGTCCCATAATGTAACCCCAGGTTTCTTTTCCAGTTCATGTCTCCAATTCACGATGTCAATGCTCGAGAAGAAACAAGAGGAGGGCGCCATATCGCCAACAACGTCTAATGTTGGTCAGATTACCGATGCATATGCTCATGATGCCGTATTTGGCGAGATCACCGAAGATGGTCCGAATTATCGCAATGTACGCTATCTCCTACCGATCGTCGCTTGACTCACTAACATCTCACTAGGTCGGATGGCTTGGGACTGCTGTTCTCATGATGAAGACCCAAATCGGTCTAGGTGTCCTGTCGATTCCTGTGGCTTTTGATGCCCTTGGTATCGTACCGGGTGTAATAGTGCTGTGCGCTATTGCTGGAATCACAACGTGGTCTGACTACATTATCGGTGTCTTCAAGATTCGCCATCGTGAAGTCTACGGAATTGACGACGTGGGCGAGTTGTTATTCGGCAAGCCGGGAAGAATCATTCTCGGTGGAGCTTTCATTCTCTGTGAGTTGACCTGAATTGAAATAATTACACATTTCTGACCTTCTATAGGGTGGATGTTCACCGCAGGCTCCGGAATGCTGGGCATTTCCATCGGCTTGAATGCCGTGTCCGATCACGCCACCTGCACAGCCGTTTATGTTTTCGTTGCCTTCATTGTAGCATTCGTTCTAGGCAGCATCCAGACGCTAGGACGCATTTCGTGGATTGCATGGGTTGGCTTGACCTGCATTCTTACCTCAAGTGAGTCTTCCTCCAAGCTTCTGCTCAAACTATAACCCGATCTAACCATCCATAGTTCTCATTGTTACCGTTGCTGTCGGTCTTCAAGATCGTCCTGCCTCAGCACCTAAAGATGGTGTTTGGGTCTCCGACTACAAGATTGTTACCGATTCATCCTTCTCTAGCGCCATCTCAGCCGTAACCACCATTGTATTCGCATATGCCGGAACCCCAGCATTCTTCTCCATTGCATCTGAAATGCGCGACCCCCGTCACTATAACCGATCCCTTATGCTCTGCCAAAGCGTCGTCACTTGCTTTTACATCGTAGTCGGCGTGGTTATCTATTACTACTGTGGCTCATACGTCAGCTCGCCTGCCCTAGGCTCTGCCGGACCGACCGTGAAGAAAGTCAGCTACGGATTCGCCCTTCCCGGCTTAATAGCCAGCACTCTACTTTTCGTCCACGTAAGATCGATCCTTCCTTCCTACTGTCCCAAGCGCACAAAAAGCCCCACCAATTATCCTCGTACTAATAATCACCTAGATCACCGGAAAATACATGTTCGTTCGCATCCTCCAAGGCTCCCGGCATCTAGTCGCAAACACCGTGATACACTGGTCCGTCTGGCTCGCATGCACCTTTGGCACCTCAATAGTAGCCTACATTATCGCCAGCGCTATCCCCGTTTTCAGTGACCTCGTCTCGCTTGTCGGCGCTCTGCTCGGCACCCCCATGTGCTTCCAGCCCATGGCCGGCATGTGGCTCTACGACAACTGGAGCCGGCCCAAGCGGGACTGGAAGTGGACTGCGATGGTCTGCTGGTGTGGATTTGTCATTTTGGCTGGAACCTTCCTGATGATTGCTGGCACATATGGATCGGTTATTAGCATTATTGACGACTACAAGGAGTCTGGAGGTTCGGCAGCCTGGTCTTGCGCCGACAACTCATCCTAGATGGATTAATGTATACTATTGTTTCTCGTGGACACACTCCCACCATAACGGCCCTGAAGGATATTGCTCAGGAACTATACCACTTTGCTACGCTCTGTTTTCGTGACTTGAAATACTTGTCGTATTGGACCTGAAGGCTTCCAGCCTCGATGAGCTGATTCTGCTTTGTTGATTCATTATTCAGAGTTTCATATCGCTGTAACGAATGTTGGACTCGGTTTGAAACACAGTAGACGTATGCATCCAGGAATTTAGGAGACCCAGCCTCCACATCAAAGGTTCCTAATCCGTACCCTTGCTTAAAGCTATACACTGCACTCACTGGGCGGCCTGGGGGCAACATACTTAAGCCATGTGAAGCTTCGATGGACAATAATGTCACTATCACTGACGATTAGTTGAATTCGGTCAAGTCAAGTTATGTCTTAACATTTTCACCCCAACGCTAGTTGACGGTAAATTGGGCGCTGTAAATGGCTACCTGGTCACGTGGACACAACACTCTAGGTGGCAACGTAGTCAGTGCCTACCGCCTTCCTTCCGTCTCTCTTCTCTTCTTACACCATACTGTTCTATGCTTCCTTACTTTTGGACTACCCATGGCGTATTAACTCTTTCTCTGCACCTCCAGCGCAACGTCCGGCGTTGACAATAAACGATAAGAACAATACTTGAACCCGAACCTGAATATAACAAATATCCATTGACCATCGTCATTGACAAGCGCCATGAAATTCAAATTCTTGAAATGAATAAACTCCTGATAGGCTTTCTACTATTTCAATTTATCTCCGTTATCGATGCCTCCTACGATTGTGGTCGCCCATGGTGTGAAACATGCCTCTCCACGCAGATTCACGATGCTCCCGGGATCGGCTTTGACCTGACCCCATCATATGGGTGAGCAAAGGATGTTTTCCTGTCAACGTTCTGACTCCTCTAAAATTTGAAAAAGGACAGCCTCAGTACACTACTACAACGGAACCGTCGTTGAAGTAGGCCATGTCCAGGGAAATCCCGAATACCTCGAGCTTATGAAGCGACTTACACGCGACTCCAGGCTATGGTTCGACAGAACCAAGAAATCTTCCATTCTTTCTCGGTTCTCTCTGTCTGATACGACTGCATGGGGCGCTTGGTGGCGTTGGCTTAACAAGAAACTCGGTTCCCCGATCAAAGCGCACAACGATGTTGAAATCATCAGCGAATTACTCCAAGTACTCCAAAATTCTACTGAGAAAGAAATATCTCAACCACTTGATAGAGTTGCGGTTACAACTCCTGATCTCAGCTCTATCAGTTCAATAGTCAACGCTGCACTAGGGGACTTAAATCTGCGCACATGGGTAGGCGACAGCGGCTTTTACCCCAGAAGCTTAGCGGAGGCCGATGCTGTTTTTGCAGCAAATGAATATGGACTGTGCATAAACTATCAGGATCTTTGGGAGTGCGAACAAGAGTTTGGAAAGCCGCCCTTTCCCCAAGTTTTCACCATCTTCTACAGTCGGCATCTTCTATACACCAGCATCATGGCCCCAATGGGGGGGCAGGCTTTATCTCGATATAATTTTGATGACGCACAGCTTCTGGATTTTAATCTCGGGCTAGATAATCTTCTCCAGACAAACAGGTCTCAGGAATCATTATGGCCCCACCTCCGTTCGCAATTATTGGTCCTTCCTCGAAATTACTCGCGTTCTATTACGCATAATTTTCTAGCCGGGGAGAGTGTTACCCACCCGCGCTTTCTAGCTACTTTGCGAGATGCCATGGCTGAAATAATGCCTACATGGCCTGGGAATCTTCAAACGAATATCCCCGATCATGCAGGTCCTGCTGTCGTCTCCAAAATCGTTGATCCAACATTCGCCGCCTCTCGAGGTGCAGCACTATATGCCCGAAGGAGACAAGAGGTGCAGGCTGACTGTACTGAACGCTCTACATGTGAAGCGACAAGGAATGAAGAGCGAGTTCCTCTTTCAAAGAAAGAGGATCTACGTTAAAGCAAAATGACACATCTTATTTTCTAAAGCCATTTACTTATGTGCATGTCTTATTCGTTCAAATGCGAGGGCTTGTACTCGACGTTCTTAGTGCTGGGATCAGGGCCCGTTGCTAAAGACAACTTGATACTTTGGGACTGTCTAGGTACTAGCCCTATCTTAGTATCCCCGAGGCTGAATCAGTCTTAGTATTGAATTGACTTTGCTATCTTATAGGCATTTTACAATACCAAGACGATCTTCTAGAAGCTTATGTCTATATGCACGCACCTGGTTTCAATGCCCTACTGAATTTGGGATTATACTTTTTAGTAAGAAAGTGCAGCTAGTATCTCCCTGACATGCTTGGTTAAATATGCACCTTGTAAAATGAATCAAGCAGTGACTCGTCTTTTTGATTATAGACGACTGGCATCTGACCGCTAATACTCTCGAACCCTTTACATCTAGTTAGAGCCATGAAAGAATTGGCGACAGAGACCGAAATACATTACCTCAGTTAGTCCTAGTCTCTCGGATCTTACCTCAACTGTAATCAATTCCATACCGGCACCTCCTGTGCTCTCCCGAGATCTAAGCCACCCTCGTGCGGGGTTTTAGCCAGGAACATATCAAGAGGCTTAGTATAATTCCTTGAGAATCTCATTACTTGCTATTCCCCGCATAACGTGATCTGCTTTCACCACCGATTCCGGAACCCCTCACGGCGGCTTTACTCCTCACTCGCTTAGCATTGCTTGGCCCTTGGCCCTGTGGACTGCACTTTGTGCTATACGGAGTTCGAGAGGTATTAGTGCGCAGGCTATTCAGTCGAGCCATTGGATCTATATGTGATCAACAGTGCGAGTACGAGCTTAGGATTGGGTATAAGGAAGGATCTTTTGTGTCAGATCTAGACAACAGGTGAATAGGACGTTGAATATTCGTCTGTAGACTAATTATGGTGGGTAGTACTAGTATAACAGTAGGTACCTAGGGCAGCAGTAGTGACACATAGATTGACTTGCGTACCTATCTTGGAAGCCATCTGGGTAGATGGCCCCTACGGACAACTAGGCTCAGCCGCGTACTTGTAAAGTTGCGCGCCAAAATCCCCAGAGACGGACGCATCAGTTGGGCATTGGAATTATTAGGAGACAGAGATACGATCTTAGAAGTAGGCTCAGGGAGGCAGTCAATATCGCTTACCATGATGGCATTAAGATACTCGAACTAGTACCATACCCCCAGCGTTCTCAGTATCACCAGAAAAGAACAAGAGACATCTTCAGGCTGCAAAAGGGGCAACTTGACAGTTTGAATCAAGGAGAAGACTCGTCAACTAGCGTTGTGATTTTGTAATGTAGTGTAAATATGAACAAAGCGGTCTCGAAACCAGTTGATCATCAGCAGCGGTATTGTATCGCACGAAAACTCCAGGTTACGCCGCCAAACCGCCAAAGGATAAGCTAGAAGATCGAAAAGAGAAAGGAAAAAGACAAACTCCAACCTGCATGCTATCGAGCCTCCTGTTTTTGTAGCCTTGCATCCACCCCGGTTCTCACCCATTCTACGATTAGAATCCGTACGCACTCTGTCCGTAAGGAGTGGCGCCATACGGAGTCTGTGCACTAGCACCCCAGGCACTGGCAGCACCGTTTCCATATGAAGTCATGTTTCCATCAATACCCTCCGGAGGCTCGTAGCCATCCGCATCACCGCCGCCCATCATATCGGTGTCATCATGGCCTCCGACGTGGCCATCCTCACTTTCACCCTGGAGAACGGAGACAGTGGTGGCCAGCTTGCGCTGCAGGCAGATGATACCCTGCTGAATAATCATATCTGGTTCGAGGTTTCCGATGCTCTCCACGTCCATGTAGAAGGTGTTTGGCTCGGCGTCGTAATCGAAAGGCTGGTCGGGGTTGGCAGCAGGCTCCCAAGCGGCATTCTCAGAGATAGGCCTGAAAATGCATGGTCAGCATGAAAGGGTCATTTCACAAAGGATTTGCAATAGATATACATACCACTCCTTAATAGGATCCTGCTCGTACCAGTAATCGACATGGCGCATGTTATTGTGAGGATCATACTCAAAGCCCACAGCAGAAGTAGGTGCCCATTTTGCATGCTCCTTTGCCGTTCCCTTCTTAGCCAAGCAAGTCATCTTGATCTCCTGACCCTTCCGCAACTTAACAATCAACGGTCCCTTTCCTTCAGGATCCGTGATAACGGGATCTCCGATGGTGTCATTCACGCGCTCGCCCTGGACGATCAGATCGCGCGCGTAAACAGCCATGATACCGCTTCCGCAGCGCGCGTGCAGTGAAAGCGTTATGCTACACCGCACACAGTGGTCCTCGCAGTCGCAGTCACGGGTGTACTCCAAGTCCTGATCGCAGTTCTTTGCGACAAGAGGAATCATACCAAGACGATGAGCAAGCATCTCATCAGGAAGAACGGATGTGTTTGCTTCAATCTCGATGAGGTCAAGTGCGACGGTTGGCACTTCGGCGAGAATTGTGCGGCGGAGGGAGTTGGCGAACGCGAGATCGACTGAGCTTAGTCTGAAGTCGACGCGGTAAGGTTCCGCCTAGAATGCGCATGGTCAGTTTACTTCTTCGTTCATCTGTTGAATTGGATAGAACAGACTTCACGGACGGTGACTTGAGGGCCCGTAGGCTCCTCCATGTCGACCATGTCGTACTCCATTGTGTAATGCGGGCAGCGTTGATCGCCGCCACCTGATTCCGTGGCTAGGTGTCTATATGAAAGCCCGCCTAAATAAAGACGTTTGAGGCAGAACGGACCCTTTGCCGGGAAATGGAGATACGGGGAGAAGCGTGGAAGGTTGTGAGGTTGGATGTGTTCATTGGTGAAGATCGCGCGGATTTGCTCTCGGAGCAGCATTTGGCGCTTTTCCTAATCGGGAACCGCCCTGAAGTGGTGAAAATCACATTCTCTTAAGTAAATGCGAAGTCGGCGTATATGATGGAAATTCGATAAGTTTTTATAGATTTTCTACATAAAATTGAAGGAAATTGCTATTGGGAAATGGAGGGATTGGTTCAGATTGGCATTCAGATGCTAGTCATCGTGGAAAAGGGTATACTAGCGAAACCCAGTTCATTTAGGACAAACGAAATCTTCTCCTTTTTCCGATATCGAGAATTAGGGAATATCGGATTTCACCCACGAATCTGAACAGTAGAGAGGGGAATGGGAAAGTGGAGCCCTTCAACTGCTTCGGGTCTCGCACTGGGGACAAAAACAGATCTTCTATGAGGTGGCCACAGCAAGGAGGCAAAAAACATGAATACTCCGGGGAACGAAGTGAACAGGTGCAGAACGGCCTGGCCACATAGGCAGCATATGCGATGCAAGTGGAAAAAGGAAAAAGTAGGAGGAAAATCAAAAGCAACGACAAGCCGCCGGTCTCTCTTTTTTTCAGGGTCGTGTCAAGTCATCATCGGGATGGAGCAAATCACACCCGAGTTTCCATGTATGAGAGGGTGTGTTTTTGAACACTATGTATGAGCGGCCATGGCTACCGCTGTAAAGAGCTTCGGTTCAAGGCTTCCAGAAGCTCAGGTCGATTGGCCAGGGCATGTGCTGCCTGGGCATAAGTGACCCATTTTCGTTGGCGCTTGTGCCTCTCAGGCCAGTCAGCCTCTTCTTTTTCAACAGTGACTTCGAAAAATTGGTATGACGCCTTGGGCGCATTGGAAGTCAGGAGAGTGTTGGGCCGCATGTCTGGGATTAATCCCAGATCCCGCTGCACAGTGCAGATGACACCGGCTTCCTCCCAAGCCTCACGGCAGGCGGCCTGTTGTGCCGTTGACTCATCGGTTTCCCAGCCGCCTTTGGGAAGGACCCAACCTCCGGGTCCGGCGGACTGAATCATGAGGACTCTGGACTTGTCATTTGAGAGGGGGACGACCCCCGCGACGAGACGTTCACCTTTTGAGCCATAACCTGTGACGCAATGGGATGTCAGCATCGGAATTACCTCAAGAGGTGAAACGAAGCATGGGGCGAATTTCGCCCCATGCGTTAGGTCTAATTAGGTCAAGACGACACTCACGTTGGTTCTTTCGCCCGACGCGAGCTTCCATAGAACGGTTTTGAGCCATTGTGATGCGCAAAAATTACCCGATCCGGTCAACCGAGGATGAATGGGTGAATTTTGTTCTTGGTGATACCGGTGAGGAAAGAGCAAAAAAGAGCGAAATGGACCAGGTGAAAAAGATTGGAAGGAAGAGAAGGAATTGGGTCCAGGTCGGAGATAATGCAAGCTTCAAGCTCCCGCGGAGCCTGGGCTGGTCTTCGGGGGAGCGATTTCAGAGAAGCTTTCCCAAATCTGTGGCGGGCGGCGGACGGTGAGGGCGGTCGGGGAAGGAAATTTTTTTTTCCCTTGAGAAAATGCGGGGGAGTGAGGGCAAAGTGAAAATTAAGTCTTCCCATTCATTCCCGTAGGAGACGGGAACCAAGATGAAGGAGTAAAAAGAGGCATGATCGTTAAGGGAAGGTCTTGAGAGAAATGGGGGGGAGAAGGTTAGAATTAGAAGGGCAAATGAAGGAGTGGGTGAGTGGGCAGTGGAGGGGCAGAGGAACCGGCGGCGCAATCCGGAAACTGGTCCAGGACTGACTAATTGGTTACGGTACCACTTTACTCTTTTTTTATTGATTTAATGCTTTAGTTCTAGTCAATTGCATTGGGGTAGAGGGGCGTGAATATAAAGATTTCTTTTCTTTTTTTGGGGGGGGGGGGGGACATTTCTTTTTCTTCTATACCGGGTCATGTGACCTGGGGGGTCTTTATACAAGTGAGATTTCCAACCCCATGACCCTGGAAACTCAGAAATCATCAGACAAGTCAGATCATAATAACCATAATAAGATCCCATACGAGGATAGAAACCAGGAATCTGGAAAAGCCCTGGCTGACTTCATCCGGGTACCAGACCCTAAACTCCGGTACCGAGTACTAGGCAATTCGGAGCGATTCGATACATCCCCGCCGATCTGGTAATCAGGCACGTTCTAACGATGATCCTGGTTGACCCTCTTGAAAATGATGGCATTTGTATATAGTGAGGTAATTGGGCACATCAGTTCCAAAATAAACATTTTTAGAGCCGTAGGGACCATCCACTCCTGCAAATCATAGGTGCAAATACCCAACCCCGCCATAAAACATCTCGAACTTCGCTTTTTCCTTTCCCCCTTCATCCACCTAAGACATCACACAGCCCGCTACGGTTGGTTTTTTTGTGTACCATTTTGCCACGATCCACTTGGGCTTGTTTGCCTGCACCTCACATCCTACATTTCTTGCTTCCGCCGGGACCGCCAACCAACCCGAAGGCCTAGAAACACCATACTAGAATGGAACCCGTTGACGCCGAACGCGCGCGACAGCTGTCGCTCTTTCGGCCCTTAGGTACGTCCCACTTTGCCCCTGCAGCGAGCCACTGAGGTAGGGTTCTGTTACCCCGTGGCGCTTCCACTGGCCCTGATGGCTACGGGCTCGGGGGCAACATTGGCGGGGGATTGTCAATCCCCTCCATCATACACGTCGAAATAATTTACTAATCAGGTAATCAACAGGCTATCAGCGCAATTCCTGTGGCTACTGCAAATCGAGTGATGGCAGTGAGTCTCCAATTTAATTTATTTGAATTTCTTTTTACCCACGGTCTGACACGTCATGCTCTAGGCGCATCATATTACACCAGCTCAGTGGCCGTGCGGCCCGAGCACTATGGGGAACTTATTGATCGAGGATGGAGACGGTATGTCATTCTCAAAACTGTCTGCCCTCTTTGTTATTCACGATGACTTACGATCTCCCAGATCGGGCACTCTGTACTACAAGCAGAATCTCCAACGATCCTGCTGCCCTCACTACACGCTGAGGTTGGAAGCTTCGGCTTATCGCCCCCGCCGTGATCAGCGGAAGGCGATCAATCGCTGGAATAAATTTATTCTGGGGCCAGAGTATATGCGCAAGATCGCCAATCTGTGCCCTCGGACTCGGGAGTGTGTTTTTCTCTGGTTGGCACGCGTAAATCATCCTAGCTGACAATCCATGCAGGGAGAAAAAACATCGCAAATGTAACTTTGATCTGCTCTCGGCAGTCCATGAGGCCGAATACAGCAATTTGAAGCGGCCTACTGACCCGGCCACAAAACGGGTGCTGGAGCCAGCCCATCGCTTTGAGGTCAACATCGAGGCCGATTCCGTTTCACAGGCGAAATTCGACCTTTTCGTCAAGTATCAGACAAAGATTCATCGTGAGGACGTCTCTCGTTGGAAAACGAAGGATTTCAAGAACTTCCTGTGCCAAGGGATCAAACGATCCCCTGCTACCATCACCAAAAGCAATGAATCGGAGAAGAAACTGGGTTCGTGGCATCAGTGTTATCGCTTGGATGGAAAGTTAATCGCCGTTGCGGTGCTGGATCTTGTTCCAAGCGGCGTGAGCTCCGTCTATGTCTTGTGAGTAAAACCGGAGCGCTGGCATCGATTGCACTGACCCTCAATAGCTACGATCCCGAATACGAGCAATGGGAGTTTGGGAAGCTGAGCGCTCTACGTGAGATTGCCTTTTCAATTGAGCACCAGTATCCCTACTATTACATGGGTTGGTTCATACCTTTATCGATGTTTGATTACTATTTCTGACAGTGGCACTAGGATACTATATTCACAGCTGCCAAAAAATGCGGTATAAAGGAAACTTTCGCCCTCAGTACATCCTTGGTAAGAGATGATCCGGATCGATCAACCATCCTAATCTGCAACCCAAGTTTTTCCCAGTCACTTACCACCCTCGCGCAGATCCTGAGTCGTACACATGGGACCCTCTGGATGGTGAACTTACTGAGAAACTCGACAAACGCCCTTATGTTTCTCTCTCACGAGACCGCTCCTCCGGTACCGAAGACTCAAAGTCGACGCCATCCATCGAGTCCGATGTCAACGAAGAAGAACTTTCCCTTTTCGATCTTAAGATGCCGGGTGTCCTTACTGTGGCGGAAACAAAGGCATTGAAGCTGGAAAATTGGTATCTACTATACCACGGGACTTTTGTGCAGATGAGTGTAGGTTTTCAGCCCACGAGCACTGTTTTGTTTTCATTTTCGCGGCGATTTCTGACTTCTTTTAGGACCTTGTCGGCTGGGAGGACATGCCTATGAATGACCCACAATCGTTGAGAGGAATTATATCCGAACTGGCGGCGGTTTTGGGCCCGTCAATTGTGCAAAACAGCGCAGTTGTTTTATTTGATTAAAATAGACTGAGCCAACATAGATGAAGCCTGAACTACTTGACTCGACCGTGGGATGTCGCCACGGCTAAGAAATTTGGATGGAGAAGCTCTACTATGATTTTCTTTTCTACAGGTTCAGAGATACAGTCTCCGCCTATGATTAGGGGACAAGCAAAAATTAGTGCTGGGGGTCAAAGAGGGACGATAGAATGCAAAACTATCCGCACGTGAAGCGTTGGCTGTCCATCCGCGGGCGCATCTAGTCGCCATTCCAGGTTTCCAACCACGGTGCCTAACACTGCAACAAGAACCATGATATAGCGATCCACAAACAGACATATGTAATGTCAGCGATAACCTCAAAGACAATCTCAAATATCCAGATTATCCAGCTCTATCCCTACGTTTCCCACTGTGTGTTTTTAGCTCATCCTAGCGCCGATGGCTCGTCATAGGCGTTAGCGCAGATCCTCAGCCCCCAATCGGATTCTCAATCTAGTTCTTACCAACTCAGGAAGTGGCACTTCCAGACCAATCTAATATTAGATTCAAACGACAAGAATCCTATCTAATTCTCACTACAACTGAAAATGGCTATCATCGAATCAAGCGCTGCCCTAAAAAGAATACTCAAACTCTTCCCAAACAGGAAGGGTTTCATTAACCGCTCTGCTTTGAAAGCGTGAACATTCAACAAACAAATAAAATGCTCCTCACGGATCTTCGTCTTTTATTAATTTCTGCAGCAGACAATCGTGTTCTCCTCTTTTACCTTTAATATCGCCCAGATTGAAGTCCCACAGCAAACATGTTCGTGGCTGCAGCCTTAAAAATGGTATGTATCCTTCCAAGCACGCAATTTAACGGACCTGACCTCATATCCTGGGCAGTTCAACAAAAGCAAGCCCGATGAGAAACAAATCCTAGTAGCTATCCCATATGAGCATTATCTCGGATTTGACGATGAAACGGACGGCTTGATAAACGGCGAACAAAGCGAGCGCCAAAGAAAAGTGCGTTATCCGGTCGGTCGGTCGAGATCACAAAATGGGAATCGGCGGTTTTTCAGACGCCGAAGCTATGCTAGGGTTGAGGAGCAGAACTTGCTCATTTAGGATCTGCCAGGGTATGGTCTCCGCCCTTGGACCTACGTTTTGTGGCGAGCTGAAGGGTCTTTTGAGGCTCGTCTTTTGAATGGAATGAAAGAATCTGCGGGCGGATTTAGCATTTACTGTGGCTTCTCTTGATGAGAAGTGTTTGATCATATTTATGGACGGGATTGGCATGTCCTCTGACAGTGTTGCTACAGCAGTCTTTTAGCGCTGATGGGAATGATTCTTCTTTAAAGCGTTTTACGAATTATGAATATAGTCAGTTGCTTTATTTACCATATGACTAAGCCCTTCAAATTGCCTAAATTAGTTACTTTCCAAGCTTTGTCCCGGACGTGACGAAATGCCCGAGTGCAGTCGGGGTATCTGGTAAGTCGACCAACCAGTCAAAAGTACTGCCTTTGACCAGTTGGCCAACCCCGGACAAAAGGACCGTGTTGTGCTCATAACCTTGTAAATTAATGCATGAGCTGCCGGGAACTGTGATCGTCGACTTCGCAGCGACTAATCAGGGACAAGGTAGTTTTCACCGAATTCAGGAGGCTACAGCGACGAGCATCAGGATTCTGCAGTCTCATTTAAATTGGGCCAATTCGAAGGAGCGGGGGAATCCTATTCGCGGAACGTTTCTTCAGGGCCTGCACGGCCTGCATATTTGATTTGACAGGCACAGTAGTGCCGGAATGGCGGGTCGGACTTTGATTGCCAAGCGAGGCATAGCGGATGTCTTCCGAGGCACAAAAGTCCTGGAAAATGGGCCATACTTCCAGCAGCCGTTAGATTTGGACCATTGTAATCAATTTTCAATTTCAAGTGACCCATCATGGTTAAAGTAAACTCAGGGAAAGGTATCCATTCTCGCATCATACGCCGGGGGCGGTCTCCACTTCCTGCCATGTGTACAGGGCTCGGATCGGCATGAACAAAAAGGCCCGTACTCACCACCGCCCCTCATCAAAATACTTCCCCTGACATCTCCGTGCAACTCTTCTACATCACTCAAATCACCAACGGTCGCAGCCATGCCGTCCGACACAATCGATATCGTAAAAGATGACCCCAGGGCTTGAGTTAAGGGGCTTCAGACTGACTCTGCGGACAGGATCCAGATTTCTATACGATGCAAAGGTCGTATGAGGATGATGATTGGAAGTCGTTAGTGGGCCTCCACAAACCATAATTCCGCTTGCTGATCGACGTGTAGTGATACCACTTCTCTTGCCTCGGAGGTTGCCAGAGGTCGTGTGCAAAATGGTCGAAGGTAGGTCATCCCTTTTGAATGATGCACAAGGTATATGCAAGGTGTGACTTAACGAAACTAGATACCAATCTTTGAAGTCTGAGGACTACTGGTCCCCATCTGATGAGCTGCAATTTGAAGCTTATGAGACTGGGTATGAATATACACCTGATGTTAAGATTAAGCTGTTTGTTAATGGACGATCGCAGTCACATTATTTACCTCCTGCTGGACTACAATCAGCAAAACCCACTCCACCGCTCTCCCATCAAATCGCCTAAAGTGAGACATACATTTTCCTACTCTAAAGAACCATGCTAATTTGTTTCTAGCACATTCTGGATGTCGGAACTGGAAAAGGAAGCTGGGCAATGTAAAGTCGATCCCGTCTATTACAAAAACCTCGCTAATGCTTATCAAGCGATATGGCGGATATGTACCCCGATGGTAAGCACCCGCATTTCTTCCTTCGCTTAGTCCAAGGCTGAATGATCTTAGCAACCGTTCGTGGCGTAGACCTATACCCACCCCCTCATAGCTGGATTCCCCCAAACTGTGTCTTCGAGGTAGACGACCTTCTTCAACCATGGACATGGACCGAGAAGTTCGATCTCATCTACTTGCGTCATATGCTTGGCTCATTCGGCAGGGAAGAATGGGCTACATTGTATGACCAATGCTACGAGTAAGTTCTACTCCCCACAGGCGACATCGGCCAGACAGCCCAGCTCACAACACTGTGCCCCGTCCTAGAAACCTCGAACCGGACGGTTGGATCGAGGAATTTGAATTCGATATCCGAGTGTATAGCGATGACAACTCCTTGCCAGAAGACAGCATCCTCGCCAAGTGGGGTGATATATGGTTCCCTTGCTCTGAGCGAGCTGGTCGCCCCTTCCGAATCGAGGATACTATGCGAGCTAGCCTGGAGAAAGCTGGCTTTGTTGATATCCGGGAGAAGGTTTATAAAGTTCCTCTTGGTCCTTGGGCTAGAGATCCGCTGCTTAAGGAACTCGGCTTGCTTCATCATCAACATTGGTCGACTGGTCTGGAGGGATATTGTATGTTTTTGCTCACTAAGTTTGGAGCCCCGACCCCGTGGAAACCGGAGGAGGTACAGGTGTTTCTGGCTAAGGTGCGGGCGGAATTGAAGAATACAGCGATCCATGGATATCAATTTGGGTAAGTATCTATGTGGAGTCTATTGTGTTATGGTGGCTAATGCTGGTATATAGGCGGCGGATCTGGGCTAGGAAGCCCAGAGAGGATGAGATAAAGAAAGAAGTAATCGATCGACCGATTAAACTGGAGCAGTCACCGTAATATCTCCCTGATGCATCGTGTTGTCGCTACTCAGACCACTAATGCCGAGGCAGCTCAACGGGTCACCCGACGGGCTTTTTTTTCCTTTGAGCTTTTACTTTGGCAGCGTGGAAAATTTACCGTTCAGCGTCTCAGGGAGAATGTTTTCGATATTCAAAATTCGGTCTCTGCGGGCAGTATGTTTTGCAGTCTCATGTTTCATATATTCATATATTCAATCATCTTCATCATTGATGGCCACCTTTGCTCACGATTAAATCTAAGACCAGTCAACATATTCCCTTCCTAATTAGGAAATATGGCACATGACACAAAGAGAGTATACAAGTGGAGACGAGGATATGTAATGATTACCACATTCCTTTAAGAAATGTTCAATAGTGTATTGTTTTTTCCTTTTAGGTACTTTGTCATTTCTTATTTCGTAGTACTCACAGTCCCAGCTACAGCATCTACCTTTGCTGGCACAGTCCTCGAAAAGCTCTTGCTAAACGAATTAATTGGGTACCCCACTACTAAAGAATAGATATTCTTTCGATTCGACTCAAGCAACGCCTGTTATGCTTCGTAGAGATCGTACTGGAAAGTTGCGGGCCAATAATTCTTGCCAAGATTCGAGCTCCTTCATTTAAGGAGATTTGGTACTTCTGTCATTGCTGCCTGGATTCGTAATGCCCGGAGATTGCTTCCTCGCCCCGGCCGCATAGCCGAAGGCGTTTTTGGCTTAAATGACACTAATGCACGCTTCCGCATCTGGCCATGGAGACTCCTCCTCACAACGGTCCAAGCACCTGCATAGCCTTCAAAGTCAGTAGTGTGAGTAAGTCACGGTTTGTTAGACATATTGTGAGCTTGGTGTACCCAGGCGGTATCGCCTGGGAGATGGTATACCGTGTTGAAATTATTATTTGCTGGTGAAAGGGAGACGAGAGCTGGTGGATAATCCGTAATGCTTCTCGCCTTTGACTGCGCATCCCTAAATAATTAGGGCAAGAAAGAATATGAGGGGTTTTAGGAATCGCGCTAACAACACATCCGGGAAGCTGTGACTTCGGTTGTCTCGAGGCCAGGAGGAAGCTGGAGACTAAAGAATGATGTCTGATTGTTAATCGAGGAAGAACCCTGACTACTCCTGGTATCGATATTCATTTCAAAACTAATGATAATTCTAGGAATAATACTATGCCTTTCACCCTAGGACCCTCAAAACACCAATACCATTCTTCCCTTTCTGCACGAAAACCTTGAGACCTGCCATTCTGCCTCGTCATTCGTGACCAACAATGTTCTTCTCTATTTCCTTCGTCATTCGCAGTCAATACTGGGTCCTCTTTTACTCGATATCGCAGATGAGAGAAGAGTAGAATAGGTCTCAGTCTCTGGGGTGACCATCATGATGACCATTCTGGGGCTTTCCTCTGTGGGGAGAAGGAGGAGGAGGGCGCGAAGCCTCCGTCTCAGTTGAATCCTCGCGCTTGGGGTGGCCACCGTGGGGTTTTCCCTCGTGGGGCTTGTCATCGTGATGAGGCTGCTTGCCGTGCTTTCGATCCTCAGTAGAAGATTCCTCGCGCCTTGGGTGTCCGCCGTTGGGTCTTCCGCCGTTGGGTCTTCCACCATCAGGATGTCCACCATTGGGATGTCCACCATCAGGATGTCCACCATTGGGATGTCCACCATTAGGATGTCCACCATCAGGATGTCCACCATTAGGATTTCCGCCGTGAGGCTGGTTGCCGCCATGGGGATTTCCACCTTGGGGTCTACCGCCATGAGGAGGAGGGTTGCCGTACTGAGACTCCTCGGCAGAAGACTCCTCACGCTTAGGATGTCCACCATGGGCCTGGGGAGGGGGACCGCCATGTTTCGGTGGGTCATGATGCTTGTGGTCCTCCGTAGCAGCGACCTCACGCTTGGGATGAACATCATGAGGACCGGGGTGCGAGTCGTGAGGTGGGTGCGAATCCTCGCGCTTTGGGCGACCTCCCGGAGGATGTCCCTGCTGGTGAGGCTGAGGTGGACCAGGTTTCTCAATGCCATTGGAATCTGTAGATCCTGTCAGTCATAATGCCCAGTGCTTGATTCCAGCATTGAGAACAATGATTCTTACCAGGTTGGGCGATGGGAGCAGCACCGACGAGGCCAGTGACCATCAAGGCCGAGAGGATAACAGAGAACTTCATCTTGTTGATTTCGATAGTGGCTCTTGAAGCAAGCCTGGTCTGAACAAGCTCTGGGAAGAGGATACTGGTGATGAATACTTTTTCTCAACGGATACGAAGCACCTTTTATACCTCATCCAGCCCTCCCCTGTTCCATCAACATATCGAAAATGTCTCAGACGTCGTCAGCTTCCCTGGTCTAATCCCCAAATCTGCAAGCCAGGAAACCATCGCATGCTAGCTGACGAGCACTTGCAGCACATCTTCTCATTCCTGTGCGCCAAAGCTATTGCATAATTGACGTGGAAAATGTGATCTAGCCACTTCCGCTATACAAACCCACGATCAGTATCACGCGATGATCGCCGCTAGCCAGAATTGGCTTCCAAGGGAGATCTCGAGAGTCTGGTTTCCCTCTTTTGTCACCCCCTACGAAGGTATATCCAATATTGATCAAGGCCGCGTATGCTTATTCCTAGGTTGTAGACATCATGAATTGTCGAGGCCAGGATGCAAGGGGTGGCAGATGGCGTACATACAGCATCGAGTCGGGTTTATAACGCAGACAGTCTGGTTTGCTGCATTGCAGTCGGTAGTTGGTTAAGAGCAGCAAACGTGTCGGTTAAATCTACTCTTTCAAGGTTTGTTTCGAATAGCTTACTACTTCTCGCCTTTCCGTATAATTCAGCTACACATGCAGAGATAATTTAAGTGACCTTGACCTGTACTTCGGAGATATGAGAGTCAAGCCAGGAGTTCAAGTCAAGAAAAGACGGATATAACTTCCCAGAAAAGAGAATACCCCCGAAAGAACATTCCAAGGTTGTTTCTGAGAATCATGACCTGGGTCTCTGGCCAATCACGTCAGCAAGGAGAAGCGATGTTGGCTCTAGGCATTTGTACTATAGAAATGAATCTAACCACGAGAATTACGGTCCGATTCTAAACTCACCCATTACGCGAGCCACGTAAGATCATCACTTGCAGCTAGACAATCGCATTTCGCCGAGAAGCTTGTTACGCCATTTGCCCCTGCTTACCCCCCCAAAAAAAAACAAGAAACAAGACAAAATAAGCAATCCCAGACATATAGGTGCATTGTTAGGGCTTATGTATACTCCACCCCCGGGTAGAGTGGTTGATGTATTAAAGGATAAATTGACATCCTTGGAAAGGCCTATCCGGAATCACTGATGTTACATATTCACGATTTCAACTGTCAGCAAAGAGATCGGGTATGTGCAGAAGGTTAAAACCTACTCATTCTGGATAACTATACTGTGTGACCCCCAATTGCAGTTTGGTTGTGTCTTGAATCTTGCCCGATGGAAATTGTCCGGGATCTTGGGCATATGTGGATGGAATTCCAAGGTTGGCCGTTAGCTCAATTTGCATTGTGAAGCGATCTTTCGCATTCTATCCGGACGGAATTGAACAGTGCACGTGTGAAAATTTCCAGAGGATCAGAGCTTATGGGTGAGAATATAGGTTTTCTACTGTTCAGTTGATGTTACCAAGGCTCGGAATATACCTATGCCACTACGCTCAGAGTACCTGATTAAAAACCCAAATAGTCGTATTTAATGCATTCCTGATGCCAACAAGTCCTATCAAAAGACACGAAAGAAAACAAAAACGCAAAATAAAATCAATATGTACCACCATGTATCTATCCCTTTTGTCTTGCACACGCCGTCCTCCCGATTCGCCGCAGATGTTCTTGTCGAAAGAGACAGATCAGCGGCCAAGACGGGAAACGCCGTTCCATATTCATCACGGCCATTAGGGGACTCCATGATAACCGAACCGGTGCCATAAAACGCCGAAATACATGAAAGGACAACGGACACCAAATCCATGCTGAGAACGATTGGTTCAATGGTGAGGAGGTAGGAATGGAGAGAAGAATCTTCGGTAAATATGAGTCAAATAGGGGCACGAGGTTGCTCAAAACCGAGCTATGGGCTGGTTGTTTGACTATGCCCCCTCAATCCCAATGTCATCTTGTTCATCCATCTCGCCAAACATGGACCGGGTTGGTTTCCGGCCGGATCCATATACCATCTCCATGAGCTTTGCTTTCTGGCGTTCACGAACAGACCGGAGATAATCGTATGTGCCTTCCAAACCACGGATTTGACCGTCGATTACAGACTCGACGGGTCCAAGCATGCGTCCTGCAGAATGGGAACTTGCTGCTCCAGCGGAATTGCCGTCCACGCCCATGAAGCTGACAGAATCATTACGGCGCACGAGTGGACTTACGAGTTTCCGTCGCAATGTCTCCAGATTAACTTTCAGTGTCAGCAGACGACCGCGGTGATCAACGAGGAGATGTTTATTCGCGACTGTGCGACTGCGGACGTTGGCGAGGAGGCGCTTGTTCTTTTCATATTTGCGAACGGCTACTGCGTCTGGGCCGAGGACGCGGGTCCATAGGGAACTTAGCATTTCGCCTTCAGCGCGCTCTTGGGCGTCTGATTCGCGGACGACAGTGCGTTGGAGATTCAGGAATTGGCGGTCTATGGACTCGAATAGGGCGAATAGGGCGGTTGAGTGGGTGAGTTCGCTGTTTATGGATTCTTCTAATACGGACAGGAACTCGGTGAATGTGCGGGTTATGGTTGCGCGGGTGCGCTGAGCGGATGTTGGACCTAGGACAGCCATGACGATGTGGCCGAATGCCGTTGTCGTTGTCGTTGCTGAGACACTGCCGTCTGAGACTTCACCGGTGCGTTCGAGGGCACCGAGGCGGGATAGCATGTTGTGAACGTTATCGAAGACGATTGTCGGTAGAGTACTCGGCGGTTGGGCAGAGAGGGTTTCTAGTTCGCGTTTGGCCCAGTCCATCACGATCAAGATCGAATCGATATCGGAGTCAACATTTGCGAAGAATCGAGTCAACTCTAGGGAGAGCGATTTCAGAGAGTCGGATAACTCGTCGAGCTGGCCGACGATGATAGGTGCACTGGTCATGTTCGTTCCGCGCACCGATTCGCTCAGATCCCAGACCGCAACGCCTGTTTCTTGCAAGGTCCCAATCTGTTGCACTCCATTCTCCGAATAGTAGATTAGTGGTTCAAATGAGCGCGCGAATCCAGAAAGCTTCACCAAATCCGGGATAGCTTGTGGCAGACCGGGCAGGAACAAGGCGCGCATGAATGCAACAGAGAGCAAGAAAACAACGATGGACAGTGTGGTATTGGATTTGGTGCTGGTAATGCGATCGAACTTGTTGCGCATGTAGTTGCACAGGGCAGCAATGGGTTCGCGATGCTGAACTTCAGCGCGCACTGCAAAACGGATATCTTCACAATGCGCAAAGAACAAGTTAGTGTTTCCATGTCTGTAGATCATACAACCAACATCTGACACCGAGATTCAGGCAGTGCCTACAATTACTCAGATTTTCCGCTCCAAAACTTAACCCCTCCTCCTCAGCATGGGTATGCGCCGCCTTGTTCTGCGGTGGGGGACTGGGGGATCGTCCGGTCTGTGGGGTTCCTGCACCCACCGGGAGGGGCACATTGACAGCAGCCGTAATATCAGGATCCTCATCATTTGATTTGCCCTTCGTCGGGTCCTCGACCGCATCTTCATACTGTGGGCTAGGCTCGCGCGACAGCGATGGTGATATGCTAAGACCCATGCTTGGTCGCAGTTCTAAGCGCTCATTCAGATTGCCTTTGCGCTGATAGGGCTGGTGACGATACCAGCCACTACTGCGAACGTAATCTTGCCGGCGCACGCCGGGTGGCGACCAGCGCTCGTTTGCGCCTGGTTCCTCGATTTCATCGTCGGATTCTTCAGATCGAAAGCCCGAGTGCTGTGAGGGCATACCGAACAGCGGCGAGCGGTGCGCATTGCTATGCTCAAAGTCCTCGAGTGACGCATCCAGCGACGGATGGTCGTCGAAGACATTATCTAGCTCGTCCAACATGGCGGACGGCGTAGACCGGGATTGACGCTGCAAGTCGGTGTTTGTCGCAAAGACGCAGCGCAAAGCGACGTCCTGCGATTTGGTGTTTACTAGGGACTGCTGGACACAGAGCGGTTAGTGGAAGCGCTGGGAACAGGTCTCATGCGCCGATACGGATTGGATCAAAGAGCAAGTGGAAAGCCGGGCAATCGACCCCGCGCGGCAAGCGAGTGCGATGCGACAGAATGCGATGTGGATAGGTTCTGGAAACGAAATGTATTGTAGCTGCGGAGAGATGCAGTAGATTTGAGTTAAGATATGAGACAGGATCATATGGGAAACACCATGAGATAAAGGTAGTTCATGGAAGAGAAGGACTGCGCCTCGAGCAGCAATGTGGAAGTGAACTCCTCACCTCTGCAGGAGGCTGGACCAATCCGAGTCAGGTGAAGGCCACAAGGTCGATCACGGTATCATGATGTCTTGTCAAGTACTGTAGAAGTACCGTTTGGCGGAGATATGCAGGGAAAAACAACTTCGTGTGTACCTGGACTCGTGCCTGACCGCCCATTGCCGCCCAATCGATTTCCATTCAGAAGTCTGAAACACTCCACCAATACCGGTATGGTACCTGGGTAAGATGTAAGGTATCACATCTGCATTCCTCGAATTGGCCACCCCCTTTGACCCGAGGGCCAAACCAAATCCCGAGTATGCCAGATCGTACCTGCAGTATACTACGAATAGAGATCAATGAGAAGAGAGTTAAATCCAAATCTATTGCGGGTCAACCATGGTAAACTCAGATAAAATTACAAGCCCGGTCCCTCGGATGCCCGGGAATCGGCCCACGGCGCCAAAACCAATCCCAGACGTCTATGATCTCCCAGAGACGGGGTGTCAAGAAAATGAAATGGCCGTAAAGAATAATATGAAAACACGTCAAATCATTTAAGCGGTGGACTCCTTGAGGTAACTATAAAACGCTGTTGTTAGTCCATGTGGTTGGAATGGCAAATTATCGAGTAAGACGTACGTGATGAGGTCGTTGCGCTCCTTAGCCTTCTTGAGACCACCGAAGGCCATCTTGGTACCGGGGATGAACTTCTTGGGGTTCTCGAGGTACTTGAACTGTAGCGCAATGGTGGTTAGCACAAAGAAACGCAGTAATTCAGGGTCGAATTAACGTACGAGAGAGTCCTCAGTCCATTCGACACCAGCGCCCTTGTTGGCATCGGTGTAGGAGTAGCCCTCGACCTGACCGGACTTGCGGCCCATCAGACCGTGGAGCTTGGGGCCGACCTTGTTGGCACCATCGGCCTCAACGGTGTGGCACTGAGCGCAGCGAGTCTGGAAAAGCTTGGCGCCCTTGGCGGAGTCACCTGCAGGGATGATATTAGCCTGGGCCATGAATTATGCGTCGTTGCCATGTTGGAGAGCGAGCTCGACGAGTCTAGTCTCACACATGTACATGACCACTGACGTGCAGAACACATCAAAGGTCGACATGGTAAGACCAAGACACATAAAGGGCGCCTGGAATCGGTTGTAGGGGACCTTGCGGTGCAGTTGCAGTTGTTGCTATGCAAAGATGAAAGTTGTGTTGACGTGGAGCGAGTGTCATGATGAGAGCTGAGAGCTGGATACGGGGCCTTGCAATTGACAATGACGCGAAAGCCGACGAGCGCTCGCAATAGACAGTCGTCGCGTGGTAGAATTGGCAATCGCGAGCCATTGATCATTCGCTCTCATCCTCTCCCTTTGCTCGCGCGTATAACTTTTCTCTCCCCCATGAAACCGATTCCAGTGGCAGGGGTGAAGTCAGAATGATAAGCTTACCGGGAGCGAAAGAAGCCTCCTTGCCCATTGTGAAGAGTTATTGGAATTAATAAGGAAAGGGTTAGAAGAGTTGGTATAGCTGTACAAAGAAGGATTGAAAGAAATCGGGAGAAACAAAAGCAAGATTTTCTTGCGATTTTGTACCTGGAGCCCGTCGGCTCCCGTGATCCGTTCATCCGCCAATCAGCGTTGAGCTAATTCAGCGCGACGGGCGCAACCGGGATTGCTCGTCATGTTCTCGGTGAACCTGTTGTCCCCATGATTGTCTCTGTGCTCTTGCTAACCGGGCCAATGGCAAAAATAAAGACCAGATCTAGCCCAGTACACTATGATCTTGATTCTGCGCACTATCAAAGTCTCCCGGGGCAAAGAATTTGACTGTGGCTAGCAGACCGCCACCTGTCCATGATCTCATCCCTCATCATCCGCCCCAAAGGCGACTGTTTTTTTCACTAATGAGGCTCTTGTCCCGGAAATGCACACAAATCACAAACCTCTACCCCTTAGTTCAATTTTAATTATTTTCCAGATCCCATGCACACTCATTGTTGAGAGGCTGCACTCCTTTCCACCCCTTGAAAAACTGGGGGAATGGCCTTTCTCCCGGCCCACTGGGGCTGCGAAATGCATCCGCTATTATTCGCCCATGCTCCACGGCACCGAACTTGACCTGGTAATTGTGGACCCTGAGGCGGCGTGGGTACAGTGGGTTGGCATTCGGCTAGACAATTCAGTCGCCCGGCACAACAGGATTATAGTGGACCAGATACATGTTGGCCACAGCACACTGTACATAGCATTGTGGAGAGAGTACATCGTACCATATAAGTAGCATGCGCTATACAGTCGAACTAGACACCAAGCATGCTTACGAAACCTCCATACAGAGGTCTGAAACAACAACACCTGTAGTCAAAGCAACTATGTAGATCAAGGAATACTTCTTTTTCGGGCAGAATGTGACCGAGCTGCAGGTCCCTCCGGCCCGAGTGCTGTGCAGTTCAACTGATATTCCAGAAGATCCCTGGAAAAATATCACAGAATCACGTGATATGAAAATCTCCCGTTCGGGAAAAAACACACGCCAAACCAATTTCACAGTCTTGAAAGTAGCTATACAGCAACCCACCACTACCCACATAAGCTCTACAGCACAACTGCCAGTCTTGGAAGTGTGCGAATTCAAAATGCCAACTCCAATCCCCCATTTTCTCCTCCCCCGAGGCCTTCCAACAGCCCGGACCCTCCGCACCCTCCAACACCGGAGCCCGAACTCGAGCTTCTCCACAACCAGCGCGGTTTCCCGAATGAACAAAAGCAAGCCTGAGATAAGAAAGAACCGTATTCTTGAAAAGCCAGACAAGTTCCGGCCTCCGTCCCACCCGCAGCGCATTGTGAGCCCGGCTCGCACGCCTTCCGGACAACCGGTCAACTATGGACCGCGGTTGACGGCCAAGGAGCGCGAGGAACAGAATAAGAAGCAGTATCCGAGTATGTTCCCACCGGAGGGGACTGTGATGTTTAATTTCTTGACTAGTCGGTGGATTCATGTTTGGATTGCGATGGTGAGTGGTTTTACTTCCCTTTCAAATCAGGCGCAGCCAGCTGCCCAAATCCCCATGAATATCAATGTTATGGAAGATAGGATACTAGTTGCTGTTACTAACATTTGTTTCCAGGGCATATTGACCACCCTCGCTACATTCACTTTCACCACAAACTTCAAAGCAAGCTCGCCCTTCGCACACCTTCTCCCCCCTTGGTCTGGCCTCTTCACCAGCCCCTTCGAAACGATTTCTCAGGCTTTGAGCGTCTACCGGATGCATGTGCAACATGAGTCCATGCGCGTGCGCGAGAAGCGCCATGCCCGAATTGAAGATGCTGAGAAGCGGAGACAGTATCGGGTTGCGCATGGGCTTGAGGAGCCGGCTGAGGAGAAGGAGGCTGTTGATGATCAGAGTCCTATTGCCGTTGATGAGCAGAGCCCTGTTGCTGTTGCTAATCAGGGTGAGGAGTATGTTGATTTCGATGGAAAGAGGAAGCCTGTTAAGAAGTGGCTTGGGATTTGGTAGATTGTTCCGTTTCCATACGGCACGAAGAATGGATGGGTTGGCCATGCTAGTACTATAACTTGGGGAGGGTGGACAGCCTAGGGGGATGTCGATTACACAAATGTACACATACACATTGTATACTAAGCTTTCTTTTGCATGCAGTTGCGGAGACTAAACTCCAATAGATCATGAATCATGAATCGCCATTCATTATTTTGATGTGGTATCAATTTGAACTCTAGGTACAGATCAAGATCATAGACTCAGCCAACCTGAACGCCCTCCAATCCCGCAAGGACCTCCTCACCCACACCTCCCTTCTTCAACACAGTCTTGACCATACCTGCAATCACACTGCGCTTGACTCCACCCCTCCTCGGGCGCCAAACACCAGGGATTTCCTCTTCCCCAGTTGCAGGGTTCAAGACGGCCTGACTCTCGCCCGGGGCGGTCGAACCAAGCATATTCACATTTTCGGAATTAGGAACACCAGGCTGGGTAAGTCTAGACGGAGGGTCGACCGTCCGAATAGAAAGCATTTTCAAGCCTTGGGTTTCAGTATCGCGGGTAACGGAAATAGCGAGCACAGCATCCGCGACGGCAATTTCTTCGCGGTTGGGATCGAAAATGACGTTCTCGCCTACTGAGATCACAAGCAATGTGACCGGAGGACGAACTTGTAGTGATGGGTTGAATTTCAGGCCCGCCGATGCACGCGGGTACAAGTACTCTGCGACAGCCCAGTCATCGTCGAAGAAAGGATCCTCTTCGCCCTGGGACTTGAGTTTCGGAAGCTTGGTAGATAAGAGAGCGAGGTGAGTCGTGAGAGAGAGAAGAGGAAGCGGGTATGACAAAGGCTGCGAGAGGAGAAGAACCTATAGCAAAGAGCAGTGTTAGTTCCGTTCCATGTAATCCTGACCAAACCCAATCGCTGCACCAAAAGAGAAGGAGAAACTCACATCGATATACAATCTCCAATGCCACCGTTTGTTAATAACCAATCTTCCCTTCAACCCCCCAGCCATACCCCTCTCAATACCATCCCCGTCCTTGCCCCCTACCGAGCCGACAAGACTTTCCCGCATCATCTCGGAAAGAAAAACAGGCAACGCATCATCGTCCCTAAAACCCGGGATTTCAATGCTCATTTGTACCCAAGATCCATGTCCACCCGTCGCAGCCGACGATCCCTCTGTTCCCTCGCGCCCATCTCCACTCGGTCCAAGATCATTCTGTAGCGAAAGCGATCGCGCATCAAGGGTATCAGCCGTCAAAGTCGTCTTCTCAACCTCCGCTTTCACACCGACAATAGCCTGTGTTCCGTCCGCGAAGCCGATACGCGCACTACCATTTGTACCGGGCAGAATATCGCATTCGGCTGTAAGTGGACGAAACTGTGTTGGCGAGCGGCCGTCAGGGCGAATGGGGTTCTTGGCGAGAGAGAGGGAGGTGTAGAGGTAGGAGAGCTCAGCGGCGGAAAGATGGGGAGTTTGGGAGGCTGATGAAGCCTGGCGTTGGGATGTCATTTTGGATTATTCGTGGTTTCTTGCTTCGTGTGGTATCTTTCCCTTTCAGCGGGGCAAATGAGGTCCAAATGTATCGAATATTTGTAGTTGAGCTTCGGAGATCTTTTAGATCAGGTTGATGACCATCGGTTCGGGGATGTGGTTCACCTAATTCTGGTGTAATGGGGAAACTTGTGATGCGAGATGCTGATATGCAATTTCAGGTAGAAAATTGTTATCCTGACCTCGGTATTCGAGGTTGTTTAGATATCAATTGCACGAGGCTGAAAAAAGTCAAGGTAGAGCATGCTTAATCGGGAAATTCTGATGGACCGCGGATATTCGTTGATCCGACACCGATGGTCTGTCAGGCCTTCGTCATGACTGTAAACCAACCAACGAAAGGGAGTCCGAAAAGAGCACTATGTTTATTTTATCCAAGTAGATCTGGACGTTGCATCCATGGGTCCAGTTTATAGAAAGTTCAATCTGTTGGCAAATTAAAATGCTTTTTATGAATACTATACTCTTGATGAAATGTACAAATTTTGAATATGGAAGATGGCGGAGGAGATCAGTGTTATGTATGCATATCAGTTGTATGTAATGGCCATTAAGCCGCAATATTCTATATTACAAGAGGATAGATAACCGGAAGCCAGCCAGTCAGATCAGGAGGTAAGTAAGTAGTACATGAAAGAGTGAACAAGTGGCTGGCATGAAATCCAGGGAGAACCGATCAACAAGACCGGAGCAGGGGAGAGATAGGTATGAATGGATGAGTCAAGGAAAAGAGGAAAATGATAGGCAGGGTGGGTAGGATGGCAGTAGCCAGACAATATACAAGAGACAAAATATATGGACAAAAGAAAAATGAGGCGCCATGTTCGTCGAAAATGGTCAAGTAATGCAAAATGATGATGAGCAAAATAGGGAGTGGTATATAATGCGACTTGCGCTGGTATCAATGAAGGGTAAATGGGAAGATCTGTGCAAACGCCCTCTGCAACAATATTCAAAGCAGAACAGAACTGACAAGGGCTCCAGGGAAATCCGAGAGAAAACAGGATGCGAGGCCGGATCCATCTATACAAAAGGCCTATAGGGGTATGAAAGTGTAAAAAGATGGGAAAAAAGAAGGGAGGCCGTGGCAAAGCAGAAAAGAAACGATGCTCATGCGTGGAAATCAAACCCAGAAGCCACACCATGGAGAAAATAAACAGACCGAAACCCATACGCCGAACTTGGTGTGTATCCGTTTTTGTGCGCATTTCGCCAGATTTTTTTTGTTCCTTTATTCGTTTGTGTTGGAACGAAGAGTGTCTTGAAAAAAGGCCTTTCAAGATGGTTGGAGTAGAACGCACGCGTTTAGATGTAGTTGGATCCAGATGGAATGTAGTGAGAGGATGCCTTGTTATTCCACTCAGACTCCTCGTAAGGGGGAGTTGGCCATTGACGGTTTGAGGTCACATCAGGCTTAGCAATGTGCTTGTCAGGTGTGTCGAAGTAGCTCTCACGGTGGGCTGCTGTAGGCGATGGTGTGGGATATGGGCTTGGCAAAGCGCGGGAATGAGAAGTCATAGACTGAGTTTGAGCCAAGCGCCGGGCAGCCTTACTGGCCGAGTGTAATACCTCGTCCAATAGCTCATCCTCCTCCTCGGGTGTCTCGTAGCGGTGAACGGGGTGGCTGGTCATTTGCAATGCCCGCCGAGTCCGGCTGGAGATGGGCCCTGGGTTGGCACCAGTAGTCTGGGGCATGGACTGGCGCTTTGTGATGCCACTGTCCGAGTTCAAATGCACAGGCACGTTGCTGAGGGTGGACGAGTCTAACGAGTACTTCACACTCTGAAGCGCCTTGTCAAGCTCGCTCAGATCCGAGTGCTGCTTGGAGTCAACAACGTTGGCACCATCCATGGCCATGGAAGAGCGGTTGGACCATGGAATGCACCCGGCATTGGCTTCAACATCATCAGTGGCTACTGCGGCCTGGTTACGACCAGAGAGTCTGCGAGCCCGCTTACGCAGGTGCGAGAAGAAACCCTCCTTAGTAGTTGGTGTGGTACTACCAGAACCATTCAGCATTCTCTCGGCCTCCAAGCGATGTGCGTCAGAGTAGTGGTTGCCATTGGAGTTGACCGACAGCTGGCGACCAATCTTCTTGCTAGCCATGCTGGCTTCGGACTCAGCGGCCTGTTGTGCCTCGCTGTGCGCCACGGTCGCGTTAGCTTGCGCGGTGACTGAGGCAGAGAGAGGAGAAACAGGGCGAATTGAAGGAAGAATAGGCATCGGAGCACCGTTGGCCCATGTGGCCCGCTTAGTGTTGGAGGGACGAGCCTTTGCTGGCTGGATTTCGGGAACGGTGTTGTGGGTCACAACTGGGGGTCGGACGGGGCTATCATTTTCGGAGGGAACGGGACTTTCAGAGCGTCCAATCAAGGACCTGCGGAACCACGAGGGCTTGGTAGAGAGGGTGGGAGAATCGTGAGGAGTAAGGGTAGGAGACTTGAAGCTCCGGTCGGACGGCTTGCGGCCGAGCAATCTTGATGAAGTCGAGGACTTGGGACGCAGAGGATCCACAGCATCGGCAAAGTACTCGTGATTCAACGCCTGGGTTGATGTCGGTCGGTTCTTGGGATCCCACATCAAACACCAAGTCACAAACTCAGCGAGAGCAGCGGGCCACTGGGGCTGCTGAAGAACGGTATCCATTGCATGCGGCGCCATCTTGGGGAAAGTGAAGCCCAACTTGTGCGCCAATCGCGATCCTTCACGCCATTCACCACCACCAATCTTGGCACCAGACTTGCTGTACCAGTTACCAGGGCTTCCCATAATTTCACACACACGCCAGACCTGATCCACCTCGTTGCCTCCAGGGAACAAGGGCTTCAGGGTCGCAATCTCGACAGCCATGGCACCCACAGCCCACATGTCGACTGGGGCGGAGTACTCTCCAGCGCGTAGGAGCACTTCTGGTGCCCGGTACCAGCGGGTAGAAACGTAGGTGGTGTAAGGCTGCTTGGAGTGGGTCTCACGAGCGAGGCCAAAGTCGGCAATCTTAACAGTGTATGTTGGAGGGGTAGATGGAGGGGTAACAAGGTTGGAGTAGCGGCTGAAAGTCGAGTCATTCGGGGCAGAGGTCGACACAAGGATATTCTCGGGTTTGATATCTCGGTGAAAGAAGTGGTGGGCGTGGATATGGTCCAGTCCAGACAGGATCTGGTATAAGATACCCTTGACGTGCTTTCCTTCGAAGTACTTGTGGTCACGGGCCTTCATCAATTGGTACAGGTTACCATCCATATACTCCATACAGATGTGCAGTTTGTGAGAAAGAGGGTCGAGGAAGATATCGAGGGCCGGAACCAAATGTGGGTGCACCGGCAGGGTACGCAAAAAGATGACCTCACGTAACTCCAGACACGGGCCTAACGAGTCGAAGGTCTTCTTCATTGTTTTGATAGCGACCTGCGATTCATGTCAGTATGTTTGGCGGACGTTGCCGATCAACTTTCACTACGTCATTTGATCCGTACCATAGTTCCTCGACGCGCAATGTGAGACCCAGCAGTTCGGACACGCGCAAGTGCTACGCTACCGAAACTACCATCGCCCACCTCCTTCATCACTTGAAAACGATCCTCGAGGGTGGCCATTGATGTGTTGGCTGTCCCCCGGGAGGGAGAGTCATATGTGACTGTCATTGTTGTGTATGTCTCTTAGATCTGCCCGCAGATGAAGAGGTATACTGAAGGAGAGTTAGTACCCGGTCTGGAATCTTCTTGGAATGTGACATCAGGCCTTCACTCACTATTAGTCAAGAGGGGTTCAGATTGAATATCCCGCGAGTTTTGAGAGAGAGGGAGTGAAAATCAATTGGCGTCAATGCTCATCATCCGAATATGGAGGTTAATTTTGATGAGCAAGGAGAGTTCTCCCATTTAATGACGTTGGATGCTGGTTTGCTTGATGCAAAGTAAGGAGTGACGGAGTAGTTGGAAAGGGAGTTTGTAGGAGTAGGAGGGGGAAGACGATCTGGAAGAACACAAGAACGGGCGCGATGTAATAAAAAGGAAATCCCGCCAGAATAGGAGAGAACCCGTTGTGGGCACCTTAGTCGATCGGAGGCCGAACGAAGCCCCTGACGCGCTGACAGCTCGAAGCTCTAAGGACGGGGCCGTGGAGACGGTAAATTAAACCACGTTAGGACCAAGAGTGCAGATCAGTCCACCGGGGGTCTGCAGTTCTGTATGGTGAACTGGATGTATGAGGGGATGAACGGTTGCAGGTGTGATATCGAGAGGATCAAAGGAAAAATGAATCTAGAGATCCAAAGAGCAGCAACCCCCGAATATGAAAAGAACGCACGAGAGAGGGGCCACTACACTATTGGGATGGAGAAGGAATAGAAAGTAATAATCGCGAGTAATGAGTGTGTAATGGTATGAAGAATCGAATAAGTTACTAGTTGGGGTCTAAAGTCCACACAACGGGGAAATACCGTATTTCACCAATAGGAACGGCGGCAGGAGATCAAGTGGATGCTTGTGGATTCAGAGCCCCGTTCCTGATTTCCTCCTGTGGTATTAATTAACGTATTGTCATAACCGACTTTTGATTGGATTCGATTCGATTTTTGTTTTATTTTCATTTTAGTTTGTTTTTTCTTTTTTCTTATTTTCTCTTTCTCGTTTCTAGTTTGATTTTGTGGCATGTAAATCGAACTAGTTACTTTAATAAAAGAAAAACAAAAAAAAAGAAAAAAAAGAAAAAAAATTTGACACTAGGCAAAAGCAATAAATGACGCGATAAGAGCAAAGTCCCACGGGCCCATCAGTCACGATCATCCTGTTATTTGTGTTAATCACCTATAGGTAGACTCGAGATGCAGAGAGGTTGGGCATAAACAGTGTACATCTAGGGGCGGTCACTCCCGCTGGAAGGAACCAAACAGTTAAGAGGGGGTTGGGCCGCGCCCCCGTAATTTATCCTGTTCCTAAGGATCTTCGCGCGCATTTACCGCGTCCGCATGACGTTGCAAGTGATGCTGAACAGCCTGGACCAATCTATCAGATCGTACCATAGAACAGGTCACCTTTATATAACGCATCCTCGGTATCAACTCAAATTCGATGCCAAAAAGGCAAGGGAGACTCCTGTCGTCCAGTTGACGTCTGCGATGTCGTCCCACGTCGGACTCGTCGCAAGGCTGGACCTGCTCTCCACGGCCTTTCTCCTGTTTCACTCGCCATTGGAGGAGCTATTTTATTGATCTCTCTCGTTGTCCCGGCACCTTGTCTCGCCACCTGATTCTGGATCCGAGCTTTCCTGGAGGGGCACTCTTTTTTCAGTGATGATCTCCGACTGGTCCGACTATCATTTCTCCATCCTTATTCGCCATATGGAACGAAATTTAGGTTCGGCTGGACGGAGGCGTTCGCATCGCGGGCTACTGTACGAGTCACCTAGGTACGCGGTACACTAAATGCCTTGTCGATAAACTTAAGTAGGGACTTGGCTTTTGATGCATGGGGATCATGATCACGCATATGATCCGTATGTGGTCCCGTCTCAGAGGACGCCTTGCCTCTACCCCAGGCACAGGCATTCCAGTCACACCCGGAAGTATCGCCGATTGGGAACAGATGGCGCCCCGTGATTCAGTTTCAGCGCGCGACTCAAGGGAGACCGGTGTTTCTTTGTTTCTTTGTTTTGTTTCGCACTTCTCAAGAAAACATCCCGTGTGGGAAATTAATGACAGCGGTCGATCGACATCCCTGCCCCGGGGGAGGTCATCCGGACAAAGAAAATCATATCATAACTTTGCTACAGTAGGGACCATGATCCACTTGAGAAGCTCCAGGAACCCGAGCCAGAGCCATGGGAAGACGATCTGTCCATCGCCTCGTTTTTTTGTTTATTTCTATTCCTCCAACGCAAAAACCAACTATGATAGGCTAGTGAGAAATTACGAAAATACGGGTCATGTTTCATGGGGCAGAGGGATTATCTTGATTACCTGCAGGAATCGCACCTGTCAGACGGCGACGAACCCTGGGGCGACCGTTTGGCCCGCAAGGATCCAGGATTACGTCGCCCCCATTCGGTTGCCCTTTTTTATTTTTAAATATTACCGCCGGTGTGGCTGTCCGCATTTCTTATTGTCTCTATCAATCGCCTGAAGGTGGTACTCTAAGCCCCTTTTCTTTCCCCCGTTTGTTCCAAGGATGGGGACTTAAGGGCCGTACCGACGGAGTACGGAGTCCCAGATCCCAATTACAGCAGTGGGCCTTGGGGATGACAAAACAAAGCAAGACCCAGTCGTAAGAACTCCCCACTTATGATAGCGTGGACTACTCTTTAAATGGGAGAAGCTTGGGCATCATCACAGACGAACAGGGCGTTGGCGAATAATTACAAAACAACGCGTATCATGTACCCAATACAGCCAAGTACCAAGATGCCCTGGGCCCAGCCACACGTTCTCCCGGTGGAGCCGGTACTCCGCGTGTACCAGGTACCATACTGTACTCCGTACTGGAGATCCTGGCGAAGTCGGTCTGTACGCGCCAACAATGCCATTGGTGGAAGGAAGCAAAAAAAGGTGGATTTTCCATGGTGGAAAACATAACAAAGCACCAAGTGGGTTTGGAGTCCTGTTCCTTCAAAAAGCGGTGCTCATCACGCGTGTTCATTGCTCGAAGCGCTCTGGCGGTGGATCTAGCGCTACACCGTCAACTCGGGGGACGACGGAATCTCCACCGCGTGGACCTCGTCCAGGCCCGTCCCTCGTACCCGAGTGCAGCGTTGCACAGAGGGGGGATCGCCTTGCCCTCGCCACCGGGCCAAGGGCCAGGAATGGAACTATTTGGAGCGCCAAACCGCCGGGTTCCGTTATCGTCTTCTCTGGACCTTCGAGAAGGTCATCTTAATATCACCTTGGCCCTCACCGGGATCAATAACCTCACATCTGCTATATTGTGACCACTCCCGCAAATTGGCTACTCTCCCCCTTTACCAAGTGGATGGTGGCCACACACACACAGCCACTGCCCTGCCCTGCTTTTGGTTTCCCTGTTCCCCAGGGGCTCGTCCCACCCTGCCCTACCCCTTACCCACACAAAATTCTCCGAAGCGAAACTCCCGCCACCAAGGATCAGAGGCTGGCAAAAGCACATCCGCGATGCATCCGTACTGTAGGCTAAACCAACTTAACCAAGTCCCAAAGTTCGACCCACAACAAACGCCGACCAGAAATCCCTACATTAGTGCACCCCTTTACTTTGGTCGCCGGGAACCTCATAGCAACCCGCGAGCGTATCAGAAGCCAGATAGATCCCAAAGCACGTTCTCATTGCCCCTACTACCGATGCTAATCGCCGATCCGGAAAGGGGGATGACGATGTTATCGAAAAGTATCCACAACAAGCACGAGGGGACAACCACTCTACATCGTCCATCTACGCAGGTACATGTAAATCCCGACTCCGCCATCACCGAAGTAACGCACGCTCCCTGAGACTACTCGTTTCTGGAAGGTCATTACCGTGCTTCTATGGAGACGGGGAGTTAACTGCCCGCGCGGCCCCTAGTCGCTAGAAGAGAAGGCTCTAACCGTCTACGGATGCTATGTCATCAACCCAAGTGGACTTTGAAGTGGGGATAATCCCATGCGAAGTTATGTTTCTTGGCTTAGTTTATTTCTAACAGAGGATTCCATGAATTAATCTAGAATAAGGATTGCCCCTGGTTTGAATGAGGTTTCTGGAAACTTTTGCTTCCCGTCCCGGATTTGTGGAGGCCAATCAGCTTTCTTAGGAGCGGTTGGACCGGAGATTGATGCATGTGCTTAAAGGTAATGCACGAAGGAGATGTAGATGTTTGTTTGGACATTCGGTCGCCTGAGGCTTTCTCTCCTATTCCGTTGTCGGATTTGGAAGCATTGAACCTTTTTTTAGACCATCGCTGTACGTTTTAAAAGGAGTTGAATGGGCCTGTACGGAGTTTCCCATTTTGTATGAAGACCGACTCCACTCTTCTCATCATGCAGGGCACTCGGGAAAGATCAAATTCTGAATTCTGAGAGTGTCTAAGGGCTCGCAGGATTTTCTTTTTCTTCCTCGTTTGGGGCGTAGAATACTGCTCTGATTCCTGTCTGGATCATTCTACTATATGCCCATCTATCTTTTCGTCAGATGCACATTGGACTCAAGCTTTGTTCGTTCGGAGCTCTGGAATGACCATGCTTCAAGTAGATTTGAACATATCTTTCTGGGCTACATAGGCGCTTTCTTCACTGGCATGGGCTGGATCTTTCCCGCCTAGTGACCGTGTTTGATAGATGCAAAACGTAACATGGACTTCCAAATAACACTACAGACCCGCCTCCACGAGTGACAAATTCTTTCTTAGCACTTGCACAAGCGACAGGCTTGTCTAAGTTAGTCTCCTAATGCATCCAGTTGCAGTTCACTGAAAAGTGACCTGCGGGAGGTTACACATGTACGTCATTCTGGACTCTAAGCCTGCAGATATCAGTCTCGCCAGTTCCTTGTACTGCTATCATGAGCAGCATTACCGGATTGCTGTGGAGTAAAGCATTGCATAAGCTAGCTGCCGGCAGCTTTGCTTTTTGATAATGAAAAGAACCATGGCTGCCATGGACAATCCCTTCCTGTCGGCAAAGCTCGCTGGCACCAATTGCGTACATCACATCAAACTGTTAGCCCTCATCGCCGCGGCGATGCCTAAAAAGGTGCCAGCAAATTTTCGCCAACGGAGATAGTAAAAATGTTTGCCATAGCGACTCGTAAGTGAGCTCACCTCGCTTTGAATTCAGATCTTGAACCTCTCAGCTTCTTTCCCTCGTTGTGAATGATTCCCATCGCCTCGCACCCACCTCACGTCCCTTTGTGACCGATTTTCTTTACCTGAGCCACCAGCATACCATCCCAATCATGAGTGGCAACCTGTTTGCTAGGAGAGATATTTGGGACTACGCAGGATACGAGCTGCGTCTAAACCGCCAGTGAGTAGCCCACCCGATACCCCCATTGATGACTGGTCAAATTGACCGATCACCCATAGGGACCTGGACCCGAACCTGCCCGAGCAGTAAGTTATCAATACGAGATAGCCATGCATGAGCATAGACACTGATAAGTCTTCATAGAATCATTTGCTCCCGATGCTTGTCCGAGCTCCCACAGCAGTGTTTTTCGGCGACTCAGCTGGCTCACCTGAACGATGCGCTTGACACCCAGGGCACTAAGGTGCTCCATGCCGAAGGTGACTTCCAAGCCAAATGCTATAAATGTATTGATGACAGCAAACGGATCGAATACAGGTGCCGATTCTGCAATGAGTGGAAACCTGTGTGGTGGTTTGCTCGTAGTCAACATACTCGTGCATTTCAGCAATCACATTCGCAGCCAGTGAGTAGATCATCTTTTATCTCAATCCAATGTCTGTCCTTGGTTGGAGCTAATATTTGGGTTTTCAGGTCTGCATGCCCTGTCAGGACAAGAATTTCGAAAATATCGGTCTTAGCCAGCTGCGACTGTCGCCTGCACCGGAAGCCGAGCAGGTGCCGGGAATAGGACTGTCTTCTCGCACGGAAATCAGGTCGCCGAATTTGATTCTCGGTTGGGATGAGGAAGAAGGTTTTGCCAGTAGTAGCAAGTCGCCGCCCAGTTTGATTCTGGACTGGGATGAGAAGGAAGGCCGCCTTTCTAAGGGAGACTCACCCGATTCCTTTATGGACTGGGAGGAGGACAAAGACCCTTTCAGAAAAGGGAAAGAAATTGTTCGTAGGCAAGAGCCTCTTTCCAGGGAGGAGATTGAGGACGCTCTCAGGGCATCTCGGGAGACCGAAGAGTTCCTGTGATGCAATTTCTCTCTGCAGCCAGAGTTCATTTGTTTTCGAAGCTTCGTGCCCTAAGCCTGATCTACAGCCTGCTCTCGGTGGTTTATTATGACTCAAAGAGAAGGAGCTCCTTTGTTTTCTTTTTTGTTTTCGTCTCGTGTCCCTGGAACGGTCCACGGGTATTGACGGTGTTCCAAGGGTCGGGAGTCTCAGCATCCATGGTTCGTTAGGTACCTAGCATAAACGCTTCCGTTCTCTATGGTTCCTAGGGAAACAATGAACCTGTTTTATCTTGTTTCCAATGTTTGTTTGTGTACTCCGTACAGGGTGGGCATGTCTTAAAACATCACCAAAAATATATCTGTGGATCCACCTGGGCACACTTTGGGCAGCAGAAACTAAAGGGGATATCGCCGTCTACATCTTCCCATGCCATACTCGACGCACGTAGAAACCAGTTTGACAGAGGTAAAATTAGGTATTTAGCCTTTTAGAAGCGCTAGATGATGTTATATCCTGCAGGTCTACCAGCATGCACCATGATTGGCGATGAAGCGCCTTAGTAACTTTGTGCGGCTTCCATGTTGATTGGACTCGAGACCGATGCCAACTGTCGGATTAACCGACTTGCAGTCTTCTGCATGGCTCCAGATGTGAAACGGGGCGCTGGCTCATCTTGATAGGTTGAGAGGACATCGCAATCTATGCATGGAAAGATGGAGTTAATTAGATTGCCGATCAATGACGCTCCCCCGACCATAGCAATATGACATGACGGAGAATTGTGCATGTTCTGTGGCACTTGAATAGATTAAAAAGCGCCACATCAACGTGACCTGGATTCCTCGTTCCTAAGCTCCAGCGCTCGAGTGCCTGTCGCACCTGAGGAAATCCGGTGACGTTTCAGATCGCCACTTTCTCACCTTTCCCCACTGCCCCGCCATACGGAATTTCTCTGCCTTCAACTTTTCTTTGCCTTCTACTCTGCTTGTGCCCTGGTTTCCTTGGCGTCAGCAGAGAGGAAAATCCTGAAATCCTTCCTTGACTTGTTTCTCCATGGCCTACGATGGATACCAGTCACCTCCCAACTCGGGCTACCAGGGAATGGGAAATATGAACACGGATCCTAATGATAACCATGGCTACACGCCGACCCCTCCTTACCCCTCGTACTATGAATCCGATCATATCACTATGCCTCAGCCTCAGATGCCTCCCGCGTCATCGGCTCCTCCCCCACAGAGCTACGAATACCCTGAGCCATCTCGTCCAGGCAACTCCAACTCGGGCCATATCAACGACGCTGTCAGCTCAGCCGTGTATAATAACGCAAACTCCAACTCCTACCTCTCACCGGAAGTCCTGTCCCAGATCACTTCCACCGTCATTCAGCAGCTCAAGGCGTCCGGCATGAGTGACATCCAAGGCTCCCCTCAAAACACTCAATCCCAGTACCCACCTCCACCCCCACCTCGACCACAGTCGCAGTCACAGGCGCAGCAGCAGCCCTGGATGGCGCCGCCAACCGATCTCCCACTTCGCCCTCAATCCGAGTCCCCATCGGCTCCGCTTCATCAACGAAGTGGATCTATTCCGCCCCCAAGCGCAATGCCGAATAACTTTGAGGTTCCGCAGTCGCAGCCATATTCTGGCTACTCGAGCGATACACGATCCAATTCGAAAACCTCGCCGGATCCGACCCCGCGTAGAACTGGTTCAATGTCGAGTCAGGGGAGCGTGAGAGCTGAGGCGCGGCCAAAACCCCCTGATCGAGATGCGACGGTCATGGAAATGACCACACTGGAGAAGGTCTGGGGCAAACTGTTTGAAGATGATAAGCCGACACCGAGACTTGGACAATTCTTGCGCGGCATTGCGATGCATTTGGTACATTATCACTCCCATTTGTGGCGCGAGAGTGCATCGCTGATTATATGCAGATTGAAGATTACCCGCCCGGTAATACGCTTGTTATTATTCCGCAGAAGCTGCAGAAGTTCTACGCAGACACCAATGTGTCGCCTGATGCTTATCCATGGCAGGGTGGGTGATAATGCTATTCCTTGCCAATACAACGTACTAATCGCACCGACAGATATATTCGATGACAACACTTCTTCAATCTCTAGGCTATTCCGAGAAGTCAAGGCTCAGCACCACCTTGTGCAGAAGGATGATCTTTCAGAGCGACCTGATATTCCCGGCTTGACACCCAAAGGTTTCGAGACGTGGGCGACACTCATGATACTAGCCCACCCAGACCGCGAGTATGAACGCCTGCAGAAGGCTGTACTCAACATGCCGATCAGCAACCCAGACGACAAGAAGGAACGATTTCCCAAAGAGATTCCCCGACGCTTGTTCCCCGAGTTCGCTGATCTGAAGCTACGAGAGGCTACCGAGCTACATATCATGAAACACTGCGGCGTCGATCTCCCTCGCATCACCGATGAAGAACGATCCAAAGCGAGCCGCCCGAAGGCCTCCCCTCCTCTCGGCAGCGGTCGCAGCAGTGGTCTCAGCAGCCCGAGAAACGCCTCAACTGAACGAAGTCGATCCTACGAGAGGGGCCGCCCTCCACCCTCCGCTTCATCGTCCACCGCCATCCTTGACGATGAGGACGAAACTATTCCCCCAGCCCCCATCGAACGTGAGCGAAAGCCTTATTCCGCCAACCCTGGCGGTGGAAAGGTTTACGATGAAGTCGGCAATCCTCGCACCCACAGGGATTCCTTCACGCGACCATCTGATATTCCACCTGCATCCACTTCCAGCCACCGAGTCTCCACGATACCGCGCTCTCCAACCCGGGACTCCCTATATGCTCAGCGTTCCGGTTCCGGTCCAGCTCCCTATCATCGACACTCGAAAGGGCACTCGCGCACATCGCGCAGTTCCTCACGCAGTATCGATGGATACAGACACTCCGAAAGTGACCTGCTAGGCCGCGATCATACTCCGCGGTATGGCAACGTGTCTACCAACGATTTATACATGGAGCCGACCGCCATGTCACCTGATGCTGATGACGCCCGTTATCATGGTTCGCACCGTAATAGTCGCACTGATGAGGATTACTACCGTGGTTTGCTTGGTGGACAGGGCGGTGGTCCCAAGTATTACTGATATTTGCAAGCTTGTCACTTGCCCTGCATTTTCTTATGCGCCTACTATGCAGGATATTTCGTTTGGATGAAATCTTTATCTCATTTTGGATTTATTTCGTTTTGCTTGAGTCTTTATTGATTTTTGGCCTTCGTCCAGCTGGCGTCTCGTATGGCATGAAGATACCTCTCGGTTTATTATGACGATTGACGACTCTCATGTTCAACATTGTTTTTGGTACATGCGTTTGAAAATATGCAATAGAACTCTAATGAACATGTTTATGTCCCGGGCCCTTGCTAGCACCCTCCAAACAATAATGCATCTCATATACCAATTCAAGCACTCCATCCTTTCGAGGTCTATCAATTTTTTTCCAATCTGGACCTCTTCCTCTCCCAAATCTCTTTCATAACCCTAACACCGTCTTCCCTACAGACAGCAGCCTCCTTCTCCCGTTCCCGCTCCTCACTTTGATATATCCTGGCAATATGCCGTTCATCCTTTCCCTCCCTCTCAACCCTCCTCTTAATCTTCTTCCGGACTCTCTCCCTCTCCTCTGCAGCCCGGATATCCCCTTCCTCGCCCTCCCGACGTAAAGATTCAATCTCCTCGTCGAGTAGAACCCACGGCACAGAAAGAACCTCAACAAGATATTGAAGCCTTTCAAAAACGAACTGCATTTCTGCGTTTGTATCGCGGATGATACTGAAGCGTTCCAAATGTAGTTGCATGGTTGATCGGAATGAGCCCAGCGTTCCCTTGACTTTGATCATCGTCCCAGGTATCAGTGAAGATATATCGAGGATTGACTGGTCTGTTGCAGTGATATGAACTGTATCGTTCTGGATGATCTTGTCTTTTGACCTGTCACCCTCGCCGATGCTATAGGCAGTTGGGCCTGTTTCTTCTTCTTGGCTGCCTATACCTCCAGTTATCTGGGACTGAAGCTTTGACTGAGATACACCAGGACCAGAGCTGGCATTCATTGCGGTAGACTTTGAATCTGACTCCGTGTGCTTTGGGTCTGTTGAATGTTGAACCGTTATTTCAATCGTGGCGCCGCTGCTATCATCCAGTGTGAGGATTGTGCGGCGGAAAACTTCTGTTCTGGCTACAATGAGTCCTGCCACTGTCACGAAGCGGATTGGGTGGTTTTTATAGAAGAAGACTTTCTGGCCTGGAAGTCGTTAGTATATATTCGAGTCTTCAACAATATATATGGCTGTCCGGTGTCACTTTGGCAGACTGGGGATCTTGGTAATCAGGATGGACCGTTGGAACAGAGACACCACGTTGATAACAAAAAGCAGTGACCGCTATGTTTATAAAGGCCAAAAAAAAGATATGTGTGCATCCTTACCATCAAAATTCCTCGGTTTCTGTAATCGATGCACATCCGCTATCGCCATTTTCACCCAGGTGAAGTGCGTTGGCGAGGCTTTGAAACAAAATGCAGGGTAGATGATGGATTCCACATCATCAACCGTCGCCATTGGATCATTTTCTCGATGGAGGTTGGACGTTACTCGGTTTGGAATGAAGTCAATTCGGAGTTGAATGGGCGGGTCACGTGAAGACGCGACTATATAAGCAGTTGGCGCGTTTAATTTCATGTCCTTAGTTTTTTATTTTCCAATGTTAATTTGGTATCTTTGTGTAGGAGGGTACCGCTTTTAATAAATTTACATGGGTACTTACATGTGAATATAAGTCATAAGATGCGTTATCCTAGTTATCATCCAAGCTCTCTTTAACCTTAAAAAGTACAACTAACACTCACTCACTCAACTCCACTCCAACCTTGCATAATACATTTCCAATGTTTATTTTACTTTACAGGAATTCGACCAGTAATTCAATTTAATAAATGATGGTCTCGCCCTCCATCATTCTCTTCTTCGGATTCCTCGGGGCCTCCGTCTGCCTTTCGCCATCACCTCCCACCTCCCCCAAAGCCTCCTTAACTTTCTCCTCACAATTCTCATGCCCAGCCATAGCGACCTTCAAAATCTCCTTCTCAAATCCGCGCACATACTCCCACTCAATCCCCGCGCTCTCAAGCATCTTACACCCCTCACTCTCCCCCACAAAAGTCCCAGGCTCTTTAACCCCAAAGTAAACCTTATGAACACCCGGACGACCTCCCTCCCTTGTCTTCGTAATCCGTTGAACACAGGGCGCATTGCCCGACAACCGCTTTCCGCATGGCTCCATCGTGACATACATCACGAGCTTGCGACCCTCTTCTACGGGTAGTACGGAGGCGACTTCTTCCTCGGGGACGTTGTGAACGGCGGCAAAGTTGGAGAAACAGCATTGCTCGGCGTGGGTGTTACCGGCTAGTTCCATTGTGTAGCCTGTTGAGAGGATGCGGTCTTCGGAGAAGGTGGGGTCGTTGTCCGCGCGGGAGATAAGGATTGCGCCGACGCGGAAATTGGTTGGGCGGGGTGGGGATTGGGAGGCTAGGACTATGCATTTGCGCATGTAGGGTCTGTGGGGGGCGTTTGTTGCCATGATGTTGGTTTGGGGGTTGTGGTGGGTTGATATGGCGTAGCTGCCAGCTGGTGTGCGTGAGCAGTAAAGAAATTTGGTGTTGGGGAACGAAGAAAGAGGCTGCAATGGTTCTTGACGATTTTTGAACTCAATGGATGAGATTGGTAGGGATGGTTGGCTTGGAGGTTTAAATAAGAAGAGTTAAGGTGAGTTAAGATCGAAGTGGGGAAGCTTGTTGCCTATGACGGAATGATCATGAAATGGTAATGCGGTCGGCGCGTCAATTTCGCGTCCCCTTACCGCGCCGAGTCTTATCTTCACCACTATTTCTCCCCATCCTCACATACACCCCTCCGGTCCAATTTCGCTTTTAGCACTACTAGCGATCAGAGAGGAACGATGACGAAAGCCACAGAAAACGAGCGAATCCCTGAGGAGCCGCCCTCAGTGGAGGAGGACCTCTACAAGATCCTAGGTGTCGAGTCAAACGCAACCCCCGAAGCAATCAAATCTGCCTACAAAAAGAGTGCATTAAGGCATCATCCTGGTATGTCTTCGTCAGCATTCCCGTTAAGGCTGTGTATTATCCAGGAAAAATCTAACACCCCAAAGACAAGGTCAGCGAAGATGCCCGTGACGCAGCCCACGCAAAATTCCAACAGATCGCCTTAGCCTACGCCGTCCTATCAGACTCACGCCGGCGCAAAATCTACGACCGCACTGGAAACACTGAAGAGGTCCTTGGCGAAGATGGCGACTTCGACTGGATGGAGTTCTACCGCGAACAGCTCTCCGCAATGCTAGACACAAAAGCGATTTCCGACTTCCAGAAGAAATACCAAAACTCCGACGAGGAGAAGCGCGATTTGTTGGAGGCTTATGAAAAACACTCAGGTGATCTGGACAAGATCTATGAGTCGGTCATGCTTTCCAATGTTCTCGATGACGATGAGCGCTTCCGGGCTATCATCGACCAGGCTATTGCGGATGAGGAGGTGGAAGATTACAAGAAGTACTCTCAGGAACCGGAGAAGAAGCGAGAGCAGCGCAAGAAGCGTGCGCTGAAGGAGGCCAAGGAGGCAGAGAAACTAGGCAAGGAAGTTGAAGAGAATAAGAAGAAGAAGTCTGCTGCCGCATCTAAGGCTTCGAAGGGCTCTGGAGGTGGTGAGGATGATTTGCTGGCTTTGATCACTAAACGGCAGCAGCAGAGAGGTCAGGGATTTTTGGCACAGCTGGAGGAAAAGTATGGCCAGCCTAATGGGAAGAAGCGCGGGCCTGCTGATGAACCTTCTGAGGAGGCATTTGCTGCGGTTGGGGCTCGGAAAAAGTCCAAGGATGCGAAACCCAAGCCAAAGAAGTCCAAGGCGTAGGCTTGGCGCTTTTGTTTTTGTATTCATACCCCCAATTACCGCTATGGTCTTCATGATTTCCAACGAGTACTTTGTGCTTCAACTTTTCCACATGGGAGTTTGGTTTGGGATTGTACCTGGGATGGCTGATTCTTGTTTTTCTTTTACCTGCACTGGACTCCCTAGCTACCTAGCACGCTAGTGTGACGGACCTATTCAGAGCAAAATTAGCGAAAGTGCGCAATGCCTTTGTTTAAAGAAGCACATAATTCAAATACCAATATAGATAGCCGTTATATCAACCTGGTCTACGTACTCCAGGTTTCCAGTCACTTTGAGTGTCAAGAAAACTTTGTGTCTGGATAAATTGAGTACAGCATGGAATTATGGTCAAAGCATTAAGATGTTTCCCTTCAATGTTTCTGACATGGCTTGGATTGAGCGATTTGCCAGAACGGCATGGTACACATCTCAATTTGTTTGTTGCGCGCCAAATATAATGCAAATATGTATCATGAATTCATCCCTCTAGACTATTCGATGATCTACGTATATCCAATGGGATTGAAGAAACTCAATGCTGTGTAAGTATGCTGAGACTATTTATCCTCAATAGCATGAGTCTTAGCCAGGGCTTCCTCTCTCCATCCCCAACCCAATGCCAATGCTGCACCAGGACCAAGGGTGACAGTAGTCCCCACCAAAGCACATGCTGACTTCCACCACGAAACAGGTACCCCAGACTGCTGCAGCTCCCGGAACCTCAGCCCCAACCAGATAAAGCCGGCACCAAGAGAAAATATCTCGTCGTATTGCAGAAATCGCGCAATACCTTGAGCAAACGAGGTAACAGGCTGTGCGTGCTCGAACAGACCGGGTAGGAAGATTGTGGCCAAAGACGCACCCTGAGGAGCAGACCAACGAGCGTAAATGAAAGACAGCCCTGAGATAGCAGCCAATGAACCATAAGTGCAGCGGGTCCAGAGCATGTTCGTTTTGTGATTCGAGGCTGTCTTTTCTTTTGCTTCAATGTTGGATCTGGGCTTTGCCAACAAGCGGAGCGGGATTTGAATCACTGGAACTACCAGCGGGAACAATTGCCACACTGCATTGATAGATTGACGAGATTCAACTGTAGAGGCGAAGAAATTGGCAAAAGTCGGAAGGTAGTAACCGGCGAGCACAGCAGGCAAAAGTGACTTCAAGGCATCCGTCTTCATGTTTCGATTATCTCCTTTTAGCGAAGAAAGAGGTGAGCGGATGTACTCAATTGCAAAGTATATAGGGGCGATCTTTCCAATTCCCTTCAGCTGGAAAGCAATTCCAGCAACTATGGGTCTGCGTTAAAAAAAAAAATCAAAACATTAGTCCTAGCCACAAAGTCAAAACATCAAAAGTAGCATGCGAACAGTCCTTCACGTACAGAATAACTTCAAGTCCCGATTTTCCCTGTCGATGGCTCTCAAGTAGCCATATTGTGTAGACTGGGCCACAGTCGGCCAGGAACGAAACCATTTGAGAACGGGATACTGCATCGGATCCACTGATAGATGGCAGGAAGCAAGTAATCAAGGGTGAGAAGAGTCGGTCCAGGAAAGGGAAGTTGTACAACGATCTGGTTAGACTAACAGTCTCTCCATTGTTGGATGTCCAGATTCCCTTGCGAAGTAAAGCGATCAAATGCGGTAGAAAACCGTCCTTCGCAGATCCCATGATGCTTCTCGCAGCCATGGCGCATCCAATGAGGGGAGAGGCAGAGATTGCTCGTCGCCAGAGTGTGTCCTTGTCTTCCTCGGGAATCTCATGAATAGGCATGGGACAATTCAACGCTCTGGGGGGCAGCGGGACACAATCGAGCCTTTCTGCTCCAGAAAAAGATTGAGACAGGCGTTCTACGAGCCATGATGCTAGATGAGGCAGTGCGTGAATTGCCATCAGTCTATCCTTGAGTGTTGCGCAGGCTTCCAGTCGAGTCAAGGCATTTGCTTTGATGCAGACTTCTTTCGCCCGCGGCTGTCGTGCTGTCTGCCAATCAGTCAAACAGTTTTTGATGTCTTTGAAGGGAACCTTTCCGTTGGAAGAACTCTGGACAAGCCGAGTCAGGTGGTTTGCTAGCGATGCAGCACTTTCTACCGCGTTGTTACCACCTTGACCCATATTAGGAGTCATCTGCATTTTGTGCAATGTCAGATATGTTCGATAATGAATGAAGTTACACGACAGTCCTATCATACCTTGTGTGCAGAATCCCCAATGCAAACGAATCGGTCCATGCACCATTTCGTATGATAGGCTTCTTCCAGAGCCAAAAAGCTCTTGGTCACAGTGTTCTGAAGAACGGAGGAGAAAGGGACCTTGTCAGTAATCGGCTTGTTAGAGTACTGAGCAAGCTGCTTCTCCATGTCCTCTTCACTATAACGAGGAATTTCAGATCCCTTGTAGACTTTGTCCAACTTGGTGAACAAAAACCAGAACACACGGCCGTTTTTGCCTACAATGGTCAGTGACGAGTAGTCTTTTCCGTATGTCCGGTGGCATTCTCCTGGGAGTAGCCCCGGAGTGGCCGTCGATATTCCAAACACGCAGGAGTACTCGGATGACATGACTAGAGTTATCAGTATGCGCAAAAACAGCCTTCGGGATTAAACATACTGGCTTTCTCCTCTTTCACCTCCTTTTTCATTCCAATGGATTCCATGTGGTGCCACATCTGCTGTCTCACGGTACTTCTCACACCGTCAGCTCCAACAACAATATCTCCTTCTATCACCGACTGATCGTCGCAGTGAACCAAGACTTTGGTTGGCAAGTGTTCCACCTTGACGACTTTCTTGCTGGTATGAACTCGGTTTTGATTGTCTCCTAATCTGTTATACAGAATTTCCAGCAAGGCCCGGCGATCGAAAAATGATATAGCGTAGCCATGCCTGCATAAAGTTAACGCTATCCAGTGCAGTCATGTTCCTCCGGGCAAAAGAGGCTCGTACCTATTATGAATAATCCGAGGGACATCATTTTCCACGATGAATTGACCAGTTTCTGTCCAGTAAATGCCCTTCACCAAAGGCTCGATGACATCCAGGATATCATCAAACACACCTAGCTGGTCGAGGGTACGAGCACCATTGGGAAGAATTCCAATTGAAGCGCCTACTTCAGGGGCAATTTCACAGTGTGACTCTAAAACAACATATTCGATATTGCTTTTTCCCAAGCAGTGAGCAAGAGTCAGCCCCGCGACTGAGCCACCGACTATAATGACGCGGAATGGATTTTCACTCTGCATGCTGGCGGTAGGCAATGGTTTGAATTGTTGCAACTTGAACCCTAGGTATTTATACACTAGCAGCCAGGCTCTCAAAAACGGCCCCCATTCAATCCCTTTGCACTAGTCCTATATCTCTATAGAAACAAGCCTGGAGGCCCGTGGGGCTTCGTGGATGGCGTATACCGTCTCCGCCTGGTAATTAAGAAACAAACCATGGGATACTCGGCTATGGGCTATTTCGATCTTACGGGTGCCGTTGACAGAGACCCACTTGTAAAATACAAGAAATCCGAGAAACCCGAGAACACCCCCTTCAATAGAGTAGTCAATTGTGATCCCGTCCCGGCATGATCTCTGAGTCCAATTCACTTTCTCCCAAGACTCAAATTTCAATTCACTCGGCAACGTGTATCTCCACGATGGGGACGAATATGGTCACTGGTGGTCTTGGCAAGCCCGGTGATCGAAAGAGAAGAGATCAAAAGCCTCGAGTATTACAGTCGTGTACGTTGTGTCGTCAGAGAAAGTACGTTCAAATCCTAGCAAGCTTGACCTTGACCGCAGCCCCACCCTAATAATATATACTTATGTATGGTCTGAAACATAGCTCATCTATCTCATAGGCTACGATGCAATCGCAAAGTACCCTGTGACAATTGTGCAAAGCGGAATGAGGAATCATCTTGTCGGTATGCTACGGCTCTCTCAATGAAGAGTGCAAATAGGGGGCCCAATCTGCCTAGTCGGGTGCACTATTTGGAGGACAGGATCAAACAGCTAGAGAAATGCATTGGGCAGGCGAGTCCGACCACGAGATTCAGAAATGTCACTCCCGATGACGACATGCGCATGCAAGGCACTCACAAATCTAGCCCTGTGGATGGACTTCTTCTCTCTGGACCAAGCGGGACGCGATACACTAATTTTGCTCATTGGCAGACTATCATGAATGCCGTCAGTGTCACCCCACCTTATGCTTTGCCGTCAAGCCTCTATCTGATATATGGTTCTATAAACAGACCAGAGCACTCAAGGAAGGCAGTCCAGGCTCTCATACAAGTAGTGGAGCCCATATTGATGAATCTATACGAACACCCAATGGACCTTTCTTGCTAGTCGGATTGTCGGGGAACATGTCAATCAACGACCTTCTGGCAGCATTGCCACCTCGAGACATTGTTGAGAGCCTAGTCTCTATCTATCTTAACTCAAATGAACCATCTCTAAGTATGACCCCCTTGAATACGTCCGAAATATGGTACCAATTTTACTTATTTAGCTGACCACAAATTCGCAGACTTTATTCATCGTCCCACTTTCAAAACCGAGGTTCGCTCTAAATGGCTGCATCCTGAGCCAAAGATAGTATAAACTGACTTCAAAAAACCGGCAAAGTGCAATCATCTTTGGGAAGATCCCACCAAAGTCTCTCCTGCATGGCTGGCATGTCTATACGGCATTTTGTCCTGCGCAGTGTGGATTGATCACACCACAAACCAAGCCATGTCCAAGATTAATGAAGTCCCAGGAACTTTTGACTTCTATCGAAAAAGTTGCGCTCTCTGCCTGACAAGTTCAAATTATACCACCCCTGGTCGCTATAAGGTTGAAGCCCTTGGGCTTTATCTAGGTATTGAATACCTGTCCAGCAATAACCTGAAAACAGGCGTTATGGTCCTGTTGGGCATATGCATTCGGCTAGCCATCATGATGGGTTATCATCAAGATGCCAGATCATACCCCCACATCTCCGTGTTCGAAGCGGAGATGCGTCGACGAACGTGGCTATTTCTGCAAATGACCGATTCAATTGTGTCATGCCAAACAGGTGTCCCAAGGGTTATCTCAGGAAGACTAGGCAACACCGCCTTACCCCGAGATCTCTTAGACACAAGTTTCGGACCAACGACTGTTGAGCTACCGCCACCACAATCTGTATCCGAACGGCCCACCAGTATCACTTACATATTAGCTGTCTGGCGATTAACGGCAATTTCCAATGAGATGATGGACACGCTCTCCTGCAAAACATTAACATACAATGAAACAATCCAGCTAAATCACGACCTTGAAGTTGCCCGAGACCACATCCCGCCCCTCTTACGCATGCAGGCAACCGACCGCAACTGCCCAATAAAAGATAACTATATCATCATTGAGCGTCACAGGCTGGAAATCACATTTCAACGCGCTCGGTGTATTTTGCATAGGCAGTACCTATTGGCAAACAGGACCGAAAGCAAATATGACCATCTCCGCAGCACGTGTGTCAATGCGGCGCAGCGAGTAATCGAACTCCAAATCAAGTTGTTCCAAGAGATCTTACCCCGGGCTCGGCAACATCGAAAAGCTTGGTTTGGTGCTTCCGTATCCATCACCGATTGCTTGACAGCCGCCATGATCATCTGCTTTGAAATCATGAATCTGTCGCAAGCTGAACAAAGATTACATGCTAATAGAACATCCGGGCTTATCGATTTATTGAGAAATCTATATGACACCTGGAAGATTGCCCCGGAGCCGTCATTTGAGACTTCTCAGTCTGCCGATACGTTAGCCGCAATGTTAAAACTGGTCCAATCGGGCAATTCAAATGTGACTTTGCGCTCTTCGGGTCCGGTTCATTCCACCGAACATGATGAACAGGCGCCACCTGGACCTTGTTCGGAGCCTTCAAGGGAAGAAATGGAAACGCAAGATTTCTCGACCCTGGGGTGCTTGCAGGATTTGTTGAATACGGATTGGGCATTTGAGATGTTTGACTGGGTGAGAAATATCAGTTCAAGCTATTTGATATGCGTCTGGTTTCATTTGCTGATCATACTCTAGAGTCTCTGGGATCGTGAAATGCATGAACTCAATGGCAGCATTTCAAATAATGGGATGTCTTGAAAATCAACCAACACGAATACGAGAAACATGAAATACCTTATTCTGGGGGGTGTAATTATTGACTACCAAGAGTTGTCTCATTTGTGTCTTCATTGATTCCTTGATGACCAAAATATGTGTCTTCATTCTCTGCTTTGTCTCTCATTATTGTAGTTTTTGGGCCTAATACAGATACGGCTTGGAAAGAGAAGAGAGACAAAGGATGAGAGGAGTTTGCAATATATAGAAGAGAAGGATTGAAATTGTAACCAAGAGCGGGGGAGGGTTTATGCTCGAGAATCGCGCCTTCCAAGGTTCCTTATTTGGAGATCTCGTGCCTTCCATTTGGTGTGTGAATACATATAATGCAAACCAATCCAACACTCTCGAAAGCACATCTTCATAAGCCGAGCCGAACCACCTCAATAGAATCCATCCGACTTCCCCAGAGAATGTCGAGGAACGCCGAGTTGCGCCGAGTTGCCGAGTTGTTCGGTACCGCGAATCTCCACTTTAACGGTGCCAACCGATTAACGTCCAAGACGAATGACTAATTCCGGAAATTAGTGGGGATTCATCCCGCGGAACTACATAATTATGCAATCCCGTGCCGAGTTCCCGATCATGCGGATTTGATACATCTAGAATTTCACTTTCTCTTCGAGCGCAATGCATGAGTGCGATACCCAAGTAATATATCAAAAGTTTGTTGATTTTACTGTTCATTTCATGAGATCTGGGTGCCCGAGAAACGCCCTCGGATAGGTCCATCATGGTCGCAGACCAATCTGCACATTTCGAAGATGCCAAGGAACTTCAAGACCAGAGCTATATTCCATTCTGGCGATTGTTGGTTGATCAAAAAGTCATCACCAAAGAGGTGTTGCATCATCAATATGACGGTTCGGGGACTGAAGATGACCCCTATGTCGTGCAGTGGTTGAACGTCGACCCTCGGAATCCCATGGAGTTCAGCATGGCAAGAAAGGCCATTGTTACTTTTGCTACTGCCGTTGCGACCTTCGTCATATCTTTGACTTCTTCCGCGTACAGTGGTAGTATGCAGGGTGTTATCGATGAGTTTGATATTAGCAGAGAAGTCGCGACTCTTGGCCTGTCGTTGTTTGTATTTGGATTCGCCGTGGGACCGTTGATATGGGCACCGCTTAGCGAGACCATTGGTCGGCAAATCCCATTCTTCGCTTCCTTTCTTGCTCTTGCTGCCTTCTCGGCGGGGTGTGCGGGGGCCCAGAATATCCATACTTTGTTGATTCTTCGGTTCTTTGGGGGTGCTTTTGGTTCTGCGCCTCTGACGAATGCTGGTGGCGTTATCTCGGACATGTTTGTCGCTAGACAACGAGGACTGGCGATGCTTTTATTCGCGTCGACTCCTTATCTAGGTATGACCTGGCTCGGTATAAGGAATCACTTTGATGATCAGTGCTAACTGACTCACCAGGTCCTGCCCTCGGGCCCATCATTGGTGGCTTCCTCGGTATGAACGCAGGGTGGCGATGGGTTGAGGGCTTCCTGTCTGCTTGTGCAGGCATGGCTTGGATTTTGATGGCGATTCTTGTCCCTGAGACTTATGCACCGGTGCTACTCCGCAAGAGAGCCGCAAAGTTGTCCCTCCTCACAGGCAAATGCTACCAAAGCAAACTCGATCTGGAAAGAGGTAAAATCTCAGTCGGCAAGCGGCTGAAGACGGTTTTCTCTCGACCTTGGGTGCTTCTTTTCCGTGAACCCATCGTTCTTCTACTCACATTCTACGCCGCCCTTATCTACGGTGTGCTCTACATGCTTTTCGAAGCAATTCCTATCGTCTACGAGGAAATTCGCGGGTGGAATGCCGGCGTTGGCGGACTTCCTTTCCTAGGGGTCATGATCGGCGTGCTCATCGGTGTGGCCTATACCGTGTGGGATAACAAGCGATATATTAAAACCCAGGAAAAACACAATGGGTTTGCTCCACCAGAGGCTCGCCTGCCCCCTTGCATGTCCTCTGCTGTGGCTATCCCCATTGGCCTCTTCTGGTTCGCATGGACGAATTCTCCGTCAATTCACTGGCTATGCAGTGTCGCAGCCTTGGTTCCATTTGGTTTCGGACTGCTCCTCATCTACATGGGAATCGTCAACTATCTCATCGACTCTTACACCATTTACTCTGCGTCTGTCTTGGCAGGCATGTCTGTTTTCAGATACACATTTGGAGCTGTATTCCCCTTGTTCAGTTCATACATGTACACGGGTCTGGGTATTCATTGGGCCTCATCCATTCCGGCCTTCGTGTCGGTATTGTGCATGCCGCTTCCATTTTTCTTCTATAAATATGGTGCACAGATTCGGCAGCGATGCAAGTATGCTGCCCTATCGCAGAAGCGCCTCGAGACTCTGCGGCAAGCGTCTGTGTCAGAAAAGGCGCCCGTGCAATCTTCTGATGAGGGAGCCGACAACCAGCGAGGACTTTTGACAAGTTCCTAAGGACTGGGACAAAATTGGTGACTGGTATCGCATCACGTTTAGATCGGCGCAGTGCTGCACAATTTTTCGTTGCATATAGATTACTTTCCATATATTATGATAGAACATTTTCAGCGATGAATTATATAAGTTTTCAGCACCATACCCATAGCTAAATACATTCATTTTGTTGCCAATCATTGTATATCTACCCAGACAAAGAAATAGAGATGATGTGAGCTTAAAGGATCAGTGCATTGTAGATGTTGATTTGGGAAATCCGCCAATGTAAAAGAGCAAACAATGGCGGAAAGGAAGGGAAGAAAACTAGAGAAAGGAAGAAGAAGAAGAGACCGAGGAATAAATTGCTTTGAATACCCTTCAAAACTGGTACTTGCAAGACTGCCTGCAAGATTGGCGAAATTTCTGGTATATAATACCGTATGAATAGCCTCAACTTTTCTCTTGGCCACTTTTTTATTATGTCTTACCACACATTTTCTTGTGTCCTTCATCCTTTATCATGAAGTTCCATCCTCCATGACATGATCCATCCTTGATCTCTTCATCTGTCAACACAACAGCGGCGAATTTGTTTACTTTTCGTCAGGTCCATGCTTAATGACCTCGTTCATCAACAAAACATGATAACGTGTTGAATCGTTTCTGCTGGATGGCATATTTCCTTGAGCTACATCCATCAACACAAGTCTTTCACCACGTCATTATTCTGTCTTGATCCGAGTCTTTTCTGGACAGGCGTCACTCAGCTACCAATTACATCCCATGAACTACCAAGCTGAGTGTCAGGACACATTCAGTCGAGGCTTGGATCAGATCCCGTCGACATCAATAACTCGGACATGGTTTTCCTTTCAAAAATTAAGGACACGAGACACAAAATCACTCGACATCAAAGCAAAATCAAAATCAAAATCAAGATCGAAATGTAACCAAAACCGAAACACAAACCAAAACCAAGACCAGTAAACTTTGCAAGTCATGTGGACGAGCCAATGATCAATGTCAAGCATGCGGTGAGAAAGCACCTGTCCGACAACGCGCAGTGCCTCGTCCAGGCCAATACTGGTACTGTAAAGACACTTCCCTTCTGCCTGCTTTGCCCTGTCTCCTCCAGTAAAAGACTATAGCACCACGGGGCCAATTCACTACCTCAATCATCACCCTCACAAGGAAACTTGCCAAGCAATCGCCAAATTGTGCGATTAACTCACATCACAATTCTCAAAGCCCTTCTCGACTGTCATATTACAGTTGGTGGAACAGCTTGTACTTCTGCCCATTCGCGCTTCAATGAATGAGCCCGTCTTTTTTGGTCAACACCGGGCCGCCAAAACATTGATTGAACCTGGGGACATTGCAGTGAAGAATTACTCAGTGCCCGGTGACTTTAATGTATCTCATTGTTCAGTTTTCTGAAGGTCATATGGTCTTTGCATTCGAAAGCTCTTACATTCTTCAAACATTTGCTTCTTTTTTATTCCATACTTTCGACTTCAAATTCTTCTTCTATGTAGGCTGCTATGTAGGGATGCCCTATGTTAAGCCCTAGAAAGCTCCCTGTTTCCACTGGTTCTGTCATCGCTAGCGCCACTAGTTCCATTTGCATATTGATATACATAGACGCCCGTTGGGCATGAATTGGCGATCCCCCTTTTATGGGTCCCAAGTTTGGTATGGAGTCATGGCCATTTTCTTCATACCACCAGGGCAGGAAGCCGCGTCTCACAGCACCTTCCGGTTATTACTTGCTATGCTATGGTACCGTCTTTCGCTTCAAATTCTTTGACTGTCTTGCATATACCAGTGTTGATCCTCCGAATTCGACCACTATCATTCCTTTTCTGTGAGCTTATACTTTGAGCCGTGGTTTCCCTAATCATTCTGGGGTGCTTCATTGATAACTTGTTGCTGATAAACATGCATTTCAAGATTTGCGGAGTGCATAATCGTCATAAGGTAGTCGATCGCTCCACATTCCATTTCGTGGTTCCGCATTCTTGTTGGTCGAGCCGCAAACCGAGTTCCCCACATCAGGAATCATCTCCGCCGCAGGCGGACTCGCACGAGATGTCGTACCACTCTGGACGCATCTCCCCCTTACCTCCAGAGAATGTGTCAAGGGAACATACAACTACCCCAGAACAACAATCCCCCCCTTCCCCGCCAAAATTATCACACAAAGAGCAAAAATCGTCGCTGAGTCGCGCCGTCCAGAACCTGCTTAGCACCCCGCAGTCTGCAAGGGGTGCGGGCACTGTCAGCGGGGCTGTCCTATCTTCACGAGATCGTGGGACTCGCAGCCCAGTCGAGCCTCTCTTTTCATCGCCACTCCGTATCAGCTCATCTGCAATGGCGTCTGCCCCAAGCTCCCCCGAAAGACATAGGGCCGACCCTGACGATCTGCCCCGGAGATCATCCGACCAGTTTTCGAGAGAGACGGACCAGCGTCCTTCGACGGCACCGGCAGTCGGACAAGAGGAAGACTTGAGACCGGTGACCGCTCCGGCTAGCCCGGAACACGCGGTTTTCAAGAAACATAAACCACAAGGGCGGCGTGCAATGGCTGCAATGATGTCGGGCTTGGAGTCTCGCTTGCTTCCCAAGAGTTTCACTCGTGGGAGAGATTCGAGCCGCGGCTCGAGTCGGCGTGGCTCCTCCGTGGACTCTAGGTCTCCTTCAGCGGGCTCGAGGTTTGATAGATCTCTATCTCCGGGTACCCGCGTCTCCCAGCTCAATCGGTCTGAGACGGCCGCGGAGGAAAAGTCGACTGAGATCAATTATGACTCGGCGCACAGCAAATCAGAGGAAGTTTTGTCGAAATTATCCGGAACCCCTAGTCTCCCGGACTACATCAAACCGACGGAGGAGGAGCCTGGCGAGCGTCTGGCAAAAGATGTGTTTGACAGCGACAAAAATCTCATTGAAAGCAGTGACGAAGACGAAGACGTTTCAAGCGATGAGGAGAATATTCCTGGAGTACAGGTGGTCCATTCTCGAGGCCGCAAGAAGAGGCCGACAGACATCAGCTCCATCAGTCCTAGTGATTTCAGGCCAAAGGATAAATCCCAAGACACGGAAGAGCGTATGTCAAGCTCCTCACTCCTTCTACGCATCATCCATATGTATATTAACCTGCCTCCCAGAATCGTCTAGCGCCAAACCCGGCGATACCAGGGGAAAGAAACCTAGGAAGTCGGCATTAAAGGCGGTGATTCATCCTCAGACAAGTTTCGACATCCCAACTCCGGCTACACAATCGGTAGCTGGCACGCCTTATGGATCAGAGGATGAAGCAGAGCGAGATGACATTCACCGTGCGCAGCAACTTGGTATATCAATGTCTGCCATTGACAATCGTGTTCCCAATCGATCTATTCGCACGATAATTCGTGGTAACTTTGCGAGCCTTCAGGAAGAGGCCGACGGGGGACGTCGTCGCCAACGGAAATATTTGGTTGCTACCGATTTGAGCGAAGAATCAGTCTACGCTCTAGAATGGACTATTGGAGCCGTTCTGCGAGACGGAGACACCATGTATGCACTGTATGCGGTGCATGAAGATGCCAATACCTCTTCTGTGCAGGTTGGTGAGGGAGCCAAGGCCATGCAAGATGCTGCTGCTGTCGTGGGGACCCAGACGAAGGAAGCTACCCAGAACGCTAGCCGTTATATTCTGGGTCGGCTGGGTCCAGGAACTACTAGCAAATCGGGCTCTGTCGATGCTCGTGCATCGTCTCTTGCAGAAGCGGAGCGAGTCAAAGCAGTCGAAACAGTTTCCAATACGTGTGTGAAACTGCTGCGGAAGACACTTTTGCAAGTTCGCATCGCTGTGGAGGTCATTCACTGTAAAAGCCCTAAGCTTATGATCACTGAAGCTGTGAGTCTTCTCCTACAACTGGTATAGATGCGGATCAAGAAACTGACCTTCTTTAGATTGACGAACTTGAACCTACTCTTGTCATTGTTGGCGCTCGAGGCCAGAGCGCCCTGAAAGGGTAAGTTAAGCCCGTTCCAAGTGATGTTCACTTAGATCTAATATCCAAACAGTGTACTTCTCGGTTCCTTCTCCAATTACCTACTCTCCAACTCATCTTCTCCTGTCATGGTTGCCCGCCGCAAGCTCAAGCGACACCCTTTCAAGGGTAGATTTAGCAAGGACTTGCGCCTGAGCAACAATCTCAAGACCCCAAAGAGCCTCACGCAAGCTAAGGTTGACTGAGCATGACCTATATTCTTTCTTTGCACTCTTTCTTGCATTTTCATGGGGCACGCAAAATGGGCATTGTTGGATCTTGATATTCTTAGACAGCCCCTCTGGCTCTCCTCTCATCCCCCTCTTGATACCCTGGCTTTATCTTCACGACTTGATGACCCTGGCTTTTGCCAATTTATTCTTTGGAAGTCATTTAGAACAAATGCATTTTGTTCAAGAATCAAGAACTACTACTATTCCGGTGATCATCATCCAATTGTTTCTTGTAGACATGAATCTACAATATAGATACATCGCATCTATTTCAGTCAATCTCCACAGCGGATAAACTGCAAATTGCCCTAGAAATCATGTTGATAGTAATAAAGCTGATATTCATCCGAGATCCACTGCTTGTCGTCAGCCATCACGTGATGCGTCACCGCCCGAGCTGTCGACAGCTTGGCCAACCTTCGAATCGAGGCCCTCCACCTATCCCCGGAAAGCTACACCCCACCTGCTTTCACTCCCATTCCCCTACCTGCGTCTATCGCTGTGTCTGCGGAGGATCCGATTCGCCCACCATGGCCGATTTTGTCGACCCCCGGATGTCCTCCATCAAGCCCCGCATCCGCTACAACACCATTGGAGGTATTAACGGACCGCTGGTCGTCCTTGATAACGTGAGCTGGCCCATGAAAATGGCTTTAGAATATCGGGGAATATATACTGATCCTCTATGGATGGATTAGGTCAAGTTCCCTCGTTACAATGAGATTGTGTCCCTCACTCTTCCCGATGGCACTGAGCGCTCCGGTCAAGTGCTGGAGGCCAGAGGTAAGATCGCCCATTATCCTGCTCTTCGGGAACACCTATGACATTCCTTTGATACATGAACTGATATTTTTCTTTGCTTGCTACAGGAAGCCGAGCCGTTGTGCAGGTGCGCGCCAATATTCAATTCCCTCAAGCCCCCTAACGAGCTAGCATTAACGAGTCGATTCGCTAGGTGTTCGAAGGTACTTCCGGTGTCGATGTGAAGAAGGTATAGCTCCATGCAATATATGTCTATACTACATGATTGGCTGACTCAATTTCAAGACTAAAGTTGAGTTCACTGGCCACAGCTTGAAGCTGGGTGTGTCCGAGGACATGCTGGGTCGAGTCTTTGACGGTTCTGGACGTGCGATCGATAAGGGACCTAAGGTTCTGGCTGAGGACTACCTTGATATTAACGGCCAGCCTATTAACCCCTACTCTCGAGTATGTATCGCTGAATTTACATCGGAGCGTCCGAGAAGCTAACACAGCCGCCATAGGTGTACCCCGAGGAGATGATCTCCACCGGTATCTCCGCCATTGATACCATGAACTCCATTGCTCGTGGACAGAAGATTCCCATCTTCTCCGCCGCCGGTCTTCCCCACAACGAAATCGCTGCTCAGATTTGTCGTCAAGCTAGTCTGGTCAACCGGCCAACCAAGGATGTTCACGATGGTCACGACGACAACTTCTCTATTGTTTTCGCCGCTATGGGTGTTAACATGGAGACTGCTCGTTTCTTCACTCGTGACTTTGAGGAGAACGGCTCTATGGAGCGTGTCACTCTGTTCCTCAACTTGGCCAACGATCCCACTATTGAGCGTATCATTACTCCTCGTCTGGCCCTTACCACCGCCGAATACTACGCCTACCAGCTCGAGAAGCACGTCTTGGTTATCATGACTGATCTTTCCGCATACTGTGATGCTCTGCGTGAAGTTTCTGCTGCCAGAGAAGAAGTTCCCGGTCGTCGTGGTTACCCCGGTTACATGTACACGGATTTGTCGACCATCTACGAGCGTGCTGGACGTGTCGAGGGCCGTAACGGATCTATTACTCAGATTCCTATTCTAACCATGCCTAACGATGGTAGCTCATCCTTGCACCTCCTGCTGATATCAAAATGCTGACTTGCCTCCCCCAGATATTACTCACCCCATTCCCGATTTGACTGGTTACATTACCGAGGGTCAGATCTTCATTGATCGTCAACTTTACAACAAGGGTGTTTGGCCACCCATTAACGTGCTGCCCTCTCTATCCCGTCTGATGAAATCCGCTATCGGCGAGGGCCGCACCCGTAAGGACCACTCCGATGTGTCCAACCAGCTGTACGCCAAGTACGCTATCGGTCGTGACGCCGGTATGTCTATCACATGTAATAAAAACATCACAAGTCTTCAATACTAAACAATCCAAACAGCCGCCATGAAGGCCGTCGTCGGTGAGGAGGCCCTCTCCTCCGAAGACAAGCTCTCCCTTGAGTTCCTCGAAAAGTTCGAGCGCACCTTCATCAGCCAGTCCCCATACGAGTCCCGCAGCATCTTCGAGTCCCTCGATATCGCCTGGAACCTCCTCCGCATCTACCCCAAGGAGCTGCTTAACCGTGTCCCCAAGCGCGTCCTGGACGAGTTTTACGCCCGCTCGGCCCGCAAGCTCGCCGCCAAGGATACCCGGGATAACTCCACCGAGAACCAGCTTGTCGATGCTTAAACGAGCGTGTTGTGATTCATCTCGGGTTTTGTTTGTTTCGCGAGGGTGAATGAAAGAAGCGCGTGGGTTGTTGGTTGGCTTGACTGGCTTGGCTTTTGAGGAACTATTTACTTATGTTCGAGTCTTAAGTTGAGACTTTGCTGGGTAGCCAGGCCCTGCATGATCTCTGATCTTTGTCTTTGTCCCATTGCATATACTCTTCTGTGCGGCTGTATCTGATGTTATCTTTCTTTTCCTTTTTTTGATCATGATCTGGATCCTGTGGTTTCGTGTCTTCTGGTCAACCCTCAATCTACCTACTTTTGGTATCACTAGAGTATAAAATATTTCGTTGTAGTCGAACAAATTGTTCTAGTTTTGCCGACGAGGCATATGCTTTTGATATTGCTCGTTTTCAATTTTATAATGAGTGTACAGTGGTATTCCATGAATTTGAAACCCCCCACTTCGGCCCATATTCCATATTTCTGCCGCGTTTTCTACCAGCCAAAACCTTGGGTATTCCGCTTTCTAATAGCTAGTGTACCAACCATCTTTATCAATAACCTGCTTCACCCGATTAGGCATGCACTAGCTAGATGCTCTAGCATAGCAGATGCAGCTCAAATCAAGCTTCTTGCTCTAATATATTAATTGCAGCATTTCATCATTGTCTACCAAGTATACCTTTGATTTCAGGGTGTAGCTCATAAGCCCATGCATTCTTAATCATGGTTTACTTAGATGAAAAAGGGGGCTAAGTCATAAATTAAAAATTCCCAGTCAGATAACCAGTCAGGTATAGTGCGTTCGTTAAAGCACAGGCGCGTTATCTTAATTGGAAATAGCACCTTCAACTCCATTCATCAAAGTAGGTAGCACGCGTTGAGGATTACCTATCGTTTCGTACCTCCACAGGGCATATCATGGTCTTTATAAATCGGGGTAAGTCCAGTCCGTCGACCAGAGTCAGAAAAAGCAGCACAAAACATCTGCGAGGTAGGCTCATGACAAGAGACTAGGTCGATACCTCGAGCTGCGAATTGATCTCTTAGTCGAGTAAAGTAAACTCATGACGAGCCCCCTTTCCGCTCTGGTTAGTTGAATCATCAGACCAGAAAGTCATTGTCCATTAGCAAGTCCCACTCGCGGTATCGCATTTCCCCCGCAGGTCGTCATTGAGCTTGGGCTGTAATGAGCTCTAGTCGTTCAAGAACAAGCCATTTTCAATTTTTTTTTTTTTTTTTGCTCTCGTAAGAATTTCCAAAGCGTTTGCCTGGAGATATTATGATCGAGACGCTTAAGGAGGTGGTCATTTTTGATTCCTGGGTCTTCAGAAATCGCAGTAAGAAGCATCTTTCTATCTTCGTCTGAAAGCTTCTTTGGGCCACCAGGCCTAGGAAGAGTCTCTTGCGTAGGGCCTCGTGCGCTTGCTCTAGCAATTGTGGTCTTAATCGTGCCCATTGGGATATGAGAATAGCGTTTTTGGATCTCTTTATATGACCAACCAATTGCTTTGAGCTCCACGATCTTAACGCGCTCATGTGGGGCTAGTTGACGACGTTTAGGGGTCTGTGCAACGTTGCTCTTTGTGGTAGAGTGGTCTTGTTGAGGTTCATTTGTTCGAGTTGGAGGCATCTTGTCATATATGGTGGTATATGAATCTAAGCAACAAAAGAAGCGCGTATATAAATAGTTGGCGTGTTCTACTAACATTTTTGGTAAGTGGTTACATACGGTAGGCGGTGGGAAAAGAGCGGTCAAAGGTGGAAGTTCATATCCATGGGACGTCACTGCGCCATAGATTATTCCAGTGTTATGGAGTCAAGACTGCATCGATCATACGTCGCCGATAGCTTTCAAACCTAAGAAGTCTGGAGCTACCCGCTGGAATCAAAGAGCAGGAAGCAGTACTTATGTGACCTTGGGACTCACTTTTGTATACAAGTTGGAACAATTAATCTGAAAGCCATGCGAATAACGTCGGATATTGTCTTAACATGTGGCTAAGAGGGTAAGGTAGATAATAATACAAATCCATAGACAAGACAGATCAGCATTAAAGCCGCATAGTCAACGTAAATGGAGAAACCCGCAAAAGCAGATAACATCTCAACATATCCGAGGTTATGAAAAACAGAATGCGATGAAATCGATACTACAGCCGAAACGCACAGCATTACCGCTTAGTCTTCTTACGAGGAGCAACAACCTTGAATGCAGCGCTGCTAGCTTCCTCCTCGCGCTGTGTAGCAGCGGCAGCAGCAACACTAGCAGTGGAACCCTTCTTGGCAACCTCACTCCAACCACCGGAACCGCTCTGCTCAGTGCCATAGGCGCTGGGAGAGATGGGGTCAATAACGCCCTTATCGGCGAGCTTGCGGCGGCGGATGAACTCATCAGCGAAGCGGCGGCCATCCAGGGTCTGGGAGTTGGCGTAGACAGAGTCGGAGATAATCTCGGCTTCGGCGGGGAGGAAAAGGAGTTGCTGGACGAAGTCGTCGACGTTGATGTTGCTGTTCAGTCCCTTGCCGAGAGCGAGCTTAGCCCACTTGGTGAACTCTTCGACGGCGCGATTGGGGTTGGACTGGGGGACACTGCCTAGAGTCACGGTGCGAGTAGTGGTGACGGGGCGAGGCTTGGCAACAGCGACGGAGGCGAGGGGAGAAGTAGCACTGGTTGAGCGGGGGCCAAGAGGGGCGGCGGGAGGGGCCTTGGCCTTGCCGCTGGCTCCGACGGTGGTCCAGGCGCTAGAGCCGACAGGGGCAGTAGCGGGAGAAGCGGCAGAAGGAGCAGGGGCCTTGCTAGCGAGATCGGCGTAGCGCTTGCTGGCAGATGCGGGAGGGCTAGGGGTGGCTGTCTGGGCGGCGGCGGCGGCGGCGACAGCCAGACGTTGCTTGCGGGCCTCCTCTTCCTTCTGGATCTGAGCGAGGGTCTTCTTGGCGCCAGTGTTGGTAGGAGCAGGCTGAGTCTTGGTGTTCCATGCGGAGCCGGTGGAGGTAGGGGTAGCGGGAGATCCGCTGCTGGCCCAGTTGGCCGACGAGGGAAGGCCAGGGACGATCTGGGCCTGAGCTTGGCTGAGTCGTTCTTGTTCAGCGAGAAGCTGGGCACGACGACTGGCAGCAGCAATTTCCTCACGCTGGGCAGCATTGCGAGCTTCAGCTTCTTGAATTTCTCTCAGAGAGGGTCCCTTGGGAAGTTCATTGGCATCCTTAGCCCAAGGAGCGACAGAAGTGGGCGCGGCATCGATGGGGGTTTGAGTCTGAGAACGAGATCCGGCAGCGAGGGCATCAGCGACATGCTGACGATTGCGCTGAGCAGCCGGGGCAGGCAGAGGCGATGCGGATGGTGGCGGCGGGAAAGGCTGGGGCATAGCATGATCCAGCTTGTTAACTCCCCACACGGATTCGGAGTTGGCCTGGCTTTGCTCTTGCTCCTCCTGCTGCTGACGTTGCGCAGTAGCAGCCTTCTGAACTTGCTGGGACAAGGTCAAAGGAGGCTCCTCGGCAACGGTCTCGGACTCTGGGCCTGTCTCCAAAGAAGCAGCGACAGCAGCAGCCTCGGCTTCAAGTTGCTGGGAGGCAGCGGGGTGAGTGGGAAGACCTTCAGCGGTGCGCATGCCCAATTCACCTTCCTGGGCACGCAGAGCGTGGAATTGACGCAGGCGTTCCTCACGAGCCTCCTGGTCGAAAGGATCGTTGGCATTAGCCTTGTCGAACTGCTCCTGCTCTTGCTGAAGCTGAGCACGGTCCTGGAGCATGGAAGCTACCTGCTGGGAGTGCAAAAGGCTATCAGGCTGGCGACCACCGATTGCGGAGGCTCCGCCGAATGCAAATGGATCCTGTCGGATGTTCAGACGATCAAGAAGGGTAGGAAGCTGATCCTGTCCACCACCGAGATCGGTGCCAAGCATACCAGGTCCAATGTTGGGCAAGCCACCTTGTCTGAGCTGAGCAGCACCGTCAAAGAAGCCAGGAACCCCTTGAGACTGCTGCTGTAACGGAGCCTGGATGGGGGAGGGTTGGTACGCGCCAGGCGAGGCAATGCTGCCAAAGCTAGGCTGGCTGTGAAGGCTATGGGCGCTAGACTGGTGCTGGAGCTGGGGCTGCATGGATGAACTGCCCGAGCCACCCATCTGCTTCATGATAGCCTGTTGCTGGGCGAGGTGTTCCTTCTGGCGAGCCATCAGGTACTGCTCTTCCTGCTTGCGTCGCTCGAGAGCATTCTGCTGCTCAGCGGTCAACGTAGTGCCAAAGCTGGGGAAGCTGCCAGGGAACGGGGGCTGAGCAGAGCCCTGGGTGGTGGTGCCACCAGTGCCAGTCCACGGAGTAGCATTGGGTTCAGGACCATGGAGGATGCCAATCTGGGGAACAAGGAAAGGCTCGCGAGAGTTCCCGATGCGGCGCACCAGCTGTGCGAGCGGCTCAAATTCTCCATCTTCAAGCTTCTTAATTTGCAGATCCGGGCTGAAGAACCCAGCCTTGAACCAGTCGTGCATTTCAAGGCCAGTCCATGGCCCTTGAATATTGCCCTGCGGGTCGCGGTAGATCCAGCGCATACGATCAGGCATGACCATGGTGCGCTGCTGGGCAGGAGGGACAGTTCCGCCAGGAGTCTGAGCCTGCGTGGGATCTTGGCTATAGTTGACTGGAAGAGAGTCAACAGCCGAGGCGGAGGTCTGAGATGCAGAATTCGATCCAGGCTTGCTTGCCAGGCCAGGATCAGGTTGACCAGATAGGTCACCCAGGCCGACAGAATCCGGCCGCCCTTGGTCATCCTGCATGGTCGACGAGAAGAGAGCACCCAGCTTGCTTCCCCGGCCGATGCTTGCAGTCCCGGCAATGCCAGCATGCGGGCTAAAGAGGCCACCGCCTCCCAGCGTAGACAGACTTGGGGACTGAAGGTCGCCCATCGTGCCAAAGATGGGATCACCGAATCCACCACCAAAAGCAGAACGCTCGCGAGTCGGGGTACCGATAGCTCCTCCGGAGGGCCAGGCGGAAGCTCCACCGAGAGATGGAAGGCCACCCAGGCTACCAAGACCGGAGAAGGGTCGATTGGCATTGACGCTCGAGTTCTGGCTGCGGTCGACACTGGGAAGGTCCATTCCTGAACCAGCCCGTCTCATCGATCCAAACGGATTGGAAGGGTCGCGCAACCCACTGAGTCCGGGGTGTTGGGGGTGCTGAATGTCCGAACCATCAGTATCCACATCCTCCCCTTCCATTCCTCGCTCGCCATGAGGGCTTTGATAAGGGTTGGTGTTGGTCGGGCTGGTCGGTTCGTGCCCCTGGAGCAGGCTCGGCGTAGGGTTTCTCGAATTTTCCTGACTCTGCATCAACTCTCGGAAACCGGGAATGCTCGAGGTCATGCCAAAGGCACCGAACCCAGCATCCTGACCGGGCGCCTCATCATCTTGGGAGCCACCAAGAGCTGCACTGCCACTGCGAGGCTCGTCAAATGGATTAGTCTCGCTCCGGCCAGCACGATTTCTCACCGCATCTCCCCAAGGCGACTGCGCACGCTTGCCGCCATCATCCTCCACTAGTCGTTCGAGACCAGTGAGGTTTTTCTCCTTGATGGATCCCGCAATATCCTCCGAGCTGTCCTTCGAAAGCAGGCCCTTGAACCTGCTCTCACCCCGCAGACTTCCATACCCAGGCTTCTTCTCCGCCGTGGGGGTTGTGGCAGAAGCAGAGCCTGAACCAAGGGAGAAAGCTCCAAAGGCACCCATCGGAGAGAAATTGGCACTTGCCGAAGCCGATGCCGGGCCCCATGGGGAGCTCGGGCCGACCGCCGTATTCAACGGATTGGGATTCATCGGGTTCGTGGTGCTGCGCTTCAAGGAACCGAAGGGAGAGGCAGCATCGGCACCTTTCTCGTCCGCTTTCATGCCCGGTTCTCGGAAGTCGGTCTTGCGACGTAGAAGCGCTGGAGGAGGGGTAGAGGTATTCGCTTCGTCACGGAAAAAGCGCGAGCTTGAGGTGGTAGGAGACATGGGGTTGCCCACGGAATCACCCGTCTCCCGGCGTCTCACACCCGGACGGTTGGTGGTGGGGGAGGAGGTATTGTAGTTATTAATGTGGCCCTGGGTGTATGAAATTGACCCTTTGCGACCTCCAGGAGTTGGCCCAGCGTTTTCCTTCTGGGCGTTCGTTGGTGGGGGCTTAAGAGGAGAATTGACGGACGCGGCGAAGAACTAGAAGAATTTTTCCGTTAGTCTGAAGTTCTCCCACAACCCCAACCTGGCGTATTAGGGACCCACCTCTTTCTCACTCTCCGTCATATCATTCAGGCCTAGCGGTTCAGCCTGACCACCATGGTCCCAGCACACCTCGGGCCCCGCAGAGGTCTTGTGGTCATCCCGCTTTCCCCACGCTCCATTCACCGAGGTCGGCACCATGTGAGGATCCCAGTCGGCCACAAAGTAGTCCTCCACGTTCTTGCCCAAGGATCCCGACTCCCGCTGTACCTTATACAAGTCTATCAGTTGGTCCTTGGAGTATCGAGCATCGCCGTTCCGCACTGCACTAGACAAGGTATTTGAGCTCATGTGCGGGGGAATGTAGGCCCCAGAGGTGGGAGTCGAGGCAGATGCTGCATGGCTGCTCTCCCGAGTGTGCGTAGGGTTGGTAGCAACGGAAGGGCGGCGGAAGGTCTGGGTGGCTCCGTTGATGCGGGATCGAGACCTACACCAAGTTAGCAACGGATATCTCGCTTTGTGACGAATTGAGCGTCCGCCAAATGACCAGTCTGTTTAGACAGGGCTTTCCATCCACGGTGATCCTGGGGTCTGGGGGAAACGGCCAGGGAAAGACAGGGCAAGACTGCGTACCATTCTCCACCAGCATTTCCATCCCCTCTTCGACTAGGGTCCTGGGTGTTGCCGGCGGCGGCGGAAGCGAAACTCGACGGGAGTGGTGTAGGCATTATGGAAAGGTTGTTTTGGATGGACGGATGATCCCCCACAAAACGGCCGATTCTAAAATAGTTCGTCGCGAGACTTGCTGTGGCGTGGTAGTGCGATGAAGTGTGATGCGAACGGGAATGACGCAAAACACAAGTAGAGTGTAGAAGAGTAAGGGTGAAGATAACTTCAAGAAGTTAGTCAATCGACGGAACGGAGGTGCGAGAGAGGGAATGCAGAATGCGAGCGCCTGTAACGAGGTTGAAGGTCAAGATCAAACAGAGATCGAGTTTCGACTTCGCTTGCTAGAGCAAAAATGATTTAGCGGGCGCGTGGCAGTAAAATCACGCCCACTGGACAGTAAATACACGGTAATGAACACCGTGGAGTCGCGTGCTTGCCCCCATTTCAGTGCCTGGAAGGTATGGTGGAGTACCAAAATTACCCCTTTGGCTGCAGCCAGCCACTTAGCTGTAAGTATTCAATACACACCACACACAGAGCTTGCTCTCCACAATTGACGTACTTCTCTACTCCCTCTGTGTTCACACATGTGGTTTAAGATCAAGAAACAAAGGCCTTTTTTTTTTCTTCAATTCTATATCAGACTTGATTCTGTCGACCAAGACATTTCTTTAGATGGCACTCTTTCAGGATGTGTGTGTCATGTCTCGGTATCGTGGTGACGTAAATTGACCAAAAATGTCTGTGGCATCTACGCAGTATGCATGCGGTGGCTTGAACAAGGGATGTGGCAATACCGAGGATGGACGTGTATGGTATGTTGATGCCACGCTCCACGCATCATTGGGTGGAGCTGCTTTCAAACGGTTAAGGTTGGATTGGATTGAATAAGATTGGACTGGTCTTTCATGTCACCCTTGCGCTGATACGAGTCGTTTTGCTCTCATCCTGCTCTACCAGGATACCTGCATGCCTCTGTCCTGCCACTTCCTATCCCTTTCTTTATGCGGTATAGTTTCAGCCACCCCGCGTCAGGACTTTGCCCGTTGAAGGACTCAGCCTGCATAGCTCCCGTTGGAATTCAGGCCAGTCTGTGGCTACATTGTAAATCCCATTCTTTTTCTTCCACCGGGTTTTTGATACATAGGGCTTCTTTGTTCGACGTATAGATGCCCAGTCTAACGTAGGTTTGTGCCACCTGCACGCTAGCTGGCTGCTACACCGACTGAAACTGCAGCAGATCTGTCTCAACAAATGTTAACGAAGACTTCACTAACAAGAATATTCACCATGAGATGGCAATTTGACAAAGGCTTTTAACAGCTATCCAAGTATAGCTTTGAAAGTTAGGAGATAGACTCAGAATATATCAAAGCATCATCTGCCCACAGCAGTCTACTATACTACCACAAGACACTCTACAAGTTTCAACTCTATCTTTTGCAAAAGCGACCTAGCATATCTCACATCTCTCTCAATAAGGCATTAGTATGTTCACCGGCACCCCTCGATACCGACCCAAGACGAAGTACGTCGTCAAAGCCGACTTTCCCTACGAGTGGTATTGGCAGGGCAAGCCTCTTCGAAAAGGCTACATCCGTGGCGAGCACATTATGCCTCAACCTGTCGGGATTGCACCTCGACTTCGAGATCCCTCTCCTGCCGCGAGACCTACCTGTGCTCGATGTGGGCACGAGTACGAGCAATCTAGACCTCCAACGCCAAGCGCCAGTGGGGACACTGAGCGCAACACGGTCCGTTTAAATCCCTTCTGTGGCTGCTTCATCGAGGAGCTAGAGCCTCTCCCGCCAGTGAGAAGGTGTGCCTGCAATATATGCAGAGGTACTACCCCGGCTGGTACCGTCCACCACACGATTGTGCCCCCGACGCCAGCTCCCAGGACAGTGACTGTGGCTCCGGCTCCAGCACATTGTCACCCTGACTGCCCCACGGCTGGCCCACGTACGGTATACTGCCTATATTGTCAAGAGTATCACCACGTATGTCAGCACACTGCTGTTCCTGTTCCTGGTGTCCAGCCAGCTGATGCTCCAGCCCCAACCGCCCGCACAAGACCAGCCCAGCAACCGCAGCCGAGGTGCCAGTGCCTGCAATGTGTGGCTGCGGCAGAGGCGGAGGCTGACGCTCGTCACCATGTTCATCGCCATTTAGATGATCGTCGCTTCGAGAACTATGTTTCTCCCAACGTGACTGATGAGACTACTTCGGTGTCTTCGGTGGATATGGGTCCCAGTGATAGGGGTGTGGAAGAAGTTCGTAATGGGCATCTTATTTTTGCCATTCCCGTGGAACTGACCGAGTGATATTCCAAATTCATCTTGGATGTGTTTTTTCTTGGTTGTATGGACCGATATCTGTGGTCTTTGTTTTGTTCTCGTTTATGTTAGTTTGCTCAAAAGTATTGGGATTCTGCAGACTAGTCAAACTAACAAATCAGCTATAGACCAAGTTGTCAATTTAATTTTTATGTTTAACGATCTGCAGCCTCCCGGATAGACTAACAAACGCCACTAGACGTTAAATATATTCCAGACCTATATCACATGTGACGAGGTCAGGGCACCCTTGCTTTCAAATCTTGGCTTTGAGGTTCTTACTCGAAATTCTCCAATTGCCCAAATGTGCAAAAATATACCTTAGTCTATAACAAGCTAGTCTATATGTACTCCAATTTGGAGAGGTCAGATTGTGACCCTTAAATACTTAGTAAGACTTTCGGCCCGGGGACCGAGGTTCCCCCACCTAACCCCCTCTTCCCAATTCACAGTTCACATTGATCTATCTGAGCGTCACTACTTATCGATACTCTCCAAGAAGTCAGTCTTTGGTAACAGTCAAGTGTGGTATCCATCAACACATTTCACTGCTAGATTCTCCCGATATTGTGCATGGTATATTCTATCTCTACATCCTCGGTTATCGATAAGAATAAGCATCCCCGCACGGGTTATCGTCACCACAAACTGGAAAGTCCTGAATTACCACATCATAACTTGGTATATCCCTCAAAATGTCCAAGGCAGTATATATCTCCCCAATTGATGGCAAACCCGGCAAGCCCGGTCAAGTCTATTACCCACTCACCGTCCGCACCCTGCCGCAACCAACCCCGCAGGGCAGCGAGCTACTCATAAAGCTCACCGCCGCGTCGCTCAACCACCGCGACCTATTCCTCCGCCAGCACCTTTACCCAGGTGTCACATTTGATGTCCCTCTTCTAGCCGACGGAGTCGGAGTCGTGATTGGTACCGGACCCAACGCCTCAAGCGACAAATGGAAAGACAAGCGAGTCGTCCTGAACCCCGGGTTGGGGTGGAAAGACTCCCCCGACGGGCCTGAGGAGGCAACAGGGTACCGAATCATGGGTGGAACTAAGGTCTATGATAAGGGTACTCTGCAAGAATACATCACGATTGATGAGTCGGAGGTTGAAGAGGCGCCGGGACATCTTTCTGATGCTGAGGCAGCGGCGCTGCCATTGACTGGGTTGACTGCTTGGCGAGCTCTTGTTACGAAGGCTGGAGAAAGAAACTCCAAAGATGGTGCTGCTGTTCTGATTACTGGGATTGGGGGTGGCGTTGCTTTGATGGCACTGCGGTTTGCGGTTGCCAGGGGTGCACACGTCTTTGTGACTAGTTCTAGTCAGGAGAAGATTCAGAAGGCCGTTGAGCTTGGTGCGGCTGGAGGTGTGAATTATAAGGAGGATGGATGGGAGAAGAAGCTTTTGGGTATGCTTCCTTCTGGGAAGAAGAACTTTGATGCTATTGTTGATGGGGCTGGCGGTGATTCTATTGAGAAGGCGGTTAAGTTGTTGAAGGTGAGTTTTCTAACTGCTTGAATGCATTCTGTGAATCTATGCATGCATACTTACATTTACGACAGGCTGGTGGTGTTCTATCTATCTACGGAATGACTGTCTCGCCCAAAATGCCCTTTTCGATGCAGGCTGTCTTGAAGAACATTGATGTCCGTGGCTCTACCATGGGTTCTCGCAAGGAGTTCCTGGAAATGGTGAACTATGTCAAGGCCAAGAACATCCACCCCGTTGTATCTCGTACATTGCAGGTCGAGATTGATGATCTAGCGGCGATTGATGACCTCTTTGAAGATATGAAGCATGGCAAGCAGTTTGGAAAGTTGGTGATTGATTTCGGAAAGACCTCAAGCAGCAAGCTGTAAATACCAGCAACAGAAATTCATGTTCTATCTTCCCTGCTTTAAAGAAGTTGTATGCATCCACTAATTGAATGGAACCCTTCGGTAGTTGTCGACGTTGGTTGTGCCTACCCTCGTATCACCTTCCTCGAACGACTAATAACCGCCTCAACTGATCTTGACGACTCATCACGACTAATGCTCGCAACAGACGCCGACGACTAATCAAATCATCCATTAATTGCCTTGTTTACTTTTCGTCAAACTTCCAAGGTTTCACTCGAGTCATTCCCTCCTTCTCTCAACGCCATTCACTCCCAAGATCTCAAACATATCTTGTTGAGCAACTATCTCTTGTTTCCAGTCATTATACTCCCATCCCGTTGACCACGTTCGCTATGCCTTCCAAGAACGAGCCCGCCTTGCTCAAGGTTCACCGCACCAAGTACCGTGGTGCTGGTGCCGGCCCAATCCCCAAATCAGAGCCATTCAATACCTCCTTCTCGATGCCCCCAAAGAGACCTTGGGTAAACCCTGTCCTAATTAAAACCCAAATTCATACTGACATCGACTTAGCGCGCAGACTCGGGTGTCAGACTGCTGAGTTTCACCAATCATCAGATCGCTGATCAGATGGATCGAGTCAATTGCGGCATCGGCGAGTTCATGGGCGAGCTTGAGCAACTCGAGACCCATATCAAGGATCTCAATCACCCGCTTCTGCTGGGTTGGGAAGCCGACATCATCACCCGTCTTATCGAGGTTGCTCATTCCAAGGAGCCAAATCTCTCTTCCAGCAGTATCTTGTTGACTGCTCACTACCTTGATCGCGAAACTATGTCGCGTGGCTACAGCCTCGCTGCGCGGAAGATCTCTCTTGAGACGCTGCACAAGTTCGGTCTTCGCGAGCAACACCATGAGGTGCTGAGACGGTACGACGAGGTATGTATCATGGCTGGAAGTTTGTCACAGGCCTGAACAGCTTGGCTCAAGGCATTGAGCCCTGGGATTGTGCTAACGTGTTGTAGCTCGTTGAGCACCGCAGTAAGAACCCTTTCCACACCGAGAGTTTCTTTGCCAGATGGCTTGTTCACAATCGTCTAAACATACCTGAGAAGTATGCTTTCTGGGCTCCGTTCTTCCTCGCATGCTATGGTCGATCCATCAATGAGAGCGCTTCCTTCTTTTAGGCGACATTGCATTGTTGCCAGATAGAGGCATATGAGCGGTGGGTGGCGAGAACGGCTTTTCGGAAATCGATGATAGGAAGAAGGAGGATTCTATTTCGGGCCTGACTTCATGTCAGCTTATATTCGTTATGGTTGCATTTCTTATCAGCGTCAAATTTCTTTTTACAGAATTACTTCCTTTCGCTTCTGGTTTTTGTTTCGTGTCATTTTGCATCACTCACGGCCATTTTTTCTTTTTCTTTTCGTTTCGTTTCATTGGCATGTATTAGTTTAAGACTGTTATGATGAGTTTCTTTCATCACAGCCAACAGGGAATATCACACCCTTTCAACTTACCAAATCATGAGATGGTAGCGCAGATGGCCAGTTGAGCATCGCCCCATCCATCTGCAGTCCCCTCCAAAGCGGAAACCCGCATACAATCTCACCCAGAGACTCTCACCAACTCAGGACCGCCTGAATAAGCTACTACAGTAGCATCTCAAGTCCCGAAAAGGAAAAGAAAAACCAAGCATCACACCGCTAGAAGCTTCGGGACCAGTTACCCGGCCACTATTAGTGACTATTCCTATAATGTCTATTATGCGGGACCCTTTTGAAGATCAGGCCGACGAGGCGTCCGCTAGTTCACACATGGCTGGCTGAACTAACTAAGGGGTCCAAAATAACTACGGAAAATTGACGTCCACGGTACTATGGAGTAGATTTTAGTGCCAATATTTCCTTCTTTTTAGCCATCGGCTTCGCCGTTTAAACATTAAGCTTCAATCCAGCCACATTAGTGGATTATTGAATTGTCACCGTTACAGGCGATCGCGGATAAACCGTTCTCTGCCCTATAATCGGTGTACTAAAAATTCAAGTTGTCTCATCGGTAAAAATAGGAACGGATAGCCATATCCGAGCCCTGACCTACTTTCTCGGACCCTTGTGTTTTTTTTCCCGTTCATTTAGCCGTTGTGAGACAACTCAACCCGCCATGACCAATTTCTGACATACACTGCCTTGTCGACTGGTGAACTGGCGGTAGAGGTGTTCAGGCCAATAACAGGATCAGATATGGGTCCGATTCAGGGTCCCCCTTAGAATTCACACGTCCTGGCTCGGTTAGGTTCCGACACGGGGCATCGATGATGTCGTCGGTATCGCCTAGCTATTTTGGTGATGGCGTGGAGTTAACTTTCTCATGTAACCATATCAGTTAGGTAAATCCATCTACGGGATACGATAGAAGCGAATAGAATGTCTTTGTGGTTTTTGTTTACGTTTAGTAAACCCTGAACCTCGGTATGAAATCGTGTAAATTTGATCTTACCGAAATTCAACATCTTCCAGAAACCAGATGGAATGAGGAAAATGGACCTATGAGAGTTGAGTCCTCATTTTTAAAGATTCAGGACACCTGCCAAATTAGTTATCGTAGCACGGAGTGTGGGTTCACAAGTTGAGCTAAGGGCAGCTGTCAAGCCGAGGTTCAAATTGGCACGGTCAATTGGCTGCTGCCTACGAGCTTGGATACATGGGTTAACGGTACTTGGCATAAAATCAAAACAAGGGAAAAGGAAACAGTGGAATCACCTCCACTATCAAGTTGATTGCATGGTTTTGAGGGGCTGTGGCGGTAGTTCCACAGTTGATGGAAAATCCTTGCGAGAGAAAAGAGAAATTGGTGCGGATTGACCTCACCTGTGCCCCGAACAAGAAAACGAAAATAAAAATCAAAAATCAACCCCCACCAGAAAGAGACTTGGCAGAAGTGGATCAAAGTCGGATCCGACAGATGGGTTGGCACAGAAAACCATAGAACTCTAATTGGACGAGAATAGCACGGGTCATTCGATCTGGTTTAGCGGAAGTTGCTCGCGAAAGTCCTCCCTAAAGCGTACGAGTGAGCGGATGGGTCCCGAGATCCCCGAAATAACTAACATTGGCTTGATTTGTTGGCTTGTGGTATCCACCTTGTTTACGGAGGATCGCTTTTAGCGGGTCCACTTGTTTGGTTTGTTTTATTATGTTTGTGTAGGAGGTAGGGTGAATAATTAATATGATTCACAGTGTATAAGTGTTCAGGATTTGTGGGTTATGACGGAGTGATGGATATTGATCGAGATCTCGGGATTTGCCTATCAACCTTACCTGCGCCCTGTTCGGGTCATCGAGGGACCATCAACGGCCCCCGAGGTCCATGGGTACTGTAATTAAATTTTCTTTAATATGTATTCTGCGGGATAGGTTCGCTTCAGAGTAGTTTCGCATTTCTTGGAGTTTGTCTCATACACAAGTTAGGTAGGTAGATTTCTACTTGGGGTTTCGCGTGGATCAACCTGAAACGGTCGTAGTTCGGCCGTTGTTTCAAGGGTGGACGATCAGAAAACCATCTTCCAAGATTTTGCCAATGTTTTGCTCCCGTTAGTCACTTGGTTAAGTTACGCAACAACTGATCAGCTAAGTGATGGTAGTGTAATCGATCTGTGCGAAAGTTTAACGGATAAAAAAGGTCGGGTAATTGTTGACCGAATTCCAGGATTACGTGTTGGACAAACTCTCTCCGCAGATATATATCTGCGGGATGCCGATCGCCTGCCATATCGGATGGCTCGTGCTAGTTAACCTCAACTACATTTCTCCATTCCAAATCTTGGAAACTTCTGATATAGGATATGGTCTAGGTAATAATGACACCATCGAACATGCGACGGCGTGTCCGATGAAAATTCACAGAATAACTTAAACCACAAGGTTCAAGATTAAAAATAGAGGAACTCTGTCTCACAACCCCTGAGCCACGAGACAACCATACGCCACGAAAACTTTGTAGGAAGGATATCAAATCAATTTGCAAATGAAATCAGAATCTACATCATCCAACGCCTCGTTCCCCGGACCTCACCTGACCGTACAAGGAAGGTCGTTATGCACAGGCTGCCACCAATATCCAAGTCAAACCTTGGGTTGAGAACGTGCTTGGTACTCACATAAGCTAAGATCTACAAGGCCCATGAGTGGATGTGTGGAGGTATCGCCTAGTTTGCTGGTACACCACTGGCGCTAAAGCACTAGAGCATGCTTCGCGCAGGTCATACCATACCTATATTAGATGTGATCTTCGGGGAAGGAGTGGACGTGGCTTGGTATTAGCTGAGCAGTTTGGATATTCTTGGTCTGATGAGCTATGTGTGAAACTTCTCCTATGATCTTCGATGTACTGAAACAGCAGACGGGAGGAGCGGTCACTGGGATGAGCGGGAGGGCGCAGCTTTCGAGGTTTCTTTGTCAGGAAGTCCGTATCTCCTCGTACCAATTCTTCTGGGGAGACCAGGTGAACTGAAGGAGTTGATCGGGTCAATGATTCACATGGACCTCCCTTCGTGACGTGGTACTATTTTCTTTTTTCTTCGGACCAATGGTATACAGGCTACTAGCCTCTAGATGCACAACTATCACATAGACGCGTGGTCTTTTCTTTGGACATGGTTTGTCAATGTTAGTATATAATAAATTAAACTCAGGTCAGTCCATGCTCCAGATAAGCCTGACCGCTGTTCTACAAATTCACACTAGCACCCGTCTCCCCGTCCCGAAAAGAAGGAACCAAGAGTAAGTGGCACATATTGGCCGAGAAAGAACCGGACAGGGGCCGAAATGGGGCAATGATGTCTGGCGTGCAGATAGTCTCTTCCACCGGCAATAGAGTGGCCCGTCCACGGGCGCTAAATCCAACTAACCAGTCCCAGAAATGCCAAAGTACGCTCTTTCTCCGTAGTAGTCCGATCCGAAGCATGCCTTTCTTGGAGTGAAAGCTTAGAACTACCACGCGAGAAAGAATGGAGTAACGAGCGAGCAATCCCAGATTCTCAGTGGTGGAGTAGTACTTAGCACTGGAGGAACAACCCCAGAAGTTACCCATCAGGAGTGCGATCGGGAGATTACCCAAAAGAGAAGGCCACTCTAGTAAAGTTCAATAGAGATGCTCAGTCAGCGGAAGATAACCTTGTTCTGCTCTGCCTAAATCGGCACTACAAACTTAGATCTCATTGATTCGCAAACCGGGTTTCGCCAAAATATACAACCTGAGGCTCAGCGAACCGAACGAAACGAATACTTGAATAGGGTTGAGGGCCACATTGTGGCTGAGCGAGAGGAGCTCCAGTATCCACATAGTAGAAAAGGAACCATGTGGGCGTTTGAAGATATCTGCCCCTGGCAATCAGAACCACTCGATCCCATTCCACGGGAGATGAATTACAAAAAAAAAAAAAAAAAAAGGAATTGTTCAAAAACAAAAAGCTGCGCAAGGGTTCCAGTCCCCAACCTTGCCGGAGGAGGTGGGGGGAAACTGAAGGACGGGGGATGTTTCACTTGGAAGACGATCATCCGTTTGATTGAACATGCAAGGTTCCTAGGATGAGCGGCGATATTGATGATTTCATTGTTCAAATGGGATCTTTAAGCCCCGCGTCCTGAATTACAGTTGGGGCTTGAAGCAAATAGTGTAGTCGGAACCGCTTAATATAGAGTGGAGACAGTCGTGCGAAGGACAAATAGGCAGAAGCCGATAATACGTTCAGGCTGTACGGAGCAGTCTCCTAGAAAGACGAAGCTCCGAAACCCTGAATTTGCACGGCTCCGCCTTTTTTTGTTGGTGGATTTGAGGCATTCAGGGACGAATCGGGGATTTTCTTTTGATTTTTTTTTTTTCACAAAGTATTCATTTATCATATTTCAATTTCTCAATTATAACTCCCGCTTCCGAATGAACCGCCGTGTCAACGGAAGTACCGAGTCAAGCGCGATCTCTCCTGGATTTGAATCTTGGAATGTGGGTAAAGCACCGAGGATCCGCCGATCCACCTACAAACGACTCGGCTTGGGTCCGTCAACCAGGGATATGTACGGATAATCACGGCCTGAGATATGGCTTCATTTCCTCCTTGCACTGATTGCAGGGGGAAATTACAGTCAAAGTTAACATAGAGGATATTGGCAATCAAACTTGGTCACAGCCGTTGATATCCCGTTTGGAAGTGATTGGCGATCACTGCTGAAGCTTTGGCAAAGATTGCTGATCATGGCCGATGATCCACTGTCGCTTGAACCCGACTCCCGTCTCTCCGGATGGTTCAGGCATTCCTCTTCAACCCCGAGAAATGGTCCACCGAGGTGTCTTGAACGTGGCAAAATCGTGGAGTTGTGCTAAAATGGCAGCCGAAGTTTTTTTTTAGAGTAACCAAGAAAAAACGGGAGGAACTTCGGAAAAGGATCTGATGCGTTCCCTGCCATTCATTTTTTGTGGTCCTCAACATCGTGGTGGCTGGTATATGCAGGTAGTTTAATTTTCTATGCATCGGGCCCGTTAGCAGTTCGTGGTCTCTATTCAAGGGGGGAAGATCTGCGATCCTTACGTGCATGATCTTTCCCCTTGTCCCAACCTCATTTACCCCGACTCTGACACCCTTGCACACTTGCATAGACTTTTCAATTCATGCAATTAAATTTTACGAGCTGTAGTACTGTACATGCATATGGGTCACTCCGGGATTGTCCCGCCACGATGATCATCGCGGCTGGTGCAGGAGGTCTGGGGCAGCACGATCGACAGGGCTAAGCATGGGAAAAATAGAATTACATATATTACTGTATATTGACAACGACAAAGTAAAAAAGAAAAATAATAATAAAATTAACCATGCGTACAGTAATTCGGAGCAGTTAAAGTTGTCGCATCACTAAACTTAATTGCGTTAGAAATTGGTCAGGGTGACAGTGCAGAGTGACGATGGTTGATGATACCGTCCCGTTTGACCAGGGATCAGGAAAGCACAGAAAGACTAAAAAAAAAACACACACACACACAGAAACTCGGGCTGAGTACCATACTCGATCTGGGATGGTCAAGATTGGTTTGTCCAATCAGCGTTCGATGCCCTTGCATTGTCAGGCCACCAAGTCACCTGAGACGCAAGGTGTACTATGTTTAGCTTATGTACGGAGCTGCCCTTTGTGTACTGGTACTTCTTTCCCAATGCCCAAAGCCGTGTGCCCAGGAGCCTCCAAACATGCGCTTTCTATTTGACCATGACGAGGTCAGATGGTCCTTCAAGGTTTATGATTTGACTCAATGAGGCGTGGGGGTTAGGCCAACATGGTGATGTGTAGCGACGTGGTTCCCCTCGTGCAGGGAGCCTCGAGGGAAGCCGCCAAACGTAAAGAAAATGTGTTGTGCGTGTGAAGTATTTCAATGCATGATGGCATAATGACACGAGGGCTGAAGAATCGTACGGCCGGGCCGGCGACTATAGTCCAATTGCTGTGCTCCCATCCACGGGTGGAGTCCCTTGGCATCTCTGGAGAAAGATTTGGCAACGCAGGGTCTTTGCCCCGTTTTAGGGGGGGGGGGGGGGGGGTTAGGCTTGGAGTTAGTCCACCCATTCGGTCCTGGGGATTGCCCACTTCGGATTCTTCCTTGCTCTGAGTCGGAACGCGACGGTCTAACTCCCTTTCCGGGTAAGTTAGGGCGGGAGCTAATTATACCAAGGCCAAACGAGGGTAATCCAAAAACAACACAAGCGAACGGGTTTAGGAACTTGGGAAATCGAGGGGTTTCATTGGACAGGAAATGCAGGAAGTACAGTACATAAGAAAAGCTGGTAGAGTCAGCCATGATTGGTCATTGATATTGACATGCGTTACAACCAAAGGGGGGTGGTTGGGTCACGATTTGCCAACTTTTGCAAGAGGCTGTGCACTCTCCCCGTTGTTTTCTTTTCCCTGAAAATGAAGTCATTTTTGGGGCTGGAAAGCTATAGCGACCGTGGTTCTCTGTAGCAATTTCTGTAGCCTAAATACCCTTTCTCTTGACCCCTTACCAAAGAACAGCACCATGGTTTGTCGAGCGCTTGGCTTTTTTCCCTTTTTTTCAGGATCCACTTTTCCATCGCGGCGCAAGCCGCCAGATTGGTGTTTATCCCGAGCGCTCACATCTAAGCTCGCCTTCGTATTACTCTTCTGACCCACCCCCTCATAGAAATTTATTTCTCGTTTTGATTATTGAAATTTTATTTTCTCTGTTTTTTAATTTTTTGAATTCTGTTACTCTTTTTTGACATAGTTCCAAGGTTCCTTGATCAAGGAGGAATGTAAATGTAGACTTCCAGTAACCTATTTCCATTTTCACCAGATCCAAGTAGATCCGGACCGCTCGGATCGAGGACACTGGCATCCGGTAAGCTCTCGAGAGACTGTGGTACATGTACATGTACAGCGTCAGGCGGTATCAGATATAATAGAAGAATTTCTCCCGAGACCCTGGTTCCCGTGTGACGATCTGATTTCCGGTGTTGCGTAGTAATGCCCCAGTTCCCTCGACATCGCATCCCCCGCCACGATTTCCCACTAGTGGACTGGGCCTAAACCGAAAGGGTCAAAACGAAAAAGAAAAGCCCAAAATCCCAAAAGAAAAAATAAAATCCGAATTAATTCTGGGCTTTTTCCCAAACCGTGCAAGCGTGGGAAAGGACTCCACACGCTCGTGGCCCTATACAGTTTAGACCGGAGGGATTGCACTCTGACCTGCTGCTAATAATAATCGCGATACAGTAACCGTTCGCTTTTAACCCTTTGCCATCCTTGCATCGCTTTTCTCTTCCCCCTCGATTCTCTTTTTTCTTCTCCTTGATATGACACTTTGATCGGTCTCCACATTCGCTCACCCACGTTCGCTCTTACGTTCGTTTACGAAAATCACGTTCGCTACGTTTTTTCTTTTCTTGATTTGGTCCATTTTGGAAATCCAGAAATCAAGGACCGACACAACAACCCTATAAAAAAAAGATTGCAGAAGAAGCGAGACAAAAAACTCCCCTGGAAGAAGAGAACCCCAAATACGGTTATATTCCGAATATTCTTAATATTTAATTTCAACGCCTTGCGCCCCTCGTGATTCGCTACACCCTTGATTCTACTTTGATCGGAGGAAATTGCAAAGGAATATCAAATTGCTCTCGGAGTGGGCGTTTGCACATCTTCGACAGGAACCCGTTTGTTCTGGTTCCCGCTCCCCGAGCCCCGATCTACGACTATATCTATTGATCTGAGGCGTATACCATCTGTCTCGGCACCACGCTCGACCCCTACGATCTGTTTGACACGGTTTCAGCGCAAAACCGACAAGGGTGACATATTGCTCAGCTTAAGGTTAGTGCAAATCCAAAGCATGACTCCACTTTTCCCCCCCTTCGCCCACGGTCTCACTTCCCCCGTGCCTTGCATCCTTTCCTCTTTGAGCCGTGTCGCATCTCCTTGCAGCCGGCACGTCGTGCTTCAATCTCTTTTGCCCCCCCACGGCACCGGAGATGACGACCGTCATGAAGATTGGAGATCAGACGAAGCTAGAGGGAAGCTAGAGAGCTGTGGTGGATTCCGGATGGCGTTTCCCGTTTCCCGCTATTGGGTTCATGCGTATGTTTGTTATTGACATCGGACGCTATTCTAGACTCTTACGTCGGCCAAATTCTTGCATATTAGGCGACATCGACCGGCAAAACTACTTCTGCATTTATTTCTGATTCACTCGGTGAGTCCTCTTCTAAGACCTTCGTCTATGCATCATTCCGACTTCAGCTCCAAAGAAGCACTGGAAACAAAAGACCGTTCATACTCATTGCTGGAGTAGTTCATCTTGCCCAATCGACATCCAGTCTTCCCGAAACAAGATACGGGAATACAATCACGAAACAAAAAGAAATCACCAAAACCTCACCAGTCATCGTTCATCTCGCCACACGCCTGTGGACGTCCCGCCAAACTCGTGGATTCTACAATCTCGGATCTCCCCGCCCACAAATAGCGGTGGCTCTTATTGAAACCTAGCTCTCCCATGCAATAGGCTCTTGCCTTTATGATCCATTAGGCACACATCGTGATTTGAAGTTCTTTCTTGCTGCAGCCAGCCTTCATCTAGTTTCAGTCTTAGTCCTGGAAATCCTGGATGGTGATTCGAGACTTCTAGTTGCCGCCTTTTCTGTGAGACTGACAGCTCAGCTTCCTCTCGTCGCTCGTTCTGTCTCGGAGTGCACCACCCCTTTCTCGTGTGCTTGCCGACCTTATCGTGGGAAACAAATAAATTCCCAGTCACTCGCTTCTTAAAGAGGTTCTGTCTCGTTGCACTTGTTGCAACACATTCAAGCTGGCTTACTCGAAGACCCACGGTGTTTTGGTAAGAATCCCCAACTACTGTGTTTCTCCTCTGGATGCCCGCATGTTTTGCTTGTTTCCCCCAATCCTAGCCCAGGGTCTTGTTTGAAGACCATCTTCCCCTCCCTTGATGTTCCGGTTTCTGCATATGAAAAATCTATCGGCTGACAATTGTCTCTTTTCTTTCACCTTCCAGTTCGACCCAGATTTCCAAACGCCTCTTATCTTAGGCGAGCAGTTGGATTTCTCGGATTCTGAAGAATCTCAGTTTGTCGGTGCGTTTTCAGACGGCCTGTGGGCCAAGTCTGAGCCTATTTTGTCTATGTCTGGTTTCCAGAAGCCCGGTGCTGGCGCTGTACTTGGTATGTTTTACTCGATCTGATCGAGACTCTTGGTGATATTAACTTGTGACTCAGATTACGCCTCCACGCGATCTTTGCATGATGCTAGTTCGTTCTCAGCATACGGTCAATCTCCCTACGTGACCAACTCCCTCGTCCCCTCCCCCATGGCCGACCAGGCTAGTCAGATCTCGGACTGCGTTCCTTACATTCCCGGCAACGAGTTTGGCAGCTCGTACGAGGAGGCCCAGTCTCCGTTAATGAATGCTCGTTCCCGACAATTGCCAGAGATTGTTACATATAGTCCCCAGCGTGGTTGCGAGGGGACTCGGGTCGTTGTGCAGATTCAGTCCCCTTATGATCTGCATAGCTCCGCATATGGCACTCTGTATGTAGTCTTTGGCTCACAGAAGTGCGAATGCATCCCCACTTTCTTGGGTTTTGAGGGTTCAACTTTCCAATACGCTCTGTCGGCTGATGCTCCCCAATTTATCTCAACGGGCTCGCCTTCCTTCGCTGTCCCCGTGCAGGTGGTCATGGAAGGCCAGAGTGACTGTCCGGCTGCAACCCTTCAAGTCGGTGTGTACACCTATGAGCATGTGCGCCAGTCAGTTTCTGCCAGCTCGCACAAGCGCAAGTTCTCTTCTTACTCCGACAACGCCCCTCCTGCCCCTGTGAAGCGCTCTACTGGACCTGTTATTCCCAAGATCGAGCCTCAAGAGAACTACTCTTACCGCGACACCCACAGCCATGGCCATACCCGTTCTGCCTCCTTCTCTCCGTACGTGCAGTCTCTACCTGCCATCCCAGGTTTCGTGGCTCCTTACCATGGTGTATCCTCCCCTCGAACTGGCCCGGCTCAATACTCTACCGTGTCGGTCACCCCTCAGTCTGCCATCCGTGCTCCTTCCCCCCCTCACCCCAGCCTGGAGCCCCTCTTTCGTCTCAATCGGCCACGATGGCCGCCCATCAGGTTTGCCCATGACACATGGCCCCCCACAGCGCGGAGGCCGTTCGCCAGCGCAAGGCGGCAATCCTCAGTTGATCCGCACATCAACCCTGCAGCAGTCATCTGGTCTCGGACACAGCCAAAGCTTCAACCCGTACGCCATGTACCCGAGCAAGGCCGTTCTCAAGCTCAGTGGAGACCTAGACTCCATGGCTCATGGTTGGAGCAAAGATGAGCAGAGTGCTCAGCGCCGACTGGTGCAGTTCGATCGGACCCAGACCGGAAGCACCATTCATGCCAGCTTCAAGGCCGTGACTCCTGAGGAGCGGATACCCCAAAGCATCTGCATTAGCTGCATTGCTTGGGAGGGTAAAGATGAGTGCTACGTTACCAGCGTGGATACTATCTACCTGCTCGAGTCCCTTGTCAACGTCCGTTTTACAGTTGAAGAGAAGAACCGCATTCGCCGCAACCTGGAAGGATTCCGTCCCCTCACTGTCTCAAAGGCCAAGGCCGACAGCGAAGAGTTCTTCAAGGTCATCATGGGCTTCCCGGCACCGAAGCCACGCAACATCGAGAAAGATGTCAAGGTCTTCCCATGGAGAATTCTGAGCCTTGCTCTCAAGAAGATCATTGGTAAATACGTAAGTTTCTGAAAAACGGATCCCCTTATGGATGTATGTCGCTAACCCCACCTTACAGTCTGCAAGCTACTCTTCCACCGCAGGTGTCATGACTACTCCGATGACCAACTACGCTAGCCATGGCACTGGTTCTGATTCGGGTACTGAGCCTCACACTGCTCCCTCCCCTCGCTCAGTCTCAGACTCTGGGCCAGTCAACCACTACGCCCCAGTTATGGGAGCCCCGGTCTACTCAACACAGCCGGATCAGTGTGCCTCATTGACCGCAGCTCCCGATCTGCGATCCGTGATCCCCTCTGCCACACAACCGTACACAACAATGGGCATGGGCGGATACTCATATCCAGCCGTCTGCCAACCTCATAGCACCCACGGTCTGGTCGCTCCCACCCCGCGATCAGCTTGGGAAATGCACGGTCTCGGAGCCCCTGCACCCGCTCCTGCTCCGTCCGCCGGCGCCTGCTATACCTACATGGACCCCGTGTACCCTCTACACGACGCCACCGCCCCGGGTCCATGATTTGATCTTCCTCTCTATTGATTTGCTTTTTTTGATTGCGTTTTTGCTTTCATCTCTTTCTATTTTATATTTCCCCCTCTGCTCTGTTGAAGATACATGATTCTCTTTCACGTCACTCCTTTCTACGCCCAGACTCTATCGGTCTCCGCGAATGGCTTTCGTTCGTCGAGCACCGATCACACCTTTGATTTTTCGCTTTTTGATTCACGATTTCAACGTCTCTCCTTACAATTTTCATGCCTGATGCCCCCCACCCAACATTTTGCTTTTAGACGGTGTCTTGTTCATTCCTTTTTTTGGGTTGCATATTGCCGGGCATATGGGCTTTACTCTCCTTCGCATACAAAAATTTCTGGGCTATTGTACGAGTACTTAGCATAGCATGGGCGCTGCAGTCATTCCTTTATTGCATTCGCAGGACGGATTTGGGATAGATCTGGCTTTTGGTTGTTTGATTTTCATTTGGGAATGGATGGGAGATCTGGGTCGGTTATTGCTGACTCTGCTCGGTCTCCTGGCGCATATGGGGAATGATGGTCCCGTCGAATGTGGCTCAAACTACTTCTGGACCTCATTCCCATGGATAATATTGGGAGTTCTATTTGTGTGACTTTATTGTTTCTGAGCTGAGGGCTGTCACTGTTTTTTATTTGCATTGTTCTGGCGTTTGGGATCGGGCCACCTATATGCCCTTTATAGTATCTAGTTACTTGTTGAGTCAAATATTGGATAATTCTTACTCTTTAATCTATTTCTTCCCTGATATTGATCTAATGAGCTTGGTTTGTTCAGTTTATTCTTAAGTCTGTTAATGATTGCCACGACGATCATTGTGTGTAACAACATAGTCCTATGGACGTTGAGAGTACCTGCGTGTAGATCAACCTTCATTGCGACTCACTGTTCAAGACTGGCCAATCAGAGCGCCTTGAAGGAATGTCCTCATCACGTGTTGTACAACGTGGGGCAACCTCTCCACGTGACCAATTCATATCTTATCACACGTGATGTCGCCTCGGCGGCACTCGAAATCCCAAATTGACTCATGTTCTACCGTCACTTACATAGCAGCATTGGCCTTGCATAAGACGCAAAAGCGGGTCAATTGAGAATATCTCTGATCTTTCACATTTCTTCTTTCTCTCTTTTCCCATCTCACCTCTCATCCTTCCCCTCACTTCACCTCCGCTCCCGCCCACTTTTCCTCTCTCTGTACAACCATGGACGGCATTAAAGCTACATTCGCCAAGTGCAAGGAGCAGCGCCGGTCTGCCCTTGTTGCGTACATTACTGCCGGATATCCTACTGTTGAAGAAGCTGTTGATATTCTTCTGGGTATGGAAAATGGAGGTGCTGGTATGTCAAGTCCCACTCATGGCGGGGTAAGGCGAATTGCATCGACTAACAGGCCTATTACACTATAGACATCATTGAGCTCGGCATTCCTTTCACCGACCCCATTGCCGATGGTCCTACTATCCAGACTGCCAACACCAAGGCCCTTGAGAATGGTGTCACTGTTACAACCGTCCTCGGCATGGTCCGCGAGGCCCGCAGCCGCGGATTGAAGACCCCTATCATGTTGATGGGATACTACAACCCAGTTCTTCGTTACGGTGACGAGCGCATGCTCAAGGACTGCAAGGAGGCCGGTGTCAATGGTTTCATCATGGTCGACTTGCCCCCAGAGGAGGCTGTCCGCTTCCGCGACTTGTGCGCCAGCACTGGGTAAGTACTACGTGCTCTAGTCTAATCTTCCCTACCAGTCCAAAGCTGACTTGTTTAGTCTCTCATACGTGCCCCTTATCGCTCCCGCTACCTCCGACGAGCGTATGAAGCTTCTCTGCAAGATTGCCGATTCTTTCATCTACGTTGTGTCCCGCATGGGTGTTACTGGCGCCACCGGCAAACTCAGTGCCAACATCCCCGACCTTTTGCGTCGCGTCCACGAATACTCTGGCAACGTGCCTGCTGCTCTCGGATTCGGAGTCAGCACTCGCCAGCACTTCCTTGATGTCCAGGAGGTCGCTGAGGGTGTCGTCATTGGAAGTCAGCTCATCACTACCGTCGGCAAGGCTGCTCCTGGCCAGGCCGCCAAGGCCGCAGAGGACTATCTGTCCGGCATTACTGGCCGTAAGTGGGAGCGTGACGCCCAAGGGAACTTGGCCCGTGAGATCAACCTTGTCGAGCCTGTTGAGAAGACTCTCGCCAATGCTGAGACCCAGCCTAGCAAGGTTATCACCGAGGAAGACACCCCTGCTGGCCCTGGATTAGGTGACCAGCTGGTGGCCTTGAACGTTACTCAGGAGAAATGGGCTCTGCCTTCCCGCTTCGGCGAGTTCGGTGGTCAGTATGTTCCCGAGTCTCTCATGGACTGCCTTGCTCAGCTTGAGCACGGATTCAATGAGGCCCTCAACGACCCCAAGTTCTGGGAGGAGTTCCGCTCTTACTACCCGTACATGAGCCGTCCCAGCAGCCTACACCTTGCTGACCGTCTCACCGAGCACTGCGGTGGTGCCAACATTTGGCTGAAGCGCGAGGATCTCAACCACACTGGTAGCCACAAGATTAACAACGCCATTGGTCAGATTTTGATCGCCAAGCGTCTTGGTAAGACTCGCATCATCGCTGAGACTGGTGCTGGCCAGCACGGTGTCGCCACTGCCACCGTTTGCGCCAAGTTTAACATGAAGTGTACCGTCTACATGGGTGCCGAGGATGTCCGTCGCCAGGCTCTCAACGTTTTCCGGATGAAGCTTCTTGGTGCCGAGGTCGTCGCCGTCGATGCTGGCAGCCGCACCCTCCGTGACGCCGTCAACGAGGCTCTCCGCGCTTGGGTCGTCGAGCTGGACACCACCCACTACATCATTGGTTCCGCAATTGGTCCTCACCCATTTCCCCTCATTGTCCGCACCTTCCAGTCCGTCATTGGTGACGAGACCAAGAAGCAGTTGCATGAGGCCATTGGCAAGCTTCCCGACGCCGTCGTCGCTTGTGTCGGTGGTGGCTCCAACGCCGTCGGAATGTTCTACCCCTTCTCGAAGGACCCCAGCGTCAAGCTGGTCGGTGTCGAGGCTGGCGGTGACGGTGTCGACACTGCTCGCCACTCCGCCACTCTCTCTGGTGGTTCCAAGGGTGTCCTCCACGGTGTGCGCACCTACGTTCTCCAGAACGAGCACGGCCAGATCGCCGAGACCCACTCCATCTCCGCTGGTCTCGATTACCCCGGTGTCGGCCCCGAGCTGAGTGCCTGGAAGGACGCTGACCGCGCCACCTTCATCGCTGCTGACGACGCCCAGGCTCTGATCGGTTTCCGTACCCTTTCTCAGACCGAGGGTATCATCCCCGCTCTTGAGTCCTCGCACGCCGTCTACGGTGCCATGGAGCTGGCTAAGACCATGGAGAAGGGACAGAACATTGTCCTCAACCTGAGTGGTCGTGGTGACAAGGATGTCCAGAGCGTGGCTGATGAGCTCCCCCGTCTGGGCCCTAAGATCGGCTGGGATCTGCGTTTCTAAGCAATCGAAGCAAAGTTCTAGGTATGGAATTGATGTGTTTCCTTTCGTCTAGACTGAGTTGGCTTCTGGGACCGATACCTGTTCAGTTCCTTTTGAAGTAAACGTGGAATTCGATTCTTGGGATTCGGTTGCGGATTTTGTCACGGTTGATGCATGGACTATGAAAAGCGTGTTTTTGCGGGGTTTCGGCTGCGTTTTATTTCTATTTTCATTTGATATCCACTTGATATCCATTCTCATTCTCCATTTCTTTATGCTTCCGGTAGACACTAGATTACTTGTGTTGAAATGTAATACAATCGGACTTGAAGAATTTGGATTGATTTCTCGTGCTTGCCATTTCTTTTATTTGAACTTCGAATTACTACTGCCCTTTATGTGGTATGGAAACCCAGAAATAGAGGTAATCAGATGTTCTCTTCAATCAATTACAGACTAGTATACCTTCTGCTCGCCTAGCCACCCCGAGTTGACGTAGCCCGAGCCCACGACATTGAGCCCATGAGATGTCAAGCACCGCCCATCTTTCTTTTGCTACCTTCCATGTTTGTTTCAACGTTTTTCAGAAGCTCATGTTTCATGAGTTTTGAAACATTGCCCATGAAGGATACACTGCTTCTCAGGCTTCTGTCCTTGTCTTTCTACCAGAACATGCAATTTCTCCACCCTGACCAGAAAGACCAAGTACCAACTGGCCACTTAGCGCACAACATCGATAGAACATTTTAGCGTCAACGACTGCAATGAACTTTCTCTGTGCCGAGTAAAGATCTTCTGAGCTGCCAGATCTTGCTCAAGTACCTTCCAGATACGAAAATAGACATGCTAATGAATAAAATACACCACCTAATAGAAGTGCATCCCTGGTTGCCAAATATTTTCTCGACCTATCGGTCCGACAGCAAAAGTAGCGAGAGCGAGGAGCCAGTAATAAGCATCAAAAACATTACTTGTTTAGGCATTACACTTGAAACCATTGCACCTCATTGGATCGGCATTAGACTTTCGTATCTCAACTCGGCACCGGTAAATAGATACAGTCACCTAGCCAACCCCATTCAGCTCATTGATTGCAGTACATTTGCTAGAATCAGACAATGGTCGCGGTGGGTCTGGATACGGATTTACCCCGCGTGACGCGCGAAACTAAATTTAGTCTGATTGAACCTCTTCAACCGTGGAACGGGACGGGGACCTCTTTCCAATTCAACAATGACCTTGTTCACGATCACTGGGACATTCCTGTTTCTTGGTCATGTCTCGAAAGTGTCAACATCACGGACGTCACCATTTTTCATCATGTTCACTCGAATCAAGTGATACTGCGCATTACTAGCATATTTTTAGACGATGATGTACTTGACTTGGATCTTCAATGTGCTGGACAGCGTCAAGAAAAGGTATAAAAGGGACATGATAGACGGTGTTCATGTATAGTACTTCAGAATACAATCAACAATTATTCTTCAATTAAAACCCTAGCCTTTACAATATGCACTTCTGGACCGGGTTGAACATTCTCCTTGCACTTGCCACCGCTTCAAACGGAAATCCGGTAAAACGAACAAATGAAGTTGAAATCACTTTTCTCGGTGCAGCCAATGCTCAATTCACGCAAAACTTCCCTGTTGATGGCTCGATTGTGTCTATTTGTACGCTTCCCCTTCCTAAAACCTGACAAGGCGTGGGCATATGCTAACCACTATATGTGCTTAACAGCGAACGTGCTGAGTATCTCGCACGTCTCGTCTGCTGATGCGAATGTTCAGTGCACGTTCCATGGTATCGATAACAGTGTTACGACTGTGAGTGGGGCGCAGTTGGTTGATGTTGGACCACCCCAAACCCAGATCTCGGGCTCTTGCTCGGCAAAAGGCGGATCAGCATCGACTTCGTCCCCTTCTAACCCGTCCAATAAAGAGCATGGAGAGCCTGGAGGACAGAATGAGCATTTGAGCCAAGTCCAGGTTGTTTTCATTGGCGCGGCCAATGCGGAGTTTACTCAGACCTTCCCGGTCAATGGTCAAGCTATGCAGATCAGTATGTGGATAACTGGTCGATGTTATGGTGGTATGTGGCTAACGTCCTATAGCTAATGTTCTGAGTATCTCCCACATCGAGTTAAACACTGCTAGTGTTATGTGTACTTTCCATGGTATTGATAACGGCGTTACTACCATCAGTGGGAACCAGCTGGTTGATGTTGGCCCTCCCCAGACTCAGGTTTGGGGCTCTTGTCAATCGATTTGAGATCCATTTGATTCTGATTTATCTCATACTGGGGAGTTTGAGGGGATGGCTGCTCGGTTGTTGCGGCATGGAGTTAATGGGGTTGTAATTTCTTTGGACATATAGGGAAGACCAATGATGGCAATAAGAAACAGGAACAGGAATAATTATGTTCTTCTTGCTTGTATCATATGGATTTAATTTGTTCGACTAATGCATATCTAATTCTTTTTTTTGTATAGTGCTGGTTTCAACCATAGACGGGAGTGAGTCCCAGACTATTCATTCTCGTTCAACAGGATGACCGAGTATCTCTTTCAAGGTTATAATCATCCAACAAATCGAAGTAGAATCCTAACTCATTGGTAGTAAGTTCTTATAGGACTTTCCAGGGAAAGATGTCCACATTGGTCAGCGATGGCAGCAATAGTTACATAAGCGATCTGAGATTCAGCCGATCCATTTCCTGATTATTCAACGTCCCGGCTGATGAATAAACCTATAATTGCCCCACCTCCTATCCTCCCCAACATCCCCGACGGACTTTCTCCCCAGATTACCCACAGCTGTATCCACAGTTGTAGATCGTTCGCGAACGGACAATCCTTCATTTATTTTGGGGCAATCAAACCAAAATGGCTGAAGTAAAACCACCAGCCCAACCTCCCGTACCCCGCAAAAGAGGTCGCCCACGGACCAACCATTCTGACGATCATGAAGTCCCCGAGGTAGGTGAAGTGATACGAATCACACCGTGCCCACCCCAGCTCATCGCTTCCAGAAACGTCGCAAGCAACTTCGCGAGGCACAACAAACCTACCGTCGGCGAAAGGAGACAACCATCAATAACCTACAGACGCGGGTCCAAGAGTTGGAATCGGGCATTGAGGAGCTGAGCCAGTCATTTCTCTCGTTCAGTAATCTTCTCTTAGGGGAGGGGGTACTGGAAGGTCGTCCTCGCATTACGTCTGCTCTGCAGGCAATCACTCAGCAATGTGTATCGCTGGCTCGAAAGGGCTGTGCCGAACCTGAACCTGAGCCGCGGCAGGGCGTCCTCGATCAGGATGGAGGAAGCGGGAACTCATCACAATCTACCCCAGCGAAGGAAATCAACTTAGATTTCGATGCTGAGATCGTGCGCGAAGAACCCATACCCTTTTCTGGAAATTCTACGCCTTCTTTGACGCTCACTCAGTGGACGAAGATGTCGATGCCTCATACACCACCCCCGCAAGACCAGTCGATGCTTCCATTTGGTTTCACCTATCCGAGGCATACTGGGCCTGTTCCTTCGCTTCCTATCTCACTTCCTAGTCCGCCACTCTCGTGGTCTCCAGATAGTCCAACGACAGAAGCACAGTTGTCCCTCTCACACCGTATTGTACGAGAGTGTTGCCGCAACGGCTATCAGTTACTTGTTTATTCGCCCGATGATCCGAAAGTTTCAGAGGTGTTTGGAGGCTTACTTACTGAGTCGGAGCGTATGAATCATGTTTCGGGATTCTACGATGCTATGCATGATGATTTAGGTGACATGGTTGATGCTAGGACCAAAGTTCTTAGTCCCATGCATCCGAAAAAACACAGTTTCTCACACAACCAGCTTGCTCGCTCATCTAGGACTTGGCAGTTGGTTTTTGAGGGCGCGGAAGAATGGATCGATGCGTCCGGGGTGCAGAGACTTCTACTGGAGAAGGGCATTGACATCCAGGGCGGTGATCGCATTTCGAGCACTGTGTTTCGGGTGAAGTCTTCTCCGTTATTATTTGATGTGGCTACTTTTATCAGACGTGAGTCAAAGCTCCATGACAATCTCGGATCCCTCTAACTGAGGCTTACAGTCCTTTCTATGGAATGCGTTTGCGTTGGCAAGGGACCGGCTTTTCGACGAAATATGGTCGAAAAGATATTACACCTTTCCACTTCTAATAACCCTTGGGGATATGATACTTCATTTCAGGTTGATGTTTCCGGATATAATTTTTAATCAGAAGAAATTCGTGGCTTCGATCAGCTTTTGTAGCCGTTCGTCGTCCCAATACCGTTCCATCGCTTCTGTCTTCCAAATCTCCCAGTTCAAATGCGTGCTATCGCCTAAACCTTTCAGGAAGTTATCCCCCAGTCCGTTTAACAGACCAAAGAATAACCCTAAAAACCCATCCCAGTCTGAAATGTCATATCCACAGCAGAAATCAAATCGATGGAGCAGACGTCCGCATCGCGTGATTTCTCCAAGATCAGGATGTCCCTTCTCATAGAGAATCTCGGCAAAAGTAACCTCGTCGTCACCGACCCGATTGACTCCATCATAGAACTCACACACAGGAAGAAGAGCAGTAGGTGAATTAAACGCCACCGATTTAGGCGCCGTGTACGCCCATTCCCAATCAATGATCCCAGTGATATTAAAATCCTCATCAACCAGAATATGATCTCCCTTGTCATCCGCATGTCTCAGATAGAACTTCCCATCATCCAAATCATTATACGAAAAGACCTTGCCGACGTTATCCAGCAGATAGCGATGCACCAGGTAAGCATCAACCGGTCTCGCGGTATAGATCTCCTGCCGCAGAATCAAATTCAGCGTCAAATCAATCCCGGTCTTGTAGTAATCCTGTATGGACGAACAAGGACCGGTAGATTTCAACACCCCATCCTTCCAATCACTCAAAGCCTCCACCGCGAAAGGCCCAATCCGCCCAGAGCCAGGGTGACTTAAGCACCCCATGCTATCCATCGGATAGTTTAGAAGAGTCACGTACACATCCGCCAGTTGGCTTAGCACTTTCCGTTTCTTCTCAGCTGTCCACGCCAAACCTAACGAACTACCGACACTCTTGCCCGGCAATTTTTCCATGAGAATATAAGGAACGCCCACGGGGTTGTTTTCGTCTGAATCGAAATCATACACCATCGGCGTGGGGATGTTGATTCTTCGGAGAAATTGGAGTGTGGCTACCTCGCTGCGGAGAATATAACTTTGCAGATCGGGTGGTGGAGATGTAGCGTTTGAGCGACGGATTCGTGCTAGCCAGCTCGTGCCGTCTTCGAAGAGAATCTCGATATGGTAGTTCGTGCCGCCCATTACTTTACTGCATGCTTCGTGGGAGTATCTGAGGTTGTGGGGGAGTGTGCAGGGGACTCCATTGCGGAGGGTGGATGCGCGGGTTGTTAGGGCTTGGATGTCAATTTTTTGGAAAAGGTGGGTTATTTCATCTTTTTCAGCTTTTGCAGCGGCAGAGTAAAATGCGGTTTTATCCTGTTTATATTTTTAATGGCTGTCTGGTGTTTCGAGACATTGTGTATAAGGTGGCTTTGCGTACCTCCCATGTTGGACATTTGTGGTATTCTGATTTGAGGTGTCTTGCGCATAAGTGCTGATTGCAGATTATGCAGCCTCCTAGTTGGCGCACAGAGGGCTTTTCACAGCTTGTAAAGTCGCAGTTCCACATGGTGTGGGTTGTAAGTGGTGTATTCTATGAGGGTTGTGGGATTGAGGTCATGGTCTGAACCCCTTGCGTTATCAGGTGACTGGAATGTTGTAGACAGGGCATTTCTACTGCTTGATTCTTCAGTATTATCAAGAGTTTGGAAGGGTTGTATCATTGAATCCATTCTCAGTGATATCCTTATCTGCTTCCAAGCTTTGCCTTCTCCGCACGGCTACCGTCGGGTTTACCTTTCACAGTCCCCAGCCGTGACCTCGATGACAGGCAAAGCGATGAACCAAACCAAACCAAAATATTGGAAGAACTGAGAAATAGACTTAGATTTTCCTGAAAAAGATGTGAAGATATAGTGTGGCTTTGACTAGATTGATGTGCCAAGGCTTGGACTACAATCAAGTCAGAGTGGGGGTTCCCCGCATGTTATCAAGTAATGCCATTCACGCCCTTCGAATATTACATGTGGACCTTGGGATAAAGACTCGATCACTCATTGGCTCCGCTCACGAGGTGAGTCAAAGTTCATCGGAGATTAAGAAGCTTCCATCTGCCATTTACTCATTAGAACTGAGTCAGGGCGTCTTTGCAGCACATATATCTGTTGGGTGCGGTTCCGCTACTGGACTCTAATTTTTCAACCTCAATTATCTCATTAAATTCTTGGTCCCACCGATACACCTTTCTACATATTGAACATTATGTCACTCGCGAATCAACTCACACCTTTTGGGAAGCCAATGCTCAAGCATTGGCTATTTGACCCCTCCTACAGAAACCTTAACCACGGTCAGTATTCCGTCCTCCGTCATAATGCCAGTAACTAATATATTCCCAGGCTCCTTCGGCGCCCACCCCGTTCAAGTCCGCGATGTACAGCGTGCTCTTTTAGCTATCGCAGATAAGCGACCAGACCCTTATATCCGCGTTCATCACTCAAAGCTCCTGCAAGAAGCGCGCGAAGAGATTGCCGCGCTTATCAACGCTCCAAAAGATGAATGTGTTTTCATCAAGAATGCCACTACGGGCGTATTCACCGTCCTTTATAACCTCAATTTCAAGGAGGATGAGGTTGTGATCTATTTTGAACCGGTATACGGTGCTGTGGAGATGGGTATTGTCTCCCTGCAAGAGCATTGTGATTTCCAGGCTCGGAAGGTGCCGCTTGAATTCCCGATTACTGAGAATGAGTTGGTGCGTCGATTCCGCGAGGTGGTTCGTAAGGCTCGCGCCGAAGGCCTCAAAGTTCGTGCTGCACTCTTTGATGCTGTCGTCAGTAACCCGGGCGTTCGGTTTCCGTTTGAACGGTTTGTGGGTGTTTGCCGGGAAGAGGGGATCTTAAGTGTCATTGATGGCGCACACGGCGTTGGAATGATTCCTCTCGATATGAAGGAACTGCAACCGGACTTTTTCGTATCGAACTGCCACAAGTATGTGTCTCGTCTGCTTCCCCTCTAATGTTTCGACATAGCAGTATCTTACCTTTCAATCCAGATGGCTCTACACCCCCCGAAGTGCAGCATTGCTGTATGTCCCCAAACGCAACCAGCACCTCATCCGCTCCACCATGCCAACATCATGGGGCTTCATCCCAGCACCAACATCAATCAAAGTAGCAGACTCAGTCCTCCAAGACAATAATGCACCTAAAACCGAAACGCCCTTCGAAGAACTATTCGAATTCGTCGCCACAACGGACGACTCAGCCTATATCTGCATTCCGGCGGCACTCAAATTTCGCCGTGAAGTCTGCGGCGGCGAAGAAGCCATCATGTCCTACTGCCACACTCTCGCCAACGAAGCAGCCGATCTGATCGCCGCAACTCTCGGTACAGATGTTCTGCAAGAACCGGACCTCAAACCGGGACAGAAGAGCAATATGCGTAGCTGCTGCATGACTACCATCCGCTTGCCGATCCGTGTTGCGGATGATGGGTCTCCGGGCCAGGGGTCTTGGGTGACACTGTCGTCTAAAGAGGCGCCGCTAGCGGCTTCGTTTCTTCAACAGACGCTCATGGCAAAGTATGATACTTTCGTTCCTGTTTTCCGACATGGGGCTTCGCTTTGGACTCGCGTCAGTGCTCAGGTCTTTTTGGAAATCAGTGATTTCGAGTGGTTAGCTGGTATTCTGCGTGAGCTGTGTGAGCAGGTGGCAAGAAAGAACAGGACTAGTAAACTGGCATAGTGCAAGACCTTGGCATTGATTTAAATAGAAAAGGACAGACCAGAATTGGTCATCAATTAATTCAACGTCACTCAACCTTCACAATCCTTCCCGTCTCCACCTCATATATATACCCAGTAACAGGAACATCCAGGACAAGCGGACTATCCTTTAAAATACCAACGTCTTCCAAAACGCTCTGCCTCAAGTCCCCAAATGGCAAAAACGCAATATGATCCACATTCTGCTTGAGATCCGTCCGGATCTTGTGACGGATCACATCGTCCGTGAACGTAAGCATTCCACAATCGGTCTAGTCGGCATTAGAATCGGGTTTTCACGAGAGTGTAGGAACCTGGAGTGCTTATGTGGCATGTCTTACATGGTGCACAATAATAATCTCTCTCGTCCCGAGTAATTGCTGCGAAATGACGATGCTGCGCAGTGCATCTGTGGCCCGTCCGCCTGCATTTCGGATTACGTGGGCGTCGCCTTCTTCGAGGCCTAGGGCTCGGGCGGGGTCTGATCTTCGTCAGCTTTGACACAGTACATGTGTGTTGATAGTATGATATCATTTCGGGGTATATGGGAAGGTTGTATGGCAATGTGGAGCTGTGGGAATGAATGTACCGAGGCGCGCGTCCATGCATGCTACTATTGCTACCTTTCTGTCGATTGAACGGGTCAGAGGTTTGTATTAATAGAGTATTTGGATGTCAATGAACTAGTGGGGTATTGCTTAGATCTGTAGATTACCGGGCTGGAGGAAGAGGGAGAGTGCCTCTGTTGAATGAGGCGGCGTATTTAGCGTTTGCGGACTCGAGTTCCAGAGCAACGGACATTGTGATTGATGTAGAATATGGTTCGATTTAGAGTACCTTGGGGATGAACAGGATATAAGAACAAGGAAATGAGATGGACCACCCCCGTATCTACGTTGCGAATATGAGGTGATTTGTGGTTATCATGACCCTGGATGGCGTGATGGGAGTTTTCTGCCGGAGCCAATGGAGAGTGGGATGTGGTGTTGTTTCTCGACAGAAGCGTAGATACTTTGCAGCTTTGGTTTTGACCTTTGGTGTTGGGAGCGGCGAGTGGTGAAGTAGTTGCTTGGGTCCTAATCTGGGTATTCTGTAGACCTCAGATCAACGTGTATAGGAAATGGTTTCTCTACAAGATTGAGTATCACCTGGTAGAGGGTATAGAAATATCGAGGAAATACGAACTGCATTACTTGTATAGCTTTTCAGGTTGGAGATGGGAATGATATCAGAGTCCATTGTAGATAATGTTGGAAGAAATCATGTACAAAGAAACCCATGAAGGGTAATTACATACTCGTGGGCCCGCCACCGCCAATAAAAAGAAAGAGAAAGGTAAAGGGGGTATGGATGGAAAGAAACGCTAAAGGACCAGGATCGCCATACAAACACAAAAGCCTGAAAGCCTTGAAACCCAATGCACGGCCCAACCCGAGAATGTTAGTACCATAGAAGTCGTGAAATCAGCCTGTTTTAGTTATTGCCACCTCCAAACCGACTCCAGACCCAGCCTGTGAAACCTCCACGGCTGTCTTCATTACGACTATTGCGACTGGACCCACTAGATCTCCTTGTACGAGAAGCATTGGGATCCGGAGTCGCCGGAGCCTGGGCCTGTGAATGCCGACTAGACCTTGAAAAAGAAGAACGACCGCTAAGCGAGGCAAAAGGAGAACTGCGTCGTCGACGACCAGGTGATGGGACCTCGGGACTATCTGGGATGACGACCGGGTTCTCGCTGGTACCTTCGCCATGCGTGCGGCTAGTCGAGCTGCCAGTGGTGCCAGGTGTACTTGTGGAACAGGTTCGTGTCAGCTCGAGAGTTGTAATGTAATCAAGCCTAGAGTGGCCGGTGTGGTTGTGGTGTGCTACTTACGCACTGATGGAGTCGATACTCCGGCGACAGTGTGGACAGGTGTTATGCTGTATAAGCCACGCTTCAATGCAGCTGAAGTGAAACCAATGTGTGCAAGGTAGCACTGTGACTTCAGTGCCTATCTCTACCATATCCATGCAGATAGAGCACTCGGCTGTGCCGTCCGGTCCCAACATTTGCTGATCTACCTTTTTCCTTGGTAGGGATTGGATAGCGGTAGTGGATGCGCCTGGGGGTGCAGTTCCCGCTGCATTATGATCGATGAGCTCTGAGATAACCCGGTCTAATTCCTCTTGTGAGTATACCGCGTCGCCGTTCCGATCCATGTTTAGTAAGACTGAGAGCATTGCGAGTGGGTTCGCGAGTGGGTTTGGGCCTGCTATGCCACTTGCGCCGGCTCTGCCTGGTCGTCGTGCGTAGTTCTGTCGGAAGCTATCCAAAAGTCTAGCGTGGTCATTAGCATCAGCGAGTGCTTCCGAGATGCGGGCTCTGCGGCCTGCGAACACATACTCGACTAGGTCTTGCGGCTGGGCCATAGATTGCGCTGCGCCTGGTTCGCGTGGGAATGATTCTGGGGGATCGTCGTACTCGTCGGTCCCATGGTGGTCAGAGTCGAAAGGATCCATGGCCGCCGCACCGCGGGGTGTGCGCTGGTTGTATCCGGTGTTTGAAAGCGTCTGGAATATTGAATCCAAGCCTTCGAATATCATTGGCACTGCGGGATTGGCCTGCGCATTTATTTGGCGGGATGCGAATCCTCCGCGTACGGAGGTGCTGCTAAATACAAAACGACCATCGGGTGATCTGTAAGTGTGCTGTGAGTAGCGCGGGGAGCTGGGCGAAGTAGCGTCCATGAAGCCGTAGCGTCGCGGCAGCTCTTCCTGAGCCCATGGATTATGAGTTTCCCACGGATTGGTCGGTGGGGAATCATGCTCGATATGTGGTTCTGGTGAAGCATCATCAGGGGGAATTTCGACCTAAAGACGGTTGCTATTAGTGGAGGCTCCCTGGAGACAGGACCGAATAGCGTACGATCTCCGTGAAGTCGGATTGACAGTGCGGACACGTCAAACCGCCACCGAGTCTTAACCAGACCGCGCCACAGGCATGACACAAGATGCGATCGCCATGGTCGCTATGATCGGCCATTATTGAGAAAGTGTGCAAGTCAGTTCGAGGGGTGAATGTTTGAAAGATCAAGTTCGCGCGGAACAGTCACGAGTCATGGCTCTTATCAGGCGGGGTTTAGGTGTTGGAGATCAACCCGAACAAAGACGAATCAGAAGGGATGATGAAGGCCGATGATTGCTCAGATAAAAGCGGGAATTTCCCCAGCAAAAGAAAACAAGCTATTTAATATGTCGTCACAAGTACAACGGTAGGCCACGAAGTAAAGTCATGAAACCGATCGCTCTCATGCACCATAAAAATAGAACTAGATTCAGGCAGCTTTATTTTCAAGCCTCGGAGGTATAATGATGCAGGTGGCAAGGAGGCAAAAAAGAAGAATCTGGAAAAAAGACATATACATCGATTCATTCATACATAAAGAATCAAAGTTCTAACGCCTTGAAATGCTCATAATACAAAAACCCAGAGAAGCTAAAGCTGATAAAGGAACAATAAGGTAGACCATAATGGCAGATTGAACACTATACAAAAAACCCGTTCGCGACGCAAGGACGACCCGAACCGACTGTGCCACAGCCCTTGCAGGTCACCAATCCTAACGCTCACCGTCTTCTGGCTCCCTTGAGAACCAGACTACCCACGAGGCCCGCGGCCACGGCTAGACCTCCTACGATCGCGATGCCCACTAGGCCTTCCTTGGCAACCTTGTCGTCGATGAGGGACCCTAGACTGGCCGCTTGCAAGTTGGCCGGTTCCTTCTCCAGCAACAAATCATTGTACCGACGAGCCTCGCCGTAGTTGCCCAACTTGTAGTTGCCTAGAGCCAAATAGTACAGACACTCTCGTCGTCGTTCCGGTGCGCCACGGAAGATCTCTGACAGGAGTCGGACGCCTTCTTGCTGGTCGGGTCGAGTGTTGGACTTGATCAGGCCCTAATTACCGAGTTGATTAGATTATCACAGGAGACGGTGGTTATGACTGTGGCTGTGGCTGCAGCTGCGGTGGTTGGGGTCATACCCAGGCAAAGTTGAACTTGGTTTGAATGCCCACGTAGTCGCCTTCTTTCTCGTATTGCGCGCGCAGAACTTGCAGCTCGGCGGGCTTCAAGGGGCTAGAGGTCAGGCGAGTTAGTTCGCATCGTTCAAGGACATCGGTGATCCCAGGCAACAGACCTTTCCGCATCGGCGGCATCTGGGTGGTGGCGCACACGGGTTAGCAAACGGCCAGGGAAATAGGGAGCAGCATGGGTAGCATACAGGGAAGGTTTGACATGGTGTTGCAGTATTCGAGTATTCACACAGAGAAATGGGTAGCAAATAGGCGGAGATTAAAGGACAAAGGTAAAAATGAAGACCAAGCGCGATCACAAGCGCCAACGTCACTTGCGGAGAAATGTGTGGCGGTGCTGTGGCGGTTGCTGCCGCAACAAAACATAAACATCTCCTTCGATCAACTTCTAACGGCTATACTGCCCACCATGTTGCTCGACGAGGATCCTGCGACGGTACGTCACTACTGCCGATACACAGAAATATACATGATGGTTTAGTCTAACTGGATTCAGCTCATCCACCACACTATCGGCAATTTCAACATCCATCCGGATAAGCAAGCCGTAACGCGCATTAATGACTCCCTCGCAACCCTCCAACAGTCACGCGACCTACGCATTCGCGAGGCAGAATCCTCTTTGCGTAAACTCTCACGCAATTTACACTCACTGAATACTCACCATGAAGAGGCCATTGCCGTCCATGACTCGGGTAAACACGCCGCCGAGATTGTCGAGCTTGACACAAAGAAATTCCGCATTGCAAAGGCCGCCTCAGAGCTCGAAATTGAGAGCGAGCGCCTCGAAAGTGAGCTCGAAATGCTTAAGGAGAGACTGGCAGATCTAGAGGCGCAAGGTCTGGAAGGTGACGAGGCTACGCGTCGGGAACGTGAGATGGATGATGCGACGATGTACGTTTTTATCTGGTCCCTGTACTTGCTTTCCAGATGCTAACATTTCATAGTCTACGACTAAAGATCTTCCGCTCGCTCGGCATCGATATCGAACCTGACGAGGCGGGCAATTTCAACCGTGCTGTGATTCGTAATAGTCGCAAGGGCGATGTGCATGTCGTCAATATCGACCCGAAGTTCTCGAGGTTCTTCTACTCGAACTACTTCTGGCAGACAGTGCAAGGATAATGATGGCCATGTCGGTGTTATGCAGGAGATTTGTTTTCGGTTGGAGTTTTTTATACCCTTGAATTGTTAATGACAATGATATCATGCCAATATACTGGATTCCGTGCATAATCTTCAAGGTATCCACAAACTATGGTACATAAATTTACAGACGCAGCTCACCCCCGCAAAGCCTCGAGTACTTTAGCCTGGTGTGCCTGCGCAAAACTCCCATCGGCCTCACTAGGACAACCATCCGGAAAGACATTTTCAACAGCATCCAACAATACACTCTTGTCAACATGTTCCACTTCCTTTCCCCAAGATTTCATCCACGACTCCTCATGCCGAAGTAATCCTTCCTCCACGGCATCCATATCAGGAATATCACATCCATCCCAAGTAAGTGCAACCTCCTTCAACAACCCCGCGGAGCCCTCGGCAGTAGCATACCGTGTCTCAATCCCAAGAGCACCCAAGCCCAATTCCTCCACCTTTGAGTTCCAAAGCGCCTGCCTTAGCGCCCCATCCCGCTCAACCATCATCCAAAAAAGTGGAAAGGAGCTCCGCGCAAGTGCATCCCGGACTCCCTTAGTTGCCTCGCGCGGGCTTACCAGTATCCCCACCGTCTGGCCCGTGCGCCAGCCCACCGGTGCCTGCCGGAGTGAGCCTTCAAGCTCGCGCACAATATTCGGGCCAAGCTTTGCCTTAAGCGCTTTGCATTGCACTAGGACGCGGAGGGCGCGCGATTGTTCGTGTGTGGGGAGGTGCCAGGTGCCTACTAGGTCTATTCCGGCATCGTCGCGGCCGCCGATGCGGTGTAGTGCTAGGGCATACCGGCGTAGGCTGTCGAGGACGGTGTACTCGTAGTGTGTGCCTACGTAGACGGTGCTAGTCTCTGGGAGAGAGATTCGAGTGGCGTAGGTAAGAAATTGGGAGAGGCTGTTGTGGTGTTGGGAGGGTGGAGGTGGTGCGGAGGGGAGCTTGAAAAGGCGGCGCGTGAATTGGGTTATGTCATTCTGGGCTTGGGTATTGGAGAAATGTCGGGAGAAGGTTCTATGGCGTTGGAATGGTGGATTTGCCCGTAAAAGTCTGGCTGCGAGGCGTCGCATTGGTGTGTTTGTAGGAGTGACGCTTCACCGCATTAGAGCTTTTGTCTCCGCATTTCCCAAGTTAACCTTACTCGAACCTTTAAGATCCACTCTCCAAATTTCTAGCTCTCCCAAGTTTCAACCAGTCTACACGTATCATTTTGATCAACTCTCCATCCACTATCAACTTTACACCCTCAAGTCCCGCCGCCATGGCAGACATCCTAACCCAACTGCAAACCTGCCTGGACCAGGTAAGAAAGTCAAGCAGAAATCCTACTCCAGCTCCCGAAAGCTAACACCTTCAGCTCGCAACCCAATTCTACGCTACTCTGGGCTACCTCTCAACATACCACGACAACAGCCCAGCCATCCCACCCCCAAACGTCCCCAACGCAGTCCCAGCCCTAGCAAAGATAACCAAAAACTCAACATCCCCTCCAATCCCAGCCTCTCTCGCCTCGAAAGGCGGCACCGAAGTCGCCGGCCACGGCTCCCCGCCTCCACAACCACCACAACAACCTGGTGTCGCCGGTCCATCAGAAGGCGAAGACCCCAACCAGCCCCCACAGCCTGACTCCCCGCGCACATTCGCGAGTCGGCAGCGGGAGCTTGCGCGTGATCTTATCATCAAGGAGCAGCAGATTGAGTACTTGATTTCGGTGCTACCGGGCATCGGGGCCTCAGAGACGGAGCAGGAGACTAGGATTCGGGAATTGGAAGTCCAGCTGAGAGATGTTGAGCGAGAGAGGGAAGTTAAGATTGAGGAGTTGAGGGGCTTGAAAAAGAGGCTGGAGAGTGTGCTTGGGGCTGTTTCAGTGGGTATTTATGGGGATAGGGAATATCAGAAATGAATGGCTTGATTTTTGGTTCTTGGTCCTTGATTCTGGGTTGATGGGTTGTGGCGTTTGGGTTCGGGTGGATATATTGTTTGATACCAACTTATAGATATTCAGTATAAATTGATTTTTTACGATTGCCTTCTGCTTTAATTTTGGCAAATTGGATCTACCATGAAGCGTATTTAAGACTGAGACTATGCCAATAGCTACATGTAACGGCTTATCAAGACTATAGTTATGACACTCACGTGACCATCATCGGCCCTGAGTCTTGACTTTGAAGTATACAAAGCAGAGGCTGCAGTTTAGCTCAAATGCGTACAACCACTCTGGGAGCCGAACTAGTAAGGCCCAAATCTGTTTTCAAATGGTATTAAGGCTTAGAGACTAAATTCCTTAAGCATTGCGAAAGTCTTGAATTTTGGTATGTCAGAGTCTAGCGCCTGTTCAGGTGATATTGACTCTTAAATCGACAAAGTAATACACCACGGATTGGCTCTCATTTTGAAATGCCGGTCTTTTCCAAGGCAGAAGCACTGAGCTTGCCCTGGTGTGCTTTTTCATTTTGAGAGTAAAGTGTTCGTCTGCGACCCAGAGATACGGTTGACTGTGTCGCGAATTTGTGGGATTCTTCGCTTAGAGCTCTTATGATCGTGCTACGTTTCCGTTTCTTCTACGTTCGAGATAGTCTCAGGGATTTTTCGGCTATAGTCAGATATTGCAAGTTCTCACATATCCATACACTTCTCGTTTATCCATCTTTGCATATGTTATCAAACCTCATAGTGAATAAGGAAACAGACTGAAAAGTGAAAAAGGTCTCGGTATAAATAACTATCTAGCGTGCAGCTGACCTTTTGGATAGAAGTAAATATGTAGTGCATCTTCAGGGGTAAAACTGGGGATGAAAAAGCAGAAACAACCTTGGAACCCTTCTATGTGTAGATGGCAATGCGAGGTTCCAACGCCGAAGTAAAAAGTCCTCTCCATGTCCGGGTATCAAACGAAATGTCAAAACCATCCTGCCGGGGAAATCGATGTGTAGCAAATTCGTGGAAAGCATAAAAAAGTAGTGAAAAAGAAAATCAAAAGAAGAAAAAATTTAAAAAAAGAAAAAGAAAAATTCCGCGTAGTTTGTCTGCATCACTTGAAAAGACTCCGATACTCTTGCATCCGTTGCTCCTGGACTTCCTTCTTGTCCTGTTTGCTTCGGTTCATGCTCATATCGGCGAGCTGCTGTTTTTTCTTCGCCAGCTCCAGAATCTTTTCTTCGATGCTGTTTTTCATGATGAACTGGATAGTCTGCACGGGGCGGGTCTGGCCGAGGCGGTGCACGCGATCCACGGCCTGCGCAACGGCTGCGGGGTTATACTGTGGCTCCATGATATAAACTCGGGATGCAGATGTGAGATTTAGTCCAACACCACCAGCACCGATGGTGGCTAGGAGAATGGTGATGTTGTTATCTTTTGCGAAGGCATCCAATGCCTTTCCACGGGCTGCAAGGGACATGGTGCCATCCAGTCGGGTGAAAGTATCAAGCCCGTTGTTCTTGAGAGCTATCTCAATCAAATCTAAATGGGTCGTCCATGCGGAAAATACAACGCTCTTGATCGGTGGCTCTCCTAGCTCTCCTACCAGCACGCTGCTTTCCTCAAGGTTTGCCCTCAAGTGGCTGACCAGGGCCAAGGTTTTGGTATGGGGACGCTCGTAATCGCCAAGGATCTTGCCGTACTTTCGATTTGACTGACTTTCAGTTCTTTGGGTATCAAAATCCTCAATGATCCCAGGTGTCAGTATCGTAAAAGACTTCGTGATCCAACCTTCACAGGCTTTGCACCGGGCTTCTCCGCCAGATTGGCCGTGGAATTCCGTCCAGGACCAGAAGCAAGAAGGACAAAGCATATCGAAGCATGGTAAGTAAACAGCCATGTGGGCATCCCGGTCGATATCACCAGAGCTAGTGAGAGGCTCATCAAGGTGAGAGCTGCAGAGGGCACATTGATCGGCGGATGTTTGCTGCATAAGCGAGTACATTTGATATGCTTTTCTCTCCTTGGCAGCAGAACTGCCATCATCTGATTCGTTCTCTTCCAAATCAATAGCATCAGTCATAGTGGTACCCTTGATCCTTTCCCGATCTTCACGATCGAGAAGCTCTTTACCATGAGCACTGACTTGGCGTAGTAACATCATGGCTTTTAGCACATGGTGGTACATGCGGCCTCCCATCTTGGTCTTGTTTTCGCCCACAATATGACTCATCATGGCATTAGACTCGTTGCGGAAGTAATCATGTAGCTGCTGCTCCTTGTCAGAGAACTCCAGGGTGATTAACCTGTCCACTCGCGGTGGCAGATTGATCTTGTCTTTAACCCGACGTAGAGTGAATGAGTCAATCAGGACCCGGAGACTGGTAAGAACTGTTGCATCATTGGTCTTAAAACGGCTTACTATAAACTGCCGGAAGTGGGTATTGTCATCGTACGGGGAAAGGCGTAAGAACTTCAGGACGGAGTGAAGGTCTTCGAGGCGATTCTGAACAGGCGTTCCTGTCACAGACCAACGGCGCTGCGCATTAAGACTCAGAATTGCCTTAGTCTGTTGGGCATTCTGCTCCCGGATTATGTGAGCCTCATCCAGAACGATGCGAAACATGTTCATTTTGCTGAAAGGGCTATCACGCCCGACGCGCGAAGATAGCTCACTGAGAACTGTGCTGTATGTTGTGATTATAAGGTCATAAGTAGCCAGTTCCTTCAAATCGGTGATTCGGCCCGATCCATGGAAAACATATGCTTTGATCGAGTTCGCTTTGAGATGCTCTTCGACCTGCATTGTCCAGTTCTTCACAGCACTTAGTGGCGCAACCAAGAGAGTTGTTCGAGTGTTGCGGATGCCGGGATACTGACGGGCCAGGCCATCGGGCGGAGGCGAATTTTCCCATTTGTGCGCCGCGGATAGCGACGACAAGACCAAAGAGAGTATGCTCAACGTTTTCCCGAGACCCATCATGTCAGCCAGCAGACCACCAAGGACTTGTCGAGGCTCTCTGGCACACACTGTACCAGTGATGATCTCTTTGTATTCCTTCTGGCCACTGGCGTTCCTGTGACATCGCCAAAGTGAATTGTTGTCCGCTTCTTCAGGCCCGAACTTCCGGCGTTTTTCTTTCTCCGTCATAAACCACAGCGCCTGCTTTTGATGATGAAGAAGGGGTGTCAGTACACTGTCAGGAGGTTCCATCGTGGGAACATCGGCGCTGACAAGCTGATTAAACATTTTGGTCACAGAGTCGGTGATTTCCTCTGCCGTTCGAACCTCATATCTGAATGCGGGACGTTCTCTCATGCTGTTGTTTGTTGAAGCTGCATTCTGGGCTGCTCGCATTTGCCTTATCTCATCATGAGGGTTCCATACCGGAGTACCTTTTTCCACGATAGGTGGAACACCAAGCCAGACATTTTGGTGACTAAGAAACTTGCCAACCATTGCAGCACGTTGACGCTCTCCATACAAAGTCAGCGAAGCCCGATAATTTGCCGCTGTGGGTTCACCAGGAATCTCTTGTGGCAGGATTGCTCGCATATCCAATCGTGCGGATATTTCCAGCGGTATAATAGGGGAGTCAAGCAATTGACAGAGAGCAGGCGCAACTTTGGAATGGATCACGCCAAATCGAATCCCAGTAGGGTCTGAGACTTCAATTCGTTTGTTTGTTGTATCTGGATCGCGATGCAATTCGAGTTTGATGATAGGCCATTGGTCGGGGAAAAGGAATTTGGAATTTGGGTCTGGTTTTGGCACCAAGGTGGCATTGATCGTGGCCCCTTCAATTTTTCCATAGCAAACACGCTGGGTACTGAGGTCATTCGAACCTGTGAATTGAATTTCGTCGTCTTCCGCGTTGTCCTTCGGAGGCGTGGTGGTCAAATCCACAACACCCAAGACAGCTGGGGATGGAGCGTGATTCGTTTGGTCCTTTTTCATGAACTGCCCCAGCTCACTGCCCTCGGAAGTCCTGATATGTTGACTGGGTGTCCCAGGCTTAGATGTATCCTCTACCCTCATCTTTTTGACGGGTTGGTGACGGCGTTCTTCGACATTGTAAACCTCCTCGATCAGGCCGCGAGAGCGAGTGCGTTCATCTTCTTCGCTCATGTCGTTATAACTTCTCTTCGCATCGCTTTCATTGTCCTCGTCTTTCACACTTGTGAACTGCACTGTCATGTTGGCTTGCGGGTTCGGCGTGTCACTTGGTGCGGGACTCGGTGCTATCGCCATGGACCTGGGTGATGTCTTGCGGGGGATGGTCGCCGAAAACTGCACAGCCGGAGAAGTTCCAGGCGGGGCGATAGAGGAGGCGGAAGGACGCGGAGAACGGTTCGCATTTGAGGGACCTGAGAGGAGAGGAGGTGAGCTGGGTGTTTCTGTCGAGTCCAAAGCCGTGGGATATGGAGGCGAATGTGACAAGGAAGTTGTTGGTTCTTCTGTGGCCTGGTGCATCGGCGCCAACATGGATTCTGAAGCAACCAAAGGGGTTTCCATATTGTTTGGAAAGGGAGAAGAAGAAGGGAAAAAAGGCAAAGTACCTTGTTGCAGTTGCTTCTTGTAGGCCTTCGGGTCCAACAACATGGATGCGCGGGAGGCCATGATGCCGGAAGTGATATGATCTGGGGAACCCGAAAGAAAATGGTATCCAGCTGTTTCAATCACACGCTCCGCGAAAGTGACGGACAAGTGAAATGGAGTTTCTGATGAAAGACTTGATATGGGGACGAAAGGAAGAGGAGCAGGTGACGGAGGGAAGGGAAGGGCGTGATGAGGCGCAGATTCACAAGCCGCATAAAATCAAAGAAGAAAAGAAAGAAACATGAGCGCGTTCCTGTCAGCATCCGCGCCGCTACTTGAAAGCTCGAGTAGGGATGCCTGGAGGAAGTTCAGATCATGACCTCACTGTTGCTCGGAAGTTCCCGCCGATAAGAGCGGTTATCTTTGTTCTCAGATTCGCTGAGCAATGGAAGTAGAGAGTTGGGGGAACGAAGATCTCCGTGATTCAGAGCCCAGATAGATGTGAAAGGGTCGAGTATTGGAAGTACGATAGGATCAAAGTATATTGGTTCTAAGTCTACCGCCTTGGCCGATACATCTTATCTATGCATCTCCCGTCCCGCGTAGGTGCCGATGTAGGTACGCTGATCTTAAACGCGCATGATCTTCTACACCGCACTGCGTTTAAACCACATTTGATCTAGACATGGAAATCAAAGGAAGTCCGGACGATGGTATCATGGAATTAAGTCTCGTCATATATGCTACATGAGGCGCTCAATCAATGCGCCGCAACCCCAACCCGAAACAGTCAGAGACGGTCTATATACAACACAAAATCCCCAATCATGAGCGTGGCGTGCGCGAATAAAACAACACTAGCATCAGCAAGTGTGTGCAGGAAAAGAACAGAAAGGAAGACACGAGGATGCAGAAAATGATCTGCTCGCAGCTCCAAGAAGAACGCTAAAGGAAACAATGGCGAATTAAATAATTGAGATGGAAACGCGACGGCATGAAAAGGGGGAAAGAAAATAGAAAGCCAACCCAACGCCCGAATTTCGAGATTGTATGCTTTAGCACCAGGTGAAGACGGGGTTCTTGCTCTTGACAGCCTCTAAACGCTCCACAATGACTTTGCGTTGATTCCCTTCCATGCCCTCAGCGGCTGCGTATCCGAGGTCTCCCTCAAGATCATCACTGCCGAAGGTATTGATGTGAGGTACACGGAAAGATAGAGAACCGCCATGTTTGCGGTGCTTATTAGACCGAGCAGGGAGGTCAGGCCATCCATCCAAGGACCTAGCATAGGCGCCATCAATGGTTGTGCGTGAGTAGTCATCGTTCATAGTAGCAGGACTACCGATAGAGTCAGTGGCTCGTCCGCCAGATCGGCTATGGGAGAGTTCGAACCGGTTGGGGTTGGGAAGGTCGTTCGAAGAAGGCCCCAGTCCTAGGAGGTCGTGATCGGGGGTTGGGTGAGAAGAGTTGGCTGCACCGATGTCCATCTCTTCTTCTTCGTTGTCATAATTCATGGCTTGGCGTCTTTGCATGTCGGTGGAGGGTGCCCGCATTGGAATAGCAACGGGTACGTCTACAAGATCATCCCACACGCAAACCCTGGTCCTTCGGGTTAATTCGAGAGGACCATGGTCCGAATGCTTCAAAGTCTCGACAACATTCCAGGCCTGGCCCTTCATAACAGCAATTTGCCGAGCGAACATGCTCTCTTTGAAATCGTTGTCCTGGGAGAAAACTCTGCGCAATGCCATCTGCGTCCCACTCCACCACGCAGTCGAGGTAAGCAAAGGAAGAAAGTGGTCGCGAGTCTTTTGCGAGAACGGTTGTCCAATCAGGGAAACGGGTAGGAAAAGCCATCCGAAGGGGAAACTCCGCCACTGATCTGCATGTTAGTATTGGCCAAATGATATGTGCTGTACAAGGGACATACTGCGTCGGGATGTTTCCATGGCCATGATAGACTGTTGTCAATGGCGCCAACTTGAACGGAGGCTTGCTGTTCCGATGAAGCCAAGGGCGTTCCTGTGCGACTGACTGCCATCATTGTCTCGCGCCGCCGATAGGGATTGGAACCGTTGGAGTTGACAGAAACTGGGCGCGGAGGGGGCATGAGGTCGTCTTCATCGTGCTTAGGTTGCGGCTCAGTGGATTTCGGAGGGTCTGCCACAATAGACACTTGCTCAGTGCCCCAATCAATTTTGATCATCCAGTTATCCAGTCCACGATCTGTGTTCCGCATTATGTAGTCTAGAATCACCAATTTCTCCAGCTCTTCACGGAATGACTGCTTAAGGTTTTCGGTCCAATTGAAACGACGTTCGGCACTTTCATCGCGTGGGTTTGGCGTAGGCATCTGTCCAGCCTCATCATCATCCTCGTCGTCGGACTGCACACCAGATGGGCGACACGCCTCGTTCCACGGCCGCTTTTTGCGCTTCGGGGCGTCCTCTGCCCGGAAACCGGAATTGATTTGGTCAGGCCAAGGATGTTCACGAAGAAAAATGTTGGCATCTTTGTATCCTTTAAGGAAGACTTGGAAACTACCAGCCTTGGGAGGCAGGATCTTCTTTCCTTTCCAGGCCTTGCGCCGGTCCCAGAAATCGTAGAAGAAGGATTTCGAGGACAGATACGCGATATCGGTGAAGGGGACGAGGTTTGTGCGTAAGCGGGCATCGAGAACATATGCGGCGGCTTCGGAGACGTAGGAGAGATTGGGAATAAGACACGCCCGGCCGAAGAAGCAAGGAAACAGGTTCCGGTGAATCCACTTGGTCCATTTGGGATTGCGCGAAGCGTAGGGTTCTTCATCTTTCGGTTTGAAGACACCGACCACTTTTCCTTCAGGGTTTCGAGCAAAGTAACTGCCCGAACTTCCCTGCGCGATCATCCTTGGATGCACACCAAGCTCAATTGCCAGACGAACACTTTCGATGATCTCCTCGTATTCTGCTCGCGCCCTTCTTTGCTGACCCTCAAATTCATCGGACTCGAGGTCCTCTGCCGAGACCGGTCGTACTCCGTCGGGAGCTTGGAAGACTGAGTGGTAGATCTCGAGCTTCTCTTCCTCGTAGGTCTTTCCCTTGACTCGGTTGATTTTGAACTTGGCGGCAATCTCCTCTGCCCATCGCTCCAGACGCGCATTGATAGCCTTTATGTCGACTCCAGAGTTGCGGCGGCCGCGGCGGGAATATCCACTGTGTCTGCGTCGATGGCTTGGGGGCGTGGCGAGACCGGACGCCTGCATCTGGGCTCGGGAGGAAATAGGAGCATAACGGGGGTTGGAGGTGGACACTGTGGAGGAGACCGCAGCCAGTTCGTCATCTTCCGAGTCATCGTGGATATAACCGCGTTCTTCCTCTGCTTGGGCGAGACGAGCGTAGCCTGACGTGGCAGGGCGGGTTTTTGGCATTGTGAAGGACAGAGGTGGAAGGAAGGAAGGGGAGAAGACAATCTAGGAAGAAAACAATAACGGGCTGGAAAAAAACGAAAGACAATGAAAGGGTCACTCCATTAGAGATAATCGGATAGAGGACTTGAAGGCAGAGGAATAACGCATCCCGTCATGATTGATTATTATTATGGCCAGACATGGCTTAAGGCAGGGGGGCTTGACCTGAGGCGGGTCTGGTTACTGGTAATTTACCGCATGCGGCCAATGATACACTGCAAGTGCACGTTAACGTTTCTAATATGCCGTAATACCAATACCGGCACCGCCACAGAGTGCCGCAGTCTCCACCCCCTAAAAACCCACCCGCATAAAAGGGGGTTGCGTTGGTGGTCCTGCTCCAAGGTTTCATGGACTATCGCAATAGGTTTACAGGGAAAAGCCGGGAAATGAGGTCGTGGACTGACCCACATGGCCAATTGGCCAACTGTTTACAGAAAGAGTTAGGCATTCGTCCAAGGTCATATTGGAGCTATCCATTACTATCTATAGCACATACAGATCTACTTAAAACGCTATGATATAGATAATAGGTATAAGAGTATAGGTAAATATTGAGACCCCGAATTACACATTTGATGAAAGATCTATGATTTTGGCCAAGTATTTGATCATCTTGGCAGCTTTCAAGTCCTGCTAACATGCCTCATTGGAATGAGCATAAATGGCGGAGGCAGGGTTCAAAAGATATCGAATGTTATACTAGAAAACACATTCCAATAGATCATGGAATTAACGCAATTGCGGAAGGGTTCAGACAGCCTGATTTCACGGTAATTACCACTATACAGTGCCCAGCCCCATGCGCCCAGCGCGATAAGTGATAATTTCGATACGGCGCGCGATAATAACAATCGGGAAGGATAAGATCCATTTCTGAATCTTCGCATCATCCACCCCCAACTACTCCATTGATCGCTGTGATTGCACTATATTCTACTCGGTCTCACTTCCGAGGACGATTCGAACTCAGTCATTCATTTGTTTTTGCTGATGGTTTGGTCTCCTACGAGGAAACCTCATCACCTCTGCCAGTATCGTTAGCTTAACCGCCAAACGCCCAACGTCCTCCGCATTGCATTGTCTTCTATGAAACCAAGCATCTTGGAGTTCTGTTGATCTACATTCCCGGCCAATTCACCGAAAATCGCTTTACCCGATTCCTGCATCCTCTCGCGCCCTATCCTTCCGAACGTCGAGTTCTCTCCCTCTCTCCTCGTACAATTCGGTCCCAGCCGGATTTCCCTCGACCATCATCCTCTTCCTCCATTGTGGCTTCCATCCTTTATCGGGCGGCGCCCATTGACCCGGCTCTCAAACCTGGCTCGCCTCCGCATCAACCCTCCGAGCTCTCCCGTTTCGAGTCTCCGTCGACCGATACTCCTGCGTCACAGTCTACGGATACCGATCTCCCCAAGTCCTTCTCTCCAGTACTGCCAGATCTGAGTGGTATTGGCAAGTATAACAGTTCGGAATACAGAGATAGTTTCCCAGGCTCAGTCTCCGTGAGCGCCTCCCTTCCAGGATTGGCAGCGCTTGCCTCGGTCGCGTCTGCTCCCACCTCAAATCTACGGTACGTTTGTGGAAGAAAATCTCCACTAGACAGGGATCATTACGTGTATACCTGGCGATATAAGGATGAACCCATTTCCCCTCGCCAGATGTATACCCCTCCTTTTCTCTGCAGGGAAGCATCCAATGGGCGCATCAGAAATAGGCGCGAATCGATTGGCTGACCGGATTCACTCCCAGCGAGTCTAGGAGTGCCAATTTGAACATGGCCAACATGACCTATGCGACATCATCTCCAGCGGCCACTACTGGTGGACAAGGGAGCAATCCGGTGAGTGGCGCCCTCTTTAATTATCGTCGCATGTCCCTATCATGATTTTCATGAGTGGGCTTATCGCCTTATCTCTACACGGAAGTATTATCAGCGAGTCGACTGGGGCCTTGGCACCACCCGATCCGTGCGCCTCTCCCTTATCGAGCCCGTCAAATCTCTCCCCAATCTTATCATCTATCACAACTCCCCCATCTCACGTTCTTCCTCCTCTTGATCTCCCATTTCCACCATGGCGAGCACATTGACTGACGACAAGCGACCCCAATTACAGCCTGTCTGCCAGAACTGCGGCACCTCCACCACACCCTTGTGGCGCAGAGACGAATCTGGCTCCGTTCTTTGCAATGCCTGCGGTCTGTTCCTCAAGCTGCACGGGCGGCCTCGTCCGATAAGCCTGAAAACCGATGTGATCAAAAGTCGCAACCGTGTGAAGACTGGCCAGGGCCCCAAACGTAAAGTGAGTACGCGACCAGCGCATCAAAAAAATCTCTGCACCTTGTCGTCTTCGGACCTTAGATAAGAAATTTCTCGGATTGCTGACACCCATTGCGATCTACTAGTCTGGCGGCCCTATCGATGCCAACGGTCTTGCGACACAATCCGATGTGGGGACCCCTCCTATGGGCTCGCATGGCTACCGTCGCGCGTCGCGTAAGATGTCCCCGGGTCACTCGGATCGCTCAAATTCCCCCTTGTCGCGAACAGAGACACCCGGTTTTGCTTCCATGCACAATTCGAACATCGCACCCCAGCACATGTTTGACAGCGTCACTCGAGGCGACGGTTCTTTGAACTCGAGTCTTCCCTCCTTCCCGCTGCGTCAACCCTCCCCATCAGCCGTGGATCGTCAGCTTGAGTCCCCCCAGACATACGAAAGCCTGCTGGCTCTCAACACGTCGCTGAAGACCCGTGTCAGTGAGCTTGACCTGATCAATGAGTTGTTCCGTGGTCGCGTCGCAGAGCTTGAGCAGAGTGACGCTAGCGCGCGTCGGTCGGAGATGATTGCCCGCGACTCTGAGTCGCGTCTGCGCCGGTCCCTCGAAGAGTCACAGCACCGCGAGGAAGAGCTTAAGCGACATATTAGTGATCTGGAGCGCCAGTTGAATGGTGACGGCGAGTTCTTAGAGCCCCATGCCAAGCGAATTCGACTCTCGGACGTGGTAGAGCAGTCACCCGAGCAATCCCCGACACAGGTCAAATCACCAAACAGTGCTTAAGGAAACGAAAAAACTCCCCCTCCCACCACTCAATCTTTACGGCCTCACTAGCCCTCCCCGCCGATCTCTCGGTCTGGAACCCGGCTATAGCTTGGCTGCTGGCTTGTCCAATCTTCCCTGGTCTCTTTGATACCCTTCCCGACTCTTTCGTCACCGGTGGCTTGGATTTTTTTTTCGTCTCGTCCCTTTTCAACACAAAAAGCTCATGGTTGATTCTAATCCCCTTTATGATTCTTGTTGGAATGCTCTTCAAGGGCTCTCTTCTAATTTTTGCTCTTCGCCACGGGTCTGTGTACGGAATCTCCGATTATGCTTCTAATACAGTGTTTCTTCCCTTCTCTTTCTTATTCCCCTCTCTTTTTTCTATGGAATCTCGTACACAGGGGGATTGCAAGATCAGACAAGGTCAGTGGTGAAACTTTAAAAAAAAAAAAAACTATACATGAATGCCTCTTTGTTTTCCTTGTTGGGGATATGCGTGTTTGCAATGTTGATCGAGAAATCGATCAGTGTGCTTCCAAAGTTTTGTTCTTTGTTGCCCTGATAGAGGCGATAGGTGCCTTTTTCTTCCTGGTTTGACAGGTCAAGCCAAATTGTTTCTTGAATTTGATACTTCAATGGTGTTTTTCTTCCAGGGGCTTGGTAGTTTCAATATAGCTAGCTGAATGCTAAAGGATCTAATTCAGGATCATCATACTTAGACCTTAATTTATGCTGCTCACGGTATTTGTCTACCCAATGCTCCATTAAACAAACTCACTGCGCATATTCCTTACGGTTTGATACCTCAACTTCCAAAAGCCTTATGTCCCACATGCACTTCTGAATTGCCTTGATTTCCTCAGAATATATCGGACGGGTTTGAAAAACGACTAAACACGGTATCTCATACTGTTCAGTCTACAGGGAGGGGATAAGTAACGGAAGGAACTAACGCCATAGGTTGTATCTACCACAGTTTAAGAGGTACACGAGTGAAGCTTCCGCTGCATCTCAATGACCATGTTTCTAGATGTTGAAGATCTGAATACCCCTGTTCGTAGGATAAGAACCGCAAGCCTTCACAGTAAACGAAGTCCAGCTCATGAATTAAAACGTTCTTAGCCGGGAGAGTATATGGTCATCATGCGGAAGTAAAACCAGCGACTCAGACTGCTTTTCTGAGGCTCCGGAGGTATTGAGTATCCCGAGGCTACTGATACGGGTAGGCATATTCGGCAAGTTATCACAGACATCCCAATAATGACTCCAAAGTGTCCACCCGCTAGTAGATGAATGTTGATCTGTGGTTTTGACAGCTTTGAAGCTAATATATTAGAATATCCTTCAATCGTTTGGATCTAAGTATCAGAATTAGCATGATGTTATTGTTTGGCATAATCGTCCTTGGGAAGTCGGGATTACTCACACCTAGATAAGAGTAATCAAAGGCACTTTTGGAAGACAGTACCCAGGTTGCTGTCACACGCTCAGTGCGTTCCAATCGAATACAAAGAACACAGCCTTCATTTCGACCTCGCCAGATCGAGCGTCTGGGTTGCACGATTCTTCCTGATTGACGAAAATGCACCCCAGAACCAATCATTTCCCGATAGGAGAGCAAGAGATCGTCAGCATCGTAGCCTCTTTCTCCTTGAACAGGGTACATCGCATGAATGGCCTGTCTGTGTTCCCTGTGTAATCCGCTTGGCGTGGATGAAAAAAAAAGAGCATCGTTCTTGGTGCATAGAAGAGTAATAGGCCAGCGATTTTTCCCAAGTGAAGAGGTCTCCAATAGACGATCTAACATAGCGTTTATTACCATTCTTCAAGAGGTATTTAATCACCTTCAAATAAAAAAGGCCGATGGATGGAGATACAGTAGCCACGAGTACCTTGATCTGAATGTGTTCATAATCGTGGCTGTCTCATTCGTATAGTTGGCAAGCATTAATAAACCCATATATGTACATTCCCCCATGCAAAGAGCGGAAGAGCATAGTCATTAGCCCATGCATAAGGAACAACCCGCTTTATTGGCGCATGGGAGAAATTCGCTATAATATATCCACAGACTTCTGTAGCGAAAGTAGGCACCTAATAACCATGAGAGACAGGGTTCATAAAAAGGAACAGGCTTCGGAAGACCTCCCCATCAATCGTCACTCATTATCAGACTAGTCGTCTGGTCATGATCTCCATTTTGCCCAGTGTGAGCTCTGCAAGTGTCGGCGAGGAGCTGTCATGTCTCCAATGCAAAATGTCTGTTAGAAGACGCGAAGATGTTGCCTTTCAAATTCACGTCCAGGGAAGGCATCATAGCTTCCCCAAGGTCAAAAGAATGTACCAGTTAACCTTGGAGCCTAGTCTATCCTTGTAAGTGCAAGGGAACCTGAGAGTTGATAAGATCTGAGCTGAATACTGGTTGGTGGATACGGGTGGAAAACAATCGGAGCAATTGACGATCAACTACTAAATACGTGTTAGTATGTTCCGCTATCATTCACTTCCTCAAATGTTCATCAAACAAGCCATCGTGGTATAGTGGTTAACAAGGTCATCCCCCAATTACCGCCCGACTTCCGAGGCTTGGAAGGACAAATGCCTATTGATCATCCTTACATTCTTATCGCAACGGGTCAGAAGGTCGGCTTTCCTCGGTCCTCACAGGGTAGGGACTTTGATTGACGGAGGTTCAAATCCTTCTGGCGACAATATCTTTCTTTTATTACTCTTCTTCCTCTCCCCTCTTTCTTATGATGGGCCTTTGAATTCATCACTGTATAGCCGTGGTAGGCGTTATCACATCCGAGCACAGCATACTGGTTGGTGCCATTGAGAGAATAACCTTGTTAGATCTTTTTATTTATGCAAGTCGACATCATTTATGGGCGATTATCTTTGGCGAATGTTTATATGAGAAAGATATCAGAATGCTGTGTATTTGCTACATATATCACACAAATCCATTGGCCATTGATGTAGGTTGTGACATGTAGTGAGCTTAACAAAAGTTTCGTCGTTTCATATTGGACGCCTAAGTCCCCATTTCCAGTCAATATCAAAACAGACACAGAAACTCCCCGGTTCCTTATTAGCTCACATGTACAGGTGTTGGGTACACACGTAACACCTTCTCTTTCACCCAAGACTTCTCTTCCCCTATAGTTCCTGCGTGTATCTACCCGTCCAGCAACTTCCATGCAAGCACCCGTGCACAACATATCTTTACCCCAGCTGCACTACTCATTCTTGAGCTTCTTAAACTCAAATCATATACTTCAAGCCTTTACTTCGCTCGAAATAAGCTTCAAGTTTTCCGAACCACGCCATAGCTGGACGTTCGACCTCGTTAGGCTTCTCACATTCATCGGAGAGTCTCTTATCTCAAATATTTCTCAACCTCCAACTCCCATGGGTTGTTGGGTTGCTGTATTCAATTCGACGGCAAAAAAAACTCTCCGTGTCTTGAGCTAATTTATCGCTTTCCCAGAACCTTGGAGCTAATCTCATGTGTGAGAATGAAACGGGAATACACCTGAACTGGTCTCCGTAGTGTGAAGGAACTCAGGAGGAATATACAGACTAGTTGATACCAAGGCACGCATTGAGCAAATTCCATGAGAAGAGAAGCAGTTTATCATTAAATTATCAGGTTTTCATCGCCCTAGCGGTACATTTTTGCTTCCCAATTATTTTGATATATCACCAGCCCAGGCATCTCCTATTTCTGAGGGAGATAAGCACCCATGTAAGCACCAAGGTAATCCCTCTTGCCAAGAGGCACACCCTCCTTCCGCAGGATAGCATAAGCAGTAACGACATGGAAGTTAATGTTAGGCAAGGCAAAAGCGCTGGCATAGGCATCCGTACGCATGGGAATATTAACTCCAGGCCCCATACCAACCTCCGTCATGTTCTCGGCATTGCCGTTGATCAAGGTCTTATCGGCGCCGTTAAGAACCTCGAGGCCCTTCTCAGTGAGTGCAAGGGCATCAGCGAGCGATGAGAGCTCAGTGGTAGGCTCTGGGACCGGGGTGCCGCTCAATCTGGCGACCAATTTCTCGGCGAGCGAGGCGGCAAATATGATCTGGAAGCTCAATGGCTTCATGTCATCGTGGAGGCCGACTGTGAGGAGGTTTTTGTCACTGGGATGGTCCAGAGCCTTGCGGATGATACTGGCAAGGGCGGTGAGGGCTTGTTTGGCGGGGACAATGGATGTGTCGTAGAGTGTGTAAGACATTTTGGAGGATTGAGCCGTAGTAATGATGTAATGGTAGTATAGGTTGGTTTGTGGATGTGGAGTTTGAAGATGAGCAATATTTTATAGATATGGCAACATTGCTACAAGCCACTTGACTTAAATACCCCTGGGGAGCTTAGCTTGCATGAATAATCGTCTCCTCTGGCGGGGGCCATAGCGGGGCACTGAAACTATATCCATCTATTAGTAATCCTTTTTAGAAGTCCATGGATGATTACAGATGGGCTCACTTCCATTGCTTTTCATTTTCACTGGGTAATCTCGTTCGGGATTGCTTTGCGCATTTGTAATCCGCCCCTTTTATTGTTCCTTGTGGTTGAAGCAAGGTAGATCCCCGACTCCAGGTTGTTTACACCTGACGCACCGCCCCCAAACATATTGAACCACAGAGAATTCGCCGTGTGACAGCGTGGATACCCGACAGGATGACTCATACGGTCCGCGCTACTGGGAGGCTGCGAAGACAATTGATCAATATTCAATTCATGGTGAAAAAGGTCCTATTCAATTCCAATAGAAACTGTCAAGTACCAACGATGGTAAGGCGCCAATACGCGAGCCTCGAAAAAAGGACAAGAAAAGAAAAGGAAAAAGATCGCAGTAAATGCAAGGAGTATCAAGTCTAAACGAAGGAACCCAAAGAATGCATAATATAAACCCCCAATATTTCACCCCCAGGACCAGGAGATGTTGGCCAGCAATCCTGGATCATAACATGCGCGGAAGCGCATCAATAGCATAATGGCAATTACCCAAGACGAACGGAACCATCTATGTCCAAGATAAACACCTGGTAGGACTTCGTGCCAACCACTTGAACACTTGCTTGAAATTCTTCATGAATGAAAGGTCGCATGATCTACGCAATACGGTTGCCTGACTTCTTGCGCATGTTGTTGTGGATCTGCTTCTCCCGCCAGATACTCCATAGACAAACTACGATACCGCAGAGTCCGGAGAAGAATGTCATGTAGTAGGCAGAGCGGTAGCAGACGAGGCCGTCGGGACATTCGCTGTCGCCTTCGTGGCCGATGACGGAATGGCGGTCGTAAACAGTGCCGTAGACAAGGTTGAATACATTGCCGCTAAGCACGGGGGCTAAAGTCATGGCTCCCCAGTTCTGGGAGAGACCGCCGATACCAAAGGTGTGAGCGGTTAGAGAGGGGAAGACACCGAACAAGAAACCGTAGGCCACACCCGTGCAAGCGGAGACGACGACGAGGGTGTTGGGGTTAGAGATGGAAGCACCGGCGAGTTGGGTTAGGGTGAAGACCAGGGCGGAGATGAAGAGACACCAGAAGCGGGACATGTTGAGCTTCTTAACGAGAATATCGGAGCCAATACCGCTAAGGAGACGACCAGAGAAGTTACCGAAGGACAGGATAGAGACGTGCATGACCTGGCGCTGCTGGATGAACTTGGATGTAGCGCTGTCATCGTAGTATAGCCACAGAGCCTTGGCGCTGTTTCCAATGTTGTTGATGGTCATCAAGCCAATACCAGACAGAAGCGCCATAGTCAGGAATAGTTGCCAGAACTCGACGTGCTTGAGCATGGCCAGACCACGGATATCGGGGTGGTGAGCTTCCACGGCGATAGCGGCCAAGTAGTCATCGTCTAATGTGTCAAATGATGGCCGACCATCAGGCTTGGACACCAATGACGAGCTCTCATCCTGTTCAGTGTGGTGTCCTCCACGGTGATTCGAGACAACAGAATGACTGCGCGCATGCGCCGAGTTCTCGTGGTCGTAACCCGTGGAGTCGTGCATGTCCTCAGGCTGATCTTCGAAAGTGCTCGGTGGGCGCATTCTTTGCGATTCAGGGGCCTCTTCATGGCGGGGGATGGAGGTATAGGGATCACTTTCGGCATTGGGGAAGATTCGAAGGAATGGAATAGAGATCAAAGAGAGGATGGTGGTTCCGCAGGCAAGAAGCAACAAGAAGGCACCGGTGTCGTCCTTGAAGATCAGAGTCGATACATTGGACCAGAATAAAGCGCTTAGTCCAAAAGCAGCCAATGGGAATGCGGTAGCTGTGCCGCGGTTCTCTCCAAAGTTGGACGCCGCTGTAAGAAGGTTCGTCAGCTTCTCTACTTGATTTGACAGGGGATCCATTCTAACGTACCAACTTTAATGGCGGCGCCAAATGCTGAGCAACCACCAGTACCAGTCAAGAAGGCAAAAAAGCACAAGAAGAATACAGGGACCGATCCTTCTCCGTGTCGATAGGCTGTTTTCATGTTAGATTTGATACCCAGCTGCAGCTCCATTCCAAGAAACCTACCCAGGTAGATCGGGTAATATCCAAGACCCAAGCACACCGAACCAATCAAAGTGATGAGTCGAGGTCCCTTTGCATCAGTCAATAAGCCCATCGGGATACCCATGGCATACATGCCGAGGTTTCCCGCCACGCCCTGCCAAGCCGTCAACGTCGGAGCTCTTTGTATAGAGGAAGGTGTCACGACTCACGATAAGGTTGGACTCGGTCGAGGAAAGCTTCATGCGGTGCGCGAACTGCGGTGCCCACGCGGAGTATGCATACTAGAAATTCCCCATCAATCGGTCAGTCATCGCGCCTTCAAGCCAAGAAGCCGGGAGCCACGTACATTCGTCCCGCAGGACAGAGCTACCAGAGTGCCCGCAACCACGGATATAATCCGGGCGGTAGTATGGAGAGAGTTACTAGTCATCTTGAGAAAGTTCGCTTTATCTCAATCGGCCAGATACAGTCCGTCGGAGGACAATGGTAGCTAGAGTATAACGGGTGTGCGGGATGGGGGTCACGCGTTTATCGAAGCGCACGGTCGCTGGGGTTTGTCGAGGATTGGGAAGTCGGCCAGCGAAGGAACATCGGAGCCGATAAAGGAGTGACGGAGGTGGAATGCAGCGCCGGAAGATCCGATTCAAGGACAATGAACGAGGGGGACCGGGATAAGGTGAAGATTCAGGAGCGTCGTAATCGGCCTACGGGGAGGCCACGATAACGGAGAGCGGGCGATCCACTGCTCCACCCGTCTTGACCGGTAAATCCCCGGAGCGCCAAGCATTCTTCGTGCGAGTGTTCTATATAGATATTCTCTTAATTTGTCCTTGCAAGATGCTAAAGATATTCTTATAGGCATGATTTTGACTCTTAATATATACCCCAAAAGTGACACATGGCGTATGAATCACTGCATCACGTCATTACACAACTGATAAGGATGCATAAATTATGCACAATGCATGCAACGACTTCTGACTCGGTTTTCGTATATTACAAGTTCAGCTTGATGCCCGTGGTAGAAATAATCCGATGATAGAAACTGATGCAAGAAGCACAGACATTGTGTGATTTGCTCTATACGAGTATACTTCGTATATCAGCTGATTTAGCTCGACCATGACAGCACCTAATGTAGTTTAGCGCCTTGGCATCAACATTGACGTGATGCTCACGAGTATGGCAGCTTCCTGGACTGCAGCCAAAATTCCAGGCATGTGAACCACTGACTTTCTTCTAAGCACCTAGGTACTATCCCGAAATTACCGATGATGCTCGACGACCTCCTTTCACACCCGGTGAACTTCCTAGTCAAACAGTTGATGTATCAGCCATTGACAAAGATCTGCTGAAGAAGTCTAATAACAGAGCAATCCAACTAGTAGTCTTCGATTATCGGAAGAAGTACAATGAATAAGACCCCTGCTCTAAAATGCTACCCAATCAGCATCCCTTAGTGATGATATTCTGCGCGACATTTAGACTCTGAACATACTTCTCCAGAAGTAGGTTTCTTTCTGCATTTAGCACGCTAGGTGGCTCTAAAATTGATAATTTAGGCTTGATAAATTTAAGAAAAAAAGAAGCAAAGGATTAGAGGTCGTACGAAGTATATGGCGCAGAGTTAAGGGTGCAGAGTCTAAGGTATGGAGGGGGGCAGTCCAGAAAGCTAACGAATGCACCTTGAATATTTGGGTCCTGGAAAGGTTATCAAACATGAGCCCTGCTGACCTAGTGGTTTATCTCCCAGGGTCCTTGACAGAATGGCTTGGGATTTGTGCGTTGTCTTTATTATATCGTTGCTATGCGACAGACGGCTGTCCGAATGCATTTCTCACGATCGAGAGTGAACATCACTGACTCACTTTCCGATATTCAACGCATGTGGGGTATAGCAATTCCGGTTGTTTAGTAGTCCACAAGATCTCGAGATCTCTGTGTAGTTCCCCCCATTCCAGGCTATGCCCCGGAGGAATCATTTCAGGCGGGTCTTGCTCAATGAGGCGCATCCTGAACAAGGTCTAGATTGGCCTGTGCCGTTGAAAGAAAGTGAAGCCACCTTGGATGGAGAGGCGCCTCGAATCGTGACAGTATCACCCAAATATGACGATACGATAGCGGACCTAATACAGACTCACTGAAGCTCGCAAATGATACTATCGATACAATGAATCAGATAACGTAATTTTGGGAGGCTCGAAGTCATACTCACAATTGAGAAGCCTCGGAAGCGTCCATATCCGGGAGAACTGCTCCAGATGTAGACGGAGAACGGTCTGATTATGCTGTATATTTGACTGAAGCATAGGCTGAGCCACCGCGGTTGACTTCCTATGAAGATCAAGGAAAATAAGTGCTGTGAAAGGAATAAACGAAATTGCTGGATCCACTGTCATGCAGAACAATGAGTTCCATTGCTCCATAACTGAAGCAATATCCTGGCAGACCTCAAGAACCTGTTGCCAGGCTAAAAATGGCTCTTCTTTATTTGCTTGACTACAACAAAGGATTGCAAGAAGTAATCGTGCCATCATGAAATGAAGAACGGTAACCAATCTTGCGTGATGATCGTCGTGAGACTCATTTGCAAATGCGTTACGCACGGGATTGAACCAACCAGGCGGTAAAGATAATGAAAGTGTAGAGAGCTGGCGTTGAAGATCAGCAAGTGAGTCAGTCATGTCCATTCTCGGTCGTGAGAAATGCATTCGAATAGCTGCTGCCGTCTGACGCATCGCAACGATGGAAAGGATGTGGACATTTTTGAGAAACGTCTTTGGACTTGAGGAGAAAACCGAAAGCAATTTCCAAAGGTCTGCATAGTCTGATGGCAGATGGACTTCTTCTTGAGTAGTGTCCTCACCGCTTGACGACTGGTCAAAGTGGTCAAGAATAAAAGATGTGTTGACAAACTGATGGTCAATAAGATTTGGGGTACCTGATGAGAGATTGGAATAAGAATCCAGGCGGTAAATACACCACCATACAGATCGCCATTCTTGTATCTCGTCATTGCTAAACGAGGCCCAGTCGGGGTAGAGGGCGCGCAGGCTTTCAATTCGATCTAACCCTGTACGATAAGCCATGCGTGTGATTTGTCCAATGCGCATCCAGGACAGGTGTCCTGGGAACTGATGAAAGTCATAAAATGCTAGAAGACAAGCTTTGCGGAATTGATCGAGAGATGGTGTAGTTCCCATAATGTCGTCCTCAAGTAGACTTGAATTCAGTAGCCGGTCGATGCGGGCATCTAAATTTTGTCCGTCCGCGATAAAATCGAGGCCCATTAGCTTCGCAGTGATTGCAACTATCGTAGAGATGAGATCTGGGTCACATCGAGACTTTTGATAATCATGGAGAAACTTTTCCTTGGATAAAATAGGGTTTAGGTCCTGGACAATGCCGAAGTACTTCTCAATGCTGTTGTGAAATGTGTTAGCTGGAACCAAGCCGTGGAGGGAGGAACAGAGCTCATACAGAGATAAAGTCGATAATTCAGAATTATTGGTTAGCTCTTGGTATGACAAAGAGGATGATAAGCTCAATGACGGATGCGTAGTGTTGTGCCCGACCGGAGGACTCGGATCTGTATAACACCAGTCAGCAATTGTGTCAATCCTGACCGACTGGCTGCTAGGGAGCCTCGAAAGGGGTATTTACTGGATCCTTGGCGTCTCGATGAAGAGGTTTTGTAGCGCGAGCCACGCGAAGGGCCGGGCTTACGTCGTGTAGAAAAATAAGTGCATTTTTCTCCTCGATCGAAGCACCGGCCGCAGGTAGGCTGCCCCTGGTCACCTGAAAAAGCATCGTTTAGGGAATTGCCATCACGATGGACTCTGCCAGGCTTGAACCGTACATTTAACTTTCTTCCTGAAAACTATGTCAGACAAAGCATATTGGCGAGGGTAAAGAGCATATAGGTACCGACGTACCGTATACAGTTATCGCATACTCTCTTGCGATCTGGGCTGGCATTCCCGTCTGTGACCGACGCTCGTGAATGTGGAGATGCTAGGCCTACCTCGTAGCCTCCACTGTCCTGCATCTCGATTGGTCAGGACGTCGCCAATATAAAGTGTGCCTAGAGATTGTAAAGATGGGGTATGAATGATAATCATGGAGAAACAGAGGTCGAAGATCCGCCGCGAAAGTTCCTCCGGCGCTAGGCCTGACTTGGATTAGCGCCTGCCGATCTACGGTGCTTGGCGCCCAAATATTTGAAGTACACCATCAGCCCATTTCACGAAATGCCAACAACTCGATTTGCGTTTCAAAGTTGGAAAATACTTTTCAACCAAGATGGCCTCCTTCTCACACCTCGTGCGTTTCGAGTGCGCTGAACATGGCACAGCCTACTACGCAGACCTGGGACCCGATGCTGACGGTCCACCGGTTCCAGGAACGCGATTAGGTGCATTCAAAACTTTCCAAGACCTCGCCAGTAACAATTACAAAGAAAATGTGACCGTTTCTCGCGTAAGTTATTGACCCTCATTTTGGATTTACCGAATGAAAGCCATGCTCATGGTGCAAACAGTTGTTGGCACCACTTCCTCAGGAAAATATACCGATATACTGTGTAGGCCTGAACTACAGAAGCCACGCAAAAGAGGCACAGGTAAATGACCCACATCCATCATTCAGATCCGTGTGCGAAACCCGGCCTCATGCGCATTTCATAGCTCACGATCCCATCGTACCCCCCTCTTTGGACGAAGCCGGCAGCATCCCTTGCGCACCCAAATGAAGATATCCCCGTCAATGATTTCTGTGCTAAAAGCCTCCTCGATTATGAGGTAAGAGTACCACTACTATACTCTCAATACTGAATTCTAATTTGCCTTTGTAACAAGGGCGAGTTAGTTTTTGTGACCTCCGCAGAGTGCCGCGATATATCGCCCAAAGAGGCGGAGAATTACATCCTAGGCTATACAGTGGGGAATGATTTATCCTGTCGCATGTTTCAGCTACCCCAGAACTCCGGAGGGCAATTCTTTTTCGCCAAAGCATTCGACCGTTTCGCCCCAATTGGACCTACTCTGATCAGCCCAGAGCTTTTCAAGAGCGGCGATTTCAATCTTGTCACAAAAGTCAACGGAGAATTGCGACAGAGAGCCGACTTCCGGAAAGATATGATCTTCTCCCCAGAGAAGATCCTTAGTCACATGAGTCAAGGTAAGTGAACACATACAGGATCCTCTGGCCACTGGGCATGGGCTAAGCTAATTTTACAGGCACTACTATCCCCGCCGGAACGGCAATTATGACAGGCACTCCACAAGGAGTGGGTGCTTTCCTTACACCAAAATCATTTTTGCAAGATGGTGATGTTGTTGAGATTGAAATGGCAAAGGTCGGGACTTTGAGAAACAAAATTCAATTTGAGTAAGCCAGTTGTGGAACGGCCATTTACGGTTCTCGTTGCTGATTGTTCATCGAGGGTGACTTTCTTAACTCGATGCGTTATATGGGCACAGTGGCTTGCAATTCAAATTATTACTCGGTGGAAATAGTGTAGGTAGTCAACCTTTGAAATCCAATATTGTCATATAGGGTGAAAGCTGTGCAGCGCTAGGGTAGAATTCCAATGCTATTGAAAGTACGCCATTTCTAAACAGCTCTCCATGTTCTTGAGTGTTACCGAGGCATTTCTTCAATTTATGAGATAGTAAAGCAGATTTCCTCCGCTTGAAAGGAAAAGAACTCGAAAATTCGGGGGTCTAGGCCATCTGCCAAACTGTCTTGGCGAAGAAAGCTGGGCAAAGTGCGGGGCTCAGTGCGTCTAAAGTTGCTCCGAAAGTTCCTCCGAGAAACCTTGACGCTCTCTATGACCAGGACTTTGGAATAATATGTGATCTCATAAGTTCACAATCGACAGCATATGATGGCTGCGAATGTATATAAATGCCGGGAGCCTCCTCTTATCGTTATTTGACTCCCTCGAGATGTCTTTTGCGCATTTGATGTTCACTTTTCTCTCCTATCTCCCAAGACCCATACGCGAGCGTATAATACCCGACATGCGGATCCCTTCTATATCAAACGATCCCGAAAAAATTCAGCTGGACCGCCTGGGTCATGTGTATTTTGAACACCCAGACCTGCACAAGTTCAGCGAGTTCGCCAAGGATTTTGGTTTCGTCGAAGAGAAGAGAACCAAGGACCGGATATACTATCGCGGCTACGGCAAGGATGCTTATGTTTATGTCGCATCGAGAAGCAAAGACGACAAGCCAAGATTCCGTGGTCCAGCTTTTGTTGCTCGCTCGCAAGAAGAGTTTGATAAAGCGACCAAATTGGCCGGCGCCATGCTTAGTGACTTGAAGGACGCTCCCGGCGGAGGCAAAATGGTCACATTCAACCGAGCCGATGATATCTTCTTTCATGTCATATATGGTCAAGAGGAGCGATTGGTCGATAGCCAAGAACCAACTGCCACGCAGGATCAGCAAGGGCCGTTCAACAAGCCTTTCGACAAACCGAGACTGGGTTCGTCCTCGTACCCCCACTGTTTTCCATTCTCTCCCTAATGATTATTGCAGGTCAATTTCAACGCCACCACCCAGGACCAGCTCTTGTTCACAAAATAGGCCATCTGGGCTATGTCGTCCCAGGCTTCGATCGCGAACTCGCATGGTACACCGAAAACTTCAACTTCGTTCCCTCCGACATCCTGCACCACTGGGATTTCTCAAATGTAGATGTTTTGACATTCATGCACCTCGACCTTGGCAAGGAGTACTCTGATCACCATGTCTTCTTCCTGCAGCGTGCTGAACCTCACGTGAAAAAGACATTCGTGCACCATACTTCTTATGAGGTGGCTGATTTTGATACACAGCAGATCGGGCATGAGTGGTTGGCGAAGAAAGGTTGGAAAAGTGTTTGGGGTGTTGGGCGACATGTGCTTGGGAGTCAGATATTTGATTATTGGGCTGATCCCAGTGGGTTTAAGATCGAGCATTATGCCGACGGTGACGTTGTGAATGAGGATACTCCCATGAAGAGGGATGTTGTTGGGCCTTTTTCGGTTTGGGGACCTGAGGTTCCGAAGAATTTTGGGGAGAAAGGTGTATAAGTGAAGTCTTAGGTTGTGTCCTAGGTTGAGATATAAGGAGTAAATTTTGATTGGGAAGGTAGAGGATAGTGTTGATAGGTACCCTGACTCTGGCCATGCTGTTCAACGCAACTGATTATTTTTCTTCCTACTGTATCATGTCACCTACGCCTGCCCCGTCTGCTGGTGACCCACAATACAATACCACCAATGACCCTGGGCTACGTGATGTGGGTATCTTGACTGGAGCTGGATTCTACGATATCACATTCAACGCGGCGCGGAATTGGGAGACGGTTTTGGCTGCAGAGAACATACCTTACTTGAGTCACTACTCGATGAGCGGTGCCCATCAATGGAGCACTTGGCAAGAGATTATTTACATTTATTTAAGGAAAGCGCTTTGGCAACCTGTTCCGTATGGCCGGAACACAGACTTCAACCAGGTTGATCCGCTGAGTGGCGGTTTTCCGTATCGCAGGTGATCGGCAGAAGGACTTTCGGAAACTCCAAGGCATAGTGAGAGCCTATCGCTTTATTAAAGCGGCAGAAACTGAGATACACCCCCCCTGGGACTGTAATTATGGTACGCGTAGTTAGCTACGCACCCTCTATAGCCTTCCTAGTGCAAATAAAAGAAGAATCAGTTTCCGCGAGGTGAAGATCGTGGGCTGTGGTGAGTCCAATAGGTCCGCCAATCACAAAGACTTTCGACTTATTCTGCATTGATATCCGACAGTATGGCAGGATGGAAAGATGTGCGATCATGGCAATTCTTCATATTCTGTTTAGAGATAAGATCTCGACCCGAAAGGTCCGGATCACTGCCCCACTTAAAGTTACTCCGAAAAGTTGCTCCGACGATAGAGTGGGGTTCTGCATCATCAGTGGAGACACTAACGGCCTGTAGCTTCGATTTCAATTCAGCTGGAGAATTTTTTGTGACGTGTGTCATTCAGATCAATCTTTTCAGGGGGTGCTGCGTCGATTCCTTCTTCTACTGTACCTTCCACAATCCCGGTCGTAACTGACACATACGAGGTCACAAATCTTCTATCCACTCGTGCATTAAAAATACCAATATGAAGGTCCTGGTTTTGGGTTCCACCGGAAGACTTGGCTCCCGCGTTCTATCAGCCCTGTTGGCGCGAGGACATTCTGTTGTCGCCTTTGCGCGCGACTCCTCTAAACTCCCTCCCAGCATCATCTCCCAGCTCTTGGCCGTGGAGCTTGGAGATGCGACAAAAAGTGCCGAAATCACAGCTGCTGGAAAGAAGCACCAATGCGACGCTATCGTGAATACGGCTGGCTATGCTGCCATGGCACCTTGGGGGAAGAGTGATCTTCCATCAATCGTGGATGCAGTTATTACTGCCGCATTGGAGATGAGCCAGGATCGTGAATCTCCCTTGCGGGTATGGTTTCTCGGAGGACTTGGCCTCTTGGACCTCCCGAACACAAATTACCGAATTGTGGACTAGTGAGTCGATTGAAACTAGCCCTCGTGTTTGATATTCATTTGCATACTGACGAGGGTCTCAATATAGCTTGCGAATGTTTCCACAACACCAACACACCTGGGCTAAGCTCCAGGCCTTGCCACCCTCGGGCATCCAATGGTCTGTCCTTTGCCCCGGTCAGATGTATCCTATGAGTGCAACGACCTACCCTATCCCAAATGAAGCTTCGGCCGAAAATCTTTCGGTTGCTAGTACTTCACCCCCTGAGTGGTCGTCTAAGTTGTTGGGTATCCCGTTGATCGGAGGTTATCTCAACGTTCTGAGCCAAGCATCGTCCTACAAGACAGCTCTTGAGGAAAATGCAGATTTCATCGCCCAGGATCTTTTGAAAGGAGCAGAGAGCCCATGGATGTTCCAAAAAGTGGGAACAAAGAACAAGACGCAATGAGCGCTTCCCATGCTTATTAAGTACCAATCCGAGCAAATAAAGTTGGTCGTCAATATTAAACAGGTGCTGCCCAAAGTTAATGGACTCAAGAGGAATTAAAATGCAATTTATGCTGTGCAACATTAGGCTAAGCTCTACAGTGAACTTAGCATCAAATCTGATCTTAATTTGACAAACTTCATGATCAACATAGCTCCCATATCTGTACATTTCATTTCACCGGTAAGTCCAAGTAAGCGCCTTCGTTCGCTGGATTTTCTATTTTTTCATTGATTCATTCATAATAGCCTTGAAGCCTACAGTTAGTTTGTCAACAAACACAAAATTCCCATTGAAGCGGGAAACCATGGGCCGCCATGATTACATAACTATCATGTGACTGTGAATGACGAAGGCGGGCTGGGGATCATCAACTCCACTCTCCAAGAATCTATCTCCTCACTGCGACCTTGTCTCCCCAGCCTTGGACCTGTACAGAGGTCAAACAAAACCTATCGGAAGAGTACCGGTCGTCTGTTCTGCTCCGTTAAGCCAATCACATAAATCCCCATCATGGGTGCTCTATTATCTCTGCCGCTGATGGCAATACCCAGCATGGGCACGGTAAGTTCCTTTCCGAGCGCAACCGACGAGCCCTTCGCTGATCACTCTTCTTTGCTCAAATAGATCCTCACGGTCGGCGGCTCATGCTGTGGTGCGGCAACTTGCTCTGCGGTATGCAGCGCATGTGGAAAATTTCAGAATAGGTACGATCTTTTGGCTGCCTAACGCGGGAGAATTTGCACTAAATCCAGCATAGTATGGCAACGAGAATCGCCTATGCCTTTATCCTCTTGATCAACTCGATTGTTTCCTGGATTATGCTCACGCCATGGGCACTCAAGAAACTGCAACATCTGACCCTCGATTATATGGAAATTCGATGCGACGGCAAGGAATGTCATGGCTGGGTAGCTGTGCATCGCATCAACTTCGGTCTCGGTCTCTTTCATTTGATTCTCGCCCTCTTGCTTCTCGGTGTTAAGAACTCTCGGGATAGTCGCGCCGCTCTTCAAAATGGATTTTGGGGACCGAAGATTATCCTCTGGCTGGCATTTGTTGTCATGTCTTTCTTCATCCCCGAATCCTTCTTCTTTGTGTACGGCAACTACATCGCTTTCTTCTGCGCTATGCTCTTCCTTCTTCTCGGCCTGATTCTCTTGGTGGATCTTGCGCATTCTTGGGCCGAGCTGTGTCTACAAAAAATCGAGGATAGTGACTCGCGCATGTGGCGTGGTCTGCTCGTTGGCTCGACCCTCGGCATGTACTTGGCATCCCTGGTCATGACAATCTTGATGTATATCTTCTTTGCTGGTAGCTCATGCACCATGAATCAGGCTGCGATTTCGGTAAGTTCTTCTCAATATCCGCCAATCATGGTGAAACTAACGATTTAGGTCAACTTGATTCTTTTCTTGATTATTTCCTTCGTTTCCGTGCAACCTGCTGTACAGGACAGCAACCCACGAGCAGGCTTGGCTCAGGCTGCCATGGTCACAGTCTACTGCACCTATCTCACCCTCTCTGCCGTATCGATGGAACCAGATGACAACAACTGCAACCCTCTGATCCGCTCTAGTGGTACTCGAACCGTCACCATAATCTTGGGTGCCATTGTCACTATGGCCACTATTGCATACACGACCACGCGCGCGGCTACCCAGGGCATTGCGCTGGGATCCAAGGGCGGCCACAGCTACGTGCAATTAGATGATGACGAGCATGGTCTGGTTACGCAGCAGCCTAACAGCCGCCGCGAGATGCGCGCGGAAGCCCTCCGAGCCGCGGTTGAAAGCGGAAGTCTGCCGGCTAGCGCCTTGGATGAGAGTGACGACGAGGATGACTTCGAGACCAGCAGCAAGGACGACGAGCGTGGTGCCACACAGTACAGTTACACTCTTTTCCACATCATTTTCTTCCTCGCTACTACCTGGGTGGCCACCTTGTTAGCTCAAGGACTACAGGTTGACACAAACGACGTCGACTTCGCGCCCGTGGGTCGGACCTACTGGGCCAGCTGGGTGAAGATTGTTAGCGCCTGGGTGTGCTATGCTATCTACTTATGGACACTGCTCGCACCTGTTGTGCTGCCTGATCGCTTTTAAAGTACCGTAGGTATTGGTGGCTACTTTGGTTTTCGGGCGTTCTAAGCGATAAGTGATTTCAATTTCCATTTGGCATATATATTATAAGCAATGCAATTATTACTACGCTTCCGTAAAACTTCCGTGGGACCTGTATACTTCGCTCCGGCATAATCTTGGTGGATCAGGTGGAGCTCAAGCTTGGCAGAACCACTCCACGCGTAAAGTGCGACGCGCTCTTCAACACCAACAGCCATGGCATAATGGCAACAATTAAGGCCATCGAGGCCCGTTCGGTATGATTCCCGGTGAAAACTCGAAGTTTCTCCCAAATCTCTGACCCCTGTCTTGTCAGGTCCACCAAATCCAATCCGGCCAGGTCATCACTGACCTGTGCTCCGTCGCGAAAGAGCTAGTCGAGAACAGTCTCGATGCAGGAGCAACCAGTATCGGTAGGATCTCTTTTCAGAGCTTACGCGGTAAACTGATAAACTGACCTCTTCTTTTAGAGGTCCGGTTCAAGAATAATGGGCTGGATCTGATCGAGGTCCAAGACAACGGCGGTGGAATATCTCCGGACAATTATGAAAACGTTGGTAAGAATTAGATCTAAGGACTGAAAATACTCTATTGCAAGAACTCACATTTAAATCATTTCAGCCTTAAAACACTACACCTCCAAGTTGTCCTCGTACGATGACCTCACAACCCTCCACACCTTCGGCTTCCGTGGCGAAGCCCTCTCCTCCCTCTGCGCCCTAGCCGACTTCCACGTCGTAACCGCCCAAGCACACCAAGCTCCAAAAGCGAACCGATTGGACTTTGAATTCTCCGGCAAGCTAAAAAAGACCCAGATTGTCGCAGGACAAAAGGGCACCACTGCGTGCGTGGGAGGAATCTTCAAACGCCTTCCCGTCCGCCGACGAGAACTAGAGAAGAACATCAAGCGGGAATACGGCAAGGTTTTGAACCTCCTACATGCCTACGCATGTATCAGCACAGGAGTCCGATTCAGCGTCCGGAATACGGTCGGCAAGACAAAGAACGTGGTTGTGTTTTCTACAAACAGTAACCCCACGACCAAGGAGAATATCGCCAATGTCTACGGCGCGAAGACACTATCTGCGCTGATCCCTCTAGATCTGGAACTGGAATTCGAACCTTCGTACGCTATGAGAAAAGCCGGGGGCGATGGACAGTCAAACAAGATCCAAGTCCGCGGACACATCTCGCGACCTGTTTTCGGTGAGGGTCGTCAAACGCCTGATCGGCAGTTGTTTTTTGTGAATACGCGACCTTGTGGTTTACCGCAGATTGCAAAGGCTTTTAACGAGGTCTATAAATCGTTCAATGTCTCCCAGTCACCGTTCATCTTTGCCGATTTTCGGATGGATACTAATGCTTATGATGTGAATGTGTCGCCGGATAAAAGGACCATCCTACTTCACGATGCTGCGGCTTTGATTGAGTCGTTGAAGACGTCGCTGACGCAGATGTTTGAGGCGGCGGATCAAACGGTGCCTCAGTCGCAGATCCTTGGTTCTAAGGCTTCGGCGGGTAAGCAGCAAGGGCTGGCTTCGTTGCCGAGTTTTGTGACTGCGAGACAACTTGCTCAGAGTGGGTCTGCATCTGCGTCTCCTAAGACTCCGCGGCAGGAGCAGAATGGAGAGGAGTCTACCGATGATCAATCGGAATCACGCGGGCAGACTGTGCAGAGTATTAGTCGTTTTATGAGCTCGCAGGATGGTTCGAGTCAGGTTGATTCCCCGTCTTCTCCTACAAAGCATAGTATGGTGTCTCGGCAATCAAGGCTGTCTTCTGTTGCCGCTTCCCCTGGGCCTGATGTGGATATCACGCCTGGTCGGCCTAGGGGCCGGGGTGAAGTTACAATTTCGGAAACAACTGAAGCAACACCTGAGATGCCTGAAGCTTCACCTCGACCATCCGAAGTGGAGAATGTGCCGGAACCTGAGGCGCGAGACTTGGAGGAAACACCAAATGTGGTTCAAAATGCTTTTGATCGCATGCGTCCTCGTCGAATGCCTGCTGAGATGGCTACTATCACTATTGGTGGTCAAACGGTGAAATCCATGGTTGGAAGTGGCCTGCCGCGGAAACGCACCTCTGACTATGGGTCTTCCACGGACTACACTCCAAAACGCAAACGACTCATTCATATCCCTTCAAGGCCTAACATCTTTGGAGAGCATATGAAGGCCTTTGCGGCACCGGGTACGCAGACAGAAAATGATGAAGAGGGTGATGAAGAGGATGGGGACGAGGATGAGGACGAGGATGAAGAATTCGACGATGGTGAAGAGTATGAAGATGTTGAAGCAGAGGAGGCGGAGGCAGAGGATGAAGACTATGAAGAGGAAGAAGCAGGGCATCCAGGAGCTCCCGTGCTGGAGCCTGAAGATGAAAACGATGCTCTGGAAGAAACCCATGATCCCGCTCCTCAGCCGGATATTAGTCAGGAGATGGGCGAAGAAACAACGGCTGAAAGCCAAAATGATCTCGGTGAAGCCGAAAAGAAAGCCCAAGAAGAAGCAACAGTGCAACGCCTAATCCACCAGGCCGAGGAAACAGCCGTTCTTCCTGGCGAGCACAACACCAGTCGGGCCAACAAAATGAACAAGGGCGCCGCCCACCGTGACGCTACCGTCAACCTCATCAGCACAATCGATGTATCTGTCTCCCGGCTTCGGTCCCAGATGGATAAACTACAAGAATGTCTGCAACCAAGAAGTACGACATCCCAAGCCGACACCGCCGACGCCGATGAAAAGACGGCCGAAGACCGACTATCTCTCATAGTCAGCAAGGCCGACTTTGCCCAGATGCGCATAATCGGCCAATTCAACCTAGGCTTCATCCTTGCCGTCCGACCCGGCGATGATCACGACGAACTATTCATCATCGATCAACATGCTTCCGACGAGAAATTCAATTTCGAACGACTCCAGACCGAAACCATTGTCCAGAACCAACGGCTCGTCCGTCCACAGCGACTCGATTTGACAGCCGTCGAGGAGGAAGTCGTACTAGAGAATAGAACCGCTCTTGAGAAGAACGGTTTCATCGTCACAGTCGACGAAAGTGGTGACGAACCTATTGGTCGCAGGTGTCAACTTGTCTCTTTACCACTTAGCAAAGAGGTCGTCTTTGGATCTCGTGATCTCGAAGAACTGATCGTTCTCCTATCGGAGTCATCTGGCACTGGAAACTCCGTTCCACGTCCCAGTAAAGTACGGAAGATGTTCGCGATGCGCGCGTGTCGTTCCAGTATTATGATCGGGAAGACATTAACGACGCGTCAGATGCAGCGCGTTGTTCGGAATATGGGGACAATCGATAAACCGTGGAACTGTCCACATGGTCGACCTACGATGAGGCATCTGATGCGTCTGGGACAGTGGGAGGAGTGGAACGAGTACGCAGATCACGATCACGATCAACTAGATCTCGATCTAGATCCTGCGTCGCAGGATGAACCCGTGGGCTTAGATCTATGGCGACGATATGTGGATGAAATGGAGGAATAGTACTTGTAACGAATATATAAGATCACCACCAAGAAAACCAACTCCGTCTTTTCTCTTTCTTCGCATGGACTTCATTTCCATTCGGAACCCCATTCCCATTCGCATTCCCGTTCCCGTTCATCTCAACCTCAACTTCCCCAGCATTGCCATTCCTATCCCCATGCCCATCTTCACTCCCATCCAAATCCATTTCGCCCTCAACCTCATCCATCATACTCTCCAGAACCAACAAATCCCTCTCAATCATCTCCGCCCAATTTTGCACGTCCCCAATCTCCTTTAATCCCGCCCTAGTGTCATCAGCAATCTTCTCCCACCCGTCGTTCTGCTTCGCCAGCGCAGCCGAGTGGCCCGCTAACTCGGCTTCTTGGCGCTCGAGCGAGAGGGCGTTGCCGTTTATGATTGTTGCGCGTTCGCGGAGCGGTGCTTCGAGGTTTGTGCCTACGCTGTGGAGGGTTGCTGTGAAGGCTGCCAGGGCTTCTTTCTGGCGTTGGTCTGGAGTAAGGGCTGGGTCCTCGGAGTTTAAGGAGGGATCCTGGGGTTGTGTTGAGGTGGTTGGGTCTGTCATATCTCGTTTTGTATATATTGTTTGTAGATGCAGGGTGGCGGGTGTGTTGGTTCTGGTGGGTATATGGAAGGGAACCTTGGGACAAAAGATGAAAATGTGGGTTTGAGAGAAGTGGGGATTCGAATTAGAGAATTTGAACTTGAACTTGAGTCCTGTTGATGTAGGATGTAGTGCATGTGGATTTCAGGAATATAAATGTCTTTGCGGAGTCCGATCTGCAACCCCACTTGGCGTGGCGCGCTGTCAGCCTATTGATAACCTCCTAAGGGAACAAATGTATGAAGATGTGTACCCGCGCTGTGGTCCCGTGAACATTTAGTTTCAAATCAAACATGTTCTGATTGGCTTCAACTTCCAAGGTTGGTGATTCCCCATGCTTCTTTATCCAATATTGATCCCGAGCACGTTTTTCTCTCTTGATTGCTGCAAGCTCCAACCTCTGCCATATATCCAGCCTTTTAGACTGCAGCGGCGGGGTCTCAGTTAGGAAGGCCCCCACCCAGCAGACAATATCCTGCCCACCTACAGGTGTTAATATAGAGAAGTATTGATATTTACCAGACATCGGATTCATAAATTAAACACCAGATACACTGGGCATTATCGGATTCCTATGCTATGTTCCCGAAGATATGACTATTTTATGAACCGCAGACCAAGATATTCAAAGACAATGTTGAGAAATAGAAAAAACAATGTGCTCGCTCGAAAAGCTCTCATCCATGCAAATATGTCGCTCGAAAAAGAAAGAGAAAGGAATCGCAAAGAAAAGCTTAGATAACCTTGGACACGTCCAAGTAAAAGTCTTTACTAACACATGTTCGAATAAACTGGACCGAGACCGGAGGCTGAGATTGGCCGTTTATAGAAGACCTGAAAGAACGGCTTCGGTAGCTAGAGAATCACGTTAGTGGATGATTTGGAAACATAGAGGAAGATAATAACGTACCAGAGTTGATGTACGGCCGTTTGAGGTCCAGGTTGACACCAAATCGTCGTTCAAGCTCCTGCTTGATGCTCTTCTTTGTGACGCTCATCAGGTCGGCTGTGCGCAGAATCTCCCGGATCTCAGTCAAGAGGGCATCATCACTAGGCAGGTGGCTCATATCCTCCATACTAATGTCCGAGTCCAGATGACGGCTGAGCATCTCAGAAGGCGCGACGGAAAGACGCGAGCCCGAATTAAGCAGCGGCAGATCTAGCTGGGAAGCAGGACGAGAACCAGGGAAGCCATATTCGGAATGAGGGGCCGGGAAGGCGTGGGCCCTTGTGCCGTAAGAGATACCCGAGATTTCGGAGTGGTCGTCGCGTGAGGTCTGCGCCTCCCACAATTCGACTTGGTAATCTTCCCACCGTTTCTTGGGGATAGAATCGGGATCGAATTTGCCTTCGTCGGAGACGATAAGCTTGTTGCCCTTCTCTCCTGTGATGACACGTGTGTTACCCCAACTGAAGTCATCCATGTTCCAGAATGAGTACAGGGGCAGAGCAAGGGTGAAGACGGGGATGGCGAGCATGTAGATTAACATCCATCCGATCATCTCCCATTTACGTCGGATGATGAAAATGAAAGCTTGTAGACCATAGATGACACCCAGGAGAACAAACGATGTCCATGGGATCACTGATGTGTCCGTGACCATCCAGACAATCAGATACACGATGTAGGCGACGGTGACGGGTTGGATAATGGTACTCAGGAGATCAACAAAGACAATGAATCGCATACTGAAACAGCAGAAACCACAAAGCTGTTGCAATGGAATCAGCTCAATCAGGTTGTGGACAGTCGAGTTGATCCATCGGCGACGCTGAGACAAGAAGACAGCAAAGCTCTCCGGAGCCACAGTCCAAGCATGGGCACGGAAGATGTACTTCGTTTTGAACTTCGGGTGATGTTTCAAAAGCAACGTGGTCAGGTATCGATCCTCACCTAGGTGAAGCAGGTTCTTCATGTGGAGGGTGTCGACACGAATCTCCGAGTAAGCCTCCACTACTTCCTTGCTGACGAACAATGGTTTGCCAGTCTCTGATGAGCGAACGCGGTACATGGTAAAACAACCGGGCAAACAAGTCACTGACCCGAACAGACTTTCGAATGCCTTGGTCAGGTTATGGGAAATATAGTACTCATAAACCTGAATCATGGTAATCATGGACGTTTTGGCATTGGACAGGGAAGTCTCTCCACAAACACCGATGAGGCGAGTATCAGATAAGAAAGATGAAACAAAGCGGGTACCAGCATCAGGTGCCACGACCGTATCAGCGTCGACTTGCAGGATAAACTCGTAGAACGTTGGATTGACTCCAATGATGTTCCGGATCTGGTGATGCATCTCGAGCTCCATGGGAGACATGGGTAGGTTGTAGTGAACCCGGTTCAGGAATCGCATGAGCACCATCTGGGAATCACGCTTACCGCGGTTACCGGGGCGAGAAACTTCGGAGGGTTTGCCAACCTTGACGACAACCAGGAAAGGAACAATATGGCCCTGGACTTCATAGAGGCCAGAATAAACCTTACCCATATTGTGCTGTCTCATACCCTCACCCAGACTCTCAAAGCTGAGAGGCTCTGGATCCAGGGTTTCCGGGACACCCAAGATATCCAAAACAATTCGAGGAGTAGGCCTGTCGTTGCCTTGACCGATAATCATGCCGTCACAGATGACAAGCAGCAGTTTACGTTTGTCATCGTACCGCATACGGGCCATGGAATCGATAGCACGACGAAGTGAATCCTCGTCTTCGGTGTACGCCGGCACTTGACAAATGATGAATTTATCCAAGTTCTCGGGCAGATTCTTCTTTCCAAACTGCAAGGCAGCAAGGAACTTGAAGACAATGACCGAACAAATCAGAATTGAGATGGCCAGAATGAAATAACGCGCAAATTGACACTTCGGCGAGTTTCGAGTATCGAGATGCCCGACAAAGAACAAGTTGTCCATGCACAATTGCATCCGGTTCCGCATTTCAGTGGTGAAAGGAAGATCATGCCAGTATTTCGAAACATCCGAACCCGATTTCTCCTGAATAAGACTAGTGATTAAAGGACTCATGAAGTCGGTATTGATATCACTGGTGGATTCGTTCTTGCCCTTGGGGAAGCGAGGAATTCGAGGACCTGCCATGTAGTAGGTCATATCGTAAATCTTGCCATCGATGCTCACAATCTGCTTGTCGTCATTGTCCGCGAGATCCTTAATATAGCTGGCAGTGTAGCCCACATAGCCTTTCTTGTAGCTTGCTCTCATCATGACCATCTGCTCGTAATACCAATCCGGACGGTAGTCACCAGTGACCCAGTATCGGAAGTCGTGATACTTGGAGTTAACATCAGTGCCAGTAGC